>NC_089581.1:100368520-101000564 GCF_019320115.1 Miscanthus floridulus
CAATTTTGCTCGGCCATGGCTTTCCGCAAAGGAGTACAATCGCTTCCTATATCATCTAGCTTGGAGAGCTCATAGCTAGGCGTGAACCCAGGCTCATTGCCATTAGGTTGATGTCATCATCATAATGCGAGTGGGCGATGGCGAAGGCTTGGATAATCCCTAGGTGAAAGCTTCCTTCTCTAGCTAGCGCACCCACACTGTGTTATCCACGGCATGGGCCATGAGCGAGCTGGGTCCCTTCCGCCTACACCACCTGTAGGTCATCATAGACAATGCTCAGGCCAACCTTCAAGAGTTTGAGCTCGTCGCTCTCCGCCTGAAGAACACTCCTTGCTTCGGCAAGACCCCTGGCAAGTATGGCAGCGGCACCCTCGGCCTCAAGCTTCTGAGCCTTCGTGGTATCAAGCTCGGCCTGGAGGGAGCTGATCCTCTGCTGCGCCTCGTCACACTCTAGAACGGCCTGGTCACGCTCCCCCACAGATCGTACCATGCTCCGAGTGAATCCTCTCTGAGGTCTAGCATTGCTCGTCTTGCTCCTCGTGTAGCCGAGCGACCGCCTTGGCGTCCAGCTTCGACCTCTGCTCTAGGGCCGTGGACCTCTCCTCAGCTCACAGCCTAAGCTCCCGCTCCTTCTCCACCTCACCTAGGAGGTCGATGATCTGCTAGCGGGCCTCGACATCCCGCTGGAGCAGCTCGTCCCGCAGCTTCTACACCCCGGCGGCCTCCTCCGCGTCACACCACACCCTCGGTGCTAGATCCTGGAGCATCCCTGCGACATCGGCCACGTGCTGGTGAGACTCGGCTTCCTGCTGCCAAAGATCATCCACCTCCGCCACAAAGGGGAGTCAGCTCGACCACCCTCTGGTGGAGCTGGGTGGTCATGTCCCTATGCAGCCGTGACTCATCGATGAGGCGGTCCCACTGTTCCTTGTGTTTGTGCAGGAATTGGGATTTCTCCCAGCTACGAGCAGCAAGAGACTAGAAAAAAGACAGGTGATCAGAAAATAAAAATAGACGAAGAAAGTTAAAATCAAGAGGCAAGACCAAGCAAATACCTGGCCGGCGGGAATGATGATGTCTCGAAGGGCACCCTAGGCATGGTTCAGAGCATCCAACATGGTCATGATCCAAGGCTTTCCCTATCCATGTCCTCGGTGCCATCGTCGAGGGTGAAGATCGCCGACGACGCATCCTATGGACTCCCCAACCTGAGCGGGTGCTCGTCCCGCATGGGCAGGTGGCTGCCCCTCGATGTTAGGGATAGGGACAACTCCCTACTGGTCTCCTCGATGACCACTATGGCATTCGAGGGTCCCTCACCAGTGACCTCCTCCGTCCTGCCCAGGACGAGCATCGCCCTCGGAGGCTGCCGGTGACATGGGACGCGCCGCTGCCTCAGGCACCGCCACCCACAGCTTCTAGCTGTGGTCCATCCATCACAGCCACCATCACCTCTGCCCCCATCGGCGGGACCTTATCCTGCTGCTCCTCGACCACCATAGCCGACACAACGGGTGCGACCAATAGCTCCACCTGCTCCAGCACCGAAGGCAGGATCACTTCCATCGCCAGTTGTGCGACAACCTCCGAGGGTGATCCCTCGGGTGCACCGATTGCTCGACCCATTGAGGGCACGGGCACCATCACCAGCAGCGCCAGACCCAATAGCGAGGCTGTGGGGGTATTAACCCCTATACCCTTATGGCTAAGTTTGGGCTGGCCTGGATCTATGGGTTCGGTCCACCCGAAAGACGACGTGCGGCCCAGTTAACCTGATCGGAGTCCCACACAAGGAATCAAGACGGATTTGGTGACCAAGCAGGATCCTGGTCGGTTAGAATAGGAATCCTTATCCGGCCACATATGGCAATTGTAACTGACTAGGATTAGTTTCCAGATCTGTAACCCTGCCCCCTAGACTATATAAGGCGGGCAGGGGACCCCTCTAAAAAACATCTCTCATTGACATACAGCAATACAAATCAGACACAGGACGTAGGTATTACGCCTTCTTGGCGGTCGAACCTGGATAAAACCTCGTGTCTATCTTGCGTCACCGTCTTGTTTGGGGCTTGCGCATCTGTCTACCGATAATCTACTACCCTAGGCATACCCCTAGGTAGACTACCGACCATATTTCGTCGACAGTGGCGCGCCAGGTAGGGGGTGTGCGTACTGCTCTCCAAGCAAACAAGATGGTCATCATCTCCGGCTCCATGGCTACGCCCAACGGCCTCACATTCACCGTCGGCCAGATCACCTGGACCACTGGCTCCGATGACTCCATCGCCATGACCACGGAGGAGGCGTGGATTCAACCTGCGCCGACGACTACTTCACCTGCATCGGCTACGGCTCCGACCACGGCGAACACGGCTCCGACCACGATGAACACGGCTCTGACCACGACGAATACGGCTCCGACCACAATGGATCTGGCTCCAACCATGGTACATCTGGCTCTGACCACACCTACAGCCACGCCGACAACCCGTCATCCGCTTCCTCGCTACAGAGGAAAGCAGATCGACAACACCGACTTGCTCGACTCCATCGATCGGGTCGGCATCAAACTCACTGAAACCCTAGCTCTGGTAAGTATGATTCAAAGCCAACCTAATGAGCAGGTAATAGCTCCCCACAATAGATCTATCTGACCAGCTCGGACCAGTCGTCCTGCGCGACTTGGAATAGATCTCGTGGTCATATCTACTCCTGAGGGGCGCTTCGCTCATCGCCAGCTAGCCTTCACGATGAGTCTCCGACTCTGCAAGTACGAAGTCCTGACGGAGAACCACCAGGTCCAGCCCTACGGCCTGCAAAACGCTGCCTCCAGCTACGCGTACAATCTACGACGCCGCTCGGATCTGTGTCCTATACACCGATCTCAGCCAAAGCCATGCAACATCGTCAACATGGTTCGGATTGAAGATTATCAAGAAGGATCCGTCCACACGGTCTGAGAGGGCGACTCCAGCTCCTCATCCAGCATCGCATCCAACGCATCTGTCCACACCGAGCTTCAGCGTCACGAAGATGAAGGCGTCAAATACGATCTGGATCTACCAGACCACGCCCCGGGTTTCCCCCAATTTCTGTCTTTTCTGCCAAGACGAGGGGATTTGATCCATGTTGTCAGCAATGATGAGCCGCCAGCAGTTGGCAAAACAGAACAAGAAAAGACTGCACGCGAAGCATGCAATATTGATCGGTTTAATCGCCGGCAAATCGAAGCTGAAGCAGACCAGGAGGCACGACGCATAAGGGTCGAACCACGTGACCTCAACAATGCTTTCGACAGGGTGGGGGACAAACAAGTCTTCAAGACCCCAAGCGCCAACGTAGCCGTCGCCATGGCGACAATGCAGCGGCTGCCCAACACTCCCGAAACCCAAGCAGTCTGTGATGACATACAAGCTTATCTGATGGCTGCTATGGCTCAGACCGTAGAGATGAATCAAGCCTGGGCTCCATCCGTTTTAGTTGAATCAAGACACGGCCGCCAATACTCAAGTTGCTCACAGCCGCTCAACCAACGTGGCTCGCACAACAACGACCCGTCGGACAACCGCCAAGGCGGAAACGGTGGTCATGATGGTGGTCCGGATGAAAACCGCCACCGAGAGGATAACCGCCATGACGTTCGAGGTGACAACCGCCGAGATAACCGCGACAATCGCCGTGATAACCATGGTCGCAGGGCTAATCCAGATGGCAATCGAGATCACCGCGACGGCAATAACGATCTCCGCCATTACCTCGGTGGACGTGATCTACATGCTCGCATCAACCAGAGAGCCAACGATCGTGCATCCCATGAAAGCCATCGCCGTATGGAGTATGACACCGCCCACGGCCCGTCGGGTCTGAAGCAGTTCACTCCACACCTTCGCCAAGTCATATGGCCCAAGAATTTCAAGCTCGAGAAACTTCAGAAGTACGACGGCAAGGAAAACCCTGAATTATGGGTCATGCTCTATGAAACTGCGTGCCGATTAGCCATGGCTGACAAGTACATCATGTCTAACTACTTCCCAATCGCTGTTGGTCATGCAGGTCACCAATGGCTGGTTAGCTTGCCGGCGAACTATTTTGACTCTTGGCAGGAGCTCAAGCAGGCCTTCATCGACAATTTCATCGCTACTTGTGAACAACCCGGCAACAAGTACGATCTGCAACGGATCCGAGATCGGAAAGACGAACCACTGCGTGAGTACGTTCGGCGTTTCTCGGAGATGCGCATCAAGGTCCCATCAATCTCCAACAACGAAGCAATCGAGGCTTTCGTCACCGGCCTCCGCTTCCACGACGCCCTAAGAGACAAGCTCCTCCGGAAGAGACCTGAATCAGTCACAGCGCTCTTGGCCACCGCTAAGAAATACGCGGACGCTGACGACGCTAAAAAGATAATCGTTGAAGAAGCAGCAAGGGTTCCACGCTCCGACCACCCTCCACGCTGTGACGATTACCGCGGCAATCGTGGTCGGAACGACAATTTTGACCAGCGCAACGACTCCCGCGACCACCGTGACCAACGTAATCAGCGGCGCAACCGCCGTGACGATTACAGGAGCAAGCGTGCTCGGGAAGACGACGGCGAGGTCAATACCATGAAAAAGGGCGGCGGACGTCGTAACTACAAGGACGACTATGCCAAAGCATTGAAGGGGCCCTACCAGCTCCGTCCTAAGTCGAACCACACCATGGAGAATTGCCGCGTCCTCAAGACTATCTACACGCGTCAATAGGCTCCAAATACGTCCGACAAGCCTAATGACGCGGGGGAACGGCGCAATGAGGACAACGACGACGATGATGTAGACCCTCGTCATAAATACGTCAAGCCGACTGATCGCGTGCACACCATCATCGGCGGCAAGGTGTCCATTGAGACCAAACAAGAACGCAAGCTGCTCGCCCGTGCTTGCTTGAACATGGCAAAAAACGACAACCTTCTCACCGATCTGCGGCTTCCTCCGTGGTCTCACCGTGAAATCTACTTTAGCAGGAAGGACCAATGGGCCGCCATACCTGAGCCAGGGCGTTTTCCCCTGGTCCTCGATCCTTGTATCAACAAGGTTCAGTTCGATAGGGTACTGATCGACGGCGGCAGCTCCATTGATATACTATTCAAGAACAGCCTGCCCGCCCTAAAAATATCCAAGGCGGACCTGAAGCCGTACGAGGCACAGTTCTGGGGCGTTCTCCCCGGACAGAGCTCTACACCTCTCGGGCAGATCACGCTACCTGTGCAATTCGAGACCCCAGACCACTTCCGCACTGACTACATCAACTTCGTGGTCACTGACTTCGACGGCACCTACCATGCTATTCTTGGTCGACCGTCGCTCACCAAGTTCATGGCCATACCTCATTATAGGTATCTGGTGCTCAAGATGCCTACCGAGAAAGGAGTTTTAACCCTCAGGGACAACGTATATGCAGCTTATACCTGCGAGGACGACAGCTTCAAAATAGCAGAGGCCCATGACCTCTCTATTCGCATGGCCAAGACCATGCTCGATGCTAAGAAGACCTCGGCCGACCACCTGGAGATCCCAGAGCTCGAGTCTCTGCGCAAGAACATCAGGTCCAAGGAGCACAAGACGATCCAGCTGGTCGATGGCGATCCCAGCAAAACGGCCCTCATCGGGGCCAACCTAGATCCCAAATAGGAAGACGCGCTCGTCAGGTTCTTGAGGAGCAATGTGGAGGTGTTTGCATGGAAACCTTCCGACATGCCCGGTGTACCTCGGAACTTGATTGAGCACTCCTTAAATGTCAACAGCAAGGCCAAACCAATCAAGCAGAAGCTACGATGGTTCGCTCGCGACAAGAAGGAGGCGATTAGGGTAGAAGTTACACAGCTTTTGGCAGCCAGATTTATCAAAGAAGTGTATCATCCGGAATGGTTAGCCAACCCGGTTCTTGTACGCAAAAAGAATAATGAATGGAGAATGTGCGTTGATTACACTAATCTCAACAAACACTGCCCTAAGGACCCCTTCGGCTTACCTCACATAGACGAGGTCGTAGATTCAACCGCCGGTTGCGAGCTGCTCTCCTTTCTTGATTGCTACTCTGGTTATCACCAGATCGCTCTCAAAAAGGATGACCAGATTAAGACATCTTTCATCACGCCTTTCGGCGCCTACTGCTACACGACTATGTCGTTCGGGCTCAAAAACGCCGGAGCTACCTACCAACGCGCTATACAGGCCTGCCTCAACGATGAGATAAAAGACAGCCTCATCGAGGCTTATGTTGACGATGTAGTTGTCAAAACCAAGGAAGTACGTACCCTTGTTGACAATCTGGAATGCACCTTTGCAGCCCTCAATACGTTCCAATGGAAATTAAACCCAAAGAAGTGTATCTTTGGCGTTCCTTCTGGCATACTGCTCGGCAACGTCGTCAGTTACGACGGCATATGCCCTAACCCAGAGAAAGTCAAAGCTGTCTTAGACATGAAGCCCCCAAAAAAGGTGAAAGATGTCTAGAAGCTTACCGGATGCATGGCCGCTCTAAGCCATTTCATATCAAGATTAGGAGAAAAAGGGCTACCGTTCTTCAAACTGCTCAAAGCATCCGAGAAGTTTGAGTGGTCGGAGGAAGCAGACGCTGCTTTCACGCAGCTAAAAGAATACCTCACATCACCCCCGGTACTTACTACTCCTAGAGAAGATGAAACTCTCCTACTTTACATTGCGGCAACCGATCGGGTGGTTTCCACTACAATGGTGGTCGAGCGCGACGAGCCGGGCCACGCCTACAAGGTACAGCGGCCAATTTATTTCATTAGTGAGGTACTCAACGAATCCAAGACCAGGTACCCACAGATTCAGAAACTGCTCTACGCCATACTGATAACATCCCGAAAGTTGAGACATTACTTCGACGGATATCGTGTGGTGGTCATGACCGAGTATCCTTTGGGGGACATCATTCGCAATAAGGATGCGAATGGACGCATCGTCAAATGGGCAATGGAGCTATGCCCCTTTTCCTTGGAATTTGCAAGCCGTACTACAATCAAGTCTCAGGCACTCGTCGATTTCATCGTCCAGTGGACAAACTTAAGCACGCCTGCCTCTTCGGGATCCGACGAATATTGGATGATGTACTTTGACGGTTCTCTCAACATTGACGGTGCGGGAGCAGGAGTTCTTTTCGTGTCACCATCCAAGGAGCAGCTCCGGTACGTCCTCAGGATTTATTTCCCAGCATCTAATAACGCCGCCGAGTATGAAGCATGCCTGCATGGTTTACGCATTGCGGTTGAGCTTGGTGTTAAACGTCTCTATGTCTATGGAGACTCGGCTCTGGTCATCAACCAACTCAATAAGGACTGGGACACGACCAGCGAAAAGATGGACGCATACTGCAAATCGATAAGAAAGCTGGAAGGCAGGTTCTATGGCATCGAGTACATACATGTGGTCCAGGACAAGAACTAGGTAGCGGATGCGTTGTCAAAGTTAGGATCATCCCGAGCCAAAATCCCACATGGCGTATTCGTCCAAGACCTGCTCACGCCTTCCATCGAAAACGAAGATTTTACGGTCGACAAAGCTCCAGACCAGCAATTAGTGGCTACGGTTCCGGCAACAAGCACAACCGAGCCGCTTCCGACCACTCATGAGCCAGACTAGAGGACACCTTTCATCAAGTACTTAACAGATGGTAGCAGTTATACTGATCGAACAGAAAACGAGCGACTGATGTGTCGCAGTAAGCAGTATCTGCTCGTCGATGGCAAGTTATGGCGCAAAAACGCAAAGGAGGAAATCTTGATGAAGTGTATAACCTAGGAGGAAGGTGAGCATCTCTTGAACCAAATCCACTCTGGCTCCTGCGGCAACCACACAGCCTCAAGAACACTGGTCGGTAAGGCTTTCCGAGCAGGGTTCTATTGGCCGTCAGCAGTAGCCGACGCAGAGAAGCTAGTCCGCCGCTGTGAGGGTTGTCAGTTCTTCTCCAAGAGAACCCATGTACCAGCACATGAGATCCAGACGATTCCAGCCTCTTGGCCCTTCACGTGCTGGGGACTGGACATGATCGGGCCTTTCAAACCGGCTCCTGGGAAATTTACATGCGTCTTCGTGCTAATTGATAAATTTTCTAAGTGGATAGAATACATGCCTCTGGTACAGGCATCCTCAGAGAAGGCTGTCATGTTCCTCGACCAGGTCATCCACCGTTTCGGCGTACCCAACAGCATCATTACTGATCTGGGTACTCAGTTCACCGGGAATGCTTTTTGGGACTTCTGCGATGAAAGGAGCATAGTAGTAAAATATGTCTTGGTGGCGCACCCTAGGGCTAATGGACAAGTTGAGCGGGCAAATAGCATGATCTTGGATGCACTAAAGAAGAGGATGTACAGAGAAAACGACAAAGCTCCCGGAAGATGGCTCAAGGAGTTACCAGCCGTGGTCTGGGGCCTCCGAACTCAGCCCAGTCGTAACACCGGCATCTCACCATACTTTATGGTTTACGGCGCTGAGGCAGTCCTCCCACCAGATATAGCTTTCAGATCAGCACGGGTAGAGAACTTCGACGAGGGCAAGGTCAATGAAGTACGGGAGCTAGAAGTCAACAGCACAGAGGAGACAAGGCTCGATTCTTGTGTACGCACGGCCAAATACCTTGCTGTTTTGCGCAGGTACTACAACAAGAACGTTAAAGAGCGTTTCTTCGTGGTCGGGGACTTAGTCCTGAAGTGGAAGACGAACCAGGCTGGTGTCCACAAACTCAAAACCCCATGGGAGGGACCCTTCATGATCAAGGAAGTCACACGTCCAACATCTTATAGGTTAGCTCACCTGGACGGCACGAACGTACCAAACTCGTGGCACATCGACAAGCTTAGACGTTTCTATGCTTAACTACTGAGATATGTACTCTACTTGTATTTTCGATTTACTTTAATAAAGCAATTATGATTTCTCCGACCACTCTAATGTGTCACTCCGAATTTTATGGTTATTCTAACTTAGCCAGTACAAGCCGACCACCACTCCTTCTATGGTTTTTGGAGCAGGCCCTGTCTTCGGTTCCTCCCAACACGTGCACGGGATCCGCTCTCTACGTTGTGGATGATCGGCAGGTCCTCCCTGGTTTGACTTGTCTGCGTCCACGTGTGCATAGGTCATAGTACCTCACACTCCGACCACATGCCAAACTAGGGCAGCACAAACTCTTCGGGATGATGTGTCGAGCAAAACGGTACAACTAAACAGAACATTAACACGTTCCCACTTAGTTACACCAACAAAAAATTTCAAGATTAAATATGTTTTGTATAAAGCAAACAAGCTTATAATGATATACAGTTACATTATTACAAGCTTGCCTGAAGAGGCTCCAGTTTACAATAACACAACTATGTCCTCCTTCTACAGCTCTAAGCCTTGGCTGGTCGGGGCGCATGGCATTTACTGCTCGCCGCCTCTGATACCCTACTCGAGTCTCGGGGACTCTTGCGCTAGTCGAGCTGAAGGGGATGGCCCCATCGGGGCCTGGCTGGTCGTGACCGCAGGCTTTGTCGGTTGGCTTGCAGCTGATGGCATTTCTAGCTGGCTTGTCGATGGCATACCCTGTACAGGTGCTGTCCCACCTCCACACAGGTTAATATCGCCAATTATCTTTGACGACAAGTCCAGCTGGGCCGTCCGAAGCTCTTCTGCCTTGTCTGGGTCTATCTCCTTCGGGTACCCAGCCTCCAGGCATTTGAGATCGATCAAGGGGTAGTGAGCACGCACCATGCTTAGCACATGGGCACCCGTGTACTCACCCGCCTCCTTCATGAACTCTTGGAACCATCCCTATGCTTGTTTGCATCTCTCGACCAGTCCGAGCTGGGGCGTCCTTAGCTCTTCCTCTGTGAGCACCGGGTCGATAAGGTCGAGGACGGGCACAATGCCAGTTGCCATTTCTTGGCACCGCTTGTTCCACGTGTCTCGCTCCTCGGTGGCCTTAAGGCATCGTGCTTTCCAGTCGTCACGCTCCTTGATCACGGCCTCTAGGTGCCTCTTGGCATTGACTTTCAAAACTGAACGCAGTACAAGACATCAAATGTGATGACACGATAAGGCAAGGTGGGTGACAGAGTGAGAAAGGTGATATGGAATGCTTACTTTTTAGGTCACCATTCATTTTGGTAGTGTGGTCTTGGAGTTCAGACTGGCTGCGTGCTAGTTTCTCGTTGTCCTCCTTCTGGCGACCACATTCTGCGGTCACACGGCTATTTTCCCCCTAGAGGCGGGTCACTTCAGCTTCTAAACCTGCATTATAGCTGTTACTGCCAAGAACACAATAACACAAGTCTTGCACTTGCTATGATAAGGTGAAAACTTACTTGTTTTCTATAGCTCTTTGTTATTGAGTTGGCCGACCAGGTTTTGATTCTGTGCTTCTCGCTCTGTCCTCTCCTGGTCGGCGGCTTCAAGTTGGCACCGCAAGCGTTCCACTTCGGCCGCCAGTTCCTTATTGGTTGCCGTGATTCCTTCAATCTGGTCGAAGCACCTTTTTCAGTATTTTGCGGTTTTCATCAAGTCCTGCATACAGACAAGCTAAGTCAGATAGTTCGACTATATAACAAGGTCAAGGATTCAAGCCAAACATACCTGGACTTCTGTCACCAGACGCTTGGCCGCCCATTCGACTCTTAGGGTCTCTTCAACCTCTGGGATTTCCTCGTGCATAACCCATTCGTCGTTCCGATAGCGCGACACATATACATGTTGTTGCCTATCTTGGGGGCGGCCCAGGACCTCTTCTACTTCTTCTTCTTCAACCTCCTGTTTGGGAGGCGGTGCTGGTCTGGAGTCTGCAGACTCCACGACCACCAGGGCTTTTCCACGAGCCGTCGCATCGGCAAGAACGCTCTGGGCCACTTCTGGCTGCTGCTCCTTGACTAGATCCGGCTCCCTTCGCGCCATGGTATCTGCCTTAGCAAGGTTCATGCTCGGAGCACTTGTACACTGCTCGGTTGTCTTCTCAACCAGCCACTCGGGGACTGGCGTCTGGTCATCTGTCTGCTAAGGTCCAGGCGGAGTTCCTACTATAGGCTCCTCAACGGCTGGCTACTGGGTAGTTTGTCCCACCGTTACTGACGACGTTGCGCCGCACCCGGCTAGCTGGTCGGGGCTCTCGGTGGATGCCGATCTAATGCATCAAAGACAAATTCAGAAGATAATAGTATCCAATGCCAATTGCAAGCTTACATCAAAAATATAAATACTTACAGCTTCGACTTGCGGAATGATGTGGCGAAGGAACGTCTCCTCGACCGCCCCTGCTCCGCTTGCTCGGCAGTTTCCATCGGGACCCTTTCCACCTCCAGTACAGGCGTCAGGGTATTATGCTTGACATTTCCTTCGTTTGTCCTCTGTGTTGCAGTGGTCGGTGATGTGACCACTGCTGGCCCAGAGGAGCCACCCTGCTCTGTTGGTCCCATTTGCCTTCTCCTCTTTCGAGGGACAAGCCGGAAGATGTCCGCATCCTCTGCTTCGTCGTCCGACAGGGGGAAGATGGCTTGGCGTCGTTTGCTGGCAGCCGAACGCTTGCCAGTGGCTCTGGTCGATGCATCCTCTACAGTCTCGAGTACCGCCCAGTGGACGTCATCGGTCCTGGCGCTGGTCTGGGTGGCTGGGCCGGTAGCTTGCAGCCACTCTACACCGGGGGGAGGCGACACGAACACTGCTGCCCGGTCACGACCATTACACTGAGACACAAAACGAGGACAAATAGTTATTTTCTTGCCACAGCATGACTCTACAGTTAAAAGGTGGCATCATTTACCTTTGGGGGAGGTCGAGCCAGCTTGAAGGCATGCTCGATGGTGTTTAGTCCGACGTAATTGGGATCGGCCAGGTTTAACAGCTCTCCAATCTTGGCCTTGATTTCCATCTTGTCAAGCGGCTCCTTCCTGGTCCTCGTTGGATCAGCACCTCCTTGGTACTCGAAGCCAGGATGAATCCTCTTCTAGCAGGGCTAGATTCTTCGGCTGATGAAGTTGCCGACCACGCTTGGGCCATCGAGCCTTCCCCACAGGATCATCCCGAGCAGTTCGGCGATCTGCTCCAAGTTCTCGGGCTTCTCCGACCAGCTATTCTTCTTCTCTGGAATCAGCCCCACGTCACACAGGGTGATGGTGTTTGGCTCTTCATGGATGTAGAATCACTTCTTGTACCACTCGTCCAGTGAGGTGTTCCAGGGGCATTGCAAGTATTGAGCCTTCATGACATCACGCAGGTTCAGGTAGACGCCTCCGGCGATCTTCGAGCCACCGCTCCCTTTCTTCCGAAGACAGAACAGGTGGCGAAAGAGGTCAAAATGGGGCTGGAAGCCACCATAAGCCTCGCAGAGATGGATGAAGGTGGAGACAAGAAGAATCGAGTTGGGATGCAGATTGCAAATCCCAATCTTGTAATACAAGCAGAGACCCTGAAGGAAAGGGTGCACTGGAATCTCAAAACCCCACTTGAAGAAATCTTCGAAAACCACAATCTCACCTGGTTGTGGATCGGGGAAGCTTTCTCCTTCCGGCGCGCGCCATCTAGCGAGTGCCTTGTTGTGGAGCACCACCATGGCGACGAGGTCTTCGATGGTCTATTCATTGTTCCGTGACTTCCACCACTCCTTCGCCATGACTCCGCCTTTCTTCTGGGTGTCTCTCTTTGCCATTAGTCTATCCTTTCTAAGGGGGTGGATGCGGTGGCGAAGGGGTTGGTGGTGATTATCGGAGGAATAGGGTTCGGCAAGAGGAAGACGAAGGTTGCGGCGGTGAATGACAATGGGGAATGGTGTCAGTAACTTGCCAGATCTACATTATAAATAACAAAGAGTTCCGTCGTTTCGTCTGCCCAAGATTCTTGGAAGACGTGCGCACGCGCAGCGGACGGTTGTTCACATCACCTCGAGATCTACGCCAATAAACGCGCCCCTTCGTTTACAGTGTGCGCGCCTCTTCGATGATAAAGTGAGAGGGCCCACACTGACGCACCTCCATACTGGTGCCAAGTGATAGTTTGCTAGAAAGAGTAAGAGGGCAGAACGCCGTGCTATACCTGTTTGCTTTTTTGACCAGACGTGTCAGATTGGGCTTGGCAGAATAAGGCGACAAATAAATACACCAAATAATAGTACAAGCGGTGCACGTGATCGTGGATTGCCCAGTCCACTACTGTGATCGGGGATTGACCAGACCACTACTGTGTTCGGGGGCTGCCTAGACCACTACTATGCTCGGGGACTGCTCTGACCACGATGACTTTTTACGACCACTGCTGTGCTCGGGGACTCTCCCGACCACTACTTGGAGTTTTGCTCTCCTCGACTACATGTGATTTGTACTCACATATAGTTGAGAGACATTTCTTTAGACCTTGCTACAAGGCTCATACTTCGCCTTCCAGCAAGCTCGGGGACTATGTCGGTACGATGCACCTGCCGGTGCATCTTGTTTTGCATGTACGGCAATTTGATTATTAACTTCAGCGGAATGTCTACCTAGGGGTATGCCCAGGGTAGTAGATTATCGGCAGACAGATGCGCAAGCCCCAAACAAGACGGTGACGCAAGACAGACACGAGGTTTTATCCAGGTTCGGCCGCCAAGAAGGCGTAATACCTACGTCCTGCGTCTGATTTGTATTGCTCGACTTGTATTTTTGATTTACTTTAATAAAGCAATTATGATTTCTCCGACCACTCTAATGTGTCACTCCGAATTTTATGGTTATTCTAACTTAGCCAGTACAAGCCGACCACCACTCCTTCTACGGTTTTCGAAGCAGGCCCTGTCTCCAGTTCCTCCCAACACGTGCACGGGATCCGCTCTCTATGTTGCGGGTGATCGGCAGGTCCTCCCTGGTTTGACTTGTCCGCGTCCACGTGTGCACAGGTCATAGTACCTCACACTCCGACCACATGCCAAACTAGGGCCGCACAAACTCTTCGGGATGATGTGTCGAGCAAAACGGTACAACTAAACAGAACGTTAACACGTTCCCACTTAGTTACACCAACAAAAAATTTCAAGCTTAAATATGTTTTGTATAAAGCAAACAAGCTTATAATGATATACAGTTATGTTATTACAAGCTTGCCTGAAGAGGCTCCAGTTTACAATAACACAACTATGTCCTCCTTCGATAGCTCTAAGCCTATTACATTGGCTGGTCGGGGCACATGGCATTTACTGCTCGCCGCCTCTGATACCCTAATCGAGTCTTAGGGACCCTTGCGCTAGTCGAGCTGAAGGGGATGGCCTCGCCGAGGCCTGGCTGGTCGAGACCGCAGGCTTCATCGGTTGGCTTGCAGCTGATGGCATTTCCAGCTGGCTTGTCGATGGCATACCCTATATAGGTGCTGTCCCACCTCCACACAGGTTAATATCACCAATTATCTTTGACAACAAGTCCAACTGGGCCGTCCGAAGCTCTTCTGCCTTATCTGGGTCTATCTCCTTCGAGTACCCAGCCTCCAGGCATTTGAGATCGATCAGGGGGTAGTGAGCACGCACCATGCTTAGCACATGGGCACCCGTGTACTCACCCGCCTCCTTCATGAACTCTTGGAACCATCCCCATGCTTGTTTGCATCTCTCGACCAGTCCGAGCTGGGGTGTCCTTAGCTCTTCCTCTATGAGCGCCGGGTCGATAAGGTCGAGGACAGGCACAATGCTAGTTGCCACTTCTTCGCACCACTTGTTCCACGTGTCCCACTCCTCGGTGGCCTTGAGGCATCGTGCTTTCCAGTCGTCACGCTCCTTGATCACGGCCTCTAGGTGCCTCTTGGCATTGACTTTCAAAACTGAATGCAGTACAAGACATCAAATGTGATGACACGATAAGGCAAGGTGGGCGACAGAGTGAGAAAGGTGATCTGGAATGCTTACTTTTCAGGTCATCCTTCATTTTGGTAGTGTGGTCTTGGAGTTTAGACTGGCTGCGTGCCAGTTTCTCGTTGTCCTCCTTCAGGCGACCACATTCTGCGGTCACACGGCTATTTTCCCCCTAGAGGCGGGTCACTTCAGCTTCTAAACCTGCATTACAGCTGTTACTGCCAAGAACACAATAACACAAGTCTTGCACTTGCTATGATAAGGTGAAAACTTACTTGTTTTCTCCAGCTCTTTGTTATTGAGCTGGCCGACTAGGTTTTGATTCTGTGCTTCTCGCTCTATCCTCTCCTGGTCGGCGGCTTCAAGTTGGCGCCGTAAGCATTCCACTTCGGCCGCCAGTTCCTTATTGGTCGCCATGATTCCTTCAATCTGGTCGAAGCACCTTTTTCGGTATTTTGCGGTTTTCATCAAGTCCTGCATATAGACAAGCTAAGTCAGATAGTTCGACTATATAACAGGGTCAAGCATTCAAGCCAAACATACCTGGACTTCTATCACCAGACGCTTGGCCGCCCGTTCGACTCTTAGGGTCTCTTCGACCTCTGGGATTTCCTCATGCATAACCCATTCGTCGTTCCGATAGCGCGACACATATACATGTTGTCGCCTATCTTGGGGGTGGCCCAGGACCTCTTCTACTTCTTCTTCTTCAACCTCCTATTCAGGAGGCGGCGCTGGTCTAGAGTCTGCAGACTCCACGACCACCAGGGCTTTTTCATGAGCCATCGCATCGGCAAGAACGCTCTGGGCCACTTCTGGCTGCTGCTCCTCGACTAGATCCGGCTCCCTTGGCGCCATGGTATCCGCCTCAGCAAGGTTCATGCTCGGAGCACTTGTACACTGCTCGGTTGTCTTCTCAACCAGCCGCTCGGGGACTGGCGTCTGGTCGTCTGCTTGCTGAGGTCTAGGCAGAGTTCCTACTACAGGCTCCTCCACGGCTGACTGCTGGGTAGTTTGTCCCGCCATTACTGACGACGTTGCACCGCACCCAGCTAGCTGGTTGGGGCTCTCGGTGGATGCCGATCTAATGCATCAAAGACAAATTCAGAAGATAATAGTATCCAATGCCAATTGCAAGCTTACATCAAAAATATAAATACTTACAGCTTCGACTTGTGGAATGATGTGGCGAAGGAACGTCTCCTCGACCGCCCCTGCTCCGCTTGCTCGGTAGTTTCCATCGGGACCCTTTCCACCTCCGGTATAGGCGTCGGGGTATTATGCTTGACGTTTCCTTCATTTGTCCTCTGTGTTGCAGTGGTCGGTGATGTGACCACTGCTGGCCCAAAGGAGCCACCCTGCTCCGTCGGTCCCATTTGCCTTCTCCTCTTTCGAGGGACAAGCCAGAAGATGTCCGCATCCTCTGCTTCGTCGTCCGACAGGGGGAAGATGGCTTGGCGTCATTTGCTAGCAGCCGGACGCTTGCCAGCTGCTCTGGTCGATGCGTCCTCTACAGTCTCGAGTACCGCCCAGTGGACGTCGTCGGTCCTAGCGCTGGTCTGGGCGGCTGGGCCGGTAGCTTGCGGCCACTCTACACCAGGGGGAGGCGACACGAACACTGCTGCCCGATCACAACCATTACACTGAGACACAAAACAGGGACAAACAGTTATTTTCTTGCCACAGCATGACTCTACAGTTAAAAGGTGGCATCATTTACCTTTGGGGGAGGTCGAGCTAGCTTGAAGGCATGCTCGATGGTGTTCAGCCCAACGTAATTGGGATCGGCCAGGTTGAACAACTCTCCAATCCTGGCCTTGATTTCCATCTTGTCAAGCGGATCCTTCCTGGTCCTCGTTGGATCAGCGCCTCCTTGGTACTCGAAGCCAGGATGAATCCTCTTCTGGTAGGGCTAGATTCTTCGGCTGATGAAGTTGCCGACCACGCTTGGGCCATCGAGCCTTCCCCATGGGATCATCCCAAGTAGTTCGGCGATCTGCTCCAAGTTCTCGGGCTTCTCCGACCAGCTATTCTTCTTCTCTGGAATCAGCCCCACGTCGCATAGGGTGATGGTGTTTGGCTCTTCACAGATGTAGAACCACTTCTTGTACCACTCGTCCAGTGAGGTGTTCCAAGGGTAGTGCAAGTATTGAGCCTTCATGCCGTCGCGCAGGTTCAGGTAGACGCCTCCGGCGATCTTCGAGCCACCGCTCCCTTTCTTTCGAAGACAGAACAGGTGGCGAAAGAGGTCGAAATGGGGCTGGAAGCCACCATAAGCCTCGCAGAGATGGATGAAGGTGGAGACAAGAAGAATCGAGTTGGGATGCAGATTGCAAATCCCAATCTCGTAATACAAGCAGAGACCCTGAAGGAAAGGGTGCACTGGAATCCCAAAACCCTGCTTGAAGAAATCTTCGAAAACCACAATCTCACCTGGTTGTGGATCGGGGAAGCTTTCTCCTTCCGGCATGTGCCATCCAGCGAGTGCCTTGTTGTGGAGCACCCCCATGGCGACGAGGTCTTCGATGGTCTGTTCGTTGCTTCGTGACTTCCACCACTCCTTCGCCATGACTCCGCCTTTCTTCTAGGCGTCTCTCTTTGCCATTAGTCTATCCTTTCTAAGGGGGTGGATGCGGTGGCGAAGGGGTTGGTGGTGATTATCGGAGGAATAGGGTTCGGCAAGAGGAAGACGAAGGTTGCGGCGGCGAATGACAATGGGGAACGGTGTCAGTAACTTGCCAGATCTACATTATAAATAACAAAGAGTTCCGTCATTTTGTCTGCCCAAGATTCTTGGGAGATGTGCGCACGCGCAGCGGACGGTTGTTCACACCACCTCAAGATCTACGCCAATAAACGCGCCCCTTCGTTTATAGTGTACGCGCCTCTTCGATGATAAAGTGAGAGGGCCCACACTGACGCACCTCCATACAGGTGCCAAGCGACAGTTTGCCAGAAAGAGTAAGAGGGCAGAACGCCGTGCTATACCTGTTTGCTTTTTTGACCAGACGTGTCAGATTGGGCTTGGCAGAATAAGGCGACAAATAAATACACCAAATAGTAGTACAAGCGGCGCACGCGATCGAGGATTGCCCAGTCCACTACTGTGATCGGGGATTGACCAGACCACTACTGTGTTCGAGGGCTGCCCAGACCACTACTATGCTCGGGGACTGCTCCAACCACGATGACTTTTTATGACCACTACTGTGCTCGGGGACTCTCCCGACCACTACTCGGAGTTTTGCTCTCCTCGACTACATGTGATTTGTACTCACATATAGTTGAGAGACATTTCTTTAGACCTTGCTACAATGCTCATACTTCGCCTTCCAGCAAGCTCGGGGACTACGTCGGTATGATGCACCTGCCGGTGCATCTTGTTTTGCCTGTACGGCAATTTGATTATTAACTTCAGCGGAATGTCTTTTTAGACCCTGGCACCACGTGCCTACGTCACCTACTACTAGGCTCGGGGACTAAGTGGGCACACTTCACCTTGCGGTGAATGTGTTTGTTTTTTCGACCCCTGTGCTTTGAATGATTGTAAGGATTAATAATGTGCTCGGGGACTGCACCGACCACTGCTTGAATAATGGTTTTCCTTGGCTACATGTGATTTATACTCACATATAGTTAAGAGACATTTCTTTAGACCTTGCTACAAGGCTCATACTTTGCCTTCCAGCAAGCTCGGGGACTACGTCGGTATGATGCACCTACCGGTGCATCTTGTTTTGCCTGTACGGCAATTTGGTTTTTAACTAAACTAGGAATTCTTTTTAGACCCTGGCACCACATGCCTACGTTACCTACTACCAGGCTCGGGGACTAAGTGGGCACACTTCACCTTGCGGTGAATGTGTTTGTTTTTCGACCCCTACGCTTCTGATGTTCAAGGACACTATGCTTCAAGACCACTTACATTTCTTTTCGGAAATACAAGTGGCACTGGTTTCGCTCCCACTCAAAACGGGAGCAATGTCAGACGGTGGCCCCCGCCTTGCCTAAACGGCAAGGGCTTTCTTGGGCGCCAGCACTGTAGGAATGCCCCATCTGACAGGCCGCCTGATGCTGTAGAAGAAATGAAAGTTGTGAGTCACAGTGAAAAACAGAGAGAAATAGAGATAACAGAGGAGTCGGCAAACTACGTTGGCGCTATTAGACGATGTTTGGGGGATGAACCCCCAGCTTTTGGCTCCACCTCATTAGGGTGGGGCCGCTTCGAGCCTACCCCCAGCTCTCAGGCAAAGAGGCTCACCTCCCTTGTCTCTGAGGGCACGGCGGTGGAGCCATCCCTCTCTACCATTACCTTAGGCATGGCGGCAGATCCGCCCACCCCTGTCGGCTCATGGGGAGCGGCATCGGAGCCGCCCCCTCCGCCGACACCCTAGGCGCGATGGCAAGCCTACCTGCTTCCATCGGTCCTGAGGATGGGCTGATGGTTAAGCCCATCTCCGCCGATCTTGAGGGCTTGCTTCCCCCTGCGTGGGATAGGAAGGGTCCCTACATGGATGGGTGGGCACCTGTCAGCAAATACTCACCCTCTAGGACACCCCAATCCATGCCGGTAGCTACCTCATCAAACTCATCGTCGTCATCGTCATCGTTGTCGTCGTCACTGCCTGTCTCCCCTCCTCGATCTCATGCTTGCTGCTTCCAAAGCAGCTTCTTCTTCCTGAGCTCCCTTGTCCTTTTGTCCCACTCGACCGCAATATGGTTTGCTCTCGCCAGGGTCTGATCCTTCAACAATGGAGCCAGGCTTTCCTTGAAGAATAGTGCCCTTGGCTAGTCCCGCCATCCCAAGGTCAGCTTTAATGGGTTGGAAATTCAAGTAAAAAGGAGTATAGAGAAAGAAAACTTACGAAGTCGATGAACCCCGGTTCCCGCCGCAATGGAGGATGCCCCGGCATCAGAAACACAAAATCAAGGATGACTCTAGCGGTGTCCTTCGAAGGCTCCATCGCCTCTTTGATGCGCTGCACCACTTCGGAGGGAGGGAGCGCTTTGTCGACAAGCACCACCCCTTCAAGCGACGCTCCGGGCACCATCTGGTGCAGGGGGAGCACGCGCGCCATGAGTGGCGCCACCCTCCTTGTGTGGTAGGCGCCGATGATCCCTGATCCCTTCATGCCCCTATCCTTTAGAGTTCGGATGGTGGCAAGAAGGTCGTTGATGTGCTTCTTTTCCTTGGCCAGGACACCCTACTTCCACGACCCTAGGGCCTCCACGATGAAGCGCCCAGAGAAAACAGGCAAGGGGGTGGTGGCGTCATCCTTGACATAGAACCATTACAAATGCCACCCCTTGTTGGAGGTTGACAGCTGCATTAATGGGTATGCTTCTGCCCTATTGTTGTGGAGGTGGATGTTGGTGCATCCCACCGGTGCGTGCAGATCTTGCTTCCCAACCCGCTTCTTCAGAAGATTGACAGCAAAGAGATACCGCCATAGGTCAAAGTGGGGACTAATCCCCAAGAACCCCTCGCACAGGGCGACAAACACCGCAATGTGCTAGATCCCATTGGGGGCAAGGTGCTGCATAGTAATCCAACAGCCCCCAAAGGAATTGATGAGCGGGTATGGCGAATCCCCGCTCGTGGAAGTGAGCAAAGGACACGACATACCCTTTGGGCAGTAACGTCTCATCTTCATCACTGGGCAGCCGCCACTCCTCGGTGGTAGTCAGCGGGCGAAGGAGGCCACGGCGAACGAGGCCCTCCAGGCGTTGAGGGGTTATGTTGGACCTACACCACGGCTCCATTGACACAAATTAGGAGGGGGTGGCTATGGGTTCGACAGCGGATGTGAGCTTGATGGCGGCTATGATGCGAATGTGGGAGGCTCTGGCAATTGGTGGTGGAGGTTGACGATGTGAAGGCGAAAAGGCAAAGTACAAAATCCTAGGAGCAAACCCCATGGTTTTATAGGGGCGACGGATGCGAGAAGGGCAACCGTCCACCTCGATCTATGAGCCTACCATGACACACCACTGCATCATATCGTGGGATGCGCATCCGCAATCCCTATCCTTTCCCACCAAAATCGTGTCGAACAGTTCGCCTTCCCTAGGCAGATCGGGACTCTTTTCCCACCGAGGGAATACAGGTCAAAGGACCCTTTCTCCGGCCCACCTAGGCCTAGAAGTCCAAAGGCTGGCCCAATAGTCTCAACGGCCATCCCAACAAGGGATGGGCCCATAAGCGACTAGGATTTAGGGGCACGAGCATTAGTAGGACCTCGACCTGCAGTCGAGCCCTAGCCGGGCTGACCCTAGATGAGATCCCCACGAATGGGATACCAGGGTTGCCCTAAAAAACTACCTAGTTGACAAAAACCGAATCTCACAGCCTTATCCACGAAGGCTTTGAAATTACCCCCCGGGCGATTTTATCCAAATCACCCGGGGCCCAGGGGCTACACCCGATGGGTGCACTCACACGCACCCTCTGGCGAATCAAAATACCCTCCAGGCGATTCTATCTGAATCACCTCGGGGCTTAGGGGCTACTATCGGGGACCTAATACCGGGGTACCCAATGAGGTGGGGCTAATGATCATCGAATGTTGACACTCCTAGTTAGACAAAGAGCACTACTATGCTTGTTGCCTGAACAACGAAAGACTAGTTCCACCTCGCCCGATGGCTAAGGGCCATCTCTGCCATGCCTGATGTTCGAGGGTAGGCTCTGCCCTGCCTAACCCCCGAGGGCTAGCCTTTGCCTTGCCCAATGACTAAGGGCTGGCTCCATCTCGCCTGACATCCGAGGGCGGGCTTTGCCTCGCCCGACCCCCGAGGGCTGGCCTCTGCCTCGCCCGATGGCTAAGGGCTGGCTCTACCTCACTCGATGTCTGAGGGCAGGCTCTGCCCCGCTCGACCCCCAAGGGCTAGCCTCTGCCTCGCCCGACGACCGAGGGCGGGCTTCGCCTCGCCCGACGATTGCACCCTGCTCCTTCATGATGACAAGCACAGGGTACGACTAGACATTCGAGTCAAAACACAGTACTGAGGACCATGCCCTGCACGCCTGTAGGAAGGTACCATCAAGAAATGATGGGGCGGGCACTTTAGGTCCTTTCTGACGTAACAGTGCCCGAATAATGTTGTAGGCATCGACTTTTGTCCCACAGTGTAGTAGGCGCTGCCTTTAGTCCTCGGGCGTGGAAACTAACATAGGCATACAACAGCCTTTATGGTCCAAGACAGAAATCATGTCATCTATAGTGATGGATGTATGGTCACTTCCCCGAGGGGTCACAACTCTACTCTCCAGCGCACCGCACCATCCGCCGGCGTAGGATAGGACGCACCCACTTGCTAAAAGAGGCCAGGGCATGGCCTACGAGGATCAGCGATCATGCCACCTCTGACACGGCCTGCTGTGTTAAGCAGGGTAGACATAGGGAAAAAGGAGGACCCAGCTCCCTCAAAGGACCTTCTATACCTTCGGTATTTTCCTTTTTCTCCAATCTATAACCCCTGCTCCCCCTTGGTCTATAAAAGGGAGAGTAGGGCCCCCACCAAAGGGACTGACTTTTGATGGATCAGTTCAACATACACAACACATCACACATACAGCTGAGCAGCAACCGAGCTCTTGGCATCCCTTTTGACCATTCCATCAGAGACCTGAGACCTCTCCCTCTCTCGATCGTTTGTACCCCCTATAATGAACCCTTTTTCGGCACTAATAACATGAGCAGCTACAGACTGGACGTAGGGACATTCAGCTCGAACCAATATAAATCTTGTGTCCTTTAGTGCACCATCTGGGACTAACACGCAACAATCATAAATTTACTAGCCGGTGTTTGTTCGAAACACAAACAACTATGTACTTGAAAACATATCTCTCATTTGGAACTTGAAAACATTTGCTAGAGAGCAGGGGCTATCTTATTCATCATTCATTCATTTTTTCAAGCAGACATCTAAGTACCAATTGTTTTAATATCTCAAACACTTGTTGGTGTTTTGAACAAACACCGGCTAGTAAATTTATAATTAATGCACGGTAGGCTCGAATGGTGCACTAAAGGACATGAGGTTTATACTGGTTCGGGCTAAACATCCCTACGTCTAGTTTGCTGCTGCTGCTCATGTTATTAATATCGAAAATGGTTCATAGTAGGTGGTACAAACAATCGAGAGAGGGATGATTCCCAAGTCTCTAATGGAATGATCGAAAAGGTCACCGAGAGCTTGGTCGTTGCTCAGCTGTGTGTGAAGCATTGTGTGTTCAACTTATCTGTCAAGAGTCGGTCCCTTTAGTGGGGGCCCTGCCCTCCCTTTTATAGATCAACGGGGAGCAGGGCTTACAGATGGGAGAAAAACTAGAGGCCAAGAAGCCCCTTTGAAGGTGTTGGGCTTTCATTTTCCATTGTGCCAGCCTTGCTGACATGACCAGATGGTGTTAGGGATTGGCATGTTCACTGGGTGCCCATGTCCTGGCGACGCCATGCCCTTACCGGATCAGCAAGTGGCCACGTCCTGTCCTGCCCCTCTGGGTGGCGTGTCGGACAAGGGTGTTGACCTATGGCCCTATGGGGAGCGGATGGCACGGTGACAGTACATCCATCACTACAGAGGGCGCGAGTCTCTTCCTAGACCATAGTGGTTGTCGTATGTCTATGTCAGGTTTCATGTCCAAGGGCTGAAGGCGGCGCCTACAACACTATTTGGACTCTGCCATGCCGGAATGGTCTAAAGCACCCATCCCATCATACCCTAGTTGTACTTTCCTACCGCGGCACACGGCATGGTCCTTGGAGCTATGTTTGGCTCAAATGTCATGTCATACCCTGTGCTCATCTTTATGAAGGCATAGGGTGTACTCATCAGGTGAGGCAGAGTCTGCCCTCGGCCGTCGGGCGAGGCGGAGGAGGCCCTTGGCCATTGGGCGAGGCAGAGCCTACCCTCGGACGTTGGGCGAGGTAGAGCCTAGCCATCGGGGGTCGAGCGAGGTGGAACCAGTCTTCCATCGTTCGGACAAGAAACGCAGTAGCGTTCCCGTCTCGATGGCTCGAGTGACGGGTTCACGGAGCTCTTATTGGATATGTACGAGTGAAATCTGGGTCCATTATTTGTGATGGAGCTAGCATGACCTGCATGGAGCATCCTACTACTCCTTGCCTACCGAGCAGATATGTTTTGACTTGTGAGCCTTGCCTTGCTTTTCTCCATGCATCTCCTAGTTCCTACCGAGCAGGCGTCCCCGGTCGGATGGCTCTAGTCGGCTCTAAGTGTGCTAGTCAGAGAAGAGTGGTGAGCAAGGTTCCCACGAGCCCCGGTTCAAGAGACATAGGGTCAGAGTCACAAGTATTGCTTTGGGCCAGGCCTTCCGATCGGAGAGGCCTTCTGATCGGAGAGGGCATTCAGAGGCGTTAGGAGGCCGAAGCGAGTGCTCCGAAGGTGGGCCGAAGGGGTCGACGAGTGGGTGCCGCTCCTTTTGGTCTAGACCTTCTAGTCAGTGACTAGGCTGTCCTTCTGGCCTATTGTATTTAGACTCTTGGGCCAAGCCTTGGTGCGGAAGCTGGTCCTCGAGGGACCCCGGGTTTATGAACCCGACAGAAGCCCCCGAGTCCCCGGGCGATTTGGGTCGAATCATTCGGGGATTTTTGTCTTGCCGATGGGTGTGCGTGAGCGCACCCACGGGTGTTGCCCCTAAGCCCCCAGGTGGTTTGGGCAGAATTGTCTAGGGGGTTTTTAGTGTCATCAGGGGAGGTTTTTTGTTTTGTCGCTAGGTGCGCTCGAGCGCACCCGCGGGTGTAGCCCCCGAGCCCCCGGGTGGTTTGGGTAGAACCGTCTAGGGGGGTGTTGTTTTGGTGGGCATGTGTTTGGTCTTATCGCTGGTCTAGCCTTCCCTGAGCCCCTGCGCGTGGTGGGAATTCGATCAAGGGTTGGTTCGTCTTGTGACTGTCGCCCCGTCCGCAGTTTTTCACGACTGGAGGGTTTAAGGCGACGTCACTTGCCTCAATGGCTCGAGTGACATGCTTCATGAGCTTGCTAACAGGGATGTTCAGATGGAATCTGATCCCATCGCTTTGCGACAGAGTTGGCAAATCCCTCGGGTTGCATTCCATTACTCCTTGCCCCGCCTTCCAACAAATTCCCCCTCAATGGGGTTTCTATGGGCTCGGCTAGGGGCTAGATTGAACTAGAAGGTTGAGATGACCCTATCCGCCTCAATGCGGGTTACGCAAAGGCCACTGAGGCTCATCTGCATTTTCTCCCTTGGCTCTTGTTCAACGTGGGGCGTCCCCGGACCCTTCGTGGGTTAGCCTTCAAACCTCAATCTCTCAATCTTTGATCGATCGGCTTGAGCCTTCGAGCCCTTTTGGGTCTGATAGGGGTCGGCCATGTTTTCATGTGTTACCCTATCCTTGGTTTCTGCAATCGTAGGGGCTAAGTTGGCGACACTTGCCTCGATGGCTCGAGTGTCGTGCTCAATGAGCTCGCTAATGGGTATGTTCGTGTGGAATTTAGATCCATCATTCGCTGACGAGGTCAGCAGAGCTCTTATGTGGCATTCCACTACTTCTTAACCCGCCTCCCGGCAGATGCCCGAGCCATTCGTTGGGCTCAGGTGGCCCGTTGGCCTCTCGTCGATGGAGATTCTATGGGTTTGGCTCGGGGTTAGAATCGAACGAGAAAGGTTGAGACATCCCTGTCCACTTCTGAGCGGGGTCGAGCAAGGCCACTAGGGCTCGTCTCTGTTTTTCTCCCCTAGCTCTGTTTGATGAGAGGTGGCCTCGAGCCCTTTGCGGGCCAGCCTTCGAACCTCGGTCGGTCGCCGCTCATATTGAATGAGGTGACTGCCGCTTCGTGACGCGACATGAAGCATTGAGATGCAGAGATTTGCATATGCAATGTTTGGACGTATGGATTTAGTGTATCACTTAATTGAAATGAAAGTGGGATTTGGTAACGTTACCTTGGTGATATGAGCGATGGGAAGCTCCTACCAGATGTGTCCATGCAGGGTTCAGGCCTGATGTTTGTGACGAGGTTGGCGTAACCTACATAAGCATCGCTATTTTTTGTTTTTGTCTCTCAGCGGTGATTCGAGCCGCTCGATTGATTTAGTCGACCTGATAGCTTCTCCTCAAAGGAGGTTCTATAGGGGGACACCTCCAAACCCTTCTCAAGAAGGCAGGAGCTAAGACTTGCAGTGCGGGAAACTATGAGTTCGATTTATGCTGGTGAACAAAAAACACCATAGCCGCCAAGGCATAGGGTCTGGCAGTTAGTCCAGTTGTATTCAAAGTTTTATACCCACACACTGCGCTTCCAGTTTTTTAAACATAAGGAGGGGTCGGGCGAAGAGGGTGTCTAAACAAATAAACACCCTTGGCAGCCCCTGAGCAATGTCCGTGCCTTTGCTGTTGCTGGGGTCGAAGGCTCAGTAAAGAAATTAACACTCAAAGTAAGTAAACAGAGGTGCTTATCTTTCAGCGGTCGTTCGTTCGTTGTTTTGCCTAGGCTACCCGATCGACCTAGGAGGCCTGTTGGGCTCCCCCTAAATAGGGAGTTCTCGTCCCAACTCTTCACCAGCCTCTAAGCCACCACCTCTTCTCCTTCCTTTCCACCGAATGCAGCGGTTCCTAAGTAAGAGAGGGTAATGCCAGGGAGAGAAGAACTCATAGATCCATTCATGAATCTAGAGCACGATGTCGAGCTGGAGGTCATCCAACGTAGATGAGATGGTGTAGGTCACCTATGTTGAGGAGGAGCCGCTGCTGCCAAAGGAGGAGGAGCGCTGGAGGGTGCCAAACGTCGTCGGCTTTGCCGTCATGTGTTGCGGCCTTCCTTTGGTGGGAGGCGCCCCCACCCAGATGCCGTTGTTGGGGTTGTGGCTGATGATGATGGCATAGTCCCTAGATGCCCTGGTGGAGGGGCACTGTAGTCACCGATGTGGTGCTCGACGTTGCAGATGATGGCACCTTTGAGGATCCCATGGAGTGGTAGGACATCGCCGATGGAGAGCGTGGCGCGGCGACTGCAGTAGTACTCATAGTAAAGCTAGGCAGGGACTATAATTGAATAAGTTTGTGGGGGAGCCCCCTAGTGAACAGTCCTTTGAATTTAAGAGTGCATTAGTCCTTTTCGTGATGAAATCACTTTGTAAGTGGTGAATTTATGCAAAGAATGAATAAATTTTCATCTTTTGTTATGGCAAACAGTCTTTTCAGCTTCCTCTCTTTGTAGAAGAGGTTCTAGTGCCCTCCGACCCTTCCCATGGCTCAGGTTGTAAAGGCTAAGAGTGTGGGTGAAATAGTTCTGATCACGCTGGCGAGCAAGGAGGTCATAGCTGCTAGGGCGTGGGTTTCCTACAGTCCTACCAGTTGTACTCAGAATTTGTTCCCAAAATCCTAGCCCTTGGGACTTGTTACGAGAAGAGTGGAAAACTTAGAGAATGTTTGCAAAGATAACATAGGAAGTGTTTGCAAGATAAACGTACTTGTATCATTTGTATCAGCCCCCGAGTGAGGTCCGACCCCTCGCAATTTGCAGGGGTCGGATGTCACTAAAGATCGGGGATTTGTGAAGACAAAAACTAATGTTGACACCGTTTTTTGCACGTGTCAAAATAATCGGAGTGGACTAATCGGTAAGGGGAAAGTTATTGAATACTTTGATAGCCGATGAAAGCCAGCTTGTATAGATGGTTACCGATAGCTGGTGGTGGTCGATGGAAAGGTTGACTTGAACTCGGGCGTTGCCGATAAGGTTGGAGGTGTTTTTGTCGATGCCGATGAAGGGAGGCTTGAAGACTACTGCCGATGGAGGGAGGCTTGAAGGCTACTGCCGATAAAACAGGGAGTATGCCGATGGGAAGGAGGACGGTGAGATTTCCATCGCAATTGAGGCGGACAGGGAAATAGATAGGAGTTGGTTTCCTTTTCTATATTAGTTAGAGTATGATTCGTGTAAGAGTCACGT
This sequence comes from Miscanthus floridulus, assembly GCF_019320115.1. Lineage (NCBI taxonomy): Eukaryota > Viridiplantae > Streptophyta > Magnoliopsida > Poales > Poaceae > Miscanthus > Miscanthus floridulus. Next base: position 100,396,313 of record NC_089581.1, read on the forward strand.
GTTTCCTTAGATATGGGATTGGTGTCCTAGTTGTGTTCGGTTGTGTCTCTTTAGATCAGGGTATAAATATGGAGTGAGGGGCAATGTAAAAACATATATCAATCAATATCAAAACCAACTTTTACTCCTATTTGCATCTACTTTTCGGCGACTTCGTCAATTTGCATACTTTTCTTTTTACGAGTTCTCATTGATTCGGCGAGCTGCATCGCTTCAGTGCGATCTTCGGCGATTCTCGAGTTCCGCGTGAGCACCTCTTGGCCGTGACTTCCGGGCGTATCGCTGTTGTCAGGACTAAAGTGTTCGTTTCTTCATCCTTGTCGATTAGCAGGTCAAATCGACTGGCACGCTTTGGATATCGATTCGGGTATTAGCCCTTTGTGTTTGCAGATCCACTTTTGCATCAACACATCTTTTGGCACGCCCGGTGGGACCAGTAAATCAATATGTTCAATCCCGAGATCGATGCGGGGAACATTATCGCAGTATCAGAAGAAGATCTCAAGGAAGAACAGAGGCAGGCTATGGAAAAGGCTGTAGAAGAATACAAGCAGCTTTGTCTGAGATCGTTTAGCTTGAACAAGAGTGGACAAGTCATCCAGAAGCAAGATTTGCCGTTGCCTCGGCAGGTTACCTTTGACTCCAATCCTGGTAAACTTCAAGAGATGGTTAATTCTGCAGTAAATCATGCTTTGATTAATCATTCCAATGTGCTGTCCAATACTGTTCATAATGCTGTGGTTCGAACTCTCAAAGAGGGACAAGTGGCACCACATTACGTCGGGCCTGCCTATCATCAACCAGAGCCGACATCTGTTAAAACTCTATCGGCTCCTTCGGCCGTTATGGGTACAGAAGTTTCTTCCCCTCCAGTATCGGCAGATATTCAATCTACACCGATACGATCAGATCAGGTACTACCAGGAGGGCGAGTTCAGCTTAATACAGATCTATCGGCATCGGCTATGTCAGGCCCTGTGTCTCAGCATAACCAGATTCCTACTAATTGGTGGGGATATGGCATGCCTCCGGAGTCATCTGCTTTCAATCCTAGATTACCTCAAGTATTTGATGCAGCAGGAAGAGCGCCTATATCATCGGCCGTTTCACCGATGGCTCAAGTGCCTCAATATGCCGTAACTACTTCTGTACAACCAACTCCAGGAGGTTTCCAGATGCCTATGATTCAAACATTCAATTCAAGTCCATCGGCGAGCGTACTGCCGATGCAGCAGAAAGCCCCTGCTATTAGTCAAACTGGGGTTCAGTTCATACCTCAAACCGGTTATAATTATCCAACAATATCAGCAAATTACCAGCCATCGGTTGCAGGGATTCAACAAGGTCATATGCAAGCTGGTTTCCAGAATCAAGCATCGGCAGTCCAGCCGATGAATCCTTTCCAACAGGCTAATGGACCACAAGTAGCAGCAAATATGCCGATTGCTGGAGACCGTGGGCTACAAAGATATGTGGAGGGATGTCAGCAGGCACCTCCTGTAGAAATTCAACCAGTTCGTCAGCAGGAGGCTGATGCTTTTTGGGCCGATAAGATAGCAGAAATTGTGAAGGATCAGTTTGGGATAAAGCCCAAGGTCAATACTTATTCTTATCGAACTCCATACCCTCCTGCTTACGATTTAATTCCTCTCCCAAATCGGTACAAGGTACCGGATTTCACTAAATTCTCTGGGCAAGATGATACATCAACAATGGAACATGTCAATCGCTTCATTATTCAATGTGGAGAGGCAGCTAACAGAGATGAGTTAAGAGTTCGATTATTTTCATCATCTTTGTCTGGATCAGCATTTACATGGTTCATTTCATTGCCACCAAATTCTATTATTACCTGGGTTGATCTAGAAAAACAGTTCCACAAGTATTTCTTTGCTGGAATCCATGAAAAGAAGCTTACCGATTTAGTAAAATTGAGACAACGTAATGATGAATCGGTAGAGAGCTTTGTACAAAGGTTACGAGATGTAAAAAATAAGTGCTACAGCCTGGTGCTGGATGATCGGCAGCTTGCCGATTTGGCTTTCCAGGGGTTATTGCCACATCTTAAGGACAGATATGCTTCTCAGGAGTTTGAAAGCCTCAGTCATCTTGTGCAAAGGATCTCTGATCAGGACACTAGGGTTTTTGAACCTAAAAAGAACTGGAGTAAAAAGGTATCATTTGTTGAAGAGGTAGGAGATTCTGACTCTGATGAAGAACCAGTTATCGGCTTAGCTGAGTGGGTTAAGAATAAAAAGCCGATATCATGTCCCTTTGGTCAAAAAGAGCCAGAAAAGTTTACCTTTGATATCACCAAGGCCGATAAAATATTTGATCTTCTGCTTCAAGAGGGCCAAATTAAGCTGTCACCTAATCACGTGATTCCATCGGCAGAAGAGTTGAAGAAGATTTTGTACTGCAAATGGCACAATGCAACTTCACACAGTACAAATGAGTGCAAGGTATTCAGGCAACAGTTACAATCAGCTATTGAATCTGGGAGAATTAAGTTTGGTACTTCCAAGACCCAGAAGCCGATGAAAATTGATCAACACCCTTTTCCAGCAAATATGTTGGATGCCAAAGGAAAGACCAAGGTATTGACATCAGAAGCTGCTGAGAAAAACGCGTCAGTAGACCCCCAACATCGGATAACTACCGATGATGCAAAGAGTAAGGGTTTGCTAGGGGAAAGCAGTAGTTCCAAAAAACCTCCTCGACCTGGCATTGTGATTACTCATCGAAGGCAGCAGGAGGGTTGGCGTCAACGTAATGACCGATATCGGCAACAGCAAGAAATGAGACGTCAGGAAGAGTGGAATCGACATAAAGATCATTGGAGATGTCCGTTCTTCATCCATTGCTGGGAAGAAGGTATTAAATTGCCAACTGTTGAAAATTGCCCTGAGTGTAATGGTTATTACGGAGTCAATCGTTCAGAAAGGACGTTTCAACGTGGTAATCAGGGTTTGTCTATCAACGAGCCGATCAGAGGCAGAGCATCAGTGCATGATCGACTGGGGGGCAGACTTAGTGTACATGAGAGGCTTGGTAAACGCGCTGGATATTTTCCAAGGAATCAAGAGGAGCTTGAGGAGATGGCAAACGCAAGAGTTCCCGATGAGGAGATATTCTACAGGGACCCTAATATACGTCGCGTAGAACTAACTAGGACTTGTTATCAGCCGGTTTGGAAAACCAAGTTTCCTCGATGGTGCCCAGAGGGTCTGACAAAGACGCAGAGGAGGAGGATGCAACGTGAGCGTCAGGAGGATTTATACCAGGAGGAAAATTCCTCCAATGAAAAGACTGGTCATCAGCAGTGGCAGGTAAAACACAAAAATAAGGGTCCATCGGCAGATGTTAATATGGTATTCATGTTGCCGATGGAGTTTTTGGCACTATCTGATAATGAAGAAGTTGTTCTCTCTGATCAAGTAGCTCAGTTAACACTAGATCCAATGATGGCCGTTTTTGAGAAACCTACCGATGACGAGAGACAGCATCTTAAGGCTTTATTTGTGAAGGGCAGAGTTGATGGGCAGCCTGTGTCTAAGGTACTTATTGATGGAGGGGCTGCGATTAATATTATGCCTTATGTGATGTATCGGAAACTTGGTAAGGGGGATCAAGACCTGACCAAAACCGATATGATGTTGAAAGATTTTGAAGGCAATGTGTCACCGGCTAAAGGAGCAGTGTGCGTGGAATTAACCATCGGCAGCAAAACCTTGCCAACGACGTTCTTTGTTATCAACGGCAAGGGTGCATATAATCTGCTTCTAGGGAGGGATTGGATTCATGCTAATTGTTGTGTTCCTTCTACAATGCATCAATGCCTCGTACAGTGGATTGGGGATAAGATTGAGATCGTCCCTGGTGATTCTTCTTATATCATCGCATCGGCAGAATCAGATACTTATGAGCGAACTAAATGCATATCAGGAGAAGCTTGGGAAAAAGAGTTCCTTAGAGTTGCTGATTATGAAATTCCACCGATCCAAGCAGTCGGTTCTGAAGAGGAGTTTTAATGGATAGGTTTGCCGATGATGGGAAATTAGGTCAGGGGTTCACATCGGCAGATGATTTAGTAGAAGTAGATATTGGTGATGGTGATAGGTCAAGACCTACCTTTATTAGTGCTAAGTTAGATTCCAAGTGTAAGCAGCGAGTAACAGATTTGTTAAAAGAATATAAAGATTGTTTTGCTTGGGATTATACTGAGATGCCTGGATTAGACCGATCGATAGTTGAACATCGGTTACCTATTAAATCTGGATTTCGGCCACATCAGCAGCCAGCGCGCCGATGCAACCCTAATGTACTTCCTGACATTAAGGCCGAAATAACTAAATTAATTGAAGCAAAGTTTATTCGGCAATGTCGATATGCAGAGTGGATCTCTAATGTGGTTCCTGTTTATAAGAAAAATGGAAAACTTCGTGTTTGTATTGATTTCAGGAATCTCAACAAAGCCACACCAATGGATGGCTATCCAATGCCGATTGCTGATTTGTTGATTGATGCTGCGGCTGGACATCAAATTATTAGCTTCATGGATGGTAATGCAGGTTACAATCAAATATTCATGGCTGAGGAGGATATTCCCAAGACTGCTTTCAGATGTCCAGGACATGTGGGGTTGTTCGAGTGGATAGTCATGACATTTGGTTTGAAAAATGCTGGTGCTACTTATCAAAGGGCTATGAACTTTATTTTTCATGAGTACATCGGCACATTAGTGGAGATCTACATTGATGATGTAGTAATTAAGTCTGGAGATATCACAGCACATTTAGCCGATCTGCGAAAGATACTAGAGTGCACAAGGAAGCATGGATTGAAGATGAATCCTAATAAATGTGCATTTGGTGTATCGGCAGGACAATTCTTGGGTTTTATGGTGCATCAGCGGGGCATTGAAATCAGTAGGAAGTCTATTGATGCAATTAACAAGGTGATTGCTCCTGCCAATAAGACTGAATTACAATCTTTGATCGGTAAGATTAATTTCATTAGAAGATTCATATCTAATCTGTCGGGTAAGATCAAGGCTTTCAGCCCATTACTTAGATTGAAAGCTGAACAGGAATTTGTATGGGGAGTTGAACAGCAATTAGCCCTTGATGAAATTAAGAAATATTTATCAAATCCTCCAGTGCTAGTTCCACCTCAACATGGGAAGCCTTTCAGGTTATATTTGTCAGCTGATGATGCAGTTATCGGTTCAGCTCTTATTCAAGAATTTGAAGGGAAAGAACGTGTTATTTATTATTTGAGCAGAAGATTAGTGGATGCTGAGACAAGGTATTCGGCTATCGAGAAATTGTGTCTGTGCCTATACTTTTCTTGTATCAAATTAAGGCATTATTTGTTATCTGCCGAATGTACGGTCATATGCAAAGACGATGTGGTCAAGTATATGTTGTCGATGCCGATATTAAGTGGTAGAATCGGCAAGTGGATTTTAGCATTATCAGAATTTGAACTACGCTACAAATCAACTAAGGCAGTTAAAGGGCAAGTGATGGCTGATTTTGTCACTCAGCATTGTAACACGGTGGATTCTCTGGGGATTGCTCCCTGGACACTTTTCTTCGATGGGTCCACATGTGGTGAAGGAGCAGGTATCGGCATTGTGTTAATTTCACCTCAAGGGAAGAAGTATGAGTTTTCATTGCCGATTGTTGCTACAGCAACAAACAATCAAGCTGAATATCAAGCCTTGATAAAAGGGTTAGAATTGCTGAAGGAGATACGTGCCGATGTTGTTGAAATCTTTGGTGATTCTATGCTAGTTATAAATCAATTGGCTGGAAGTTATGAATGCCGAAGTGAAGCCTTGATTTCGTATTATGAAAGGTGTTTGCAATTATTGAAAGGATTTAGAGATTTCCGTCTTGAACATATCTCTCGATTGCATAATGAGGAAGCTAATCGACTAGCTCAGCATGCTTCAGGGTATCAGCCTATTCAGGAAGTGCTAACATCGGCAGTTGATACCGATGACTGGAGGAAAGAGATTGTCGATTATTTAAAGGATCCAGGTAGAAAGGTTGAGAGACGTATAAGGTTCCAAGCTACCAAATATGTGCTCCTCGATGGTGGATTATATTATCGAACTATAGATGGAGTTTTACTTAGATGTGTCAGCAATGATGAATCGAAAAGCTTGATGGGTGAAATTCATGAAGGAGTATGTGGGGCACATCAATCGGCTTTCAAGATGAAATGGATGATCAGAAGGAACGGATACTATTGGCCGACTATTCTTGAAGATTGTTTTAAGTATTTTAAAGGATGCCAGGGGTGTCAAAAGTTTGGTAATATTCAAAGAGCGCCTGCATCGGCTATGAATCCTATAATCAAACCGTGGCCGTTCCGGGGATGGGCTATTGATCTCATTGGTCAGATTTATCCGCCATCGAGTAAGGGACATAAATTTATCCTGGTTGCTACCGATTATTTTACAAAGTGGGTTGAGGCAATTCCTTTAAAAAAGGTGACATCGGTCAATATGATTGATTTTGTGAAAGAGCATATTGTTTACCGATTTGGTATTCCTCAGACTATCACTACCGATCAGGGCACTATGTTTACATCAGGAGAATTTGATGAGTTTGCTGTGGGTATGGGAATTAAAATTTTAAATTCTTCTCCATATTATGCTCAAGCTAATGGTCAAGCTGAGGCTTCTAACAAAGGGATCATCAAACTCATTAAGCGCAAAATTGAAGAAAATCCTAGGAGGTGGCATACAGTGTTAAATGAAGCCTTGTGGTCATATCGGATGTCATGCCATGGTGCAACCAAAGTAACGCCTTATCAGTTAGTATATGGACACGATGCAGTGTTGCCTTGGGAAATTAAGGTTGGCTCTAGACGAATACGTTCTCAAAATCAGCTGACAGCCGATGAGTATAATACTCTTATGAAAGATGAGTTGGAAGATGTGGCGGGTCATCGGTTAAAGGCTTTAGTTAGTATTGAAGAAAATAAGAAAAGAGTAGCTAGATGGTATGACAAGAAGGTGAAAGTAAAAGAGTTTGCCGATGGAGATCTGGTCTGGAAATTGATTTTACCGATTGGGACTAAAAGTTCAAAGTTTGGAAAGTGGTCTCCTAATTGGGAAGGTCCATATCGGATAAATCAGTCTATTCCTGGTAATGCATATATTTTAGAAACCCTCGAAGGGGTTGTGTTTCCCAGAGCGTTAAATGGAAAATATTTAAAGAAATATTACCCTAGTATCTGGACAGATGCATAAGAGTATAAGTGCCGATAACAGTACTATCGGCTGGAATTATGCAAGAGTATCAATGTCTTATAAAGTACCGATACAATAAATAAGATTACACGTTCAGCAAGGATTGGATAGCTAATATCGCACGCAGGCGAATCTGGTCGGCTTCTTCCATTTCCTTGATATCGTCATCGGCAGCACCCTCCACAGGCTTGAGTTTCTTCTTCATGACTAAAGCTTTGCGAGCTTGGATATCTCTTTCTTGCTGAAGGGCTTTGACGGCATTGGGTAGCTGACTTTCTTCTTGTTGAGCATGAGTTAAGGCTGCATCGATTTCTTTCAATTCAGCCAATAGAGCTGCCTTCCTTGCCGATAGATCCAAGATTTTCTGCTTAAGTGCAGCACCCGAGGTCTGCAAGTTGACGATGCCCTTGTGCTTCTCATCAGCGATTTGTTTCAGTTGTAGCATCTCTCCTTTAAGTTGAGCTTGAGCTGCTCTATCGGCAATGCGCTGAGCAGCCCGTTGATATTGCAGTTGACGGCTTTCTAAGTGAGCTGCTGAGAAGAGTATTTCTTCAATATCGGCAGGGACCTGGCCACGAATTGTTTTGAAAATTGCCTTTGCGGGGTCCGAGTCATCTACCAGTTGGGCGGTACTTTGCTGTAGCAAGTTCAGGAGGGTTTCCAACTTGGATTTAGTCTCTGCCGATATTGTTCCCAGTGCAAGGGAAGAACTTGTTTCCTCTCCATCGTCGTCAGAAATGTCAATGGCAAAGGAAAATAGGCTGTTCGGAGAATCTTGTTCCTGAAAGAAAGACAAGGAGATCAATCAGGGGTAGGTATGAGTATTGTAAAATCAGATAGGTTAATCGGTTTACCTGTTTCAAGGCAATTTCCTGTGCTTGACTGGAGGAAGCAACCTGGAGTATGTCGTGTGGATTGGCTGAGCTTGCCGATGGGATATCCTCTGTGACTTCATCGGTGGTGGGCTCTTGAGGTATGATGACCGATGACATTGGGGCAGATGTAGGGATCGGCATAGACCTTTGTCGTTTTGGCTGTGCTTCAGTATCTGTTGAAGCTTTGCGCTTTGCTTGGACATCGGCAACGATTGGCTGGGGGGCATCGACACTTGATTGTGAAGCTTGGGCATCTGGTACGTTTGCCGATGTACCCAATTGTTGCTGCAAAACAAGTGTAAGATATGATATTTAACAGATAAAATGTAAAGTCAAGAAGCTACCTCTGAAGGAGTGGTGTTTGATGTCGGCGGAATTGCCGATGACGATCCCATAGCAGCTCTTACCCCCTGATGATTAAGGTTAATATGGTTTGTGATCGGCATAAGTGAAAATAAACAAGGTTGTTACCTTGAAGGCTTTGACCAAGGTTGTAGCAGCGGCCGATGGGGTAGCCCTGGATGTAGCCAATTTGGACTTAGAAGTGGTGGTCTTAGTAAGAATCTTCTGGCGGGTCAAAGCGGCTAAGGTGGGAGCGTTGTAGCCGATCGGCGATGTTGGGGAAACAGGCCGGAGGTTGAAGGGTTTCCCACTTTTGCTCACCGATGGTGCTGGGTTATTAACCTGTTACAAGGGAATCAGTTACTGATAAATGAAAGGAAAAGCAGAAGGGAGTTCAAAGGAAATTTACCGCGTCGTCAGGGATGGCATATTCAGAATCGATCATGTGCCGATATGTGTGAACAGAAGTCGCGAACAGTTGCTCTTTCCACTCTCGCCACCATTGCTTGTATGACTCGGTGATGAAAGAGATTGGTGTCCAGGTGGATATATCGACATCTGTGGTATCGGCATCAGGAGAAAGTTGTACTACCTTGTTCCAGTCTGTTCCGCAAGTGATTGTTTCCCTGGGTTTGATCACATCGGCAAAGCAGAGTTTGATTGGCAATTGCCCAAAAGCCAATTGGCGGGATACTGCCGATGGGTTGTAAAATTCATATGTAATGTTGGTGTTTTTCCCGCTGCCGAATGTGTTTACTGGAATTGCCCTGGGAGTGATAATAGCCATCATAAGCTCATTATCTTGATTCAGAGTGTCATCGGCAAAGTTGAAAAGAAGGGGGAATCTGTTTTCTTCGTCGATATAAGGTACCCAGGCCCTATGATCACGAGAAAGACCATTATAGAAGCTTTGAAAGAATCTGCCGATTTGGTCTTCGTTGGCTTCTGTTCCGGGGAGGACGATTATGGCTTCACCAAAATTGAGGGGTGAGCGTGTTGCCGATTCATCATCCCCGAGCACATAATCTTCAGCAATTTCTCGTGGGAATTGTTGAGCAAAAAAGTCCCATTGCAAACGTTTGTGCATATGGGCATTCAGCCACATGTTGATAAACCACCACGGGCCTCCCAGGTTGCCGATGGGTTCGCCAAGCAGAAGCTTCTGAGACACTTGGTGAAGAAGATGATAAGTGGAGCTCAGAAGGTATCGGCCAAGAGGAAACCTTGCGCCATTAGCTAGAAGTTCAGCTGCAGGGAGGAAGGCGTTGGTTGGTCCTACTGATCGACCACAGAAGATGAATTTTTCTAACCACATATTCAGGAATGTGGCATGTTCCCTCTGGCTAGGTGTCCCGGTTTTCTGGTATTCTTGAATATATCCTGTCCAACCGCCGATGTTACGGGTATTCACTCTATATTCAGGCTTTCTACCATAGATGGAGCCTTCGTCGGCAGTTGAGATGTCCAAGCCAGTAAGCATGTGGACATCGGCAAGGGTAGGGGTAGCTGGGCCATGTCCAAACATAAAAGTATTGGTTGTATCTGACCAGAAATAAGCGGCTGCAATTATCATTGATTCATTTTTCTGCATATCGGCAATAGAGAGCCTGATACATTGGTCTAATCTTCGTTCTGCCCAGTATACTTGCATCGAGTTATTAACTCTCAAGTACCAGTCTTTCCACCCCTTGGTGGTTTTGGGCCAAGATCGGAATGTGTCTTTCCACAAATTCAGAGAGAAATTTTGGGCTCTAAAGGGAATTCTGTTAACCTCTGCATTGATCAGATCGGTTGGATCTGGGTTGCCCATTGGTCCGAGGCATTGGACGTGCGGCTGATCGGTTGGGATAATTAATTTGTTGCGCAGTTCCTAAGGTTATAGAATTCAGAGAATAGAAAAAAAAAAGAAAAAAAATTCACCAATTGAATGAATTTGCGAAAAGATCAAAGTAAAGGGTAATGGAAGTGGAGCGAACCGCGGGAACGTCGAAGTTGATGGCCATGGTCTTGAGGAAACTTGAAGTTAGCGCCGAAGAAGGGTTCTTCTTGGTTGAGGTCGCGCGGTTGTTCGTCGGAGTCGCCGCCGGAGAGAGAAAATATCGAGGATTGAAGGCTGAAGGAAGAAAATGAGGGTTCCGGAGAAATCTATTTATAAGCCGCCCAGAGTAAGGGTATTTTGGACTTATCTCTATGTCGCGCGCATATAGGTCGAGACGGTTCAGAAGGATATGGTAACTGTTCGCACGATGATCAGGGGATTGTATAGATGAGTTGATGGCAAGTAAATCATGACTTGGAAGGGATATCGATACAGGATATTTTAATTCTGAAAATGGCAGCGTTATAATCTTGCCGATGGATTGTTGTTTTGGTATCTTAACCATAATCAAGGCAGAAGTGGTTGGCGATTGTGCGATATTTACTGAAGTGTGTGAATCAAGTTTAGATTTGATTGGATTTGATAACAGATCAAGTTTTGGCTTGGAGAGTGAGTTACGGTGATCGGGCGAAGGCAAGCGTTATCTAGAGTAAATTTCGGAGCATTAATGGTTTTATACTCCGAAATTGGGGGGCATGTGTTGACACCGTTTTTTGCACGTGTCAAAATAATCGGAGTGGACTAATCGATAAGGGGAAAGTTATTGAATACTTTGATAGCCGATGAAAGCCAGCTTGTATAGATGGTTACCGATAGCTGGTGGTGGTCGATGGAAAGGTTGACTTGAACTCGGGCGTTGCCGATAAGGTTGGAGGTGTTTTTGTCGATGCCGATGAAGGGAGGCTTGAAGACTACTGCCGATGGAGGGAGGCTTGAAGGCTACTGCCGATAAAACAGGGAGTATGCCGATGGGAAGGAGGACGGTGAGATTTCCATCGCAATTGAGGCGGACAGGGAAATAGATAGGAGTTGGTTTCCTTTTCTATATTAGTTAGAGTATGATTCGTGTAAGAGTCACGTGTTTCCTTAGATATGGGATTGGTGTCCTAGTTGTGTTCGGTTGTGTCTCTTTAGATCAGGGTATAAATATGGAGTGAGGGGCAATGTAAAAACATATATCAATCAATATCAAAACCAACTTTTACTCCTATTTGCATCTACTTTTCGGCGACTTCGTCAATTTGCATACTTTTCTTTTTACGAGTTCTCATTGATTCGGCGAGCTGCATCGCTTCAGTGCGATCTTCGGCGATTCTCGAGTTCCGCGTGAGCACCTCTTGGCCGTGACTTCCGGGCGTATCGCTGTTGTCAGGACTAAAGTGTTCGTTTCTTCATCCTTGTCGATTAGCAGGTCAAATCGACTGGCACGCTTTGGATATCGATTCGGGTATTAGCCCTTTGTGTTTGCAGATCCACTTTTGCATCAACAACTAATAAGGAAAAGTTTGCATTTATTTAAGGGTAAAAACGACGTAGCTGCTCAATGTTCTAGGCGTTGGTGAAGATCTCACCGTTGATGGTTTTCAACTTGTAGGTGCCTAGGTGGAGTATTTCCACGATGATGTATAGCCCCTCCCAAGGTGGGGAGAGCTTATGGCAGTCCTTGTTGCTCTGCACAAGGTGGAGGACAAGGTCCCCGACATTGAAGGCTCGGTCCCGCACCCGTTGGCTATGGTACCGTCGCAACGCCAACTGATACTTGGCCGAACGGAGGAGGGCAATGTCGCGGGCTTCATCTAGTTGGTCCATGGTGTCTTGGTGGGATGCCTCGGCTCCCTGTTCATCGTATGTTCTGATTCTTGGCGCTCCATAGTCGAGGTCTATTGGGAGAATGGCCTCAGAACCGTAGACCATGAAGAAAGGTGTGTAGCCGGTGCCCGGCTGGGAGTTATCCTTAGGCTCCATTGCACCACCGGGAGCTCACCGACCCAGCGCGTGCCAAACTTGTTCAACTAGTTGAAGATCCTAGGCTTGAGGCCCTATAGGAGCATGCCATTTGCACGCTCGACCTACCCGTTCATCTGGGGGTGCACAATGACCGCCCAATCGATTTGGATGTGTTGTTCATCGCAGAATCGAATGAATTTCCTGCCGGTGAACTACGTGCCATTGTTTGTGATGATGGAGTTTGGTACTTGAAAGCGATGGATGATGTCGAGGAAGAACAACACAGCTTGCTCGGATTTGATCGTGGAGATCGGTCGAGCTTTGATCCATTTTGTAAACTTGTCTATGGTGACAAGCAGGTGGGTGAAGCCCCTGGGTGCCTTTTTGAGTGGCCCAACCAGGTCGAGCCCCCAGACTATGAAGGGCCACATGATGGGGATCATCTGGAGTGCCTAGGCTGAGAGGTGAATCTACCAAGCATAGTACTGGCACCCTTCACAGGTGTGTACGATTTGCTTGGCGTCGGCTACTGTAGTGGGCCAGTAGAAGCCCTGTCGAAATGCGTTTCCAACCAAGGTCCTTGGCGCGGTATGGTGACCGTAGACCCCACCATGGATGTCGCTCAGCAAAAGTCTTCCCTGTTCCCTAGGGATGTAGAGCTGTAGGATCCCGGTGTGGCTCTGTCTGTAGAGTTCGCCCTCTATAAGAACGAAAGACTTGGCGCGACGTGCGAGCCATCGAGCTTCCATCTTGTCCATCGATAGTGTGTCGTGGAGGAGGTAGTCGAGGTAGGGTGTTCTCTAGTCATCTAGAGGTTCGGGCTCTATAGCTGGGTCCTCTTCAAGCTCCATGACCTCAGGGTCGGACGGAGCAGTTGGCGGGTCAGCCCTCAGGGCCAAATCAGACGGGCCATCTTTGGCCCGTTCTGACCCTTCGTAGTGCATCGAGGGTTTGTGTTGGTCGCTGGCGAAGACGCTCATTGGCACTAGCTCTTGACCAGACGCTGCCTTCGTGAGTGCGTCGGCCACCTCGTTGAGGCGCCTTGGGACATGATTAAGTTTGAGGCCGTCGAACTTGTCCTCCAACTATCGGACTTCTTGGCAGTACGCAGCCATCTTAGCGTCATGGCAGCTAGACTCCTTCATGACTTGGTTAACAACTAGCTAAGAGTCACCCTGAATGTCAAGGCGTCGGATGCCTAGCTCGATGGTGATGCGTAGGCCATTGACAAGTGCCTTGTATTTGACCACATTATTTGATGAGGGAAAATGGAGCCAAATCATGTACCTCATGTGGACCCCGAGGGGTGATACGAAGACCAGCCCCACGCCGGCACCCTTCTTCATCAGCAACCCATCGAAGTACATTGTCCAGTACTCTTGATCGATGACCGCCGGTGGCATCTAGACCTCGGTCCACTCCGCGATGAAGTCAGCCAGCACCTAGGACTTGATCACCGTTTAGGGGGCATACGTGATGCCTTGATCCATTAGCTCGAGTGCCCACTTCATGGTTCTTCCCATGGCGTCCTGGCTATGGCCGACCTCACCAAGGGGGAATGATGTTATGACTGTCACAGGGTGTGACTTGAAGTAATGGCGTAGCTTCCTCTTGGTGATGAGGATGACATATAGGAGTTTCTGGATTTGGGAGTAGCGAGTTTTGGAGTTGGATAGTACCTCACTGATGAAGTACACAAGGCACTGCACCTTGAGGGTGTGCCCCTCTTCTTCCCACTCTACCACCAGGGCAGCGCTGACCACTTGCATGGTGGTTGCTATGTACAGTAGGAGGGATTCTCCATCGCTCAGAGGAACTAGGACCGGGGGTTTTGTTAGAAGTAGCTTGACCATGTCAAGCGCCTCCTGGGCCTCGGCTATCCACTCGAAGTGGTTGGCTTTCTTTAGGAGTCGATAAAGGGGGAGTCCTTGTTCACCGAGGCACGAGATGAATCGGCTGAGGGTGCCGAGGCACCCTACGATCTGCTGAACCCCCTTTATGTTCAAGATCGGGCCCATCCTTGTGATGGCTGAGATTTTCTCTGGGTTGGCTTCGATGCCATGCTCGGAGACAATGAAGCCGAGCAGCATGCCCTTTGGGACCCCAAAAACACACTTCTCAGGATTAAGTTTAATGCCATTTGCCCAGAGTTTCGCAAAGGTTTGTTCAAGATCGGCAACAAGGTGGACAACCCATTTGGACTTAACTATGATGTTGTTGATGTAGGCCTCAATGGTCCACCCATTGAGGTCCCCAAAGCAGTTGAGCATATAGCGCTGGTAAGTTGCCCTAGCGTTCTTCAGACTGAACAGCATTGAGATGTAGCAGAACAATCCAAAGGGGTGATAAAAGACATCACGAGCTAGTCAGACTCTCTCATCGTGATTTGGTGGTAGCTAGAGTACGCATCAAGGAAGCAGAGGGTTTCGCACCCTGAGGTAGAGTCAACTATTTGGTCTATGCATGGTAAAGGAAATGGGTCCTTCGGGCATGCCTTGTTGAGACCCATGTAGTCGATACACATCCTCCATTTCTCGCTCTTCTTTCATACAAGAACGGGATTTGCTAACCACTCTGGGTGGTGTACTTCCCTAATGAATCCGGCGGCCAACAGTTTTGCTATCTCTTCACCGATGGCCCTGTGTTTTTCCACATCGAAGTGGCACAGACGTTGCTTCACCGGCTTGGAGCCTAGGTGGATTTTCAAGGTATGCTCGGCGACCTCCCTTGGGATGCCTGGCATATCCGAGGGTTTCCACACAAAGATGTCTTTGTTGTCGCAGAGGAACTTGACGATTGCGCTTTCCTATTCAGAGGAGAGCGTGGTACCAATGTGTACCATTTTACTCTTGGAGCTGCTGGGGTCTATGAGGACCTCCTTGGAGCCCTTTGCCGATTTGAATGACCCGGTTGATTTCTTCACATCGGGCGCTTCTTCGGTGACCTCCTCCTTGAGGGCGGCGAGTTCCCTAGAGGCGACGATTGCTGTGGTGTGGCCACAGCACCTGACCTCGCACTTGTAGGCCCACTGGAATGAGGTGCCGATGGTGATGACCCCATGTGGGCCTGGCATCTTCAGCTTGAGGTATGTGTAGTTGGGGATGGCCATGAACTTTGTGTAGCATGGACGTCCCAGGATGGCGTGGAAGGTTCCGAGGAACCCTACTACCTCGAAGGTGAGGGTCTTAGTCCTGTAATTGAACTGATCCCCAAAGGTAATGGGCAGATCAATCTGTCTGAGTGGCATGGCCTGCTTTCCAGGGATGACACCATGGAAAGGCACTCGGATTGGGCAGAGGTGCGTTTGGTCGACGCCCATTACGTTGAGCATCTTTGCGTACATGATGTTGAGGCCGCTGCCTCTGTCCATCATAATTTTGGTGAGGTGCTTTGGGCCGACGATCGGGTCGACGATAAGCGGATACCTTCCTGGGTGCGGGATGGCGTCCAGATGGTCAGTCCGATCGAAAGTTATGGTGGACTCCGACAACCAGAGAAAAAGAGGTGTGGCTAGTTGGGCCATGTAGACTTGGTGGCGTGCGACCTTCTGATGATGTTTGGAGTCGTAGGCCATTGATCCTCCAAAGATCATGAGGCAACTATCTGGCATTGGAAAGTCATCGTCCTTTTCCTCGGCGTCGTCGGTAGTGGGGGTAGGCTCCTTTCCCTGCTCCCCCATGTTGGCGCTTTCAGCCAAGAACTTCCGCATGAGGCCGCAGTCCTTGAGTAGGTGTTTTACAAGAAAGACTTGGTTCAGGCACGGCCCTTCAAGCATTTTTTTGAAGTGATTTGGAGTGCCCTCTGTAGGCTTCCAACCATCCTTGCGGTCAGTAGTGGCCACAAGTGAGTCATTGCGCCATTGCTTCTTATTCTTTCTTTTGGCGGAATGGTTGGAGGTGCCTTCATCGAAGGCCTCATCCTACCTAGCCTTGTTGTTGAACGGTCGAAGATTGATTCGACCGCCTCTTCTCCTAAGGCATGGCTGGTGGCGATGTCTAGGAGTTCCTTAGTGGTCCACGAGCCCTTGCGTCCCAGCTTGTGAACCGAAGACTCGTAGGTTGTCCCGAATAGGAAGGCTCCTATCACATCGGCGTCGGCGATGTTAGGGAGCTCGTTACATTGTCGGGAGAAGCACCAGATGCACCCATAGAGGGTTTTGCTGGCCTTCTGGCGATAGTTCTTGAGGTCCGAGGGGTTCCCATGACATTTGTGCATGCCCTAGAAGTTCCCCACAAAGATCTCCCTTAGGTCCGCCCAACCCTAGATGGCGTTGGATGGAAGGTGCTCCAACCACGCTCATGCCAAATCGGCGAGGAACAGTGGAAGGTTGTGGATAATGAAGTTGTCATTATATGCACCACCGGCTCGATAGGCAAGCCGATAGTCTTCAAGCCAAAGCCTAGGGTTTGTCTCCCCGGAGTACTTAGGGATGTTGGTAGGTGGTTGATACCTTGGTGGGAACACAGCGTTGAGGATGTGCCAGCCGAAGGCCTAAGGGCATAGCAGTCCGGGGCTCGGGCTCCGGTCCTCACTACTGTCGTAGCGTTCACCACATCAAGGATGATAGCCACGGTGGGCTCCTTCCCTTGGTTCACCGTAGGCACGCCTGTGGGCGTCGATGGTGCTACGCACATCGCGGTTGTGGCCAAGACGTTGATGTACCAGGATTGCAGTGCGTTGCCTATCGCCTTGTGGTGCTTAGTGGACCGATGCATCCTTGGCGGGGCACACCGAGGGGGTACGCTGGCTAGCGTCGGGCTCGTGTCACCGAGACAGCGAGCTCTCTGTCTGCTGCGCTGCCGCACACTCAAGTAGTGTGCGAATCTCATGGTGGACCCGATGATCCTCAGGCATCGCGGCCTCTAGAAGCCCATGAAGTAGGGCTATTGCGGTCACCGTGGCATTGCAGAGACTGAATGGAAACGCCATCGAGGTGCTCTATATGGAGCGTTCTAGAGAGAGGGTGAGGCAGCGCGGGGCCTCCCTAGACGGCTGGGGTCTAAGGGAGATGCTGGCCTAGCCCTCAAGCCTCCGGTAGCCAGAGCCGATGGAGGGGAGAGGTTGGATGGTGAGATGGGCCAACACCAACTCTCCTCCCACCGTGACGATGAAGTCTAGGTCACCGAAATGCATGTGTGCGCCTGGGATCCAGCTGATTGCATGGTTAGCCATCTGAGGCCTGATTTGGAATGCGCAAAGGCCCCTACCTGGTGTGCCAATTGTCGGTGTTTCGAACAAACACCGGCTAGTAAATTTATAATTGATGCATGTTAGGCCCGGATGGTGCACTAAAGGACACGAGGTTTATACTGGTTTGGGTTGAACATCCCTACGTCTAGTTTGCTGCTGCTGCTCATGTTATTAATACCAAAAATGGTTCGTAGTAGGGGGTACAAATAGTCGAGAGAGGGACAAGTCCCAAGTCTCTGATGGAATGATTGAAAAGGTCACCGAGAGCTTGGTCGCTGCTCAGCTGTGTGTGAATCATTGTGTGTTCAACTTATCTGTCAAGAGTCGATCCCATTAGTGGGGGGGCCCTGCCCTCCCTTTTATAGATCAAGGGGAGCAGGGCTTACAGATGGGAGAAAAACTAGAGGCCAAGAAGCCCCTTCGAAGGTGTAGGGCCCTCCTTTTCCGCTGAGCCAGCCTTGCTGACATGGCCAAATGGTGTCAGGGATTGGCATGTTTGCTGGGTGCCTGTGTCCTAGTGACGCCATGCCCTTACTAGATCAGCAAGTGGCCACATCCTGTCCTGCCCCTCTGGGCGGCATGTCGGACAAGGGTGTTGACCTATGGCCCTATGGGGAGCGGATGGCGCGGTGACAGTATGTCCATCACTGTAGAGGGCGCGAGTCTCTTCCTGGACCATAGTGGTTGTCGTATGTCTATGTCAGGTTCCATGTCCGAGGGCTAAAGGCGGCACCTACAACACTAATTGGACTCTGCCATGCCGGAATGGTCTAAAGCTCCCATCCTGTCATACCCTAGTAGTACTTTCCTACCATGGCGCAGGGCATGGTCCTTGGAGCTGCGTTTGACTCGAATGTCATGTCATACCCTATGCTCATCTTTATGAAGGCACATGGTGTACTTGTCAGGTGAGGCGGAGTCTACCCTCGGCCGTCGGGTGAGGCGGAGGAGGCCCTTGGCTATCAGGCTAGGTGGAGCCCGCCCTTGAACATCGAGCGAGGCAGAGTGTAGCCATCAGGGGTCGGGCAAGGCAGAACCAGTCTTCCGTTGTTCAGACAAGAAACACAGTAGCATTCCTGTCTCGATGGCTCGAGTGACAGGTTTGGGGAGCTCTTATTGGATATGTTCGAGTGAAATCTAGGTCCATCATTTGTGACAGAGCTGGCATGACCTACATGGAGCATCCTACTGCTCCTTGCCTACCGAGCGGATATGTTTTGACTTGTGAGCCTTGCCTTGCTTTTCTCTACACGTCTCCTGGTTCCTACCGAGCGGGCGTCTCCGGTCGGATGGCTCCAGTCGGCTCTAAGTGTGCTAGTCGGAGAAGAGCGGTGAGTAGGGTTCCCATGAGCCCCGGTCGGAGAGACGCGGGGTCTGAGTCAGAAGTATCGCTTTGGGCCAGGCCTTCTGATGGGAGAGGCCTTCCGATCAGAGAGGGCGTTCAGAGATGTCTGGAGCCCGAAGCGAGTGCTCCAATCGAAGTGGTGGGCCGAAGGGGTCGACGAGCGGGCGCCACTCCTTTTGGTCCAGACCTTCTGGTCGGCGACTGGGCCGTCCTTCCGGCCTATTGTATTTAGAACCTTGGGCCAAGCCTTGGCATGGAAGCCGGTCCCCGAGGGACCCCGGGTTTATGAACCCGACACTTGTCCATTTTTTTCTCAATTCTTCTTTTGTCTTTTTTTGCAATAACTTTTGCATAGCCCCATGCCTCTTTTCTGCAACAAAACTTTTGAGAGATAACAACAAGAACTTAGAGCATTTATTTGATGGAAAACCTATCAAACATGTTTTTGGCGTTTTCTCCCAGTGTAGGAGTAAAACATTTTTGGGTGGATCTAGATGGAATGCATGTTTTTGTGCCTACCCCTAGTGTAGGAGTAGTGCATATGTAGGTGGTGTATACGTGATCTTGATTTTAAAAGCATGACAAAACTCTCATAAGGTTTCAACAAAGCTTGACCAAACTCAATGCAATGCAAGCAACATGAATGAGTGGGAGTTTTCCTAGTCTAGATATCATATTTGGCTCTGGTAGGAATTCAAGCTTTGTCATACAGGATCTCATCATGTTACATTTTTATGTTTTTCAAAAGATAAATCTTCGGAATTCAAGTGTCACTTGGAACAAGATAAATAGCAGCTCAGACCTTCTCATATCATATCTGTCAATTACCTAGACTTAGATCAAGCATATGCTACCCATGAGTTTCAAGTTCAGAGCAAATTCTCATGTCAAATCAATTTCATCTAAAACTTGGGAGAATTCAAGGCTGATAACTAGGTACTTGAAAGGAATTATAATAGAGAAACTATTCATCATTTCCATCATGTGAGATCATCTCAAGTTTTTTATAACAAACTTGAAAAATAAACTAAAGAAAATAATAAAATGCTAGAAAGAGAAAACTTACCTTTGGTGGACGGGGGCTTCTCCCCCAAGCTAGGTATTGTTACAGTCTATCAGAAAAGGCGAGTCAATGTGGAGACCCTGGAACAAGTATCACCAATTCTCATTTTCCTACTCTTGGTGTTGCTGGATGGCAATGAGGCATTCTCCTGCCTCCGCTTGCCACTGAGCGTGTTGGTGAAGTTGGTTCTAGATGTTATGCTGGTTCTCTTTGATGGTGGTGAGCCTGCTATTGAGGCAGGGATGCTCTATCTGCTACTCATGATAGCCCATGGGCAGGTCATGGTAGCCATAGGTAGAGAGGGACATATGTCTTCCCTGATGGCCACTCAAGACTTCTTCATATGGCTACTGCTGATACTAGTCGAAGTTGTCTTCCTGCCATTGCACACCTGAGCCCTGATGCTAGAAGCTCTTAGCATGCTGAGGAGCGCACTGCTCCTAACCAGCATGCTTGGGCTGGTACATGCAGGAAGAACCCGACTGGTCCTAGCCTACATAGCTGGTGAAGGTAGGTCCTTCAGGAATTGGATCGTCACCACGGTATCGAGGCTGCTAGTTGCATGTGAGTCTCGCAGAAGCGCTTTGGTGAGGCGTTGCTTCCTTTTTCTGCAAATCAAAGATAAAAGACTGCACCGCATATAGACCAAGGTTTTGGTCTGGTAATGGGATTTCATTTGTATAATCCATATACATCATGACAAGCTTCCCGTTTTTACCCTTTTTTAACATGTGTGCTTGGTTAAAATATTCATAATCAATAAGCCAATAGGGAATGTCATCGATGTAAGCAACAGAAGCTTTTCCAAAAGACCCAAATTTTTAGCTACGTAGGTGACTAAAGAAGTACACCCAACATCTCCCTTAAGATCAGGAATTTATTTCCATTGTTTCATCGTAAACTAGACTGGTGAAACCTTTCTTCTTTTGACCATGGTATAGAGCAGTTTAAGTTCATCATTCCTAACAGTGCAAAAATCATTCCTAGGAAAAAGGGAAAAACCTAGCCATTTATACATGAATTGTAAAGTAGGGTGATGAATTTCATTAGTACAAGGATGGTAGCAAGTAAGTTCTTTAGATATTTCCCTCCAAAAATTTATTCTATCAAAGTCTTTTGTAGCAGTGTCCACATCAATCACATTGTGAGTGAAATCCTAGAAGTTCACTAAACTATTTCCATGGGATAGAAAAATCTTTTTTGAAAAGTCTAAATGATACTTCTGAATTAGTGCGTTTCAATGTACATAAAAATTTAGTAGTCAAAAGCTTAGACCCTAGCTCATTAACTTCCCAAACATCCTCCCATCCTACAACCTCAAAAATGAGTTCAAATTCAGTGTTCATACCTGTGGCTTGCAGTAGGGCTGGATCGTAGGTGGGGGTGAGGACAAACCTCTAGGTCTTTAGCTTCTTGTAGATGTCCTTCTCTACACCGTCATGGGGCTTGAGTTGCTTCTCTTGCAAGAGAACATTTCTCTCTACAGGGCTAAACGGGATGACGCTCCGGTAGCGGGAGATGGAGGATCAACCTCCACGTTGGTGCTTGCCCGGGACGACAAACTTCTTGTTGAGCTGAACGACACCGCACGCTTGAGCTTTCTGACGATCTTGCTCATTTTCCTGCAAAATAGACAAAAGGCAACACAACTCGTGGAACAAAATTAGGAGAATAAAAATAATAGCGGTTAGCCATCCAAAAGTCAGTCATCCAGAGGGTTAGTCGTCCAAGATTGCCTAAAGAATTCTTCTAATTAATATTTTGGCATGACTTTCACCCTATTCTTTTTAATTTTCTCTCTTGATTTGGACAGCACTACCACTCTTAAACCCTCTCTTTCTTGCTCAAATTTTAGCAGTACCTCTCTCTCTCTTACTCAAAATTTTAGCAACTCTCTCTCAACTTTCTCACCCTTTTCTCTTACTCCAAATATACTTCTACCAAGAGAATTTTCAACTACGAAATTGAGAACTGGAATTTCAAACTTGGGGGCTGGTTTTGTAGTGGAGATTGATGAGTGAAGCAGCCAGGAGGGTGGCTATTTATAGCTAGGAGAGCAGTAGGCTGGGTGGCCTAGTGGTGGGGCCGGCCGGCCCCCCATGGTGGCCAAATGGCCTCATCCTCCTCCTGATATTTCTTTGATTCGTGGTTAAGCGAGTTGAGTGCTCCTTTTGGTGGAAGTGGATCCTAGACGGCGCAGGGTGAGGAGAGTCGAAATGGTGGAGATATGGAGGTGATAATGGAGGTTGAGTGGAGACGGAGTGATGGGTAGTGGTTAAGTGGGTACCATGTGTATCCCGTATTTCTACCATATACACATGTATATAAATGCAATAAGAAATATTTTATGAAACTATGAAATATAAGAAGATGAATGATGGTATTTTTAATTTTTTATGCCTCCATGGTAAATATTTCTCATGGTGTTTTTACGCTCTGTACAAATTATTCACGTCGGGCTTGAAATTTTATAATGCCATGATGAGTATTTTTATTTTTTTTCTAATGTAGGTGCTAAAAAGTAAATATACCAAAGAAAAATATGATGTGAAAAATAATTATAAATAACTACCGAGTTACCTTCCGGCGAGGGTTCGGTATTTTAAGTCCACCAAACCGGACTTCTCCACTCGTGTTTATTCTTCAGGTGCATTAGTAGGTCCCAGAGATGGAGACCCTGATACTTGCTTCTCACACCATTCTAAATTAGAGCATTGTTCTGGTCTTGGCTTGAAAGCGAATCGCTCTTCCTTGCCGTTGATATAGAATTTGATTTCTCCAGCTCTGACATCAATGTGCGCATTTGTAGTACTCAGGAAGTGTCTCCCAAGTATGAGAGGTGTCTTCATGTCCTCCTATTGAAAGGTCCTAATGGCTAGAGGGGGTGAATAGCCTATTTAAAATTTCTACAACAACACTTAACAAACCGGTTAGACAATTATGAGGCAAAGCAAGTGTTGCGCTAGCCTACTAGAATAGCAAGCCACCTACCACAATTCTAGTGTATATGGTTTCTATCCACACAATAGCTATGACACTATACTAAGTTAGTGTGCTCTCAAAAGCTAACTAAAGAACCACACTAACCAAACTAACAAGCTCTCACAACTAGCTACACTAAAGAGCTTGACAACTAGTTTGTGGTAATGTAAAGAGAGTGAGCAAGAAGGTTATACCGCCAAGTCGAGGAGTGACCCAATCAATCACAAGAATGAATACCAATGAAGACCAATCACCTCAGAATCAAATAATGACACAATGATTTTTTTACCAAGGTTCACTTGCTTGCTGGCAAGCTAGTCCTTGTTATGGCGATACACTCACTTGGAGGTTCACGCGCTAATTGGCATCACACGCCAAACCCTCAATAGGGTGCTGCACAACCAACACAAGATGAGGATCACATAAGCCACGAGCAATCCACTAGAGTATCTTTTAGCTCTCCACTGGGGAAAGGTCAAGAACCCCTTACAATTACCACGATCAGAGCCGGAGACAATCACCACCCTCCGCTCAATGATCCTCGCTACTCCAAGCTGTCTAGGTGGCAGCAACCACCAAGAGTAACAAGTAAATCCCATAGCGAAACACGAACACCAAGTGCCTCTAGATGCAAACACTCAAGCAATGCACTTGGATTCTCTCCCAATCTCACAAAGATGATGAATCAATGATGGAGATGAGTGGGAGGGCTTTGGCTAAACTCACAAGGTTGCTATGTCAATGCAAATGGCCAAGAGGGTGAGCTCAAGCCCGCCATAGGGCTTAAATTGAAGCCCCCATAAAATAGAGCCATTGTACCCCTTCACTAGGCACAACATAGGGTGACCAGACTCTCCGGTCATATCGACCGGACGCAGGACCCTAGTGTCCGGTCGTGCGATGCATGCCACATGTCCCCTCTCTTCAAATACTGAGTGCTCAATCCCAATAGTCAAGTGATGACTAGACGCGCTACTGCGAAGTGACCGGACACTGGACCTCAGCATCCGGTTGTTTCCAGTACGCATCCAGAAGCGAGAAATCACGACCGGACGCGTCCGGTCATACTTAACCGGACTCACCCAGCGTCCAGTCACTCGGCGTCTCCCCTATGCACTACCACATCAGTAGGACCAGACGCAACCCTCCAGCGTCTAGTCACTAAGTGACCCAGCATCCGGTCGCAGACCGATGCCAGTGTCTTCAAGCATCCACTGACCAGACACGCTGGTCCTACCGAGACCAGTGTCCGGTCACTTACAGTGACCTCCGTCTTTTCTATATAGAGCGCTGGTGAAGTTCCTAAGCCTTGCTCAAATATGCCAACCACCAAGTGTATCACCTTGTGCACATGTGTGTTAGCATATTTTCACAAACATTTTCAAGGGTGTTAGCACTCCACTAGATCATAAATGCATATGCAATGAGTTAGAGCATCTAGTGGCACTTTGATAACCGCATTTCGATACGAGTTTCACCCCTCTTAATAGTACGGCTATCGATCCTAAATGTGATCACACTCGCTAAGTGTCTCGATCACCAAAACAAAATAGCTCCTACCATTTATACCTTTGCCTTGAGCCTTTTGCTTTTCTCTTTCTTCTTTTCAAGTCCAAGCACTTGATCATCACCATGGCATCACCATCATCATGTCATAATTTCTTCATCACTTGGAGTAGTGCCACCTATCTCATAATCACTTTGATAAACTAGGTTAACACTTAGGGTTTCATCAATTCACCAAAACCAAACTAGAGCTTTCAATCTCCCCCTTTTTGGTAATTGATGACAACCCTTTCACAAAGATATGAATTGAAATTCAATTGAATCCATGTTGCTTGTCCAAGCATATTTACCATGTGTAAAGGATATGGACAGGTTTCATGAACCCCAAATGGTAGCAATTGCTCCCCCTACATATGTGCTAAGAGTTTGGATTGAAGCTTGCACATATGCTTAGATAGGAAATATAGGAGACAATGTCTACCAAATGATGCTAAGGTATAAAAGATGGACCTTTGAAGCGTGATACCAATCGGAGTGCACCATTATACCATCCTTAGCATCATGGTTAGCTCAATACCACTTGGAAACACATGGAAATGAAATCACTAGATAAACTTATGCATGCTAGATTTTCATTTCATCATTCAAACCTACAACTAGCATACACCACACAAGCATGGATATTGAAATTTAAAACTTGTGCCATGCAAGCAAACATATGAAATGCACATTCAAATGCACCATACAAGTTCATGAGCTTGCCCCCCTACTTGTGTGCTCGTTAATTGATCCCCTTCCTTTATCATGTCTCTCTCCCTATGTCAAATTCTCCCTCTTTGTTGTCTTTTCACTATCTTTGTACACTATTTCTCCCCCTTTGTCATCAATAACCACAAAGGCTTAAATTATAGATAGGTTAGGATTTTGTGTATGCTCTTCCTTTCAACTTTGCATCCCGCATAATCCGAGTCAGAGTAACCAACTAGCTCAAACTTTGCTCCTTTGGTATACCACAAACCAACATTTTGTGTATGCTTCAAGTACCTCAATATTCTCTTTGTAGCCTTCAAATGACTTTCTCTTGGTGAGGCTTGAAATCTTGCACACATGCATACACTAAACATGACATCCGCCCTTGATGCGGTCACATAGAGTAGGCTTCCAATCATAGACCGATACAATTTTTGATACACCAAATTTCCACTTGCATCACTATCCAAGTTACCATTTGTTCCCATTAGTGTGCTAATTGGTTTACTATCATTCATGCCAAACTTCTTGATCATGTCCTTGATATACTTGCCTTGACTCACAAATGTACCATTCTTCAATTGCTTGATTTGAAGACCAAGGAAGTAACTTAACTCTCCAATCATGGACATTTCAAACTCATTAGCCATCATCTTTCCAAACTCATCATAAAAATCTTGATTGGTTGATCCAAATATAATATCATCAACATAGATTTGCAACACAAATAAATCTTTTCCAATCTTCTTGATGAAAAGAGTGGTGTCAACCTTGCCCATCATGAACCCTTTAGAGAGTAGGAAGTCCGTCAACCTCTCATACCATGCTCTAGGTGCTTGCTTCAAGCCATATAATGCCTTCTTCAACTTGTACACATGGTCGAGCTTCTTGTCATCTTCAAAACCAGGAGGCTGCTCAACATATACTTCTTCATTGATGTAACCATTAAGAAATGCACTCTTAACATCCATTTGATAGAGCTTGATGTTGTGGGCATAAGCAAAGGCTAGCAAGATTCTAATTGCTTCCAATCTAGTAATCGGGGCATATGTTTCTCCAAAGTCAAGTCCTTCAACTTGTGTATAGCCTTGTGCTACCAATCCTGCTTTGTTCCTTACTACTATCCCATCTTGATCTTGCTTGTTTCTAAAGACCCATTTGGTTCCAATCACATTGTGTCCCTTTGGTCTCTCTACTAATTCTAATACTTGATTTCTTGTGAAGTTATTCAATTCTTCATGCATAGCATTCACCCAATCAACATCCTTCAATGGTTCATCTATCTTCTTTGGTTCAATGGATGAGACAAATGAGAAGTGCTCACAAAATGAAGCCAATCTTGATCTAGTTTGCACACCTCTAGAAATATCACCAATTATAGTGTCCAATGGATGATCCCTTACAATATTTGTTGGTTGGAGCATTCGAACTTGATTGCTTGCACTTGCTTGATCATTGGGTTGAGATGATGTACTAGCCATTTGATCTTGTTCATTGTCATGAGAGCTTGCTCGAGTTGTATCATCTTGCACATTTGAGTTAGAGAGCACTTGCACTTGATCATCTTCATCATCATTCACTTGCCTAGGCCTCAATTCACCAACATCCATGTTCTTCATGGCATTTGAAAGTTGAATGCCTCTAACATCTTCCAAGTTCTCATTATCTTCTTGTGAACCCTTGGTTTCATCAAATTCAACATCATGAACTTCCTTAAGAGGTCCACTATCCAAATTCCAAACTCTATATGCTTTGCTTGTAGTGGAGTAACCAAGTAGGAATCCTTTATCACATTTCTTGTCAAACTTGCCCAATCTAGTGCTTTTCTTCAAGATATAGCATTTGCAACCAAAGACCCAAAAATATGCAATGTTGGGCTTTCTACCATTCAAGAGCTCATATGGTGTCTTCTCTTTCAATGGGTGACAATAGAGGTGGTTACTACAATAGCAAGCCGTGTTGATAGCTTTGGCCCAAAAAGATTGACTCACATTGTATTCACTAAGCATAGACCTTGCCATATCAATGAGTGTTTCATTCTTCCTCTCAACAAGGCTATTTGATTGTGGAGTGTACTTGGCCGAGAATTGATGTCTAATTCCAAATTCATCACACAACTCATCAATTCTAGTGTTCTTGAACTCACTACCATTGTCACTTCTAACTCTTTTGATGGTTGTTTCAAACTCATTGTCAATGCCCTTAACAAATGATTTGTATGTTGCGAACACATTACTTTTGTCCACTAGAAAGAATACCCATGTGTATCTAGTATAATCATCCACTATCACAAAGCCATATTTATTTCCACCAATGCTAGTGTATTGTGTTGGCCCAAACAAGTCCATATGCAATAACTCAAATGCTTTACTAGTGCTCATCATGCTTTTCTTAGGATGGGTGTTTCCAACTTGTTTGCCGGCTTGACAAGAACTACAAAGCTTATCCTTCTCAAACACAACATCTTTCAAGCCACTAACCAAGTCATGCTTAACCAATCTATTCAATTGTTTCATTCCAACATGACCAAGCCTTCTATGCCATAACCAACCCATGCTAGACTTAGTGAACAAACATGTAGATAATTTATCTTCACTAACATTGAAATCAACCAAGTATAGATTCTCATATCTAAAGCCCTTGAAGACCAAGTTAGAGCCATCTACACTTATGATCTCTACATCATCTACCCCAAATATGCATTTGAATCCAAGATCACACAATTGAGCCATGGATAGCAAATTGAAGTTCAAGCTCTCTACTAGCAATACATTAGATATGCTCATGTCACTGGATATTGTAATCTTACTAAGCCCTTTGACCTTGCCTTTGCCATTGTCACCAAATGTGATACTATCATAACCATCATTGCCATTGGTGTTGATTGAGTTGAACATTCTTGCATCACCAGTCATGTGTTGAGTACACCCACTATCAAGAACCCAATGCCTTCCTCCAGCTTTGTAATTGACCTACAAAAGATCAATTCTTTTTAGGTACCCAAACTTGCTTGGGTCCTTGAAGGTTAGTCACTAGGCTCTTTGGTACCCAAATGGCTTTCTTCTTTGAGCCCATCTGATGAGGACATGACACCCATGCATATGACCATGTTTGTACATGGTATAGAAGGGTAGGAGGCCTAGAAAGGGTGTCCAAGTCAAGAAGGAGGCCTGAGACTAATTCGATTCGAGTCCCCGAGGTGGAGGCCCAAAGTAACTCAAGTTCGAGTCTGCCTTGGCCTCTAGGACTAGTCTGCCTTAAACTGGTCACCTAGGACGCATCCTGGACTCCATTTTCTATGATCTACATATGGTTGGAAAGAAAATTTGATAAGGAAGCCTAATCCAAGTGGTCTCACATCAAAAGGCCTCTAGAGTCAATGGGAATCATCAAAACAAGTTCAGCGTCCAGAATCTGTCAGGGTGCTGCGACACCGTCTATTGGTCCGTTGGACCGTGTATCGTGTTTGGGCCCATTAGGGGGCATGTCTAGGGTAGGCGACGACCCTAAGACCTTTGTAATCATACGCCACCACCATCATTAGGTTTTGGGTTTTTCTTAGATTAATCTATCAAGAATAGTTTCACCGTTCATCGATTTGTGAGACCCCAACTTTGTGAGATTAATCATTCATCTATAATTTGGTTGCTTTCTTTCTTGTTCTTACTTGTGTTCTTCGTTGCGTAGGCAGGGATTAACCTTCTTGGCGAGGTCAACTATATCTGTGTGTCAGTTGATAACCAGAGGAGTTGTGGTGCTAAGATTGTAGGGTTTGATCTTTCGATCTGAAACCGGATCGGTGTGTCATTCTCCACCACAACGATAGTTATCACTACCTGATGAAAGATCGGGATCCCCATTCCCTTTAAAAAGATTATGAGTAGAAATATCCTTTCGATAGAGCTCGCTCCCCGAGAGAGAACTTATCTCACATAAAAATGTGAACAACTCTTGCTAGCTTATAAGCCCCAAACCGGCCTCAATGGGACATAAGAAAATATATTTTACGTACTTATTTGAAACAGATCCACCCCCGTAATCCCTATCTATCTATATATAGTATTGAAAGTACAAACTTTTCTTTCTCCATAGGCTCATCCAAGATCACTTTCATCCCCTTTTTTTCTCACTACCTAGTTTGACCTTTCTCGCTTTCATGACCATCCCACCTTCTCACTCCTCTTTTTATATTACATCCTATAGACTCGGCTCTCTCATGGTAGAAAAGCACTCTAAATTGGGTCATGCATTTCGTTTTCCTTAAAAAACAATTCGCCCTATTCGCCTGAACTTATTAGCCTGGCTTATTAGCCTGTGGTATAGTGTTTTTCTCTCACAACAAAATAGCCACAACCGGTTTATCATCCACAAAAACCATCAGCCAAACAGCTCAATACGACAATTATTCAGGTCTTCAACAAGCTAGGCTTAATAAGCTAGTTAGTTTTATGTCCTAAATTTCAAGACTTGTGTATTGAAAATAGTATGTACTAGTTTCATCACTATGAAACTCATCTTACTCTCATGAAACTTTGGTCATCTCTCTTCATTGATATTATGCGATATCAATATATTTGCTAAGTGTTGCATTCATGAAGGTAAATGCAATGATGGCGATTGGTTGTGTGCCTAGGTGGCAACAGAATGGAGCATCTCCAAGAGACTCTCCATATCAATGATTGTGATCCGGAATTACTGGAGCCCGACCTTGGCGATTCTAAAGGCGATTTTCTTCCCAACTCTGATCTAGCTCGCTGCGCTGGTGACCTAGGTCAGCTCCGTCGGTGTTCACTCCGAGCACTAGCGTCCATGCCCCACCTCTAACCTCCTATCAGTGTCGGCCACCTCATATCGATGGTTAGCCATTCTGGCGCCATCAACCATAGATTTTCCTGCTAGGGGTTAAGCGCCGCTTAGGTGTTAGAGTTGGGATCACCTATCTTTGCTACCCTCGCTGGTGCAGATCACCTCCATTTTCCTGCTCCTCGCTAGTCTGTTTCCATGGTAGTGGCATGAGGCGAACGATCGGGTAAGGGAGGAGAGAACCGTTCCCTAAACGTCATGGATCTATTGAAATGTCTCAACTTGATGAAAGAGGAGGCCGCTATTGTGGATTTTTGTGATGATGAGGACATCACAGAGACACCAACATTGGAATGGGTGCTCATGGGGAAGGCCTCTCTCCCATGACTATCCATGTTAACACAGTGCATGCTGCCATGAAGCCTACATGGGGCAACCTTGTAGGACTGAAGATCCGGGCTGTTGGCGACAAGGGAGATAATCTATTTATCATGGAATTTACAAGCAAGGTAGACATGGATAGGGTCCTGTCAGGGTATGCCATGGATGGTGGGATGGCATGTTGTCGTTCTAAAAACCTATGACAAAAAACTGAGTGCGTTGGAGATAGTTTTTTATTGCATGGAAATCTAGGTTTGGATCTTGAATCTGCCACTAGGTTGGATGAACCAGCAATGTGGCGAACATGCCATGGGCTTGATCGGCCATGTGGTAAAGATGGATGTGGATGGAGATGGCAAGGCCCGTGGTGCCTTTCTATGAGGATGAGTGGCAATTGAAATTGGAAAATCTCTACGCCATGGAGTGCTCCTTCATATGAGTCGATCGAAGGAACCACGGTGGTTTGAAATTTAGTATGAAAGACCGCCCTACTTTTGTTTTGGCTGTGGTGTGATAGGTCACTCAGAGGTGGAGTGCTTGTATCTAGCTCCTCGGAATGACCTAGGGAAGCTACCATACGATGTCCAGCTGCATGCCCCAGAAGAGAAGAGAAGACGTGTACAATCCTTTGGGGGGCGGCTACGGTGTGTTTTGGAAGTAGTTCTTCTTTTGCAAGTGAGACCTCGCTACACACAGAGCAGGTCTAGGGATCTTTGGTCATCTAGGGGGATGACGGCTCCCACCAGTCTTCTTTGATTAGGTGGAGGAGACAGAGGATGCCGAGGTCCAATCCCCTCTAAAAAAGCAACTGGAGCTAATAGCTGATGGAAGGAGGACTGAAGGGGGATAGGTAAAAAGCTATTCACATAGGAGATTGAGGTGATCAAGCCACAACGAAAGAGGAAATCCAAAGTCATAGGCACGACAACCCAAACACCAGATATTAATATATTGCTAATGGGTTCTAGTGCCATAGTCCTAGTTGGTCTAGTGAATTCCATGGTTAACTGGCTAGATGGGGGCTCAGAGAGTAGCGGGGGGGGGGGGGGAGTATGATCGAGACCCTTAAGAAGCAATGGTGAAGTTCTAACCAACATGCAAGATCGGTGGCAGCTATGAATGGTAGCCCCCATCGGGCATAATGAAACTCTTGAGTTTGAACTATCGGGCCTTAGGGTGGCCTGAGGTAGTTCATGATCTCCGTAGCCTCTATGAGCTACATCATCCCATGGTGGTGTTCTTATTGGAGACTCATTTCTTTTTGGACTTGCGGCGCTCTCTTGGTTATGCAAATGGTGTGGGCGTTGGAAGTCAAGGAAGGGGTGGAGGACTAGCATGGTTGTGGACTAATGAGGTTTGTGTCAAGCTATAGAGCTAAGATAAACTTCACATTGATGTGGTAGTGCTTGATCCAATAACAGTAGTAGAGAAGTGGCATTTTTATGGCTTTTATGGGGAAGCCAAGAGGGAACTAAGACACATAAGTTGGGAGTGTCTAAAGAGGCTCAACGCTAGCAGTTCGCTGCCGTGGCTATGTGTTGGTGACTTCAATGAGGTCCTTCACGCAAATGAGCAATTTAGTGGTGCAGGGAGAAGTGAGCGGTAGATGGAAGGCTTCCGTGAAGCGGTGTCTATCTATGGTTTTAATGATTTGGGCTTCATTGGATTGCTGTACATGTGGGATAATCGCTAAGATGATGATCACAATATCAAGGTGAGACTTGATAGGGGATTGGCGACTGATTCTGTTAGGTTCATAAACCTAGGGTCCTCGATGGGTCTGCTTCCCAGAAAAAGCTCAGCCTAGCAGATAGCATTACCATAGACACGTGACTCCTGGGCTAGCCTAGATACCTAATGACAGGCTAGAAGAGCAATCCAGTCTTCGACTGAAAGACCCAGCCAAGGAGGGGACAACACTTGCTTCTGACTCTGACCTGTTTTCCAATCGAGAATGCACTGAACCTCTACCGATAGCTCTTCTCCGACCGGCGTGGTCGGAGCCGACTGGGAATGATCGACCAGGGACACCCACTCGGTGAGGACCCAAGAGTCAGGCGGAGTAGATAAGGCAAGGCGCTCAAGTCAACCGCAATACCGAGGACCATACCCTACACACCTACAGGACAGTACCACCAGGCCATGACAGAAGGGTGGTTTGCAACCTTTCAGACATGTTAGAACACAAACAGTGTTGTGGGCACTGACATTTGTCCTACAGACATTTGCCATACTAGAAGAACATGATGGAGCCTGCCACATGCATCTAGGCGTCAATAATATTGTGGTCGCTGACAAACTATCTTGTACCCAATGGCATGGGCAACAATACTAGGAAACATGCACACTCTCTTTTTCTCTCTCCCCTAACTTGTAAGGCCATTCTCTTCACCTATAAAAGGGGATGCACACTCTCCTAAAAAAGGATGGTAATTCTGACTCTCGCTCTCTCGGCTAAGCTTTAGACATTCTAAGCACTCGAATAGCTCCATAGCTCTAGAACTCTAAGGCTACACAAAGCATACGTTCCAATATTTAGCGCATGTTGGAGCTCCCGTCACTCTTGGCCCTTTGATTCAGAGCGCGACCAGACCTTCGACACCCCCCTTCTTATTCCAATTTGTTTGTAATCCCACTAGCAAACTTTGACCACCTAGGGCTCAGGAATAAAGTCTTCGACCGACTAGAACTAGATGTAGGGCACATTGCCTGAACTAGTATAAACCCTGTGTCATTGAGTGCTAGGCCACATCTGATCACAATGTACAACAAAACTACAAATATTTACTTGATCACTTTTCACACCGACAGTTGGCGCCGTCTATGGGGAGAACAGCAGTACATTCATGCTTTTGGTCATTGGATGGCCCACCTTTCCGCCATCTTTAGCATGATGGGCTCAAGCGATACGATTTGCTTTGGCTCACTGGAGTTTCCCACGCTCCTGCCTATTGGGATGTGGGCTCCTCCTGTCTTTGAACTGTTCTAGACCTTTCTCTTTAGAAGTCTGGACTTCATCAGCTGACCAGCTCGACGTGCTTCGCCTCCATGAGGAGGCACTTGTCCCAGTGGCCCTTCATCGACTCTAGGCCACCCAGGCGACCTCAATCGACGAGACACCTACTGCTTCGCTCTGAGCCCATGCTAGGCTCAACCCCACTATGAGTAATGTACATATTATTCTTTACTTGCTATTTAATATCTTCTACTGACTCTTCGGAGAGACCCCGTTGTCCACATCGCAATTCGCCAGTGTGACCGGTTCCCCTATGGCCTCGCATCCCCCAGTAGACGCCTACACATGGGGGCTCCTGAAAGATGCTGACGCCGCCCCCTCTCACATCCGAATTCCTAGGGATGGTGAGCTACGCTCCCGCCTCTTTCCATGACCTCATGGATGACAAGGTTGAAAGCGACGGCTCTAGCATCGGCGACGTCGTGGCACCTAGCCACCCTCTGTCCTAAGAGTGCACTATGGCGGATGCTTTAGGATAGCCGCTGGTGATAGCGGAATCTATATAGACCCACACCCCTCTAGACCCTAGTGCGGAGGCCCTCGCTCATGCGCAGGAGCACTGCGAAGATTTGTGACAAAGGCGACAGAGCCAACTACCACCTGCATTGGCGCACTCAGCGCAGCACACTATGCCACATGCACGTAACCCGATGAGCGGTGCCTGGGGTCACGCCCATTAGGTCCAGTGCAACATCATGGATGGAGGAAACGATCCCCCACAGTTCGCTTGGGCTGGCCAGAACATCACCGTTGTGGCGATGCTTCTATGTGGTCTTCCCAAGGCTGTCAACCCCCAGGAGTAGTGTAACACCTTAGTGTTATGGTTGCACTAAAACACTTGCATCATCATCTCATTCATAAGAATCATACCATGATGAATGTTATCATTTCATGTGTGTTTCTATTTGAATTGCTTGGTTTTATGGTAGCATTTGTGTGTGCTCATGTGTGGTCTATGCAAATGCATGTCAAATGTCCTCTTAAACAACTTAGCTACACTTAGAATGTCATTAGGAACAATGTTCATGTTGACCATATTGCCTAATTATGCTTCCAAGTAATAGTTTGACTTGTGTTGACCCCTTGAGCTCTTTTGTTTGACTATTTAAAAAGTACAACTTAGATTGTTTGCATGGTTGTGCACCCTTAAGCAAAGTTGTAGGAAATTTTATAAGGAACAAAAGTTATTTTATGACCATCTCATGAAAATGTGCAGAACATGCTCAAAAAGGGTCCACAAGTCAGTTTTGGGGGCTATTTGGAGACTTATAAATTTTCAAAGTCTGAGAACTGATTTTCAGTTTCATGTATTGATGTTTGGAGCCTTGTATCTCCCTAACCATGCCGAACCAGCTCAAGCTCCAATTGGCAAAGTTGTAGTCCTCACTTAGATCTCCAACTTTGTCAACTGTGTCATGAGCTAGATCACCACGGTTTAGGAGATATGGAGCGAGGAACTTGCTTTGTTAGTCGGCACCAATGAACTCTGAATCGAAAATTCAGACTGGCACAGTGGCCGACCGGCCATAGGCCACTGCTTGCCGCATGGCTGCCACAGCGCCATCGCCGGTCCTGGTGCCACTGCCCGCTGTCGACCACAAGGAGGCCAGCGTCCTGTCTGCCCTCCCACTCGGTCTCATTCGCTCTCTCCCTCTCGTGCACAGTCTGAGGCACCGAGAAAGCAGAGCCGCCGTCATCACCATTGCTCTGCAGAGCCGTGCACCATTGCCGTCATGTCATTGCTCACTCTAGCTAGCCCACAACTCCACCATAGTCCCCTTTAGCTCGTCCACCTCGTCGTTGAGCCAAAGAGTCAACGTAGAGGCTGCATTTCTTCTTCCCCGTGGTGGAGCGCCATTGCCGCCGAGAGCTCCGTCGAGCTCTCGCGCGCTCGCTGCCGCCTCTCGCCTCACTCCATCTCGCCCATAGCTCTGCCTTGAGCTCCTCTATCACGTTGTCATCTCCGTGTAGCCTCCTGACCTCTAGTGTGGCCACATTGTTGTTCCCGCCGCCATCCGAGGCTCGCTGGAGTTGGAGCTCACCGTGGCCGACCACCACTGGAGCCCTCTCACTCCCTTTTCTTCCCTCCCTTAGTTTCCCTACAAGCCCTAGAAGCTCGTACTGAGCTTAGCCATGCCCTACATGGCCAGACTGTGTTGGAGCACCGTCGGATCCCCTCCGCCGTCCGCCATGCACGCCGCCATCCTAGCTAGAGCTCGGTAGCGGTTGAGGGGAGGGCATAGTTAGGTGCGACTCGTCGAGGCGAGCACGCTGGTGCCCTTGGCCTCACCAGAGTCCTCGCCACCAGCAAGCAAGAGCGGGTCCACCGCCGCTCCTCTGCTCTGCTCCCTCGGGCTGGTGGGGCCATTGACCCCGTGGGTCCCGCGTGTCAGTGACCCATATTTAGGTTTTGGTGATTTAAATGCAGATTTTGATGCTATTTTGTAAAATTCATAATTGGAGTTTGGTAGATCCAAATTGGGTGGTTCCAAATTTTTAGGATCTTAGTGAAGTGTAGTATTTAGGAAAAATATAACATGAACACTTGTAGTAAAATTTCTAGGAGAATTAAATTGTAACTTAAAATGTGTTTTTAAATGGATGCAAACTTGCTTAAATCATATCTAGAGTTCCTGTGATAAAAAAATTATGAAATTTGTATGGTGAGCTCTTCTTGATGAGTAGAAGCTCTGGTAAAAATTTGAGAGTCAGTGCATGAATAGTTTTTGAGTTATTAATTTCCCTTTTATAATTGGATGATCCTTGTGTGAATTTTAATAATTAATCTATGAATTCAATGCCCATGAAATTTATTAGAGGTTGTCATGGTACCTTAAGAATGCTAAGAAAAATATTTCTTCTATTGTTTGACACTTTTCAATAGGGTTTCTAATTTAGGCTAAAATCAGCCTCGCTGCCTTGTTATTTTTGTGTATGATATTTCTATTAGTCAATGTGGGTGATATTTTTATAGTAGCCTACTTGGAGCATGTAGTACCTACTGTAATTTGTGTAGATTAAATGGTGTAGTTTTCATATATGTTTATTATTCCTCTTAAATAATTAAATAAATTAAGAAATGCATTAAAAGAAATGAATTGGTGGTGAACACCTTACTTTCTGGTGTTCTTTTGATATGTGTGATGATTTAGTCAAGTTGGTTTTTTTCCACTTATATGTTTGCAACATAAGTTAATAATTATTTTCTTGTATTATGTCTTTCTTGATAGTTCTGAGAACTTTGTAAAGTTCACCATGATAATTTGGTTTTCTGGGAATCATGTGAATACCAAAGTTGTAGTTAACTTACTAAACTAGCTTGTGTTAAAATTTGGTGGCATTTGGCCAAGTAGTTTAGGAGATATGGCTGTTCACAGTTTGAGTCCAGTTTTGGCTGCTCTCTGTCTTGTGAGGACAGATTTCTGTTGTTAAGTGATTTCGACCTAGTAAAAGTTGGAATCATGCCTTGAGGTCTGACAATGAATTTTAGGCAATTTGATAAGCTTTGCAAATTGTCTTGTTGCATATCATTTGGATTTGTAAATCTCCAGTTATGATCAATTTACTATGCTGCTGTATATTCCCAATTTTGCTGAAATATGAATGATGGTGTGAATGCTTTGTAGCATTGTTCTTGTTGATTGTTTAGGTGCTAGGCTAATTTGAATAGAGCTTAAGTTAGAATATGTGTACTACAGTAAGCATGTGCATTCCCCGAGCATCCCTAACTTCGTTCATGTGCATCCATGATATTTATCTTGCGCATACATGCAATAGGTGTGCCGGAGGGAGTGACGCTTCTGGAGTTCGAGGGAGCGAGCCAAGAGGAGGAGCCCGAGGTTCAGGCAACCGACGAAGCAGCCGGCGAGGAGGAGTTGCCCGAGTGCCCTGACCACCGCCCATCCTCTTTCCTGAAAGTCAAGCCCTAGAGCATTCTAAGTCTCTCATGTTTTTACAAATATCTTGAGTATCTTTTATTGTTGATGATGCATTAAGTATAGGAATTGGTTGGAACCAATTGTTGCATGATATATCTATCCTTGTCCAGATACCGCACTTGAATCCTATTAAGTTTAGGAATGGGTGAAATGCTTAGCCATGCTTAGTGCGGTAGAAGTCGGGTGATTTCCTATCACCTGCGAGCTTTAGGATGAGGTGGGTCATGGTTGGCTATATTTGCTATCGTGGAAAAGAACCATGTTAATAATGAATTAAGACCGGGCGGAGTCTTGTGTAGGGTTGGACATAGTGACTCCGTCTGTGTCGTTTAAGGACCGATATGCTGTATGTCCTCATGTCATGTTGAACGTAGCCTAACACTTAGCTGGCCAAATAAGTCGTTCCGACCGCGAAGCCTAGTAGTTCGACTCAGGGAGAGAATGGGGGTCATGTGCATTCTGGAGGAAGTAAGGATGTGCTTGGGGACATTGGCGTGAGTCCAAGGGATCAGGTGCTTAACATTCCTACACTTTCTGGTAGAGTGTCACCCTTGAGGATGCGGCACTATCCGGACCCATGACTCTAGAGTTGTACCAAAGGTGACTTGATTGCGACCCTAACGGGGGAAGCAGGGTTTGTGTTAGGAATACCCCTCCAGCTGGATATGAATCGATTCGAGTTGCCATCTCTCCCGGATAGTGAGAACTTGGCTGAGCAGCGGCAACGTAGATTCACTTAATTTAACGATATGGTTAAATGGAGGATGATGATAATGTTGCCACAGTTTATACCTGCTATGGTTAATAATGTTTGCATCTTAAACAAGTGATTGCTTAGTACAGGTGCTAATATAGATGACAGGTTAATGGCTAAAAGTCACTGCTAGCTCAGGTTAAGAGTTGATCATTATTACTTATGCTTTTCCGCAAAAAGAAAGTGTTAGCCAGATCCACTAAATTAAGCTATGCATGATCCTTGGTGTCATTTATTTTTGGTTTCCGACAGGTAAGTCTAGCTGAGTACATTCTCGTACTCAGGGTTTATTCCCTCTTGTTGCAGATGACCTTCTCTATCAGGGCTTCTGTAAGTACTGTCTCCACCTGGTGGGTGACAAAGACTAGATCACGGGCATGATCTTTGTTTATCTTATCCAAATGCTTTTGTGAGATGTGATTGTCAAGCTAGTACTTGTATTTGAACTCGTGTGTGTGAGTTAAACTATTTGCTTCCGCTACTTTACAAGACTTGGTTTGTAATAACTATGACTCCGATATGTTGTAATCTATCTGTGAACTATTTGTGAAATATTGTAACGTGTGATGTGTTATGTTGAATCACTACGATCTTGGTTGTATGCAAGTTGGTTTGAAATCCTTCGTGGTTTCAGTTGACTACCAGGTTTATATGGGCTCAAGTGCGAGAATTTGATCGTTTCAGTGATCGTTTTTGGACTTATGCTCTTATAAATTGGTCGGTTCTGTTACAAGCAGGTGATCCACCAGAACCTCCGAGCGCTGGTGGAAACCACTGCCGTTCAATAGGCGGAGAGCTTCGCATTGTGACACTAGCTCGTGGCCTCTTTCCCTACTAGGGGAATGGGGGCAAACTAGTCGAATCGCTCCATCCGCTCACCACTACAGTCATCGGGCGTGGAACACGAGACCGTAGCTGCACCACGGCCTGACCCGGTGCCCACTCCACATTGACCACCTATGCATGAATGGCTCAGGCCGTACCAAGACGCTTGCAGCATCATCAACAATCGGCGTCAAGCCCAGCGTGATGATGATGTCCATTAAGGGGCGGTGAGAGCAGGCGGCACAGGCCTTGACTAGACCATCGAGGGGAGCAGGGAAATGCACCCCTGGCATGGTCACCAACTAGACGATTAGAGTCCCAGTCTGGATGGCTTGGGACCATGGGCCTTTGGCCATCGCATCCAGAAAGCGCCATTCCCACAGCACTTCCGACCACCTACCAACATCACCAAATACACCGGGGAAACGAATCCTGGTATATGGCTTCAAGTCCTTTGGCTCGCCTACCAAGCCGAATGAGTGGATGATGACCACTTCATCATTCAATACCTCCCCATCTACGTGGGGGAGCATGTTTGAGCATGCCTCGCATTCGTCCTGCCAGTTCTACGCTCGACAAACTCACTTGCCGGCACTGGAGCTTCAAACCATCCCCATCACCTAGCCATTCATGGTCTGGGGCCTCGACATGGTAGGACCCCTCAAAAAGGGCCTAGGTGGCTTCACCCACCTACTCGTAGTGGTGGACAAATTCACCAAGTGGATAGAGGCGAAGCCCATCACCAACATTCACTCAGAAGAGGCAATCAAATTCTTCCTTGACATCATCTTTTGTTTTAGTGTTCCTAACTGTATCATCACTGACCATGAAACTAACTTCACTGTGAAGAAGTTCCTAGACTTCTATGATGGACATGGCATCAGGATCGACTAGGCCTCGGTTGGACATCCACATACTAACAGTTAGGTCAAATGGGCCAATGGCATGGTCCTCCAAGGACTTAAGCCATGCTTCTTCGACTGACTCAATAAGTATGTTGGACGATGGGTTGCAGAGGTCCTAGTGATCCTCTAGAGCCTAAGAATGACCCCAAACCAATCCATAGGATTCACACCTTTCTTCCTAGCCTACGGAGCTAAAGCGGTGCTACCCTCTGACCTCGACCACAACGCCCCAAGAGTGAAGGCCTTCGACCGAGACCAAGCCATGGAGGCTCAGCAGGACGTGGTTGACCTGCTCAAGGAGGCTTGCGAGATGACCATCATCTGCTCCGCTCGCTACCAACAAACTATAACACCCTAAAAATTGCCTCTTTTAAAATAAAGCCAAAAATGATTTAAATTGGAATTTTTGTGCTTAGGAAATATAGGAAATAAAATTTTTCATTAATTTAAAATTCAACAAAAGGTAGTAACATGTGTGAGCATACATGTTGTTGCATTTTATTTATTGTGATGAATGGTGTGATCCAAACTCCAAAGTAATTTGGAATGCTCTTGAAATGAAATTAAAAATGGCTTTGAAATAAAAGAAAGAAAAGAAAAGAAAATTAGGAAATAAAAGAATATAAAAAGTTGTATAAATTATTTTTTGAAAACTTACCCAAAATTGGTTCACTTATGTTTGAACTAAAAAGTGTATTTTGAATCATATTTATACTTGATTCGGATCGTATTTGAAATTGTTTTGAATTAAGAAAAGAAAAAGAATTTGGAAATAGAAAAGGAATTTGAAAAAAAAAATCTTGTATTCTTCACTTTCAGCCCAGACTCCGGCCTGGCCTGCTGGCGGCCCAGCCAACAGCCGCCCTCCCTTCTTCTTCTTTTTTCTCCCGTGCTGGCCTGCTCGCTCTGGCCTAGCTCGGCCTGCTCGGCCGTTCCTAGGCGACCCGCTCCACTCGGCCATCCCGCGCTAGCCCGCTCCGCTCGGCCTACGCCCGCACCGCATGCGCGCGTATGTTCTCCCTCCCTGCCCGCGGGTCCTGCTCGTCAGCGCTACCGTCCCCTTCTTTCCTTCTTCCTCGTGCCCCTTTCCTTCCTCTGCTCGCCGATGGCGCACGCCCTGATTGGAAAGTCACTTGAGCCGTCACTTCTACAAGGCAAGCGACCGAATTCACCCACGCCCTGCTCTCCTTCCATCTATAGCACCTCGTCCCCCTATAAAACAAGAGTCGGACGCTCTCCCTCCTCCCTTTCTCTGTTCGCCGCTCCAGTCGCCACCGCCGCCGGTGAATTCCCCCTCCCGAGCGCTATTCT
This sequence comes from Miscanthus floridulus, assembly GCF_019320115.1. Lineage (NCBI taxonomy): Eukaryota > Viridiplantae > Streptophyta > Magnoliopsida > Poales > Poaceae > Miscanthus > Miscanthus floridulus. The sequence goes on from NC_089581.1 coordinate 100,437,392, forward strand.
CATCGCCAACGACTTCCAGAGGTCCGCCGTGTTCTCCCACAGCCCTAGTTCGCTGTTGTCAACGAACCACCGCTTCGGAGCCTCCTCGGACGCCGCGCTCCGTTACAATTGAATCATGGTGAGCTCCTGTACCTTGTCAACCCCTTAATGTCACGTTTGGCGCTCTAGAACGCCGCATCCGTGAGCTCCCGAGCCACCAGCCATGGCGCCCTCGCCAGAGTTACTGCGTAGCTAGTGGAGATCCGCCCAAGCCTCCAGCGCCGTTGGATCTATTTTGCATGGTTAGGATTAGATACCCCTTCGAGGTTAAGTGGCTGGTCCACCACGGACTTGTGGACGTGGTCCACGGCGCCAGCGCACCGCGTCCACCGAACGTGTGGTGCACCGCACCAATCACGTGTTGCCGCGTGCCCGCCTATCCAGTCAGCACACAGTCAACATCCGGTCAGTCGTGCACATTTTGCAGATTAGCCCCTGGAGTTTCAAGAAAATAACCCGCAGTCCGTAGCAGTTCAAAATAAATTCAAATCAGTCCTGTTTTTATTCGGTTAGGACCCTATAGTTTCCAAAAATAGTATGCCTAGTCCAAAATACATTTAAATTCAGAATTTTAATTGTTTAAATTCAAAATTGAGTTCAAATATTTACAGAAATGCCACTGGATCTTATTTCATGCGTAACTTTTGCGTTTTAAGTCTGATTTGACCCGTTCAAATTGCGTTAGGATCGTATTTATGTTTTCTACATGTTTATACTACTATTAGGCATGTTTCGAATATTTCAAATTCATGGGTAGATTTAATTTATTATTTAACTAAATGAAAACTTGTTTAACTCATAACTTATTCGTTTTAACTCCAAAATAGTCCGTTCAAGTTGTGTTTGTTTCATAACGACATGATCTACGCATTAGTAATGATGTTTACTATATTACTATTTCATAAAAATCATAGTTTAAATCATATCTTCATTAAAGATTATGCAACTGGATTTAATAAATAAAATATGATTTGATTTACTTATGTTTGATAATTCAAATCTAAGAATTGAATTAATTTAATCTATATTATTTATAAAATGTCTTTTATATATGAATTCATATGGTTAACCTAAATGAAGCCTATAGTTTTCTTTTTCACGTATTGAGTAAATCTCTTGGTAGTTGTAACTTTTCAACCGTAGCTTCGATTAGTGTGCTTCTCGCGACTGTGTGATCGTAGCGATACGTAGAATCGTATTTCAATCTCTTTTACTTATTTTTCTATGATTGGTATACTGTTCTGATATAGATGCAACTGTATGCTATGCATGCATGTGTATGGATGTTTGTGTGGTGTTCTACGATTGTCCAGTCGGTGAGATACACGTGGCGATCCAGAAGAAAAGAAGGACATTAAGGATTAAAGCTTACCAAAGGATCGGTGTGTAAGGCAAGTATAGCATGGGACCATCCTTGTTACCTATTCACATTTAACCACTTAATTCATATTGCATGTGTCTACCTTGGTTGCCAATAAGGATATCCTAGATATTTGATATCTTGCACCTTGATACCTTTGGGATATTGCATGGGATAGTTTTTGCTAGTGCTTAATCAAAACCATGATCTTGTAACTTGACTAATGATATATGCAATAAACATTAAAATATGACTTTTTAGTAACATAGAAATAGGGGGCTGGAGTGTTTATATGCTTCAGATTCCTCTCCCTAAGGACTTATCTGTAAGCGATCATCCGGGACTTACAGTACAGCTGTGAGGGCCATATGGCTCTGGCTTTAGCTCAGTATGAGGATCTTTTCTAGCTTATTAGTGGTTACCTTTGAGGCGCAGGGTATGTTTCCTTTGCTGCTGGGAAGTGTGTACCGTGCTACGATGCCCACGCGTGCCTCTCCTAGAGATGGGCCACATACGCCTGGTGGCCCTAACTTGTTAGATGAATCTTTTGAAAGGCTTCATAGTGAACCCTGCCGACCTTCCTTAGAAGTGGGTCAAGAGAATAGCTACCTTAGGCGAAAGGGTAAATCACAACTCACAGTGAACGTATACAAACTCTGCAGAGTGTAAAATTATTATAACAGCCGTGCTCACAGACACGAGCGGCCTTGGACCCTTATGGAATAGAGATGATCACTAATGGATAATTATACTAATGATTAATTGTTTATGCTATACATTATTCATGTTTACCTGATCATGTGTTTATGGGAATGATAAATCCTTTGCTACCCAACTGCTTAAAAAGATGATCTATTAAAGCTAATCGCAGTAGACCAGTGTCAGCCCTTTTGAGCCTCATGAACCCCATGATATAGTTGTTAAGTACGACATGTACTTACACTTGCTTTATTTTTCTATACATTGGATAAAAATCCTAGATGGGTACCAGATTGCTGGTTTGGAGGAGTTAGGCTTGTGGTCAACCAGTTAGTCGTCCCTATGGATTTGAAGTCTACACTAGAAGATCGGAGTCAACTTTCCGCTGTCTATACTTTGAGGGTACTTTTCTTTTACTAATACGTTATGTAATAAGTATTGTCTCTTGATATTACCCTTATTTGTGGCTATATGTGAGATTTGACTTCCTAGGCTCACATATAGTGTGTATCTGGTTTTGTCTTGAAAACTGGGTGCTACAAAGTGGTATCAGAGCAATGCTGACTGTAGGACGCAAGCCTAGATAGAACAGGATGTTTTAGCATGCTTTTATCTTGCTTAGTTCTTGTTTTCTCTCCAACCTTGCTATTTGCTAAAATTTATGCTCACTTCCGCCTCTGTCTGTTGTCGGTGTTTCATACAAGCACCCACAAGTAAATTTATAGTAATGCGTGTTAGGCTCGGATGGTGCGCTAAAGGACACAAGATTTATACTGGTTCGGGTCAAATGTCCCTACATCCAGTTTGCTGCTGCTCGTGTTATTAGCACCGTGAATGGTCTGTAGTAAGGGATACAAACAATCGAGAGAGGGACTGGTCCCAAGTCTCTGATGGAAGGGTTGAAAGGTGGTCAAGGGCTTTGTAGCCGCTTGACCGTGTGTATGAGTGCGTCCTCTCATTTGGTCTTTCCTGAGTTTGTCCTCTTTATGGGATAGGCGCATCCCCTTTTATAGATCAAGGGGGTGGCTTTACAAGGATGAGGGCTTTATCTAATCTTGTGGTTCACGTCTACCCGGCCTATTCCTTCATTCTGATGAGTGCTAAGGAAGATAAGTGCCTACAACACTATTGATGTCCCTGTAGAATGTCAGGTTGATTACAGAAGGTTGTCCTGCTCAGGGTATGTGCTGTAGTACAGTGGTTTTGACTTATTAGCCTTTCCTAGCCTTGCTCCGCATGTCGAGGGATTGGGGTTCGGAGTAACGCCGAGGTCAAGGCCTTCTGGCTTTGGACCTGAGGGGTTGGGAAGCGGGCGCTGCTCCCTCAGGTCTACAGCGTGGTGATGGAATTCCCGTCGTGCGTGGAGATATTAAGTCCTTTTCTAGAGCGTAGTAGTTGTCGTATATCTTCGTCGGGTTGCATGTCCCAGAGCTGAAGGCGGCGCCTACAACTCTATAGGGCGAGGAGCACGCACCTGTACAACCTTTCGGGTTCTACGGTGCCCGAAAGGGTCTAAAGCACCTGTCCTGTCATCCCCTGGCAGTACTTTTCCTGCCAGGGCATAGGGTATGGTCCTTGGAGCCACGGTTGACCTGAACGTCTTGTCTTACCCTGTACTTATCATCTCGAGGGAATGGGGAGAAGTTGTCAGGGAGGATGAATCCAATCTTTAGATATGGAGCAGGGTGAGATTCATTCCTTGCTGTTGGGCGAAATGGAGACCAATTCCTATCTCTCGGGTGAGACCGACCTCGCCCCTCCGGGGTCGAGCGAGGTGGAACCTATCCCTCAGCCCTCGAACAAGACCAACAGTAGCCCTCGAGCCTCTAGGTGATTCGAGTAGAACCGCCTAGAGGGTGTTTTTTGACTTCGTCGAAGTTACTTCGCCAGAGGGTGCGCGCGAGCGCACCCGATGGGTGTAGCCCCCAAGCCCCTAGGTGATTCGAGTAGAGTCGCCCGGGGGGTTGTATCAGTCCTTTTGCGGGTAAGGCTGAAGGACTTAGTTTTTTATCAACTGGATGTTTTTCCAAGTGGGTCGTGGCATCCCGTTCGCTGGGAACTAATTCGGGGCTGACCTAGCTGGTGCTTCTACCCTTGATTTCAGATCATTCACGGATCCTTCCTTAGTTAGGCCGGCCGGCGAGCTTCTGGGCCCTAGGTGGGCCGAAGAGAAAAGAATAGGCCTTCGTGGCTTGCGTTTCCTAGGTGGGTAGGGAGTCTGGGTTTGCCTGGGGAAGGCAAACCGTCTGCCGAGATTTTTGGGGTGAGAGGATTGGGACTGCGGGCGCGTGTCCCGCGACGTGACACGGTGGCGCGCGTGGCAGGCCCGGAGATCGAGGTGGACGGTTGCCCTTCTCGCGTTCGTCGCCCCCTATAAAACCACGGCGTTCGCCCCTAAGGTTTCATATTTTGCTCCCCTGCCTTTGCGTTCTGAAACATCCACCGCCAATCATCCCAGCCTCTCATGCCCGCATTGCCACCGTCGACCGGCCTACGTTCGTGTTCCAGCCGCCATCAAGCTCGCGCCTGCCCTTCCCCCCCTACTGCTTTAATGGAGTTGTGGGGCAGATCAAGCATCACCTCCCGCCGCTTGGAGGGCCTCATCCGTCGTGGCCTTCTTCGCCCACTATCTGCTGTCCAGTAGTGGTTGCTACATGGCGACGAGGGTGAGCTGGTGCCGCATGAAGGGTATGTCGTCTCTTTTGCCATCTTCCATGAGCGGGGATTTGGGGTACCCGTGCATAGATTCCTTCGGGGGCTGTTGGATTACTATGAGGTAGAGCTACAGCATCTAACTCCCAATGGGATTCAGCACATGGCAGCGTTTGTTGCCCTGTGCGAGGGTTTCCTAGGGATCAATCCCCATTTTGATCTGTGGCGGTATTTCTTTAACATTAGTCTGTCAAAGAGGAAAATTGGGGGGAAAAATGTGAATGCGCCGATGGGATGTGCCAGCATTCATCTGCGCCATACCCTGTCGAAGGGTTACCCATACATGTGTCTGGCGACATCCAACAAAGGATGGCACTCGCAGTGGTTTTATGTTAGTGATGATGCGAGTGCCACCCTACCGAAGTATACTGGACATCTTATTGTGGACGTTCCGGAGTCATGGGGCTGGGGCATCCAGTCCAAAGACAAGAAACACATCTCTGACCTTCTTTCCACCCTCCAAGCCCTGAAGGGTCAGGGTGTAAAGGGGACAGGGATTATCGGTGCCTACCACGCTAGGAGGGTGGCACCCCTAATGGCGTGTGTGCTTCCCCTGCATCAGATGATGCCTAGGATATCGTTCAAGGGGATGGTGCTTGTTGACAAGGCACTCCCTTACTCGGAAGTGGCGCAGCGCATCAAGGAGGCGACGGAGCCGACGAAGGATTCTGCAGGCAGGGTCCTCGACATTGTGTATCCGGTGCTCGGACACCCCCCAATGCGGCCAGAGCCTGGATTCTTTGAATTCGTAAGCCCTCCTCTCCCGTGCTCTTTTCTTTTTTCCTAGATCTCCATTTTTTAACCCTTGCTTTATGATGTTGGGACCAGCCGAGGGTGCTGGTCTTTAAGGACAGCCCGGTTCCACTGCTGAAGGACAAGGTTGTGGTGGCGGCGAATCGACTCGCGGCTGAGTGGGACAAGAAAGCAAAGGAAGAGATGAAGAAGGCAAAACGACTGAAGCAGGTGGCACGGGATCGGGGAGAGGACATGAGCAGTGAGGACGACGACGATGATGATGATGATGATGACGACGATGAGGTAGCCGTCGGCATGGATTGGGGTGTCCTAGAGGACGAGGACACACTGACGAGTGGGCACCCATCCGTGCAGGGGCCCTTCCCTTTCCACGCGGAGGGAAGTAGATCGATGAGGTCAGTGGAGGCCGGTGAATCCGCCGCTTCGCACGGCGTGCCGGCCGAGGACCGGTGGACGGAGGAGGGCGGGCCTGCCGCTGCCATCCCCAAGGCGATGATGGAGGGGAGCAGCTCCGGTGCTGCACCCCGTGAGACGATGGAGGGGGATGGCTCCGGTGTCACGCCCAACGAGACGATGGAGGGGAGCGACTCTGGTGCCACGCCCGACGAGATGAACCCCCCTGCCCCGGAGCAGGGGGCAGGCATGAAACAGTCCCGCCTAGATGAGTCAGGGTAGGGATCTGGGGATCCATCCCCAAAACGCTTCCGCCGGCCGAGGACGTCAACATAAGCTGCTGATTCCTCTGTTTTCATCCTTTTTCCATTTTTATTTTGACTTAATGGTTATTACCTTTGTGCAGGTTCTTGCGGACGAGTCACCCCCTGGGGCTGGTGCCCAAGAAGAGCCTCGCCATTCAAGCGGGACAGATGGCATCGCCTGCCATCACCCCTGTTTCGGGCAGGAGTGATGCTGACGTCGGGGCCACGTTGGCTGACCCGATGGCGTCTGTGGTGGCGCCCACGCCCGCGGAGGTTACCGAGCAGGCGGCTTCCTTCATGGTGGATGTGGTACAGCCAGTCGAGGGCTGTATACCACTGGTGGAGGTGGTCGTGACTGCGCCAATCCTGGACTAGCCAGGTATGGCCGTGGTAGCGCACGAGGGCATAGTGCAATCCACGCCACCGGAGGCCTAGGTGGATCCGCCCGTGGTGCTCGAAGTGGCTAGATGGAGGAGGATCCAGTCGGAGGATCCTCGAGTGTGGCAGTGGTGCCGCATAGGGTCAGGAGGGAGCCTCCCTCGACCCTTTTGTCAGGAGGAGACCGCTCCCCCGCGCAAGGGGAGCCGCTGCTCCAGTGGATGGCCGCTTAGGACCCGACGTCGGCCCTTTTCTCGCTCGATCATCATTCCGAGAGCATGGAGCAGGAGGGTCTTGACATCAGGATTTCGACCATGCTGAACGCCCTGGACCAGGCCAGAGGAGCCCTCTGTGAGATTGTTATTCCTACTACTCAGGTATTTGCTGGGCTTTCTTCTTTCTGTGCATGTTTTTGTGTTTTCGCTTTTCTGATACTGGTCTTCTTCCTCTTGAGATTCTTGTTGCTCGTAGCCGGAAAAAGTCCTAATTTCTCCATGAGCAGAAGGCGGAGAGGGATCGCCTTTTCAAGGAGGCCCGGCTGCGAGCAGACATGGCCACCCAGCTTGCTACCGCCCAGGAGCGGGAGGCCCAAGCACGTCAGGATGCGGAGGAGGCCCATGGGATGTTCGAGGATCTATCGGCGAGGTCTAAGCTGGATGGGGAGGAGATTGCCAGGCTCTAGAAAGAGCGAGACGAGCTGCTGCAGAGGAATGCCATGGTCAATGAGAAGGCCGGCGAAGTCCTAAAGGAGCTGGAGATGGAGCGGGAACTCTGGCGGGAGGCCGAGAGTAGGGTCATAGCCCTCTAGCAGAAGGTGGATGAGGATGTCGCGGTGGTCCGCTCTCTCCAGGCAGAGCTCGGTGACATGGTGAACCGAAGGTTGAGAGCTGAGAACGTCTCCACCAAGCTGGAAAAAGAGTCTGCCTATGCGTGAAGGGCCCTTTAGGTTGAGAGTGATGAGCACGATCTTCTACAAGCTGCGGTCAGGGTGGTCCTTAATGCCCTGAATGTGATGGAGCTGGTGGAGACTAGCCCGCTCGCAGCTCGTGTCACAGGTATCATGGCTCGGGTGGGCCAGCTTGAGGAGAGTGCCTTTCACGCTGGGATTACCTAGGCCTTCACCGTCGCCCACGCCCATTACGAGAAGGAAATAAACCTGAAGGTGATGAGCGAAGGCTTCCCATCCACCTACGAGGATGAAGAGCTGGAGGAAATGGAGAAGATGGTTGCTCCCCTTGCGAAGAACCTGGCAGACAATCTAAAAGAGATGGTTCTCCCTCCGCGGGAATAATTAGTTGAACAATTTTGAGAACAACTTATATGTAATATGTGGACAAGTGTCAGTATTTTTTGAGTCTGGACGCTTTTCGTGATTTTGCGTCGTAATTTCGTTTTGTTTGATTTTTTACGATCTTACCAATCTGTTCCCCTGAATTATACCGCTGGTTATAATGCGAGGAGATTGTTCCGAAAGAAAGAAAGGAGGTAGCCGTACCTTAACCAGCCCTCGAGTAAGGTCCAACCCCCTGCATTTGCTGGGGTCGGGGGTTACTAGTGATCGGAACTATGGTTTTAGTGACAGGGTCGATGAAGTCCATGGATGTCATCGCAATATTCCCCGCCCTGTCTTCCAATAGAAATCCCCAACTAGGGACTCTATGGGCTCGGCAAGGTGGGGCCTTCGAACCTTTGTCCCTGTATTGTTTGGCTCAAGCCCCCGAGCCTTGTTAGGGTCTAATAGGGGTCGGCCGTTATTTGCGTGTTACCCCGTCCTCGGTTTTCGCAATCGGAGGGGCTGAGTGAATGACACTTGCCTCGATGGCTCGAGTGTCACGCTTAACGAGCTCACTAACGGGTATGTTCGTGTGGAATCCAGGTCCATCATTTGCTGATGGGGTCGGTAGAGCCCTCTGGTGGCACTCCACAACTTCTTAACTCGCCTCCCGGTAGATGCCTGAGTCATTCGATAAGCTCAGGGGGCCCGATGGCCTCTCCTCGATGGAGATTCTATGGGTTTGGCTTAGGGTTAGAATCGAACGAGAGAAGGTCGAGACGTCCCTGTTTGCTTCTGAGCAGGGTCAGGCAGGGCCGCTGGGGCTTGTCTCGGTTATCTCTCCCTGGTTCTGTTCGGCATGAGGCGGCCTCAAGCCCTTCGCGGGCCGACCTTCGAACCTCAGCCTGTGGTCACCTATATCGAATGAGGCGACAGCCGTTTCATGGTGCGACATGAAGCGTTGGGATGTTTTGCCTACATATAATGTAATCAAAACAAAGGCGGGGTCGACAATGTTACCTTGGCGGTATGAGTGATGAAAGGCTCTTACCAAACGTGTCCACGCGGGGTACAGACCCTGATGTTCACGATGAGGTTGGAGTAACCTACATAAGAATTGCTATTCTTTGTTTTTCATGTCTCGGTGGCGATCCGAGCCATTTAATTAACTTAGGGAACCTGACAGCTTCTCCTTTGGGAGAGACTCTGTAGGTGGACCCCTCCGAACCCTTCTTGAGAAGGTAGACATTGAAGTCGGAGACGCGAGGGGTGCTTGAGCATGGTTTTTCTGGTGAACGAAAAACACCGTAGCCACCGAGGCATAGGGTCTGCCAGTTTGTCTAGTTTTACTTAAAGTTCTATGCCCGTATTCCGTACTCCCAGTTTCAAGCATACGGAGGGGTCGGGTGAAGAGGATGTCTAGACTGGTAGTCATCCTCGGCAGTGCCGAGTGATGTTCGTGTCCCCGCCGTTTGATGGGGTCGGAAACTCGTGAATGAATTTTAACGCATAAAGTAAGAACGCTGAGAGGCTTACCTTTCTTTGGACGTTCGTTCGTCGTGTCTTCTGGGTCAAACGGCTGGCCTAGGAGATCTGAAAGGTCCTGTCATCGGATCGTCCGTGGTCCTACATGGGGAGGTGAAGGGCTATCTGCCTATGTGGGTGCCTTAATTGCCACGTCCAGAGTGGGTTAGTAGCGGGCCATACCCAGGCAGTGCTTAGTTTGACCAAAGAGGGACGCCTCGTCGACTAGGGTGTGTCCTGTCAGTTTTGGCACGTCCCCTCAGATATCAATCAGCATTGATTCCGTATTTAAAAAGGGGAAGGGAGAGGGTTTTTCGTCCAACCTTTTGCTTTTCCTTAGCTACCGCGCCTCCTCTTTAAATAGGGAGGGGGAGAGGAGTTCTCATCCCACCTCCTCTTCTGCCTCCAAGCCGCTATATCTCCTTCTTCTTCCTTTCCGCCAAACGCGTCCGTGCATCGCGGCAATTCCTGAGTGAGGAAGAGTAATGCTAGAGAGAGAGAGAGAACTCTCAAATTTGCTCACGAGTCTGGCGCGTGATGTTGAGCCGAAGGTTATCCAACGTAGATGAGATGGTGCGTACTGCCCTTGCTGAGGAGTCGCTGTTGTCGAAGGAGAAGAGGCGCCGGTGGGCGTCGTACGTCGTCAGCTGCGCCATCGTCCGCTGTGCTCCTCCTTTGGCGGGAGGCATTTCCTGCTCATATGCCGTTGTCAGGGTTATGGCTGGGGATGATGGCGTAGCCCCCAGATGCCCTGGCAGTGGCGTCGTTGTCAAGGTTGTGGATGACGACGGTGGCGTAGTCCCCGGATGCTCCGGCGGAGACGTCGTAGATGGTGGTGCCTTCGAGGGTCCAGCGAAGCAGCGGGATATCAGGATGTCGCCGATGGAGAGCATGGCACGACGACCGTAGTAGACGAGCTAGCTCGTGTACATGCCCTAGGTGTCGCCAATGGAGAGCGTGGCGCGGCAACCGCAGTAGACGAGCTGGCCCATGTACATGCCCTGGGCGTCGCCGATGGAGAGCGTGGCGCGGCGACCGCAGTAGTACTTGTAGTAGAGCTAAGCAGAGACTGTAATGAAATAACTTTGTGGGGAAGCCCCCGAGCAAACAGTCCTCTGAATTTATAAGTATATTGTTTCTCTTTGTAATGAAATCGCTTTATAAGTGACGAATTTGTGCAAAAAATGAACAAAATTACATCCTTTGCTTGTGGCAAGCAATTTCTATCTTCTCTCCTTTCTGTAGGAATGATTCTAGTGCTTTCCAACTCTTCTCATGGTCTAAGTCATAGGAAGCTAGGAACATGGGCGAACTAATTCTGATTGAACTGGTGAGCAAAGAGGTTGCAGCCGCTGGGGCATGGGTGTCTCGCAGTCCTACCAGTTGTATTCAGAATTGGTTCCCAAGATCTTAGCCCTCGAGACTCGTTTATGAGGCGAATGGAAAACTTAGAGAATGTTTGTAAGTATAACACAGGAATTTTTTGCAAGCGTAATATCTGTATTACACATGTCATATGTTACGATCTCATGCCAGCCCCTGAGTGAGGTCTGACCCCTCACTATTTGCAGGGGTCGGAAGTCACTGAGGATCGGGGTATTATTGTGACAAAAACTGATAAGGAAGAGCGTATGCTTATTTTAAGGATAAAAGCGACGTAGCTGCTCAATGTTCTAGGCATTGGTGAAGACCTCGCCTTTGATGGTTTTTAACCGGTAGGCGCCTGGGCAAAGTATTTCCGTGATGACGTAGGGCCCTTCCTAGGGCGGGGAGAGTTTGTGGTGGTCCTTGTTGCTCTGCACAAGATGGAGGACAAGGTCCCCGACGTTGAAGGCTCAACCCCGCACCTGTTGGCTGTGGTACCGCCACAATGCTTGCTGGTACTTAGCTGAATAGAGGAGGGCGATGTCGCAGGCTTCATCCAGCTGGTCCATGGTGTCTTGGTGAGATGCCTCAGCTCCCTATTCGTCATATGCTCTGATTCTTGGTGCTCCGTAGTCGAGGTCTGTTGGGAGAATGGCCTCGGAACTGTAGACCATGAAGAAAGGTGTATAGCCGGTGGCCCGACTAGGAGTTGTCCTTAGGCTCCAGAGTATAGCTAGGAGCTCAGCGAGCCAACACACGCCGAACTTGTTCAACCGGTTGAAAATTCTGGGTTTGAGGCCTTGAAGAAGCATGCTGTTTGCGCGCTTGACCTGCCCGTTCGTCCGGGGGTGTGCGACGGCTGCCCAATCGATCCGGATGTGTTGTTCATCATAGAATCGAACGAATCTCCTACCGGTGAACTGCGTGCCGTTGTCCGTGATGATGGAGTTCGGTACTCCAAAGCGATGGACGATGTCGAGGAAGAATAGCACGGCTTGCTCGGATTTGATCGTGGATATTGGTCGAGCCTCAATCCATTTTGTAAACTTGTCTATGGTGACAAGCAGGTGGGTAAAGCCCCTGGGTGCCTTTTTGAGTGGCCCAACCAGGTCGAGCCCCCAGACCGCGAAGGGCCACGTGATGGGGATCATCAGGAGAGCCTGGGCCGGGAGGTGTGTTTGCCGAGCGTAGTATTGGCACCCTTTGCAGGTGCGTACAATTTTCTCGGCATCGGCTACTGCGGTGGGCCAGTAGAAACCTTGTCGGAATGCATTCCCAACCAAGGTTCTTGGTGCGGCATGATGACCACATGCTCCACCGTGAATGTCGCCCAGCAGAAGTTTTCCTTGTTCGCCAGGGATACAGAGTTGCAGAATTCTGATGTGACTTCGTTTGTAGAGTTCGCCCTCTACAAGAATGAAGGACTTGGTGCGTTGTGCGAGCCGTCGAGCTTCCGTCTTGTCGGTCGATAGTACGTCGTGGAGGAGATAGTCGAGGTAAAGTGTTCTCTAGTCATCTAGAGGATCGGACTCCACTACTGGGTCCCCTTCAAGCTCCATGACCTCGGGGTCGGGCGGAGTAGTTGGCGGATCAGCCCCGGGGGTCGGACTAGAAGGGCCATCGTTGGCTTGTTCTGACCCCGCGCAGCATACCGAGGGTTTGTGTTGATCACTGGCAAAGATGCCTGTTGGGACTGGCTCTCGGTTGGATGCTGCTTTTGCGAGCGTGTCGGCCGCTTCGTTGAGGCGCCTGGGGATGTGATTGAGTTCGAGGCCGTCGAATTTGTCCTCCAGACGTCGGACCTCTTGACAGTATGCCTCCATCTTGGTGTCATGGCAGCATGACTCTTTCATGACCTGGTTGACGACCAGCTGAGAGTCACCCCTGACATCGAGGCATCGGATGCCTAGCTCGATGGTGATTCGTAGGCCGTTGATGAGCGCTTCGTATTCTGCAGTATTGTTGGATGAGGGGAAATGAAGCCGAACCATGTACCTCATGTGGACCCCAAGGGGGGATACAAAGACTAGTCCTGCCCCAGCGCCCTTCTTCATCAGTGATCTATCGAAGTACATTGTCCAGTACTCTTGATCGACGGCTGCTGGTGGCATCTGTACCTCGGTCCACTCTGCGATGAAGTCGGCTAGTGCCTGAGATTTGATCGCCGTTCGGGGGGCATAAGAAATGCCCCGATCCATCTGCTCGAGTGCCCACTTTGCGGTTCTTCCTATAGCGTCATGGCTACGAACGACCTCGCCAAGGGGGAACGACGTCACTACTATCACAGGGTGTGACTCGAAGTAGTGGCGTAGCTTCCTTTTGGTGATGAGGACGGTGTAGAGAAGTTTCTGGATTTGGGAGTAGCGGGTTTTGGAGTCGGTTAAAACCTCGCTGATGAAATATACAGGGCGCTGCACCCTGAAGGCGTGCCCCTCTTCCTCTCACTCTACTATTAAGGCGGAGCTAACCACTTGGGTGGTAGCCGATATATACAGTAGGAGAGATTCTCCGGCGCATGGAGGAACTAGGACCGGTGGTTTAGTTAAAAATTGTTTAACCATGTCAAGCGCCTCCTGAGCCTTGGCTGTCCACTCGAAGCGGTCAGTTTTCTTTAGGAGTCGATAAAGGGGGAGTCCTCGTTCGCCGAGGCGTGAAATGAATCAGCTGAGGGCGACAAGGCACCCTGTGATCCGCTGAACCCCCTTTATGTTTTGGATCGGGCCCATCCTCGTGATGGCTGATATTTTCTCTGGGTTGGCTTCGATGCCACGCTCGGAGACGATGAAGCCGAGCAGCATGCCCCTCGGGACCCCGAAAACACATTTTTTGGGATTGAGTTTGATGCCGTTTGCCCGAAGTTTCGCAAAGGTTCGTTCAAGGTCGGCGACAAGGTGGTCAGCTCGCTTGGATTTGACTACGATGTCGTCGACATAGGCCTCAATAGTTCACCCGATGAGGTCTCCAAAGCAATTAAGCATACAGCGCTGGTATGTTGCCCTGGCATTCTTCAGACCGAACGGCATTGAAATGTAGCAAAATGATCCGAAGGGCGTGATAAAAGATGTCACGAGCTGGTCGGACTCTTTCATCGTGATTTGATGGTAGCCGGAGTATGCGTCAAGGAAGCAGAGGGTTTCGCACCCTAAGGTGGAATCGACTATTTGGTCTATTCACGGCAAAGGAAACGGATCCTTTGGACATGCTTTGTTGAGGCCGGTATAATCGACACACATTCTCCATTTCCCACTCTTTTTTTGGACAAGAACAGGATTTGCTAACCACTCTGGGTGGTATACTTCCTTAATGAATCCTGCGGCCAGTAGTTTGGCTATCTCCTCACCAATGGCCCTGCGTTTCTCCTCGTCGAAGCGGTGTAGGCGTTGTTTCACCGGCTTGGAGCCCGGGAGGATCTAGAGAGTATGCTCGGCGACCTCCCTCGGGATGCCCGGCATATCCGAGGGTTCCCATGCAAAGATGTCCTTGTTGGCGCGGAGGAAGTCGACGAGCGTGCTTTCCTATTCGGAGGAGAGCGCGGTCCCAATACGGACTTTTTTGCCCTTGGAGCTACTGGGATCCAAGAGGACGTCCCTAGAGCCTTCTGTCAATTCGAACGATCCAGATGACTTCTTTGCATCGGGTGTCCCTTCAATGACCTCCTCCCTGAGGGTGGCGAGCTCTTTGGATGCGATGACTGCGGATGCGTGTCCGCAGCATTCGACCTCGCACTCGTAAGCGCGCTGAAAGGAGGTGCCGATGGTGATGACCCCACGGGGACCCAGCATCTTCAGCTTCAGGTACGTGTAATTGGGTACGCCATGAACTTCGTGTAGCATGGTCGCCCTAGGATGGCGTGGAAAGTCCCTGGGAACCCCACTACATCGAAGGTGAGGGTCTCAGTCCAGTAATTGGACCGATCCCCAAAAGTGATGGGCAGGTCGATTTGCCCCAGTGGCACGGCTTGCCTTCCAGGCACAACGCCATGAAAAAGTGCTCGGATGGGACGGAGGTGCGTTCAGTCGGCGCCCATCTCGTCGAGCGTCTTGGCGTACATGATGTTGAGGCCGCTGCCCCCATCCATCAGTACCTTGGTGAGCCGCTTTGGACCGACGATCGGGTCGACGACAAGTGGATACCTTCCTAGGTGTGGGATGGCATCAGGATGGTCGGTCTGGTCGAAGGTTATGGCAGATTCCAACCACCGGAGAAAGGCTGGCGTGGCCGGTCCGGCGGTATAGACCTCACGATGTGTGGCCTTCTGGCGGCGCCTAGAGTCATAGGCCGTTGATCCTCCAAAGATCATGAGGGTGCCGGTCGGTGTTGGGAAGGTGTTGTTCTTCTCCTCTGCGTCGTCAGTGGTAGGAACAGGCTCCTTCCCCTACTCCCCCTTATTAAGGCCCCTAGCCAAGTATTTGCGCATAAGGCTGCATTCCTTGTATAGGTGCTTGGCTGGGAAGGCGTGGTTTGGGCATGGCCCCTTGAGCATTTTCTCGAAGTGGTTCGGAGTGCCCTCCGTGGGCTTCCGGCCACCTTTGCGGTCGGCAGCGGCCACGAGTGAGTTGTCGCGCCGTTGCTTCTTATTTTTCCCTTTGGCGGGGCGGTTGGAGGCGCCTTCGCCGGCGTCCTCGTTCCGCCTTGTCTTTCCATCGGAGCGATCAAACATGGCTCCGACCGCCTCCTCTCCAGAGGCGTGACTAGTGGCGATGTCCAGGAGTTCCTTGGTAGTCCGCGGGCCCCTGCATCCTAGCTTGTGGACTAGGGATTCGCAGGTCGTCCCAGACAGAAAGGCTCCTATCACGTCGGCATCGGCAACGTTCGGGAGCTCGTTGCACTGTCGAGAGAAACACCGGATGTACCCGCGGAGGGTTTCATCGGCCTTCTGGCGGCAGTTCTTGAGGTCCCATGGGTTTCGAGGGCGTTTGTACGTTCCCTGGAAGTTACCCACGAAGATCTCCATCAGATCCGCCCAACTTTGAATAGCATTGGATGGCAGGTGCTCCAGCCATGCTCGAGCCGAATCGGCCAAGAACAGCGGGAGATTGCGAATGATGAAGTTGTCATCACTTGCACCACCGGCCTGACATGCAAGCCGATGGTCTTCAAGCCAAAGCCCAGGATTTGTCTCGCTAGAATATTTAGGAATGTTGGTAGGTGGTCGAAACCTTAGGGGGAACGCAGCGTTGAGGATGTGTCGGCCGAAGGCCTGAGGGCCTGGCAGGCCAGGGCTCGGGCTTTGGTCCTCGTTGCTGTCGTAGCGCCCACCACATCAGGGATGATAGCCGCGGCGTGTTGCTTCTCCATCGTTGCCGTGGGCACGTCTCTGAGCGTCGATGATGCTGCGTACGTCGTGGCCATGGCCGAGGCATTGATGTACTAGGACAATGGAGGGCTGCCCACCGGCTAGCGGTGTTTGGTGTATGGATGCGTCCTTGGTGGGATGCACTAAGGGCGCGCGCTGGCTAGTGTCAGGTTCACGTCGTCGAGACAACAAACTTTCCGCCTGCTGTGCCGCTACATGTTCGAGCAACGTACGAATCTCCCGGCGAGCGCGGTGATCCTCGGACGTCGCGGCCTCTGGAAGGCCATGCAGCAAGGCGGTTGCTGCGGCGATGTTCTGGCTGGCTCGGGCAAAGTGAGGAAGGGCCCCATCATCGGTGAGAATCCTTTGATGTACGGTGCGGGCCGTGGCACATGCGCACCCCCCGTCTTTGTGGCGTACAATCTCGCGATTGATGTCCACGTATTCCCGGACGAGCCCTTGCCCGACCTCATCGATCTCTTGCTGACAGGCCCTTAGCTGCTCCATCCTTAGGCGAGATGGGGCTATCATCTCTTCCCTGGATCCGCTGTCAGGGTTGTTTGTAGGGGTGACCCCTTCCCTGGAGGCGCTTTCGACGTGACCTTCGAGGGTCTGCGTCATGAAGCACTCCCGAGAAGGGTGGTGGCTCCCCCTACTGGAATCCGAGCTAGAGAACGATCCTGGCTCCTCGTTGAGAAGCTCGTAGAGGGTCTCCGTATCCCGCTCAATCGCCCCCACGAACTCGATGTCCATGGGTGATTGAACCATACGTAGCACCAGAAGGCGGCCAGCGGTCGCCGTAGCATTGCGGAGATTGAACAGAAACGTTGTCGGGGCGCTCCGTACGGACCCTTCCAGACATAGGGCAGCATTGTGAGAGGCCTCCTTGGGTGATGGGACTCCCTGGGAGTTGCCCGGCCAGTCCTCAAGCCTGAGACAGCTGAGGTTGATGGAAGGGGGAGATGGGGCGGCTGAGTGAGTCAGCGCCAGCTCTCCTCCTAGCGTGATGATGAAATCTAGGTCGCCAAAACGCACGTGTGCACCCGGGGCCTAGGTGATTGCGTGGGTGGCCATCCGAGGCCTCATTTGGAACGCGCAGGGCCCCTACCTGGCGCGCCAACTGTCGGTGTTTTGTACAAGCACCGGCAAGTAAATTTATAGTAATACGTGTTAGGCTCGGATGGTGCGCTAAAGGACACAAGATTTATACTGGTTCGGGCCGAATGTCCCTACGTCCAGTTTGCTACTACTCGTGTTATTAGCACCGTGAACGGTCTATAGTAAGGGATACAAACGATCGAGAGAGGGACTAGTCCCAAGTCTCTGATGGAAGGGTTGAAAGGTGGTCAAGAGCTTCATAGCCGCTTGATCGTGTGTATGAGTGCGTCCTCTCATTCAGTCTTTCCTAAGTTCGTCCTCTTTATGGGATAGGCGCATCCCCTTTTATAGATCAAGGGGTGGCTTTACAAGGATGAGGGCTTTATCTAATCTTGTGGTTCACGTCTACCCGGCCTGGTCCTTCATTCTGATGAGTGCTAAGGAAGATAAGTGCCTACAACACTGTTGATGTCCCTGTAGAATGTCAGGTTGATTACAGAAGGTTGTCCTGCTCAGGGTATGGGCTGTAGTATAGTGGTTTTGACTTATTAGCCTTTCCCAGCCTTGCTCCGCACGTCGAGGGATCAGGGTTCGGAGTAACGCCGAGGTCAAGGCCTTCTGGCTTTGGACCTGAGGGGTCGGGAAGCGGGCGCCGCTCCCTCGGGTCTACAGCGTGGTGACGGAATTCTCGTCGTGCGTGGAGATATTAAGTCCTTTTCTGGAGCATAGCAGTTGTCGTATATCTTCATCGGGTTGCGTGTCCTAGAGCTAAAGGCGGCGCCTACAACTCTATAGGGTGAGGAGCATGCACCTGTACAACCTTTCGGGTTCTGCGGCGCCCGGAAGGGTCTAAAGCACCTGTCCTGTCATCCCCTGGCAGTACTTTTCCTACCAGGGCGCAGGGTATGGTCCTTGGAGCCACGGTTGACCCAAACGTCTTGTCTTACCCTATACTTATCATCTCGAGGGAATGGGGATAAGTTGTTAGGGAGGATGAATCCAATCTTTAGATATGGAGCAGGGTGAGATTCGTTCCTTGCCGTTGGGCGAAATGGAGACCAATTCCTATCTCTCAGGTGAGACCGACCTCGCCCCTCCGGGGTCGAGCGAGGTGGAACCTATCCCTCAGCCCTTGGACGAGACTGAGCCCGCCTTCAAGGCATCAGGTGAGACAGAGTTTATCCCTTGGCCCTCGGGCGAGACCGAGCCCGCCTTCAAGGCGTCGGGCGAGACGGAGTTTATCCCTTGGCCCTTGGGCGAGACCGAGCCTGTCTTCAAGGCATCGGGCGAGACGAAGATTAACCTTGAACCCTCGGGCGAGGCAGAGTTATCTCCCAAAGGCATCGAGCGAGGTGGAACCAAACTCCTGTTTACCCGAATGGGGGATGAAACGGCGCCCTTATGCGTCCAGAAGTTTTTTACGTTCGGCGGTTATTGGTTCCACCTTCTGGGGTACCCTGGTATTAGGTCCCCAACATCTGTTATGAAAACTTTGTCTCTATTCTCAATCCTCTATCCTTGTCTATATAGATGGATCATACTGAGGAGACCACCGGTATCAAAGGTCAGGAGGACCAAGCTACGTTGACCTTGACTGCATTCAACAAGAAGAAGCTTGTAGCTATGCAACAACAAGCACCAGAAGGAGTGACTCAACCTAGGAGTTTTCAACAGTGCTTGCCACAAAGTCAAACCAACATACCAAAGGGACCAGTGAAGGGACAAGTAATAGAAGCTTGGAAGAATATGAAGTCTAATGAAGATATTGGAAGAATGGCGCATGGATGCCAGGACCAACCACAGCAGTAGCAAGAACAGAAGGTCCAGAAGAAACATGAGCAAGGAAGTAAAGCAAAGAGAAACTACATCCAAGGAAGATTGAATAATGTGGATATGACTACTGCTTATGGAGTAAAGGAGGTTGTGTATGGTTTCATTCCAGTAAACTCAGCTTCCGCCATAGTGCTGTTTGACCCTAGAGCTTCACATTCATTTATCTCTAGTGCATACGTAAAGGAACATAAGATAACTATGCTTCTAATGAGGAGACCAGTGATAGTTAAGACCCCAGAAGGAGAAATGAAGGCAAACCACAAATGCCCAAGAGTTAGTCTTAACATCAAAGGAGTAAAATTTGAAGCAAACCTTATTGTATTAGAGTTAGTAGACATTGATGTCATTCTTGGAATAGGATGGCTATCTACTTGTGAAGGAGTGATCAAGTATGCCCAGCGTTCAGTGCTTCTAACCACACCATCAAGAGAAAGAATTGAGTATGAAGGTATTCAGCCTGTACCTGAGGAAAATGTGGATAAGAGGAGAAAGGAGATCTCACCAGAGTCAGAATTGGAAAGAAATCAACATTTGAGTTCTATTACATCGTCACATCCAACTCCAATCCCTAGTCAGATAAACTCAGACTCTAAAGAATTAGAAGTTTCTCAAGCTAAGGTTACTCCACTCTTTCCACATGAGGTATGCATAGATGGGTGGACAATCACCTACACGAAGTTTCAACCCCAAAAGATCAAGCAAGCAAAAAGCGGTCCAATCAAACAAAGATGAACTTACAGAGTCAGCAAGCTAACCATACTCTAAGCAACAATTCTGTGGAGTATGACATCACTAAAGATCTAGCTAAGAGAAAGTGTTATTATTGCCAGCAGGAAGGACATTATGTTAAATCTTGCCCACAGAAGAATCAACAAATATGCCATGGAGGTAGCCAGAGTTAGGTCAATATAGGACTACCACCAGCAAGTGATGGTGACACACAATACAAAGGAAGACCATGATGAAATTGATGTAGTGGATGACGCGTCACTCCCATGCGAGAGATGTCCCTGTAATCATGCCATTTTTTTAAGAATTAGGAGTTGTGCCCCTTATGTAATAAAAACGATAGTATCGCAAGTTGAGTCGATAATTGAGTTGTGAATCTTTACTGTCTTGTTGACTTGTCATTATGTTATGCTTGTTTTGCATCTTTGTAATGATTGCAATGATTTTGTTGGGTGTTCCCGCAATTTCATTTAGTCTATAGGTTTAAGGTATAAGGATTAATAAAATAAATAGTTGGGTTACGGTTTTCTTCTGTTTTCCCTATCTTGTCTTTAGAGAAGCCTGTCCTTATCGGTTCACATCTCTGATTTTGGACGATCAAAAATCCTGAGGAAAATTCTGAACAACAGTAGACTGCAATCATAAGAGGATGCAAGCTATACTTTGGTGTTCCCTAGTTTGTCTCATCTTAAGGGGGGTAGCCAAGTTGAAGAATTGGTAAGATGAAGTATCATACATTCAAGTTTGCACAGCGGAAATCAGAGTGCGCAGTGGAAGCATGGTGGTACTCAAGGATGTAAGAGAGAACTCAGAGTTTCAATGAGTTTTGGTTAGAAGTCCAAGAAAGTTTTATCCAAGATCATCAAGATTTTGGTAGAGCTACCGGAGAAGCTTTTAAGTTAGTTTGGATCAGAAAACTTTAGCCAAGTGTTTGAAGGAGTCCAAGAGGTCAACGTAAAACTTAAGTATTAGCTTGTTAGATCAGGACGAGAACTTTGTATCTACTATAATGCATCTTGTGAAGGTGTAGGATGTGTTCTTATAAGCGTGAGTTGAACTAACCTGTTATCTGGAGTTATCCATTGCAATGCATGGAAGTACCATCTTCTTGAAGGTAAAGGTAATATCTAGGAGGATCACAAGAATATATAGGAGATCTTCACCAAGTTAGTCTTTGAGCTTGTGATAACATCGTTGGAATGAGATTAATTGTGACTTGGAAAAGTGCTATCACTTTGAGAAGCGAAGCCATGGTCGATGCCCTTAGCAACGGAGAATTGTGCTAAGAAGGTTCGAGTAACACCAAGGATTAAGAGTTCTACTCCCAGTTTGAGCAACTTCACCAGGATCATTAATGTTTTGAAGATTGGTGGTAGATTCTCTTTTGGACCAAGAAGAAAAGGAAGCCTTATTGAAAGATGAACATATGAGGAAAGAGAATTATGGCCTAGTGATTAGGGTTACTTGAGAGTTGTTCAAGGTACCTATCGAAGTTTTGGAATTAGTTAGGCAAGTTACTTAGAGTAAGGGCAACAGGTATGCAAGTAAAGTGGTTCTTTATCAAGACGATGGAACTGCATGAGAAAGTAAAGAAGAATCCAAGGACGGGTATTCCCATCTCTTAGTCGACGTCTTCCGAATCTCGAGGACGAGATTCATCTTAAGGGGGGTAGAATTGTAACACCCTAAAAATTGCCTCTTTTAAAATAAAGCCAAAAATGATTTAAATTGGAATTTTTGTGCTCATGAAATATAGGAAATAAAATTTTTCATTAATTTAAAATTCAACATAAGGTAGTAACATGTGTGAGCATACATGCTGTTGCATTTTATTTATTGTGATGAATGGTGTGATCCAAACTCCAAAGTAATTTGGAATGCTCTTGAAATGAAATTAAAAATGGCTTTGAAATAAAAGAAAGAAAAGAAAAGAAAATTAGGAAATAAAAGAATATAAAAAGTTGTATAAATTATTTTTTGAAAACTTACCCAAAATTGGTTCACTTATGTTTGAACTAAAAAGTGTATTTTGAATCATATTTATACTTGATTCGGATCGTATTTGAAATTGTTTTGAATTAAGAAAAGAAAAAGAATTTGGAAATAGAAAAGGAATTTGAAAAAAATCTTGTCTTCTTCACTTTCAGCCCAGACTCCGGCCTGGCCTGCTAGCGGTCCAGCCAGCAGCCGCCCTCCCTTCTTCTTTTTTTTCTCCCATGTCGGCCTACTCGCTCTAGCCCAGCTCGGCCTGCTCGGCCGTTCCTAGGCGACCCGCTCCACTCGGCCATCCCACGCTGGCCCACTCCACTCGGCCTACGCCCACACCGCATGCGCGCATATGTTCTCCCTCCCTGCCCGCAGGTCCCGCTCGTCAGTGCTGTCGTCCCCTTCTTTCCTTCTTCCTCGCGCCCCTTTCCTTCCTCTGCTCGCCGATGGCACACGCCCCGATTGGAAAGTCACCCGCGCCGTCACTTCTACAAGGCAAGTGACCGAATTCACCCACGCCCTGCTCTCCTTCCATCTACAACACCTCGTCCCCCCCATAAAACCCGAGTCGGACGCCCTCCCTCCTCCCTTTCTCCGTTCGCCGCTCCAGTCGCCACCGCCATCGGTGAATTCCCCCTCCCGAGCGCTATTCTCGTCGCCAACGACTTCTAGAGGTTCGCCGTGTTCTCCCGCAGCCCTAGTTCGCTGCCGTCGACAAACCACCGCTTTGGATCCTCCCCGGATGCCGCGCTCCGTTACAATTGAATCATGGTGAGCTCCTATACCTTGTTGACCCCTTAATGTCGTGTTTTGCGCTCTAGAACGCCGCATCTGCGAGCTCCTGAACCGCCGGCCATGGCGCCGCCGTGGATCGTTACCCCGACGTGGTCCCCATCCCCATTAGGTATTCCAGCGAGATCGCGAGGTCCTGTAGATCATCCAGGCGTCCTCGGTTGGGTAGGGCGTGGCCGGAATCGCCCCCCCCCCCCGGTGTCCACCGCCGAGCTCGGCTCGCCGCCAGCTATGGCGCCCTCGCTGGAGTTACTGCGCAGCCGGTGGAGATCCGCCCGAGCCTCCAGCGCCGTCAGATCTGTTTTGCATGGTTAGGATTAGATACCCCATCGGGGTTAAGTGGCTGGTCCACCACGGACTTGTGGACGTGGTCCACGGCGCCAGCGCACCGCGTCCACCGAACGTGTGGTGCACCGCACCAATCACATGGTGCCACGTGCCTGCCTGTCTAGTCAGCACACAGTCAATATCCGGTCAGCCGTGCATGTTTTGCAGATTAGCCCCTGGAGTTTCAAGAAAATAACCCGCAGTCCGTAGCAGTTCAAAATAAATTCAAATCAGTCCTGTTTTTATTTGGTTAGGACCCTGTAGTTTCCAGAAATAGTATGCCCAGTCCAAAATACATTTAAATTCAGAATTTTAATTGTTGAAATTCAAAATTGAGTTCAAATATTTACAGAAATGCCACTGAATCTTATTTCATGCGTAACTTTTGCGTTTTAAGTCTGATTTAACCCGTTCAAATTGCGTTAGGATCGTATTTACGTTTTCTACATGTTTATACTACTATTAGGAATGTTTCGAATATTTCAAATTCATGGGTAGATTTAATTTATTATTTAACTAAATGAAAACTTGTTTAACTCATAACTTATTCGTTTTAACTCTGAAATAGTCCGTTCAAGTTGTGTTTGTTTCATAACGACGTGATCTACGCATTAGTAATGATGTTTACTATATTACTATTTCATAAAAATCATAGTTTAAATCATATCTTGATTAAAGATTATGCAACTGGATTTTATAAATAAAATATGATTTGATTTACTTATGTTTTATAATTCAAATCTAAGAATTGAATTAATTTAATCTATCTTATTTATAAAATGTCTTTTATATATGAATTCATATGGTTAACCTAAATGAAGCCTATAGTTTTCTTCTTCACGTATTGAGTAAATCTCTCAGTAGTTGTAACTTTTCAACCGTAGCTTCGATTAGCGTGCTTCTCGCGACTGTGTGATCGTAGCGATACGTAGAATCGTATTTCAATCTCTTTTACTTATTTTTCTATAATTGGTATACTGTTCTGATATAGATGCAACTGTATGCTATGCATGTATGTGTATGGATGTTTGTGTGGTGTTCTACGATTGTCCAGACGGTGAGATACACGTGGTGATCCAGAAGAAAAGAAGGGCATTAAGGATTAAAGCTTACCGAAGGATCGGTGTGTAAGGCAAGTATAGCATGGGACCATCCTTGTTACCTATTCACATTTAACCACTTAATTCATATTGCATGTGTCTACCTTGGTTGCCAATAAGGATATCCTAGATATTTGATATCTTGCACCTTGATACCTTTGGGATATTGCATGGGATAGTTTTTGCTAGTGCTTAATCAAAACCATGATCTTGTAACTTGACTAATGATATATGCAATAAACATTAAAATATGACTTTTTAGTAACATGGAAACAAGGGGCTGGAGTGTTTATATGCTTTAGATTCCTCTCCCTAAGGACTTATCTATAAGCGATCATCTGGGACTTACAGTACAGCAGTGAGGGCCATATGGCTCTGGCTTTAGCTCAGTATGAGGACCTTTTCTAGCTTGTTAGTGGTTACCTTTGAGGCGCAGGGTATGTTTCCTTTGCTGCTGGGAAGTGTGTACTGCGCTGCGATGCCCACGCGTGCCTCTCCTAGAGATGGGCCACATACGCCTGGCGGCCCTAACTTGTTAGACAAATCTTTTGAAAGGCTTCATAGTGAACCCTGCCGACCTTCCTTAGAAGTGGGTCAAGAGAATAGCTACCTCGGGCGAAAGGGTAAATCACAACTCACAGTGAACGTGTATAAACTCTGCAGAGTGTAAAACTGTTATAACAGCCGTGCTCACGGACACGAGCGGCCTTAGACTCTTATGGAATAGAGATGATCACTAATGGATAATTATACTAATGATTAATTGTTTATGCTATACATTATTCATGTTTACCTGATAATGTGTTTATGGGAATGATAAATCCTTTGCTACCCAACTGCTTAAAAAGATGATCTATTAAAGCTAATCGCAGTAAACCAGTGTCAGCCCTTTTGAGCCTCATGAACCCCATGATATAGTTGTTAAGTACGACATGTACTTACACTTGCTTTATTTTTCTATACATTGGATAAAAATCCTGGATGGGTACCAGATTGCTGGTTTGGAGGAGTTAGGCTTGTGGTCAACCAGTTAGCCGTCCCTATGGATTTGAAGTCTGCGCTAGAAGATCAGAGTCAACTTTCCACTATCTATACTCTGAGGGTACTTTTCTTTTACTAATACGTTATGTAATAAGTATTGTCTCTTGATATTACCCTTATTTGTGGCTATATGTGAGATTTGACTTCCTGGGCTCACATATAGTGTGTATCTGGTTTTGTCTTTAAAACTAGGTGGTACACAAACTCTCCGTAGGTACCATGAAAGAAAAATCAGAGGGAGGATCCTTGAGGTTGGTGATCTCATGCTCCGAAGAACCCAATCAACCAAGGAGAAACATAAACTCCACCATGGGAAGGACCCTATATGGTGACTGAGGTGATCCGACCGGGAGCCTACCGACTACAACGTTCTCACCAACACATAGAACATTGAACAGTTACTTCGTTTCTTCCCCTAAAGCTCGGTCTTACCATCTTCTTTCATTCAACGTTTGCTCCTACATGCACCACAGCCCAAGCACTCTCGGCCCGAGTCACTTGGGAGCTCCACGAGGGTGCGATACCACCTCTCTTTTTTTTACTATCATATAGTAAATACTTTTCACCCAAACGAAAGTGTTGTCTATTTCTTTAATTACCCTACGTTACTTATGTTTTAAACTCCCGACCAATCACACCCCACCATGACCTATGGTAACGAGCAGCTGAGCCTCGCGGGCCATGCTCGAGTTCTTAATGTTGCAGCCTATGGGTCAAACGGGCAGCTGTAAAAAAGAAAGGATAAAAACAAAGCTATGCTAGGGTAAAAGCAAGGAACGGATGGGACAAGCTTCCCCTTATGAAGTGATTCCATCACAAAACGAAATTGAAGTATTCATGAATACCAAAAAACTATTCACACAAGGGCTCCCCCATGAACTTATCTTTTACATATACTAACTGCTTCTACTCTAAATTATATTGTGGCTGCCCAGAGGCATCGGCTGACCACACGATCGACAAGGATAAGGGCTGCTCACTTTCCGATAGGACAACATGTGGCTTGGTCAGAGGCGGGACGATGGTCATTTCTGACCCAGTCTCTACTCCATCCGTAGGCAGGATGATGTCTTCTTGGTGCACGCCTTTAGCCATGCTCGAATGGCGAGCCTCCATCACCCACTGCGCGGAGACTTGCTTGGCAACCATCTATGCGTATGGCACCAAGCTCTCCCTAAGCGCATGGATTGCATCCATGCTCTAGCCATCAGCATACCATCTGCAGATGGTGGCGAAGTCTAGGTCTAGGTGGTGCGTCGCCACTGAGGTCAGCACCCCTGATGTCCCATAGAACATCCCGTTGGAGATGAGCACTCAAACTTCATTTGGGACCTCCGCCAACTGGACGACGGGCGTACTGGTGCTCGGCGCTAACCCGAACACCTTAGAAATGACCACCTAGGCAACGTTGTGAATCTGGTCGAGCTCCCCCTCAAGAGAACATCACTCTTCAAGGGACTTGGCTAGAGCCTCTGCGCTCTGACCGATCGCTGCCTTGGCTGTCTCTAGCTCACACTTTTGGGAACCAATTTTTCCACCTAGCTCTGGAAAAGGATGATAAGTTTAGAAGCAAAGGAAAGAAAAACCCAAGGCATCAACCAAAGGCGGAACAGATACATACCAAGGCGGGTGCTTTTGAGGATGCAGAGTCCTTCCTCTTGCTAGGTCACCTTCTCGAGCAGTCGAGCGTTCAACTCCTCTACCCCAAGCACCTACCCCCGAAGCATGAGCACTTCTTGATCAGCCTCTGACCTGGTCCCTCTACTCCATCTCTAGAGCCTCCAAGGACTTCTAGAGTGCCACCTCGGTCTTCACCATACGGACCTTAGCTTGTGTCAAGTCCCCTGCTCGGCAGCAGTTGCTCATTCCGCCATGAGCAGTTCCACCACCCAGGGCTCCCATCGCCTCGGATCGCCTAGTCTTGGGACTCACGGTGGGTGGATTCTAGCTAGCACTCAAGCTCGTCGACCCGCCACAATATTGTGGCTTCCCTCTCCATCCGACATGTGTTCCTCCTGAAGGAAACAGGACTTGCGGATCGACATCACCTCTAAATCCTATAAAGCAGGAAACAAACATGCTGAAACAACCAGTGAAAGACTAAGGAGTCAAGGACAAATGCTAAAAACATAGCAAGCATACCTCTACTGATGCATGGCAGGTCGACTGAAAACCATCATAATGGACAAGCTTGACCCGCTCCAAGGCCTCCATGAGCCTCGCCTTGGTTTGAGCAAGATCGGAACTCCATCGATAGTCCTCTCTCCTCAAGCAAGTACCAGAGCCCCACCTCCTCCTCATCCTAAAGGACAAACCAAGCCTTCCTTGGGTCACTGGGGTAGGGCCACACTAGCTCACGGGTCACCCCAACCCGTTGGAAGATCTAGCCATCACAATATCATGCAATGACCGGACCATTGCTAACTCCTACGATGGCGGGATGGCTAGCGGCTCCACCCTAGTGCCTGCCTCACTAGGGTAGGGGATCTCCACTATCTAAACTCCATGGCCCACCAATGGATGTTCTGCCTTCGGTCTAGCCACGTGTCCTCCGAACCCCTCTAGCTTTGACCAGGAGGGCGAACCATGCATTCCTCCACCGGGCAAGGCAGGGAGCCCGGTCTCCCTCCTCTCTTCCACCATGGCTGTTGGGGGAGGGATAGCAAGGGTCACCTCTGACCCAACCTCTACCATCACTATGGGGATCACCGCCATCATCGCCACTGTTGCTGCCGTCGTACTCACAACCGACCGAGAGGGTGGAACCCCCTAAAAGGGAAGGTCACACCGCCACCAGTCTACTTTGCCTGCCGCTCATCAGTGACTCACTGTAGGCCAGGTCCTCCACTCCTCCCACATAGGAGGCAGGCTGATGCCCTAGTCCCATCAGTCCCTAGCCGCTATCAAATAAATATAGGTCAGCCGCGCTCAAAGAACTCAACTATGAGATCAAAAAGGAACGTAGATACATACCTAGACAAAAGTGGTAGGACCCTGAAGCCCCAACCCACTGGCGATGAGCCCATCGAATGATGACCGCTCATGGGTCATGACCCGGCCCCCTCGTATCAACCGAGGGAGGAGTCGACCCAGCCGATTCCCGATCAGCCCACAAATGGCCGTGACCGCCAGCTCATAGGTGCACCCACCAGAGCAACTAATGGGGCATCTCCCTATTGTGGGTCGATGTGCACGCGCTGACCCTGAAGATGTAGGGATATGATCATGCTCCTCTGACTAGCTGGCGTGCCCTACCACACTCAGAGCAGGGGGTGTGAAGCTAATGATGCCTCCTTCGACCGGCCAGGCATGCCCCACCATGCTTAGAGTAGGAGGGTGCGAAGCCAATGATGCCTCCGAAGGGCATGGTGATCGCGCTTGCTTTGCCTCTTGCTCAACTGGTGGCATCTAAGAGTGCTTGCATGCTTCCTTGACTCAGGAACACTACCGTGCCTCTCTGTATCCCACCCACCGCTGACAGACACGGCCACAGGCTCATGATGCTCCACCAAGGTTATGACGACACCCTATCTCCTTCATCCTCAGAGGTGCTCACATCACCACCCATCTTCGTGGGCTCCTCTGACTCGAGCTCTGCCTCCACAGTCACACCTACTTTCACCTGCCCTAGGCCCACCGGCTGATTTCCTTCTCCTTCTCGAACCTCCTCCTAGCCTTCTCAGCTCTCTTCTTCTTTTTGGCAACCTGCTGCCCTCCTTTAGAGCAGCTTGCCGAGCTATGCCCTTTGGCCCCCTCGAAAGATGCGACCAGGATCTGTAACCCGCAAGCCCCTACAAAATGAATGACTCAAAGTCAAAACAAGGGAAAGCAAGAAGGAAAAAGGTCACGGAATAAAAAGAGGGGTGCATACCAGATTGGATATCTTTGCGACATGAAGAGGTCTAGGCTTTCCTTCAATAGACTCTTTATCCCTCAGTTGTAGCACCCGGTCAAGTCGACTCTAGACTTTGTCCTTCGGCAACTCCTTCGGCGACTGCACATGGTCAGGATCCATTGGGTCAGAGTATGCCCACATCGACCACCTTGTCTCCACCAGCAGGGCGACTTGATGATAGAAGAAGGTGGAACACCTGTAGCCCATTGAGGTTGTGCTGCACCACCTTCTGAAGCTCCACCTCGATGACCTCCAGCTTGTTCTACCAAGTGGAGGGACCATATGACCAGCTATCCCACCTCTTCGACCTTCTTCCGGTGAATGGAGGGAATGGTGCCCTCCACTAGGCTCCTGATGTACAACCACTCACCATGCCACCCTAGATTGGAGTCATAGGGGGAGTATGTGGGATAGGAGCCCAATGGCCTTGGCTTCTTCTGCAAGGCAAAGCCCCCAACCAGCATGGTTCTAGGTGGCTTCCCCTCCGATAAGGCTCACTCAGTGAAGATCTGCCAGAAGAGGTCCATGTGCAGCTCCATCCCAAGGAAAGCCTCGTAGACGGTGATGAAACCGGCAACGTGCAACACCCTAGTTGGATTGAGGTGTTGTAGCTCCAGGCCCCACTCATTGAGGAGCCCGTGCAAGAACCAGTGCATGGATGGCAAGGAAGGAGACAACATCATTGTCCCATGGTCGCAAAACAACTTCTCTTGGCACAGGAGCCCTCCAATGCGCCACCTCCTTCGGCTGGGAGCAGCCCCTTCTTGCTGAAGGCGGCTAGCACTACCTCATCTATGTTGGATGGCCTCTAGTTTGACATCGCGCTCTAAATTCGTGGACGAATCTGTGAGTTCTCCTCTCCCTCACTTTACCCTCTCTCTCCTAGAAACCACCGTGGCGCACGAATGGGCTTAGGCGAGAAGGAAGGAGGAGAGGCGGCAGGTGGAGAAAGGTGATGGAATGGGACAAAAACCCTCTCCCTTCCCCTATTTAATGCAGAATAGGTATGCGATGGGACATGCCCTAGCCTAACAAAATGTTGCCCTAGTTAAAAAGGGATGTGTCCTAGGTTGGGTCCACCACTACCACAACCCAAGTGTAGGAAACATAGGCACATGACCACATGCAAACTGACCCTTTGCCTTCCTAGGTAGGGTTTGGAAGGGCCCACCAATAGGATCTCCATCGAGGGAAGACCAATGGGCTACCTAAGTCGATCGGATGGCTCAGATGACTGCCGAGAGATAGGTAAGGAGCAGTGGGATGCCTTGTGCTGAGCTACGCTAACTCCGTCATGAATGATGGACATAGATCCTATTTGGACATATCTAATAAGAGCCCCTCAAACCCACCACTTGAGTCATCAAGGTATCTTTACCAAACCTTCATACTTTATTTTATTTTCTAATGCATAATCATTCATTCATCCCATATATCCAAAGCATTGCATATGCAATTGATGCATCACAACGCTTTGTGTTGTGTCATGAAGTGGTAGTCGCCTCATTCGACCTGAGCGACAATCGACTAGGGTTCAAAGGCTAGCCTGTGAAGGGCTCAAGGCCACCTTGTGTCAAACAGAGCCAGGGGAGAAAATACAGATGAGCCCCAGTGGCCCTCGCCTAATCTGCTCTAAAGCAGATAAGGTTATCTCAACCTTCTTGTTCGATCCTAACCTCGAGCCATGCCCATAGAATCTCCATCGAGGGGAGGCCAGTGGGCCACCTAAGTCATTCTCCAAAATGGCTCAGGCATCTATCGGGAGGTAGGTTAAAGAGCAGTGGAATGACACATGAGGGCCATGTCGACCCCTTATGAACAATGGACCCAGATTCCACATAGACATACTCGTTAGAGACCTCACTGAGTGCATCACTTGAGTCATCAAGCAAGTGACATTAGCTCAGCCCCTCTAGTTGCAAAAACTGTGGATGGGGTAATGCACAAAACTAGCCCAACCCTTCGGCCATGCCCGGCACTTGGGTTCGCACTCCATTATGCCTGACCCCTGGTTGCGCCCGATGTTTGGGTTGGCACTCGATGCCTGGGTCCGCGCTCCTAGGAACGATGGCTCAAAATGTTGGCTAGTCAAAAAATCCCCTAGGTGATTCTACCTGAATCGCCCGAGGGCTACACCCATCAGGTGCACTCGCACGCACCCACTGGCAAGTCAAAAAAATTCCCCAAGCGATCTCTAGGACCACCAAGGCCACACCCCTTGCTGGGCTCCACCTCATCTGACCCTTGAGGGCTGGCCCCACCTTGGCTGACTCCCAAAGTTTGGCTCTGCCTCATCCGACTCCCGAAGGTTGGCTCCGCCTCACCCGATGTCTAAGGGCTGGCCTCACTTCGCCCAATCCCTCGGACATGGTTCCTAATAGAAGCTCATGCCGCCACCAACCACTACGACCCCAGGTCAAACTTCTAGCATCGTGCAGGGAGTGGTCGCATCTCGGCATGACCTGTCTCCATGATGTGACATTCCAGAGGACTCACATCGACCCACAGTGATGGGTGCATGGTCACTATGCTACCTATGCCCTGTACGACCACCAATAAGCATGCTGGTTTATTGGTCTGACGCCTGGATCTGTGCTCTGTCGCACCCGATGGTGACTCATGATCTTGCACCCATCCATTGCTCTCGTACAATGAGTATAAATAGCCCCTTCATGATTTCCCAGAAGTCCCAAAAGGGCTCAAGGACTCCTGTCGGGTTCATAAACCCAGGGTCCCTGATGGGCCCGCTTCCTAGAAAAAGCTTGGCCTAGCAGACGACATTACAACAAATGCGCAACTCCTGGGCCAGCCTAGATACCTAACGATAGACCAAAAGAGCGATCCAGTCTCCAACCGAAAGACTCAACCAAGGAGGGGACAACACTCGCTTTTGACTTCGACCTGCTTTTCCAACTAGGAATACATCAAATCTCTAACTATAGCTCTTCTCCGACCAGCGCGGTCGGAGCCGACTAGGAAAGACCGACTAGGGATGCCCGCTTGGTGAGGACCCAAGAGTTAGGTGGAGCAGATAAGGCAAGGCGCTTAAGTCAACCGTAATACTGAGGACCGTACCTAGAACACCTACAGGACAGTACCACCAAGTGTTAGAACACGAACACGAATTGTGTTGTGGGCACCGATATTTGTCCTATAGTATGATAGGCTCCGACATTTGCCATACCAGCAGAACACGATGGACCCTACCACATGCATCTAGGCATCAACAGTATTGTGGGCGCCAGCAAACTATCTTGTACCTGACGGCATGGGTAACAAGACTAGGAAACATGCACACTGTCTTTTCTCTCTCTCCATCACCTAACTTGTAAGGCCGTCCCCTTCGCCTATAAAAGGGGATGTGCTCTCTCCTAAAGGAAGGATGGTAATTCTGACTCTCTCTCGGCTAAGCTTTAGACATTCTGAGCACTCGAACAGCTCCATAGCTCTAGAACTCTAAGGCTACACAGAGCATATGTTCTAATACTTAGCGCACGTTGGAGCTCCCGTCACTCTTGGCTCAGGAATAAAGTCTCCGACCGACTAGAACTGGACGTAGGGCATGTTGCCTGAACCTAGTATAAACCCTATGTCATTGAGTGCTAGGCCACATCCGATCACAACATACTGACAAAACTACAAATATTTACTTGTTGGTCACTTTTCGCATCGACAGATTCTTTTCTTAGTATATTCAGGGATGTGAAGGTATGGCATGTCTAAACCACTACATTAGACCATTGTGCCTTGGTGGTGGAGTGTTTGGAGCAATCTTTGAATTGAAGCAGAAGGAAGAGGAATTTTCGTTATGAGAATATGTGGTAGAGGGATCCTAGTTACATGGCTCTCATCCGAGATGCCTAGACATCACATTCTAGGGGCTGTTGGACTTGAGGCCATGCATTCAAGATTGCAGGATGTACAGCATGTAAAGTAATCTGCTGCTCTCCCCTATACGCGCAGCAAGGGTAAGCACCGAAAGGGCTCCCCTGCTGCTGCACTATAGCCACGGTAGGGGCAGGCTACCGAAAGGCTCCCCTGCCGACACTATAGCCACAGTAGGGCAAGTGCCAAAGTCAGCCCTGCTATCACATCTAGTCACTATAACAGCATGGTAGCTTGGCATGTCTATGTACAAGGATTAGATGGGTAGAGTTGTATATATAGCTTTGCACTACAACTCAGTGAAGGGAGCGAGTTTCAGTTTTGGCATCCCATCTGTAGAGCTTTGGCCAATGCTGGTGCTTGTGTTGTGTGTGTGCGCTCTATTCTACCCTCCCTCTTCTACCTCCAGCCATAGTATGTGTGCGAGAACGCTAGGTGACCAGTCGGCTCACCCGTGCGTGAGATCCTGGGCCCAACAAGTGGTATCAAAGCCGTACAAGCACTGTCACCAGAACTAACCACTAGGCGATGATGGATGGTTTGGAGATGGGCGACAAGCAGTGGTGCTTTTGTGGCTACCTAGCCATGATAGGAGGTCATTGCACGGATAGTGTGGGAGGTCAATGGCACTAGTTGGCCTGATGCCAACTCGCAAAAACAATTGCCAGTGGTCGGTGACAATGAAGGTCAAGCTCAGAGCCCAATGACTCTAGGAATGCCATTGACAAGGGCACCAACAATGAAGAAGATGACATGTCAGCATTGGAGGCTATCCTCGCTGCCATGCTAGTGGAGTATAGGGAGCCATTGGGGACAAAGAACTTTGCTAAGGAGGCATGGGAGGCCATTGTAGTGATGTGCGTCGGCTTCAACTAATGCAAAGATGGTGATGGCCCAGCTGCTAAAGCAAGAGTATGCCACCCTCCAGTTTAAGGATGGTGAGTCAGTGGAGGACTTCTCCCTCCACCAGCAGTCGCTCATCAACAAGCTGAGGAGCCATGGCGTCACCATCGATGAAGAAGAGGCGGTCTCCAAGTACTTCCACTCCGTGCCGGTGAAGTACATCTAGATCACTCTCTCCATAGAGATGATGCTAGACTTGTCCATCCTCACCATTGAGGATGTGACAGGCAATCTATAGGCAGTGGACGAGTGCATAGAGCAGGGCCACAAGCAACTGACGGACTAGCGACAAGCTACTGCTGACAGAGGAGGAGTGGGCTGCCCTAGGTGAAGGAGAAGAAATTCGGGTGTTTACACCAAAATTTAGGAAGAAAAATGTGGGAACTCGAAGCTTCCATGATTATGTCATCAAGGAATCAATTGCATAAGGGTCGATATCAGCTGATTCAGATGCGGCACTATAATCGGCTCTCTTTGAATGATGTCAGCAAATGACGACAATGAGCCTATGGTTGGCATCGGGAAATACACTGTCAGGACTCTACAAAAAGGGAAGGATTAGGGTCCTAAGTTACCTTAAGTTAGGAATGTTTTCTTTTATACCAAAGATTGTAATGAGTCATACTTGGGTAGGATTCATGCTTAGGCTCTGGGTATAAATATTGGACCCCAACTATTGTAAAAGGACATCCAATCAATCAATACAAGTTACTTTTTTTGGCTTTATGCCAACCCTTAGGAGTAGGAGTAGTGTAGATCTCGACGAGTTCTTCAACAAGCAGGGCTGCATCGGTCCGATCGACCTCTGGCTTGTCTATAAGTATCGTCATGGCTTATACTTCTATTTGTACTGGCTGCATCGGTTAAGTTCGACCTCCACTGTGAACTCTAGTATAAGCTAGTTATCGACTCTTATCTAGTTCAACTATGGCTGCATCAGTTAAGTTCGACCTCCACTGCACTGGTCTATCCATGCTCAAGATGAGTATCATCATAATAATATGGATCGACACTTAAAAAATAAGAGTGTTCATGATCAGGCTTGGGAAGCGAGTTGTTGATCAAAGTTGGGCTGATTATGAAGAAGAAAGTAATGAAGAAGAATATGTTTTGTAGGATGGCCAATGGTAGTGCAGGAGGTTTGACAAGAAGCCTAGAAAAGAAGGGTGCAATGCCTAAGGAATAGAGAGCTAGAACATGCTCAAGCATCTAGTAGACCATAAGTGTGGCATGCTAAACAAACAACCTGATAGGGGTCAACCATCAGCTAATATTCAAATGGCTTTTCTATTGCCATCGGAATTTAGAGCTCCAGTAGACCAAGAAGTCTATTTGGATTTTGATGAATCAGAGTATGAGGAAATAGTTGCCAAGTTGATAGTGATACAATAGGCTATATTTGATAAACCAATCAAGCATCGGCACTTAAAGGCTTTATATGTAAAAGGTTTTGTTGATGGGAAGCCGATGAGCAAGATGTTGGTGGATGGAGGTGCTTCTGTCAATCTTATGCCTTACACCACTTTTCCTAACCTTGGCAAGGGACCAGGAGATTTGATTGAGACTAACATGATGCTTAAGGATTTTGGGGGTAATACATCCAAGACCTGGGGGCAATAAATGTCGAACTGACAATTGAAGTAAAACTTTGCTCACCACATTCTTCATCATTGATGGGAAAGGTTCATATAGTCCACTTCTTAGGTCATGATTGGATTCATGCAAATTGTTGTGTACCATCAACCATGCATCAATGTTTGATTCAATGGCATGGAGATGATGTTGAGCTAGTTTGCCGCTGATGAATCTATGAGTATCGCAATAGCTGATCCAGTATATTAGGAACTAGAAGACTTCGAGTGTTTTTCTAGCAAGCTATGGGAAGGAGGCTTCATTAGAGTCAACGATGAAAGCCAACAGCCGATCCTAGCAGTTGGCTTTGAGAATTTGTTTTATGGATAATCTAATAGATGGTACAGATGGTAAACTAGGACATGGCTTTATGTCGGGCGATGAATTAGAAGAGATAGATATTGGTTCTAGAGATAGGCCTAGTCCGACATATATAAGTGTCAAGTTGGATCCTGAGTATAAGAAAGAGTTAGTGGAATTATTAAAATAATTTAAAGATTGTTTTGCTTGGGAATACTATGAGATGCCTAGTCTAGGACTGATTGATTGTTGAACATCAGTTGCCAATCAAATCTGGATATTAGCCATTTAAACAAGCTCCGAGGAGATTCAACCCAAATGTTCTTGATGATATCAAGAAGGAGACTGAAAGGTTACTAGAAGCAAAATTTATCTGACCATGCTGATATGCAGAATGGATATTGAATGTTGTTCCAGTGTATAAGAAAAATGGGAAGTTGAGAGTTTGCATCGACTTTAGAGATCTGAACAAGGCTACACCCATGGATGGTTATCCAATGCTAATAGCCGATATGTTGATAGGTGCAGTAGCCGGGCATAAGGTTATTAGTTTTATGGACAGCAATGTAGGATATAATCAAATTTTATGGCTGGGGAAGACATAGCAAAAATAGCTTTTAGATGGCCTGGCGCAATTGGTTTATTTGAATGGGTTGTGATGACCTTTGGTTTGTAGAATGCCAGTGCAACTTATCAGAGGATAATGAATTATATTTTTCATAAGTTGATCGGTAGGATTGTTGAAATCTACATTGACGATGTGATGGTGAAATCTAAGGGATACAAGGAACATCTAGCTAATTTGTGGGAGACTCTAGAGTGCACAAGAAAACATGGTCTAAAGATGAATCCCAAAAAGTGTGCCTTTGGAGTATCAGCTAGACAATTTTTGGGTTTCATGATCCATGAGAGAGAAATCAAGATTGGTCAAACAAGTATGAAAGCAATTGATGAGGCAGTGCCCCCAACTACTAAAACAAAGTTATAATCTTTGCTTGGTAAGATTAATTTTATCAGGAGGTTTATTTCAAATTTGTCAGAAAGAGTTCTGCCATTTTCTCCCTTGTTGAAGTTAAAAAAGATCAAGGATTTAAGTGGGGTGACATGCAACAAAAGGCATTTGAGGAGATAAAACAATACATGAAATATCCACTTGTGTTGGTCCCTCCTCAGCAAGGTAAGCCCTTTAAGTTGTATGTATCGGTCGATGACCAAACGATTGGATAGGCCTTGATGCAAGAGTTTTGAGAGAAAGAACGAGTTCTTTTCTATCTAAGTAGAAGGCTTTTGGATCCAGAAAACAAGATATTCTCCCATCAAAAAGTTATGCTTGTGCTTATATTTCTCTTGCACTAAGTTGCGACATTACTTGTTATCAGCTGAGTGTACAGTTGTTTATAAGGCTGATGTGATCAAGCACATGCTATTAATGCCAATATTGAATGGAAGAGTGGGGAAGTGGATTCTTGTGTTGTCAGAATTTGACTTGAGGTACAAATCGGCTAAAGCAGTCAAAGGGCAAGTAATAGCCAATTTTGTCACCCAGCATCATAAGCCAAGTATTGGCTATGTAGAGCCAGTACCTTGGGCATTGTTCTTTGATGGGTTATAATGCAAGCAAGGTGGTGGCATTGGTATTGTTATTATTTCACCTCGTGGGGCAAGTTTTGAGTTTGCTTTTCCAATGGAACTAATAATTATCAACAACCAAGCAGAATATGAAGCTATTTTTAAGGGGCTTCAACTTCTTCATGAATTAAAGGCCGAGACAATTGAAGTATTTGGAGATTCACAGTTAATTATTAATTAGTTGATCGGCCTATATGAATGTAAAGAAGATACTCTGAGGGGGTACTATGATGAGTGCCAAAGGTTACTCAAAGAGTTTCCTCATGTTTCTCTTCAATATATTCCGAGAGCACGAAATCAAGAGGCTAATCGCTTAGCTCAAAGTGCATCAGGTTATCGAGTGTTTCAAGAGGTCTTAAGTAGTGAAACCTCAAATAATGATTGGAGAATTGAAATAACCAATTACCTTAAGAATCCATCACATAAGGTTACCAGGAAGCTAAGGTATAGATCGACTAAGTATGTTTTGCTAGATGATTAGCTATATTACAAAACAGTCGATGGGGTGTTGCTTAAATGCTTAAGTCAAGATGAAGCTAAGGTCTTGATGGGTGAAGTACATGAAGGTATATGTGGAGCTCATCAGTCGGCTTATAAGATAAAATGGATTATTCATAGGACTGGATATTTCTGGCCAACAATACTAGAAGATTGTTTTGAATATTATTAGGGGTGTCAGAATTGTCAACATTTTGGTAATATTTAGAAATTGCCCACATTGGCTATGAATCCAATAATCAAACCATGGCCGTTTCAAGGTTGGAGAATTGATTTAATTGGCCAAATTTTTCTGCCTTCAAGTAAAGGACATAAGTTCATATTGGTAGCGACGGATTACTTCACTAAGTGGGTTGAGGCAATTCCTTTGAAGACAGTAACCTCAAAGAACATGGTTGATTTTGTCATGGAGCATATCGAGTATCATTTTGGGATTCCTCAAACTATCATTTCTAATCAAGGGACAATGTTCACATTAGAAGAGTTCGGAGATTTTGCTGCCAGTATGGGATTCAAGTTGTTAAATTCTTCTCCTTACTATGCTAAGGCGAATGGACAGGCAGAGACATCCAATCAGATTATGATTAAGCTGATCAAGAAAAAGATTGAAGAGCAGCCAAGGAAGTGACATTCAACACTTAATGAGGCACTATGGGCATATAGGATGGCCTATAATGGACCAATTAAAATGTCACCTTATGAACTTGTGTATGGTCATAATGCAGTCCTTCCTTGGGAGATTCAAACTGGATCAAGGGGTGTCACATTGCAAAATGATTTGTTAGCCGAAGTGTACAAGAATCTTATGCTAGACGACTTAGAGGACTTGAGTTGCCATTGACTGCATGCTCTTGAGAATATCAAAGCCAATAAAGTAAGGATTGCAAAGTATTACAATAAAAAGGTCAAGAGCAACCAATTTTCTGAAGGAGACTTTGTCTGGAAAGTGAAATTGTCGAACGGGTCAAAGGACAACAAGTTTGGTAAATGGTCACCTAATTGGGAATGACCTTATCGGATTAAACGTTGTGCACCTGGCAATGCTTATATTTTGGAAACACTAGGAGGAGAAGAAGAGTTTGACAGAGCAATCAATGGAAAATATCTAAAGAAATATTATGATAGCATTTGGATTAATACTTGATAGCTGATTTGTTCGGTCATTGACTCTAATAGCCGATACCAGAAGGGTATCGCCTCTAGTTCAAAAATAAACCCAAAGGGGTAAAAGCTGGTATGATATGTATCACCTATAGAGAAAGAACAAACACAGATTGGTACATGGAATTTGAGTACAAGAAACCACTTAAAACAAAGAAATTGCTTGCTAGCTTCTCCTAATACAAGCTAAAGGCCAGGGAACACTTTATTCACTATGTATTTGGCCTAGGAAGCAAGGACTACAAAATTGGCGGCATTGAAGAAATTCTTGACTAGGCGCTCCTGATCCTTAGGGTGTTCGATGGCTAGGAAACCGTGGGAAAGAAGTCTATGGTTTCCCTAATGAGCATTTGACAAGGCGAACAAGGAAAAGGTGTCCACACATTTTAGCCCTTGCAAACACTAGAACAGCTCTGCGATCATGGTGAGAAAACTCAAGTGATGTCACAAGAGTTCTTTTAACCGCAGTGGTTGATCCTCTTACTCGACAAGGCATTGAAATGAGTGACACAGTCACCCTATGCACAAGAATTCTTCTAACCACTCAAGACCCTCGTAGCAAGGAATTAGACCATGGAGGATTTAGCGGAGCCAAAGGCACTCAAGGAAGCAAGCAGAAGAGAAACATAACTGAGCTATTGAGTTGCTCTCGCTAGAGTCAGATAGACATTTATAGTCGATCTAGAAAGATGGATCCAAGCGCCCGTGAAACAATGGTGTTCTCGTAAAGCTTTGAAGCATGGGCTCATAAGTAGGCAAAGACTATGACAGATAGTAGGCCCCAGATCAAGATTCTCTACCCATGACCATGGACCTATTAGGGGTATAGACGTGGTCATTTTCGAATAAAATTACTTTTATCCCAAAATTGGGGGGCATGTGTTTACACCAAAATTTGGGAAGAAGAATGCGGGAACTCGAAGCTTCCAAGATTATGTCATCAAGGAATCGATTGGATAAGGGTCGATATCAACTGATTTAGATGCGGCACTAGAATCAGCTCTCTTCGAATGACGTCAGCAGATGACAACAATGAGCCACGGTTGGTGTCGGGAAATACACGTCGGACTCTACAAAAAGGGAAGGATTAGAGTCCAAGTTATCTTAAGTTAGGAATGTTTTCTTTTATACCAAAGATTGTAATGAGTCATACTTGGGTAGGATTCATGCTTAGGCTCCGGGTATAAATATTGGACCTCGGCTATTATAAAAGGACATCCAATCAATCAATACAAGTTACTTTTTTTGGCTTTACGCCAACCCTTAGGAGTAGGAGTAGTGTAGATCTCAGCGAGTTCTTCAACAAGCAGGGCTGCATCGGTCCGACTGACTTTTGGCTTGTCTGTAAGTACCATCATGGCTTATACTTCTGTTTGTATGACTACATCGGTTAATTTCGACCTCCACTACGAACTCTAGTATAAGCTAGTTATCGACTCTTATCTAGTTCAAGTACGGCTGCATCGGTTAAGTCCGACCTCCACTGTGCAAATTAGATTAAGGTCAAGTTATCGACTCTACCTAAGAGTAGCATCCTTTGGGTAGATTCATTAAGTTACCGATCTTGTTGATGTTCTTATTGTCATTAATTTTCAACAACATCAACCTGCTTGGTCGAGATCGATCTTGATCGGCCTTACATCCTTTTAGTCCATCATTTGCTTTGTTGCAATATGATGTTTCTTACTTTGAGCGACATGTTATGTTTCATTTGCTATTCTATTTTGATCTTGATCGTGCATAGTATGCAGTTAAGGCATGTCTGGTCTTGAGGAGGTTTGCTGGCTAGTTAAATCTGGTCTATAGTTCGCTATTATGGCTGCAATGATCCGGTCGATCCCCACTGATGGCACTTTAGATCGGAGGATGCTAGTTGGTAGATTTGTTCTCGATCAGGCATGACCTTAACTGTTTGCTATGCCTACATTGACTAAATAGCCGATCACCTATGCTTTAACGCCTACAGTGTGTCTTCGTGATTTTATTAAATGTGAATAGATCTGTTTACTTTGAAGGTTTGATTTGTTGTCTTTATCACGGCTGCCATCGATCTGGTCGAACCCCACTATTAGAGATAGCAAGGTAAGTTTGACGAGTTCGTAGATTTGTCCATGTTAAATAGTCGATTATTCACATGATGTAGTCCTTTTTCCACCTGAATCGGCTATTTTAGTCGATTCGCCTGAGCTTTCACACATATAGCATGTCTTTCAGAAAACCTATCAATGTATAGATGGTTTTATGGATTCTTTGGTTTTGGTTTGTTATTATCATCATACCTGCCATCGATCTGGTTGAACCTCACTGTTGATGGTAACAGATTAGATTCATAGCGTTTGTAGATCCATTTATACTAAACAGTCGATTTGTTCGCATGTTATATCCTTTCTCGTTAGATTCATTGGCTTAATGCTTTACACTAGTAATA
The DNA here is from genome assembly GCF_019320115.1 of Miscanthus floridulus. Lineage (NCBI taxonomy): Eukaryota > Viridiplantae > Streptophyta > Magnoliopsida > Poales > Poaceae > Miscanthus > Miscanthus floridulus. Next base: position 100,478,729 of record NC_089581.1, read on the forward strand.
CTCACCTTGCTGATGATTTTACTCAAATCTACATGTATTGTACTTGTCAACATAAAATCAATCACAATCCATGAGCTTTATAGTCCATAACAGCCGATTTCTTCATGTATCGGTCGTTTAGTCGATTTTTCCCATCTGGCTACTCCCGAAGCGGCACAGTTGGAACTGTTTGGGCAAAACCAGCATGTTCCACCTTAAATTACTGATAAACTTTCTCTTCTTATCAATTGCAGGTCAAATTGACTGGCATGCCTTGGGAGGAGTTTGTAGGGTCGGCTAGCCTTGCGATTGAAGCCAAGCAGATCTCTAGGCTCATCCTAAGCAGATCCTTCCGGCTTGCTGTGTGCTCGGTGCATCGACATGTTTTTGCACCAACACATGTTCTGGCATGCTTGGTGGGACCCCACAATCGTCATGGCGGCTTACAACAACAATGACATCCTTATGGTACCTTATGAAGACCTACCTGATGAAGATAAAGATATCATCAACAAAGCTATAGAAGCATTTTAGAACAAGTGTTTGTTATCCTATACCAAGACATGTGACAATAAAGTTGTTCAGAAATATCCACTACCAAGAGTTCTGTTGCATGTGAGTCGGATACGAACGAAGCTGAAGATAGGCATTTCTTCGTAGAAGTTGTAAACAAATCTATTCATGATGCCATATTAAACCATAATACAGTCTTCTTGAACTCATTCCACAACACCATGAAAGAGGTGTTTCATGGATATCCAATTGATTAGGTTGGATTAGTTACTACAACATTCCACATCTGTCGACTCAAGGGACTAATCTAGCTGGTACTAGCCATCAAGAAGCAACACTAACTAGTAATGATGATGTCCAAGCAATTCATAGCTCATTTGAGCAAATTCAAGGTACCACCATGAATCAAGTACAAAATAATCCTGGATCAGCAGTGCAGTATGTGCAACAGCTGGTGGGGCAAGGTCAGAACCAGATGGTTAATTTTGGCACATCAGTCCAAATACCATCATCGACTCAAAAAATAGCGCCATTAGTTCAAAGGATTCATAGAGATACAGATCCTAGCATCTACATCCAGAGACTTCAAGCAACAAACCAGCAAAGGACCCAGCAGATAGAGATTCCATAAGGGTATCATTATGGCACAGATTACAATACCCTTCACATGATGCCAAATCTGGGGTATCAAGGTACCCAAAATTTTAATCCACAGATGGGTCAGCAATTGCAGAGAAATCCAAATTCAAATACTGATGAGTTGTTTCTTAGAGTGACCGAGATGATGAAGAATCAGTTTGGTTTGAAGCCAAAAGGGTAGACCTTCTTGTACAAATACCCATATCCAGAGTGGTATGATTTGGTCACTCTTCCTACAAATTACAGGCTCCCGGAGTTTTCTAAGTTCATTGGCCAAGATAGCATAAGCACAATAGAACATGTTAGTCAGTATCTTACATAGTTGGGTGAGGCATCTATTAAAGAGGCCCATCGAGTTCGTTTCTTCTCCTTGTCCCTATCAGGACCAGCCTTCACTTGGTTTTCATCGCTGCTAGTTAACTCCATTGCCAATTGGGCTAACCTAGAGAAGAAGTTTCATACATATTTTTACACTAGGATAGGAGAAAAGAAAATTACCGATTTGACGACCATAAGGCAGAGAACTAATGAATCGGGCACCGAGTTTCTTCTGAGGTTCTAAGAGACCAAAAATTTTGTGGCAGAACCTCCTAAGGAATTGGGCCCACATGCACCTATCGTTGTCTTAACAGACCTCGGATAGCGTACACGAGTTCCCAACAACTCAATAGGTCTGTCGGGTGTCCTCGGGAAACCCGAATCATCCACGATTCTCTTTTCAAACAGGATCCCAATCACAGTCATTGCAGATTACAACAGTTTATTCAAATATATACCAGAGTAAAGATAGCGGAAGTCTTAAGATAGTATTATTACCAACCAGTTGTTTTCAAACTTACAATACCATAAGTGTCATACGACCATAGTAGCGGGATAATATTACATTAACTTTATTTATCAAACAAACTAGTGCCTTGTCCAAAGGCCATTCATCACTCCTCATCGTCATTGACTTCAAACACAGACATGCAGCAGGGACCAAAACAAGCCTGCGCATGTGACTCACCTGCAACAAGGGTTAACAAACCCTGAGTACAAAAGTACTCAACAAGACTAACCCGACGTAACGGGGTGTAAGACTTTAGAAAATGCAGGGGTTTGGGACAAGGTAAGGGTGTAGCAAGATTCGAAAGTTCTTTGCCAAAAGCTTACTATCCTTCATTCTATTTTCAAGTTTACCACTAAGTTCTCTTAGTTCATTATCTCAACTAAATATACATTTCTCATATTCCATTCCTTCTCATTCCATTCTTTTTCTCATATTTTAGTAATTCACCAGTACTACATTGCTTCTGTAATGAATCGAGTCTCCATATCCAGCGGAGTACCGGCAATTCGAATTGATTCAAGTCCCAGCTGGGGATTCCTTATCACACGACATATGTAGAACTTAATCTTGCATATATCAACCTTGCTACCGGATCCTCCTATACTAAGCCGTCTCCACGCCACCCGAGAGCACAGCACACCTCAAATCCGGCCACATTCCAGCCACGAGGGTACACGCTACTCCCGCCATCTCTCCACTCCCAGTGCGTGGGCATTCGTCTTAGTATCGGATTAGCCGAAGTAGGCTTACCGGGGTATGTGACCAGTACTACAAAGTGTCTCGTTCAGAAGATCCACAATGAGTGGCCTTTAAGCGACATAGTCGGCAACATTACCCAACATTCAAGATAAGTTACCCGACTAGTCTCTAGTTCATTCTACCTTCTCTCTTTCTTTGGCCAGTATGCCATCTTTGATTGTATCAAAACTTTTGCTTTGAAAGCCTATCATAAAGCATACTAAGCATTCTACGCCTTTGTAAATAAAAGCAGCTTCAAGGATGGTAAACAAGTAACAAGGTAGGTAATGCATCAAGTAGGTAATATTTGAATTGATCAACTTAATGCAATAAGTAACATAGGTGATAAACTTTTCAAAGTAACAAGGTAATGGCTTAATGCATAAACCGGGGCTTGCCTTCGTTGACGATTTCTGGTTCCGGATTAGTACCACAATTATCAAATCCCGTGACAACCGGGGATTCTTCCAGAACTTGCTCAACTAGAATCGTTTCGTTCTCGGGTTCTACACGAAATAATAACATATGCTTTAACATGATGATAATGTAAACATGATGCTTTCTCGGCACATGAAATGTAAAAACACCCGCAACCGAGTTGATTTCGCGGTACAGTTGCAAGCCAACAAAACCAACCTGTAACCCTATCATTAAGAACCACACATGTGACTGGACCTAATGGATCTTGGAACCCTACTAGTCACAAAACATGACCAAAACAAGATCCAACACTAATCAAACACTTAGGGTTGGTTTTTATCTATTTTTGAATTAATTTGGAATTAAGCCCAAAAATAAACTTGTTCCAAATGACCTGAAAATTTTATGTAAGCTTCCTTATGACAAATTAGTGTACCAAAACAAATTTCATAATTTTTGGAATTATACAGTGACCTACAAAAATCATGGAAATTGCATTTTTTAATTAATGGACTGAATATTTGAACATTCAAAATTTATCCAAATTTCAAATTTCAAATTTTTAAATCATACTAGAACATATACAGAAGCTACACAAAAATTTTCAGAATTTTTGGATGTGTAAATAAATTCCTACAAAATTACAAAACTGCTGCACTATTCAAAATCAGAAATTAATAAAAGTCACTATTCTCACTCACGCTCTCACTGACAGCCGGCCCCCACCTGTCATCCCTAACCTTGGGATTTGACCGTGGCTGCGACGGCGCTGACCGGCGCTAGCTCACTGATGGCGAGCTCAACTGTGACGACCATGGTACCAAAACAATCACAAGGACTAGCCGCGTCGACCAGTGGGATTTCGGAGGTAAATTACAACCCGGAGCTAGGCTTACGCCGTCCATGGCGGACGCGGTGGCACGGCGATGCTACGCCGGCGAAACAAGGGCGGTTGAGATCAATCAAAAAGCTTAGAAAGGATCAGCAGCTCACAGTGATCACGATGATGTGCTTGGCGCAGTCGGAGATGGCCTGGAGTAGCCTGGCCACGGTGAAGGCAGTCGCGGCGGAGCTCCGACCGGTCACGGGGAAGACGGGTTGCGCCGGGCGATTCTGGCCAACATCAGCGACGAGAGCAAGTCGGGGAGGAGCACAAGACTAAAGCGCTCGCGTTGACGTAGCTAGGAACGACAGATTTGACTCAACGAGACCTACGGCGAGCGGCGGAGCTACGCGGTGGCGGAGCAGAGCAGAGGGAAGAACTGGGAGCGACGGCGACGACGGTGGCTATTTATAGCCCGGCAGGAGGCATACGGTGTCGCCAACGCACGGGCGGACTCGCCACGGTGACAACGGCGTGTCACCGCGCGTGAAAGCGGCGAAGAAGGGCGGCGGCAAGCTGACTGCGTGGCGCCGGCGGTGAGCAGTGAGGTGGAGGTGAAATTTTGAAAAATTTACCAAACTGCCATTGCGTCCATTTCTCAAATTACTCTCAAATTTTCTAAAGAAGTTGAAAATCTCCAAAAATGAAAGTTGCTCAACTTTTCAAGTACTACAACTTTGATTTAAGAAACATTTTCAAATTCTACCTCCATTTTGAATTTCACATTTGGGGTACATTTAAAGATTTGAATCATTTCAAAATTACTCCAAATTTTGTATGTAAACTTGAAAAACTTTGAATACCAAAGTTGATCCTTATAAAATAATCTCCAACTTTGCTTTTTGCCTCAACCCCAAATTCCTCATGGATTTTGAATTAGTTAAAAGGGGCAAAAAGGACTTTTATAATTTGAATGTGAATTCAAATTTGATTTGTCTTCCTTTTACTTAGATTTTGATTTTTGACCAGTAACATGGCCCAATAGGGTTATTTGAGTTAAAGGACATATGACCTCACATGATCACATGAAATTTAACCCCTGTGGTCATGATCTGTATTTAGGGTTTTTGAAACACATCACATGAAATAACAACATTATGAAATAAACCTTATTTAGTGAATGCATTCAAAACTTTCTACTATATGAATGCTTTGCAATGCACATGATGACATGTCAAATTTTAGTATTAGGTCAAAACACCAGAGGTGTTACAACCCTTCCCCCTTAAAGAAATCTCGTCCCGAGATTTAAAACTTAAGGCTAAGTAATGGAAAAGGAAATGTGTCAAGCTAACACATTACAACTTTATTCAAAAGGCTAGCGAGGAGGTTTTCCATTCTGTTAATAACAAGACAAGTTACAAAATAGATAGGGTATTGCAATTAGATAGAAGCGAAGAAGTCAGGAAAGTTCTCTTCTAAGTAATCTTCGGACTCCCAAGTAGCTTCATCTTCAGTGTGTTGATTCCATTGTACTTTGTAGAACTTGATCGTACGTCTCCGAGTGACTCGATCTTTCTGATCTAAGACTCTAATGGGGTACTCGGCATAAGTCAAATCAGGTTCTAGTTCTACACCACCAAAGTCGATTTCCTGGTCAGGTACTTGAAGACACTTCTTTAACTGAGATACATGAAAGATATCATGCACCGCTGACATGTGATCTGGTAGTTTGACGCGATAGGCGACTGGTCCACATCGTTGTTGGATCTGAAAAGGACCTACATAACGGGGTGCCAGCTTTCCCCGAATCCCAAAACGATGAACTCCTTTCATTGGTGATACCCTGAGGTAGACATAATCTCCCACTTTGAATTCTAGCGGTCGTCTCCTCTTATCAGCATAGCTTTTCTGTCTGGATTGAGCTACCTTCATATTGGCTTGTATGAGTTTAACTTTCTCTTCAGCTTCCTTGACCACATCCGGTCCAAAGAACCAACGTTCTCCAGCTTCTGACCAATTTAAAGGTGTTTGGCACCTACGGCCATACAGTGCTTCGAACGGTGCCATTTTAATGCTTTCTTGATGGCTATTGTTATATGAGAATTCAGCTAAGGGAAGGCATTCGTCCCATTTAGCACCAAAAGAAAGAACGCATGCTCTTAACATATCTTCAAGAATTTGATTTATCCTTTCAGTCTGTCCGTCTGTTTGCGGATGATAAGCAGAACTACGGATAAGTTTAGTTCCTAACGACTCATGTAGACTTTTCCAAAACTTGGATATGAACAATGACCCTCTATCAGAGACAATGGCCTTGGGTGCCCCATGCAGACTGAAAATTCTATCAAGGTAAAGCTTTGCATACTGCTCCGCTCGATATTTATCTCTGACTGGCAAGAAATGAGCTATTTTGGTTAGTCGATCAACAATAACCCATATTGAATTGTATCCTGCAGATGTCCTAGGCAAACCTACTATGAAGTCCATGCAGATATCTTCCCACTTCCAAGATGGGACTGGCAAGGAATGTAATGGACCTGCAGTCTTCATATGAACCGCCTTGACTCTCTGACAAATATCGCACTTGGCTACATATTGAGCTATTTCTATTTTCATTTTGGTCCACCAATATCTCTTTCTCAGATCATGATACATTTTGTTGCTACCCGGATGAATGGAGTACCTTGTAGAATGAGCTTCATCAAGAATCTGCTTTCGCAGCTCCGGATTTTTGGGTACTACCAACCTATCCTTGAACCATACAACATCTGATTCATCAATCTTGAAACACGTTGGTCTTCCAGATCTGACTTTATTCTTAATATGGGCTATGCCCTTACTTTTCTGTTGAGCAGCAATGATCTAATCTTTGATAGTGGACTCAACTACAATATTGGACAGGGAACCTTGTTCTATGATTTGTAAATTCAGATGCTCCATCTCTTGACACAATGTTCGCTGCATCGGTTCTACAATCAGGCAATGACAATGACTCTTACGACTCAGGGCATCGGCAACTACATTAGCCTTACCCGGATGATAATGCACTTCTAAGTCATAATCTTTAATAAGTTCTAACCATCTCCTTTGCCTCATATTCAGTTCTGACTGAGTGAAGATGTATTTCAGACTCTTGTGATCCGTATAGATATGACATATATTGCCCAATAAATAATGTCGCCAAATCTTGAGTGAATGGACAACAACAGCTAATTCAAGATCATGAGTGGGATAATGTTCTTCGTGCTTCTTGAGTTGTCTGGAAGCATATGCTATGACTCTGCCTTCTTGCATAAGAACACAGCCAATACCAATTCCGGATGCATCACAATAGATATCAAATGGTCTCTCGATATCAGGTTGTGCTAATACTGGTGCAGTTGTCAACAACTTCTTCAATGTCTGAAAGGCCTCTTCACATTCTTTCGACCATACAAACTTTGTTTGATTTTTCAACAGTCCAGTAATTGATTTCGCAATTCTAGAGAAGTCAGGGATAAACCGACGGTAATACCCTGCCAACCCCAGGAAACTACGAACTTGATGAACAGTTGTAGGTGCTTTCCAATTAAGGACTTCTTCTACCTTGCTCGGATCAACAGCTATACCTTCAGCAGATAGCACATGACCCAGAAATTGTACTTCCTCCAACCAAAATGCACATTTGCTGAATTTGGCATACAGTTGGTGATCTCTTAATCTTTGTAAAACAATACGGAGATGTTCCGCATGTTCCTCTTTGCTCTTAGAGTAGATAAGAATGTCATCAATAAACACCACGACAAACTTATCCAACTCAGGCATGAAAACTGAGTTCATCAGGTACATGAAATGAGCCGGGGCATTGGTCAGCCCAAAAGACATGACTAGATACTCATATAGTCCATATCGGGTAGTAAACGCTGTCTTTGGCACATCTTCACGTCTGATCTTAATCTGGTGGTAACCTAATCTTAAGTCTATCTTAGAGAATACCTTAGCTCCCGCAAGTTGATCAAAAAGCAAATCAATTCGGGGTAAGGGATATTTGTTCTTGATGGTGACTTCATTTAATGGCCTATAGTCAACACATAACCTTAAGGTTTGGTCCTTCTTCTTCACGAATATAGCAGGGCATCCCCAAGGTGATGAACTGGGTTGAATGAAACCCTTGTCTAACAGCTCTTGTAGTTGCATTTTTAATTCTGCTAATTCTTTCGGTGGCATCCTATATGCTCTTCTGGACACTGGTGCTGTCCCTGCTTTCAGATCAATTCTGAACTCTACATCTCGGTCTGGTGGCAGACCAGGCAAGTCATCGGGAAAGACATCCGTAAACTCACATACCACTGAAATTTCCTCGGCTCCTTCAACAATAGTTGCACAAACTGTCTCCACTGTACTCTTAGGAAAAGGAAGTTGGATAAGAAGTTGGGTTTTGCTGTCAGGTGCATTTACCCTTATTGTTCTATGTAGGACATCTATGATAGCCCCGTGTTGAGTTAGCCAATTCATACCAAGGATCACATCTATATCTTGATCCTTTAATATCAACATATTGGTAGGGAACTCATAACCTCCCAAATCAATAGGTACATGCTGAACTACCTCCCTTGTACAGATTCGTCCCCCAGGCGACTGTATATGATAGGGTTCTTTTGTTTCCCCAATAGCTATCCCATGCTTCACAACAAATGTACGGTTGATGAATGTATGGGATGCACCAGAATCAAATAAGGTAATTGTAGGATGCTTAGCAATGGGAAACATACCCATCATAACTGGTTCTCCTTCTGGAATAGATTCCACTTGCGTATAGAATACCCTTCCAGTTTTCTTCTCAGCCGGACCCTTTTGATGGTTCTGAGCATTGCCCTTGTACTGATTTTGAGCTTGATTAACAGGGACTTTGGGTGCACCAGGATTGTTCTTCCTAGGATACGGACACTCTCGGGAAAAATGCCCGGGTTTACCACAATTATAACATGGAAAATTGTGATTCTGAGGAGTAGCATTGCGGTTTGCATTGGCATTGTTCTGCTGCTGCGGTGCTTGATGTGTATAAGGTGTATTAGTTGCAGGGCGAATGAAGATTTGCTGCCTGCTTTGGCCTTGTTGTGGGTGGAATGGCGTACGGCCATGATTCTGAGGATGGTATACTATCTTCTGACGCTTGCCACTCGATGATCCGGAAGCAAATATTTTCCTCTTCTTCGCCTCCTTGTGTCGGCGGTAATTTTCTTCCGAAGCGATAGCAATGTTGATTGTTTCATGGTAAGTTGCATTACCACAGGCTGCCATCATTGTCTGAAGTTTAGTGTTCAAGCCTCGAAGAAAATGATTCTTTTTCTTCCTGTCCGTATTGACATACTCAATGGCATACTGAGACAGGTGATTGAAACGCCCAACATACTGCATCACTGGGTGCTCCCCTTGCTTAAGAGCCAAGAACTCTTCTAACTTCATGGTCATCACACCGTCCGGAATATAATGTGCCCTGAAGGCATCCTTGAACTCCCTCCAGTTGATTTGGTGACCAGCGGGCTGTACTGCTTCCAAATTTGCCCACCAGGCACCAGCAGCTCCTCGGAGTTGCTGTGCCGCAAACCTTGGTTTTTGAACCTCAGTACAGTGGATCAGCTCGAACTTTTGCTCTATTGTCCTAAGCCAATCATCAGCTTCTAAAGGTTCGTCTGCCTTAGAGAATACAGGCGGACGTGTGTCAGTAAAATCCACATAAGTTGACTCGTCGTTTCCGTTATTACGATGGCCACGATTAGGGTATGGTGCCTGCTGGTTCTGCGCCAACTCCCTTAACAGCCTAGCATTCTCTGCCGTTGCGTTGACGAGTGCAGCTATGGCATCTGCCATAGTCGAGGGCATTGGTGGAGGATTTGGGCACTCATCATCATCATGCGAGCCACTAGCACCAGTTCGGGTGATAGGACGAGGCATCTGTTAGAGAAACACATTTACTTACATTATTCTTTATTGAAAGCTTTTAAAAGGTTGCATGCTACAAAGGGTTCTTATTTATATTACATGTCTTGTATCCCACAAGACAACCCTGGTTTTCTAGGAAAGCAGTAAAGGAACTACTTCTACTCCAAGCTCTCAGTCTTCGGCATCCGTGCCCGCATCAGACGAAACCTCATCTTCATCTGAGAAGTACACTAACTCCTCAGGGTCCTCCTCCTCTTCTTCATTCTCGACTTCTCCTGGAGCTACAATCATTTCTTCATCGGTAACTTCACCATCCCCATGAGGAGGATGAAGTTGAGCATACAGCATATGGACATTCTCATGCAGAATGGCATTGTCCATCTCCAGGTCCTCTACGTAGAACTCCAACTCATTGACGCGTTCATTGGCCGCATCTTCTCATGTCCAGGCTTCATTCCGCAGCTCCATGGTCATGGTGATACCCCTTTGCATTTCTGCCAGCTCTTCTTGGTCTTTGGCATGAGCTCGACGAAGAGTGTTGAGCTCCTTGTTAAGGTTCTCGACGTTGGCGGGGTTGCTTGAAGATCCTTCCTCTCCTGGGTTCTTGGAACTTCCTTCACCAAGCTCGTGATTTCTTGGTGCCAATTGGTGACGAGGGACTCCATGAGGTCCTGTGGACTTGCGTGCGGTTTTCTTGGTCTTTGCCATAGCCTGAAGAATTTAGGGTAGGACTATAAGAATAGCTTGAGGATAACGGAGGTTAGCAAGAATGGGATTGACATTACTTAACCAACCATTATTAAGGGGAATTATTATGTAATGTGCTCAAGCATGATGCATGAATCGATCTTACGAATCTAAGTACAAAAGATTAATATAATCATAAGTACTAGATTTTCATAATTCATAGGACAAACCTAATCATATTATCCGCCACAAACTTTTCAAATAAGTCAGGATTGAGTCTAGATCAAAGGTAAGAAGAAAGAAATTGAACTTTCAAAATATCGTGTTTACTTTCCTTGATCCAAATCATTTTGAAGATTTTCCAAAGTAACCTACAATGATCTTAGATGGGAACGCTCTGATACCAGCTGTGGCAGAACCTCCTAAGGAATTGGGCCCACATGCACCTATCGTTGTCTTAACAGACCTCGGATAGCGTACACGAGTTCCCAACAACTCAATAGGTCTGTCGGGTGTCCTCGGGAAACCCGAATCATCCACGATTCTCTTTTCAAACAGGATCCCAATCACAGTCATTGCAGATTACAACAGTTTATTCAAATATATACCAGAGTAAAGATAGCGGAAGTCTTAAGATAGTATTATTACCAACCAGTTGTTTTCAAACTTACAATACCATAAGTGTCATACGACCATAGTAGCGGGATAATATTACATTAACTTTATTTATCAAACAAACTAGTGCCTTGTCCAAAGGCCATTCATCACTCCTCATCGTCATTGACTTCAAACACAGACATGCAGCAGGGACCAAAACAAGCCTGCGCATGTGACTCACCTGCAACAAGGGTTAACAAACCCTGAGTACAAAAGTACTCAACAAGACTAACCCGACGTAACGGGGTGTAAGACTTTAGAAAATGCAGGGGTTTGGGACAAGGTAAGGGTGTAGCAAGATTCGAAAGTTCTTTGCCAAAAGCTTACTATCCTTCATTCTATTTTCAAGTTTACCACTAAGTTCTCTTAGTTCATAACAAAACCAACCTGTAACCCTATCATTTTTGGATGTGTAAATAAATTCCTACAAAATTACAAAACTGCTGCACTATTCAAAATCAGAAATTAATAAAAGTCACTATTCTCACTCACGCTCTCACTGACAGCCGGCCCCCACCTGTCATCCCTAACCTTGGGATTTGACCGTGGCTGCGACGGCGCTGACCGGCGCTAGCTCACTGATGGCGAGCTCAACTGTGACGACCATGGTACCAAAACAATCACAAGGACTAGCCGCGTCGACCAGTGGGATTTCGGAGGTAAATTACAACCCGGAGCTAGGCTTACGCCGTCCATGGCGGACGCGGTGGCACGGCGATGCTACGCCGGCGAAACAAGGGCGGTTGAGATCAATCAAAAAGCTTAGAAAGGATCAGCAGCTCACAGTGATCACGATGATGTGCTTGGCGCAGTCGGAGATGGCCTGGAGTAGCCTGGCCACGGTGAAGGCAGTCGCGGCGGAGCTCCGACCGGTCACGGGGAAGACGGGTTGCGCCGGGCGATTCTGGCCAACATCAGCGACGAGAGCAAGTCGGGGAGGAGCACAAGACTAAAGCGCTCGCGTTGACGTAGCTAGGAACGACAGATTTGACTCAACGAGACCTACGGCGAGCGGCGGAGCTACGCGGTGGCGGAGCAGAGCAGAGGGAAGAACTGGGAGCGACGGCGACGACGGTGGCTATTTATAGCCCGGCAGGAGGCGTACGGTGTCGCCAACGCACGGGCGGACTCGCCACGGTGACAACGGCGTGTCACCGCGCGTGAAAGCGGCGAAGAAGGGCGGCGGCAAGCTGACTGCGTGGCGCCGGCGGTGAGCAGTGAGGTGGAGGTGAAATTTTGAAAAATTTACCAAACTGCCATTGCGTCCATTTCTCAAATTACTCTCAAATTTTCTAAAGAAGTTGAAAATCTCCAAAAATGAAAGTTGCTCAACTTTTCAAGTACTACAACTTTGATTTAAGAAACATTTTCAAATTCTACCTCCATTTTGAATTTCACATTTGGGGTACATTTAAAGATTTGAATCATTTCAAAATTACTCCAAATTTTGTATGTAAACTTGAAAAACTTTGAATACCAAAGTTGATCCTTATAAAATAATCTCCAACTTTGCTTTTTGCCTCAACCCCAAATTCCTCATGGATTTTGAATTAGTTAAAAGGGGCAAAAAGGACTTTTATAATTTGAATGTGAATTCAAATTTGATTTGTCTTCCTTTTACTTAGATTTTGATTTTTGACCAGTAACATGGCCCAATAGGGTTATTTGAGTTAAAGGACATATGACCTCACATGATCACATGAAATTTAACCCCTGTGGTCATGATCTGTATTTAGGGTTTTTGAAACACATCACATGAAATAACAACATTATGAAATAAACCTTATTTAGTGAATGCATTCAAAACTTTCTACTATATGAATGCTTTGCAATGCACATGATGACATGTCAAATTTTAGTATTAGGTCAAAACACCAGAGGTGTTACAAATTTGTGCTTCTCATTGAATTTGACTGATGATCAGCTAGCTGCATTGGCCGTTCAAGGAATGTCACCAATGTGGAGAGAGAAGCTGCTAGGACAAGAGTTTGATAATTTAGGTCAGTTGGCTCAATGAGTGGCAGCACTCAATAGCCAATTTTAGAATATGCGCAGAGATACCCGATTCCAGAAAAGTGCCGCAATTGTCGAAACCTATAATCCATATTCAGTTGATGATGGCTATGAAGACGATGAAGAAGAAGAGGTTGTCGTGGCTAAATGGAATTGGGGTAAGAAGATAGTAATAGTGTCAAATCCTTGGGGAAGAGGAATCAAAGAGAGCTATGATTTCGACGTCATAAAATCAGACAAGCTCTTCGATTTCTTGCTTGAGAAGGGACAGATCAAGTTGTCTAACAAGCATGTTATGTTGGCCCATGATCAGTTGAAGAATAAGAAGTTTTGCAAATTTCACAATGCCACTTCTCATTCTACTAATGAGTGCAGAGTTTTGTGGTAACATATACAGAGGGTTATTCAGCAAGGAAGGCTCAAATTTGATACACCTCGAAAGATAAAAGTTGATGATAATCCTTTCCCAAGAGATCAGAACATGGTTGATTCTAGGTTGCTCAAAGGGAAGACTAAAGTCCTAACATCAACTAGATCAAGAGAAACTGGAACAGTCGATCCTGAGATGCAAATATCGGTTGATGAATATAGAGAGATTAGAAGGCATCGTGACCAACAAAAGAGCCGATATGAGTAGGGAGAGACATCAAGGGATGGGGCGACAAGGCCACATGTTACATCTCGAATTTTGTTCAATAAATAGTGGCGGCAGAAGGAAAAGGATTATCAGCGTTGGTTAGAAGAGCAAGAATACCAGCGTCAATAAGAAAAAGAGATGTATGAAAGAAAGCAAGCTGGATCACATTGGAATTGTCCATTCTTTAGGCATTGTTGGAATGAAGGTTTGAAATTGCCTACTAGAAATAACCGCCCGGAGTGCAGCGAGCAATATTGGGAGTTTAGGCAATCTCAAGCCAACCGCCGGTGTATCCATGCTCGAGATGAGTATCATCATGATAATATGGATCGGCGCTTATAAAATAGGAGTGTTCATGATCGGCTTTGAAAGCGCGTTATTGATCAAAGTTGGGCTAATTATGAAAAGAAAGTAATAAAGAAGAATATGTTTGGCAGGTTGGCCAATAGTGTCTAGGAGGTTTGTTAAGATGCCAGAAAAGAAGGGTGCAACACCTAAGGAACAGTGAGCTAGAACAGGCTTAGGCATCTGGTAGACCTCAAGTGTGGCGTGCTAAACAAACAACAGATAGGGGTCAATCATCGGCTAATATTCAAATGGCTTTTCTATTGCCATTGGAATTTAGAGCTCCAACAGACCAAGAAGTCTACTCAGATTTTGATGAATCAAAGTATGAAGAAATAGTTGCCAAGTTGATAGTGATACAGTAGGCTATATTCGATAAACCAATCAAGCAATGGCACTTAAAGGCTTTATATGTAAAAGGTTTTGTTGACGGGAAGCCGATGAGCAAGAAGTTGGTGGATGGAGGTGCTTCTGCCAATCTTATGTCTTACACCACTTTTTCTAAACTTGGCAAGCGACCAGGAGATTTAATTGAGATTGACATGATGCTTAAGGATTTAGGGGGTAATACATCCAAGACTAGGGGGCAATGAACATCAAACTGACAATTGGAAGTAAAACTTTGCTCACCACATTCTTCGTCATTGATGGGAAAGGTTCATACAGTCTACTTCTTGGTCATGATTGGATTCATGCAAATTGTTGTGTACCATCAACCATGCATCAATGTTTGATTCAGTGGCATGGAGATGATGTTGAGCTGGATCACACTGATGAATCTATGAGTATCACAATAGCTGATCTAGTTTATTGGGAGCTAGAAGACTTCGAGTGTTTTTCTGGCAAGCTATGGGAAAGAGGCTTCATTAGAGTCAACGATGAAAGCCAACAACTGATCCAAGTAGTCGGCTTTTAGAATTTGTTTTAATGGATAATCCAATAGATGGTATAGATGGTAAACTAGGACATGGCTTTACGTCTGTTGATGAATTAGAAGAGATAGATATTGGTTCTAGAGATAGGCCATGCCATCATATTTAAGTGCCAAGTTGGATCCTGAGTATAAGCAAGAGTTAGTGGATTTATTAAAGGAATTTAAAGATTGTTTTGCTTGACGGCAAAGCAGGTGTTAGAATTGTCAATGTTTTGGTAATATTCAGAAATCACCTGCATCGGCTATGAATCCAATAATCAAACCATGGCCGTTTCGAGATTGGGGAATTGATTTAATTGGCCAGATTTTTCTGCCTTCAAGTAAAGGACATAAGTTCATATTGGTAGCGATGGATTACTTCACTAAGTGGGTTGAGGCAATTCCTTTGAAGACAGTAACCTCAAAGAACATGGTTGGTTTTGTCAAGGAGCATATTGTGTATCATTTTGGGATTCCTTAAACTATCACTACTGATCAAGGGACAATGTTCATATCAGAAAAGTTCAGAGATTTTGCTACCAGTATGGGATTCAAGTTGTTAAATTCTTCTCCTTACTATGCTCAGGTGAATGGCTAGGCAGAGGCATCCAATTAGATTATGATTAAGCTGATCAAGAAAAAGATTGAAGAGCAGCTAAGGAAGTGACATTCAACACTTAATGAGGCACTATGGGCATATAGGATGGCCTATCATTGAGCGATTAAAACTTCACCTTATGAACTTGTGTATGGTCATAATGCAGTCCTTCCTTGGGAGATTCAAACTAGATCAAGGCATGTCACATTACAAAATGATTTGTTAGCCGAAGTCTACAAGAATCTTATGATAGACGACTTAGAGGACTTGAGTTGCCATCGACTGTATGCTCTTGAGAATATTGAAGCCAATAAACTAAGGACTATGAAGTATTGCAATAAAAAGGTCAAGAGCAAACAATTTTCTAAAGGAGACTTAGTCTAGAGAGTGAAATTGTCGATCGGGTCAAAGGACATCAAGTTTGGTAAATGGTCACCTAATTGGGAAGGACCTTATTGGATTAAACATTGTGCGCCTAGCAATGCTTATATTTTGGAAACACTAGGAGGAGAAGAAGAGTTTGAAAGAGCAATCAATGGAAAATATCTAAATAAATATTATGATAGCATTTGGATTAATACTTGATAGCCGATTTATTCAGTCATCGACTCTAATAGCCAATACCAGAAGGGTATCGCCTCTAGTTCTAAAATAAACCCGAAGGGGTAAAAGCCGATATGATATGTATCGCCTATAGATCAAGAATAAACACAGATTGGTATATGGAATATGAGTACAAGAAACCACTTAAAACAAAGAAATTGCTTGCTAGCTTCTCCTATTACAAGCTAAAGGTCGGGGAACACTTTATTTAGTATGTCTTTGGCCTAGGAAGCAAGGGCTATGGAGTTGGCTGATGTTCTTATTGTCATTAATTTTTAGCAACATCAACCTGCCTAGTCGAGATCAATCTAGATCGGCCTTACATCCTTTTAGTCCGTCGTTTGCTTTGTTACAATACGATGTTTCTTACTTTGAGCGATGGGTTATGTTTCATTGGCTGTTCTATTTCAATCTTGATCATGCATAGTATGCGGTTAAGGCATGTCTGATCTTGAGGAGGTTTGTTGGCTAGTTAAATCTGGTCTATAGTTTGCTGTTATGGATGCAACGATCCGGTCGATCCCCACTGATGGCTCTTTAGATCGGAGGATGCTAGTTGGTAGATTTGTTCTTGGTCAGGCGTGACCTTAACTGTTTGCTATGCCTATATCGGCTAAATAGCCGATCACCTATGCTTTAACGCCTATAGTGTGTCTTCATGATTCTATTAAATGTGAATAGATCTGTTTACTTTGAAGGTTTGATTTGTTGTCTTTATCACGGCTTCCATCGATCTGGTCAAATCCCACTATTAGAGATAGCAAGTTAAGTCTGATGAGTTCATAGATTTGTCCATGTTAAATAGTCGATTATTCACATGATGTAGTCCTTTTTCCACCTAAATCGGCTATTTTAGCTGATTCGCCTAAGCTTTCACGCATATAGCATGTCTTTCGGAAAGCCTGTCAATGTATAGATGGTTTTACTGATTCTTGGGTTTTGGTTTGTTATTCTCATCATAGCTGCCATCGATCTGGTCGAACCTCACTAACATATTTGATTCAGAGCGTTTGTAGATCCATTTGTACTAAACAGTCGATTTGTTTGCATGTTATATCATTTCTCGTTAGATTCATTGGCTCAATGCTTTACACTGGTAATACTCACCTAGCTGATGATTTTACTCAAATCTACATGTATTGTACTTATCAACATAAAATCAATCATGATCCACGGGCTTTATAGTCCATAACAGTGATTTCTTCATGTATCGGCCGTTTAGTCGATTTTTCCCATCTGGCTGCTCCTAAAGCGGCACAGTTGAAACTGTCTGGGCAAAATCGACATGTTCCACCTTAAATTATGGATAAACTTTCTCTCCTTGTCAATTGTAGGTCAAATTGACTGGCACGACTCGGGAGGAATTCGTAGGGTCAGCTAGCCTTATGATTGAAGCCAAGCAGATCTCTGGGCTCATCCTAAGCAGATCCTTTCAGCTTGCTGTGTGCTCGGCGCATCGACACATTTTTGCGCCGACACCGGGGAAGCCTCCTCTAGCCACGGTGGTGATGGCAAGTGCCACAGCAAGGTTTCTTCAGAGAAGAAGAAGGTCGACCCTGACACCTAGCGGCATTGTGGGAAGACAAACCATTGGGCAAAGGAGTGCCCAAATCGCAAGCAGGAGAAGAAGGCTAAGGCTCATTTAGCGTAGGTTGATGAGGATGATGAGGCCACTCTCTTGATGGCAACGTTTTGTGCACTGCATGACATTGAGGCCAAGGAGAAGGGAGAGGTGATGGCGGTGGAAGGGCACGGCAAGGCTCTGAAGGCTATCAACCTCAACGAACCGTGCACCCAAGTCCACCTCGGACATGTGGGCAGCGAGTAGGAGCAACAGTGGTACCTGGAGTCTAGTGCTACCAACCACATGACGGGCTCCAAGAAGCCTTCTCTGAGCTCGAGGGCAACATGACTAGCATGGTAAAGTTCGGTGATGGCTTAAGGGTGGCGATCCGAGGGCGTGACACCATCATCTTCAGGTGCTAGAATGGTGAGCACCGCGCGCTAATGGATATATATTACATCCAGCAGCTACGTTCAAGCATCATCAGCATTGGCCAGCTAGATGAGCGCAACAATGAGGTAAAGATCAAGGACGACATCCTTAGGATCAGGGACCAGGAGCAGTGCCTTCTTGCTAAGGTGAATAGGTCCTAGAACTGACTGTACCTGCTCGACTTGAAGGTGGAGCAGCCAGTGTGCCTGGCAGCATGGCACACCGAGGAGCCATGGCCGTGGCATGCCTAGTTTGGCCATCTCAGCTTCGACGTGCTTGGTCAGCTAGAGAAGATGGTCCGAGGGCTACCCTACATCAAGCACGTAGGCGAGCTATGTGATAGTTGCTTGACCAAAAAGTAGAGGAGGCTACCATTCCCAAAGGCAGCCAAGTATCATGCGGTGGATGCTCTCGAGCTCATCCACAACGATCTCTATGGGCCAACCACACCAGCCACATACGGTGGACGACAATACCTCCTCCTGCTCATGGATGATTGCAGTCGCTATATGTGGCTGCAACTCCTGACGAGTAAGGATGAGGCAGTGGAGGCGATCAAGAAGTTCAAGTCATGCATGGAGGTAGAGAGCAACAAGAAGCTACGCGTGCTGCAGACTGATCGCGGTGGCGAATTCACTTCGGTGGAGTTCGCTGGGTACTGAGCGGATTAGGGTATGCTGCGACACCACACCACGCCATACTCACCACAGCAGAATGGCATGGTGGAGCGGCGAAACCAAATGGTGGTCGGTATGGCTCAATCCATGATGAAGGCCAAGAGCATGCTGGCAAGATTCTAGGGTGAGGCGATGACCACGGCGGTGTTCATCCTCAACCGCGCGCCCACAAAGGCCCTGAAGGGTGTGATGCCGTTTGAAGCTTGGTATGGGTGCAAGCCGAGTGTGTCCTTCCTCAAGACATTTGGCTGCATTGGCCACATCAAGAAGACGAAGCTGGTCCTCACCAAGCTAGAGGATAGGAGCACACCGATGGTGCTCCTAGGCTACGAGGAAGGTACAAAGGCATACCAGCTCTATGACCCACGCGGAGGCAAGGTGATTATCTTGCGTGACGTCATGTTCGATGAGAAGGCGGCCTAGGACTAGGACAGCCCGGGCATGGGGGAAGCTGGTGGCTTCACTAGCACCTTCGTCGTCGAGCACTTGGTCATCCATGGTGGTGGAGACACTGGAGATGAGGTGCTGACCACACTAGCAACAGAGCCGACCATTCTGGGAGCGGTGCCAAGCACTCCAAGAGTGGTGCCGAGCGGTCCTACAGTGGTGCCGACTAGTCCAAGATGGGTGCCAAACACTTCCGTAGTGGTGCCAGCGGTCCTGTAGCGGTGTCGACCACTCCAGGACAGGTGTTGAACGCTCCCACAGCGGTGCTGAGAGGTCTTGCAGTGGTGCTGACCACTCCAAGACTGGTGCTGAGCCCTCCACTCTAGGAGTGGTGACAAGTGGTCCAAGAATAGTGCCAAGCACTATAGCCGGGGTGCCGAGCAATGCAGGTGCTGTGCTGACCACTCCGGCGTAATAGGGGACTCCATCAACATAGATCAAGTTCGCCTCACCTCCAAGCGACATCACCGAGTTCGTGGATGCCTTCCACGACAGTGAGGAGGTGCAGTTCCGCAGGCTAGTCGACATCATCAGCGGCGCAGGGTCCTTAGTCCTGGTGGGTCAGTTGCTCCATGACTCAGAGCTGCTTCTCGTTAGTGCAGAGGAAGCACCCATGTTCGCGCTGGCCGAGCATGATGCAAATTGGCGATGGGCGATGCTGGAGGAGATGAAGGCAATCGAGGAAAACGAGACTTAGGAGCTCATCGATCCACCTCCAGGATGCCATCTGATCGGCCTGAAGTGGGTGTACAAGGTCAGGCGAGATGAGCGTGACGCCATTGTCAAGCACAAGGCATGCCTCATTGCCTGAGGCTTTGTCCAGCGCTAGGGCATTGACTTTGAGGAAGTCTTTGCACCGATAGCGCGCATAGAGTCTATCCGACTACTACTAGCTTTGGCAGCAGTGAAGGACTGGCATGTCCATAATCTAGACATAAAATTGTCCTTCCTCAACGATGAGCTGACAGAGACGGTCTTCATCAGAAAACCTCCGGGTTTTGCCATCAAGGGAGTGGAGCACAGGGTGCTCCAACTGCGCAAGGCACTCTATGGGCTGCGGTAGGCCCCGCGAGCGTGTAATGCCAAGCTTGATGCCACGCTAGGAGAGCTTGGGTTCACGTAGTGCACAATAGAGCACGAGCTCTAAACGCACGGGGGAAGGAGGAGCTCATCGTCGGCGTGTATGTGGATGACTTGATCATCACTGGCACACGTGCAGAGGACACCGACAGCTTCAAGCATGAGATGATGGCTCTTTTTCAAATGAGTGATCTCGACGCGGTCTCCTACTACCTCGGCATCGAGGTGAGACATTAGAAGGAGGTGCTCATGTTCGGTCAGAGTGCGTATGCCTTGAAGTTGTTGGAGCGGAGTGTCATGGCGGAGTGCAAGTCGTGCTTGACTCCGATGGAGGAGCGGCTAAAGATAGATGCAACACTCTACCAGAACATCGTCGGTGGTCTACGCTACGTAGTCCATACAAGGCCGGACATTGCGTTCGCCGTGGGCTACGTCAGCCACTTCATGGAGGATCCTCGAGAGGATCATTGGGCCATGGTGAAGCAGCTGCTGTGCTACGTAAGGGGATGGTGGATCAGGTGATCATCTATTCCAAGACTAGCGGAAGTGGGTTGCAGCTCACTGTGTTCAGCGATGCCGATATGGCGAGGGACATCGACGGACGGCGGAGCACTTCTGGCGTGCTCGTCTTCCTTGGGTCGGCTGCAATCTCATGGTTGTTGCCGAAACAGAAGGTGGTGGAGCTGTCCATGTGCGAGGCAGATTACATGGCGGCGGCCACAGCGACGTGCGAAGTTGTGTGGTTGCGCCGGCTGCTGGGCAAGCTGACCGGTGTGGAAGCTCACCCACCAGCACTGGTGGTAGACAAGCAGCCCGCCATCACCCTTCCGAAGAATCTAGTTCTCCATGATCGGAGCAGACACATCAACGTCAGGCCGAGCCAAATCAGCACAGTTCATTCAAGGAGTTTCTGGACACAAAGCCGCCGATTTTCAAGGTGGCTGAGGAACCACTGTAGGCCGATGAGTGGCTGAATACCATCGAGCAGAAATTTCGTCTGCTAAGGGTCACCGAGCACCTGAAAGCAGAATATGCTTCTCATCAATTGCAAGGACCAGCAGGAATCTGGTGGACGCACTTTCTGTCGTCTCTGCCTGCTAATGCGAGAGTGACATGGGAACAATTCAAGATGGCTTTTAGGGGACACCATATTCCCCCGGGCCTGATGCGCATGAAAGCAGCAGAATTTATGAGGCTCACTCAGGGAACCAAGTCACTCACAGAATATATGCACGCATTCAACAACTTGTCAAGATATGCTCCAAGTTTCGTGGATACTGAAGAGAAAAAGATTGAGAGTTTCAAGCGAGGTCTGGGTACCAAATTAATGAAGACTATGGCAAACTCCCGATGTGCCACGTACAATGAGTTTATTAGTGATGCCTTGACCCAAGAAAATCACAACAACATGCATGCAGTTGCTAAAGGTCGCAAGAGGGCCTATGAGGCCGGTGCATCTGGATCTTTCCAGTCAAAAGCGCCTATCACAGCTAGGCCACAATTCCGTCCACCTGCACCCAAGTTCAGGCCTCCACCACCGAAAGCTCAGAATAACAGGCCACAGAAACCATTTCGTAAGGCGTTCACTATTGCCTTACCAAAAGGAAATGGCAATCAGGACAGCTCCACTGGATTCAAAAGTAATCAACCTTGTTTCAACTGCAACCAACTGGGTCATTGGTCCAAGGAGTGCCCCCACCCCAAGAGGAATGGCAACCCAAATCAGAACAATCAGAGGCAGGTGAATGCCAGGGCACGTCAGGGACAAGTGCACTATACCGCTGTGGAGGAGGTGCCCGCCGGAGAAGTTGTCACGGCTGGTATGTTTCTCGTCAACAAGCATCCCGCTGTTGTTTTATTTGATTCGGGAGCTTCTCATTCATTTATGAGTCAAGCATTTGCATCTAGACTTGATCAAGAAATAATTGAAGTAAGCAAAGGGGGTTTTAACATAAGTTCAGCAGGGGGAACTGTTACTACCAAAAAGATAGTCAAAAATGTACTCATTCTGATCCAAGGGAGGGAGTACACCACAGATTTGATAATATTGCCGGGATTGTCGATAGGTGTAATCTTAGGCATGAATTGGATGAAGTATCATGGTGCTCTTATAGACACTAGCACCCGTACTATCATGTTGTGAGAACCCACGGGAGGGAATGCTTTTCTAGTTCCACTCTCCCGCGATTTCGAACCCCAACATTTAGCCTGTGCTATCCAAGCCACCACCATATGTGATATTCCCGTGGTTTGTGAGTTTCCGGATGTATTTCCAGAAGAATTACCAGGTCTACCACCGGATAGGGACATGGAATTTAAGATTGAATTAGTGCCAGGTACCGCACCCCTATCCAGAAGGCCCTATAGAATGCCACCCAATGAGTTAGCAGAACTCAAGGTTCAATTGCAAGATCTATTGGACAAAGGTCTTATCCAGCCTAGCTCATCTCCGTGGGGATGTCCAGCATTGTTTGTGAAAAAGAAGGATAAGTCACTGAGGATGTGTGTAGATTACAGACCACTCAATGCTGTGACCATCAAGAACAAATATCCGTTACCCCGCATCGACATCTTGTTCGATCAGCTAGCAAAGGCAAAAGTATTCTCCAAAATTGACTTAAGATCAGGTTACCATCAGATAAAGATCAGACCGGAGGATATACCTAAAACGGCTTTCTCTACTAGGTACGGCTTATACGAGTATTTGGTTATGTCTTTCGGACTAACAAATGCTCCAGCCTATTTCATGTACCTAATGAACTCGGTATTCATGCCCGAACTAGATAAGTTCGTGGTCGTGTTTATCGATGACATATTGATTTACTCAGAAGATGAGTCAGATCATGAAGAACACCTGAGGATTGTCCTATCCAGACTCAGAGAACATAAGCTGTATGCCAAGTTTAGCAAATGTGAATTTTGGATGAGCAAAGTGCCTTTCTTAGGTCACATTTTGTCCAGAGATGGAATCTCAGTAGACCCATCAAAAGTACAGGAGGTCATGGATTAGAAAGCCCCAACTTCAGTGCATGAAGTTCGGAGTTTCCTAGGGTTAGCAGGATACTATCGTCGGTTTATTCCAGATTTCTCAAAAATAGCTAAGCCTATGACCAGACTACTTCAGAAAGATGAGAAGTACAAGTGGACATCAGAATGTGAAATAGCTTTTCACACCCTCAGAACTTTGTTGACTACAGCACCTGTGCTAGCACAACCAGACATTGAAAAGCCTTTTGATGTATTTTGTGATGCATCAGGAATAGGTTTGGGATGTGTACTTATGCAAGAAGGGAGAGTAATTGCATATGCCTCTCGGCAACTGAGAAAACATGAAGTCAACTACCCTACACATGATTTGGAACTTGCAGCCGTTGTCCATGCATTAAAGATATGGAGACATTACTTGTTGGGCAATGTATGTCATATCTATACTGACCACAAAAGCCTCAAGTATATCTTTACCCAGCCAGAACTGAACATGAGACAACGAAGATGGTTGGAATTGATTAAGGACTATAATTTGGAAGTGCATTACCATCCGGGTAAAGCTAATGTAGTAGCCGATGCACTTAGTCGAAAGTCCCATTGCAACACTATGGAAGCACTATTGGAAGATGGATTCAACTTGCTACATCCTGCGGTACTACACAATATCACAATCAGTTGTTCGCTTGAAGGCAAAATCATAGAGCTACAGCAGGCTGATGTAGGAATAAGTCATATCAAGAGAAAAATGCAAGAGCAAGAAACCAAACATTTTAGATTGGACGAAAGAGGTGTATTATGGTTTGAGGACCGACTAGTGGTGCCAAAAGACCGTGAGCTAAGGAATCAAATTTTAGAAGAAGCTCACTCGTCCAAATTGTCTATCCACCCGGGTAGTAGTAAAATGTATCAAGATCTAAGAAACCATTTTTGGTGGACTAAGATGAAGAAAGAGATCGCAGCCTATGTTGCTAGGTGCGATAACTGCAGCAGAGTGAAAGCCGTCCATATGAAAACCGCTGGATTACTTCAGCCATTGCCTATTCCAGGATGGAAATGGGAGGAAATCAGCATGGACTTTATCACAGGCCTTCCAACAATGCCCCAAGGTCACGATTCAATCTGGGTCATTGTTGATCGTCTCACAAAGTCAGCCCATTTTGTACCAGTTCACACAACATATCACGCGGGTAAATACTCTGAGTTATATGTTTCACAGATCGTGAAATTGCATGGAGTACCCAGGACCATAATCTCAGATAGAGGACCACAGTTCATAGCTCGTTTCTGGGAGCACTTACACCAAGCTTTGGGAACCAAGCTAATAAGAAGTTCAGCTTATCATCCGCAAACGTCAGGATAGACAGAGCGAGTGAACCAAATCCTAGAAGATTTACTTAGGGCTTGTGTTATATCTTCAAAAGGTTCATGGGAGAAATGGTTGCCTTTAGCTGAATTCTCCTATAACAACAGTTATCAAGCGAGTATCAAAATGGCTCCATTTGAAGCCTTGTATGGCAGAAAGTGCAGAACTCCATTGAATTGGATTGAGCCCGGTGAAAGGAGATATTTTGGTATTGATTTTGTCAATGAAGCCGAAGAACAAGTACGTATCATCCAACAACACATGAAAGCAGCTCAATCAAGACAGAAGAGTTATGCCGATAGAAGAAGAAGACCACTAACTTTTGAAGTAGGTGACTATGTGTACTTGAGAGTATCGCCCATGAAAGGTGTGAAGAGATTTGGGATGAAAAAGAAGCTTTCACCAAGATATGTAGGGCCATACAAAATATTGGAACGAAAAGGAAATGTTGCATATAAGCTACAACTACCACCAGAGATGAGTGCAATCTTTGATGTGTTCCATGTGTCTCAGCTAAAGAAATGTCTTCGAGTACCGGAAGAAGCTATTGCACCCACCAACGTGCAGCTCCAATCGGATCTAACCTATGAAGAAAAGCCAATTCAAGTATTAGAAGTGATGGAGAGAGTGACAAGGAGTAAGATTATTAAGTTCTATAAGGTGGTGTGGAACAATCATAGTGAACAAGATGCTACATGGGAAAGAGAAGATTACCTGCAAGAAGTTTACCCCGCCTTTTTCCAAGAATGGTAGGTCTTGCAAATCTCGGGATGAGATTTTTATAAGGGGGAGGGGCTGTAACACCTCGGGTGTTAGCCTTGCATAACTTGACTTGCATAAAATGAGCATGAGCATCAAGCATTCATAAATCATCATTTACAATTGAAACATTTGATCGAAACATATGAAACATTGCTTGTTA
Source organism: Miscanthus floridulus (assembly GCF_019320115.1). NCBI lineage: Eukaryota > Viridiplantae > Streptophyta > Magnoliopsida > Poales > Poaceae > Miscanthus > Miscanthus floridulus. The sequence goes on from NC_089581.1 coordinate 100,504,521, forward strand.
TCTCATGTTTCTTGGAACATATGCATATGATCTTGTACAAATGAATGCAAGTGGGTAGTGCTAGTCACTAAAACACCTTAGCTGCACTAAGGTTAACAAGAGGAACCTTGTTCATGAAGGCCATATTTCATGATCAAGCATTTAAGTGATATTTCATGTGTTGACCTGAATAGCTATATGAGTGACTACTACATGAAATGCTTAAATGACCTTGCAAATTGTTTTAACATGCTTAGAGTATCATCATGAACAACTTTGGTATTTAGGGCTAGGGCTAGTTTGGTCATTTAGCCATGGTTTGAATGTGTATCATGATTTCAAAGTGACAAGTTTGACTAAAGTTGAACTAGGTGTTAGGGACCTTGCATGGAGGAGTTCACTAAAGCAAAGTTGTAGTGTTTGACGTAAGGAACAACTTTTATTTTTGGGTCTTGGACTGATTCAGCTCCCATCATGCTTGAATTGGACTCACAAAAATCAGCTTTTCACTGTTTTCAAACACTTCAAAAATTTTCTAAGTGTTTGCTCGACTGACAGCCTGACAGCCCTATCTTAGTGATGATATTACTCCGTCCCTGTTACGAATTAGAGCATGATCATTGAACAACAATTGTAGCTGATGCATAGGACTACGCAAGTCGTGTAGATTGTTTGCACGAAGGAGCCACCGATTAGCCGGTAAATCAATTTGAAAACACGCTGTCAGGCTTGACATCGGGACTTAACTGACGAACTGAATCGCGGCGTCATGGCCAACCGGCTTCAGACACCGCGCGCCACGTGGAGGTCTCCATGGCTGCGCGTCGCCTCTGCTCTGCCCAGGCAGGCCACGACGCGCCCGAATGCAGCCTTTAACTCGCCCACGCTCGCCCGCAACGCCCAGCGCCTGCATTTTCGTTTTCCCGGCTCCTCCTTCGCCGTTCGCAGCGCCCGCAAGCACAGCAGCAGCGCCGCCGTCGCCGTTGACGGCACCAACCCACGCCTAGCCACTCAATCGCCACCGCAACCTCTTCACCATCATCTCAGCGACTCACTGCGCCCGCCCGTGCCCGCTGACCACGCTCGGTAAGCTCCAGCCGCGTGCACAGGCTCGTCGGAGCTCTGCCGCTAGCTCCGTCACCATGGCCGGAGCGCCACAGTCCACCTCTCCATGCTTTAGCTAGCGCGCTAGGTCCGCCGTAGTACCCCAGTGCTCGTCTAAGCTTTAGGTCGAACAACCGTAGCCTCCACCGGCGTTTTGCCGTGGTCCAGCCTCGCCGCTCCGCCATTGCCGCCGCCGTCGTCCTTACCATCGACAATAGGGCCGGCCAAGTGGCTCAATAGATGCGCTAGGTCAAGTAGATCGCGTAGTGATGATGTCACCGCCGGCAACCTCGCCGTCGGCGAGCTCTGGCCGCGCAAGCACCGCGCAGCGCCGCTGCCCTGTTCCGTGTCACTGACGCGTGGGGTCCCCTGACCAGCGGGTCCCACCTGTCAGCGACAGTAGTAGTGTAGGCTAACTCATTTTGAATCCAGTTTTTGATTTGTTTTGTTATTTTTGTATCTTTAGTTTGGTAGCTCCTAAAATGTTGAAATAAATATGGTTGTGTTCCTTAGGAAGTGTAGTATTTAGGAAAAATATGTTCTTGGCTTCCACAGTAGAAATTTCTGGAGATTTAAATAAGGATTTCAAATGTGCTTTTGAATGCATTCAAATTTGTTTATTTTATATCTAGAGTTCCTGTGCTCCAAAAATTATGAAATTTTTGTGGTAAGCTAGTCTTAGCATATATGAGGTTGGATAAAAATTTGAGGACCAGTGCATGTGTAGATCTATAGTTATAGATTTTTCTTTTATAAATAGTTAATCCTTGCATGAATTTTTATAAATTATTTATGAGTCCAAAATTCATGAAATTTGTTGGAGGTGATACTAGTACCATATGGAGGTTAAGAAAAATAAGAAATCTGTTGCTTGACACTTTTCAATAGGATTTTCCATTTCTGATATTTCAAGCCTTGCTTCCTTATCATTTTTGTATAGGATGTTCTACTTAGCAAAATGACATGAAATTTTTATAGTAGTCCTTTGATAGCATTATTAAGGCTCTGTAAATTTTTGAGAATTTATTCAGCACATCTGATATATATTTATTATTTAACCTAGATATCTAAATAAAATAATAAAGGCAATTTAATAAATAGTTTGGGCTTTGCCATTATATTATCTTAACTATGTTTGGTATGCTTAAACTGTTGGTAGGTTCTAGGTTGTCAATTTGTGAATGATTACATGAAGTAGAGGTGTTATTACTTTATATTGCATGTTAAGTCATTTCCGGACTGATTCTAGAATATGATGAGTTGCATGTTGAAACTGATGTAGACTGTAAAAATGGTTAATAACAAAGTTGTAGAAAATTTGATAAGCTTTCCAGAAAGTCCAGGATCACTAGATTTGGAATTGTAGAACTCTAGTTATGAGTGAAACAAGTAGATACTGTTTATGGCATAGTCGATGCATTGTAGAAGTAGTTAAGTAGTAAGCGAGAAGAGATATGCACCTACTCAAACAACGCGATGCACTTGTTAACATTATGCATTCGTAATACTCATACCATACTCATGCATCTAGGATCGGAGGAAGAGATCACGTTGCTGGAATTCGAAGAAGCAGAGGAAGGGAACCCGCAGGAGGATCCGCAAGCCGTAGCTCCCGAAGGCGTGGAGCAGAACCCTGAAGAGCTTCCGGAGTGCCCTGACCATCGCCCTACTTCCTTTCTGCGAGGCAAGCCCTGGAGCATTATAAGTCTCCCAGTAATTTACAACTGTTTACTTACGTATTTATGATTGATGCATTAGGTTATAAGAGTTGAATGAAACCACTTGATGCATGTACATTCCTTGTCCAGAAATTACACCTTTAACCGGTATAGGTCCAGGATCGAATATATGCTTAGCCATGCTTAGACCGGTAGAAGTCGGGTGATTTCCTGTCACCTGCGAGATATAGGTGGATACCGGAGCACGATTGGTCATAATTGTCATTGTGGAAAAGAACCATGGTTAATGTAAATGGAGACCGGGCGGGATATCGATAGAAAAGCAACAAGGCATGGAGGTCTTGGGTGTGGATCTATCCCCGTCTGTGTCGATCAAGGACTGTACCGTTGTTGGAACTTCTGACAAGATTGAACACATGCCTCTCACTTAGCTGGCCAGATAACTCGTTCCGACCGCGAAGCCGAGTAATTCAACTCAGGCCGGGAATCATTCTGTTGTGCGCTCCTTCCGGGGAACGATCAGACTGAGCCCAAGGGCAGGTTTGGCCTGAGCATCCTGGCATCTGGTGTTCCAGATTGTGCGGCGCAGTACGAACCCGCGAAATGTGTACCGGAGTTGTACCAAAGGTGACCTAAGACTATCGTGGCTGATAGATCTGGGTTTGTGTTAGGAATAAATTCCCAGCTGGTGAAAATCGATTCGAATCGCCGTGTCTCCCGGATAGTGAGAAACTTGGCTAGCTCCAACATCGTAGTAACTGTGTTATGAAACATGATGGTTCAGATGAATATGGAATTACAATACCTGCTATGGTTATTATTGTATGATTCTAAATAATATACTACATGTTTGGCACAGGATAGTTGCTAATCTAGAAATGGATAGTTATAATTAACTTGATAAAGGAATCACAAGTGTACAGAGATTAATTGCCTTTTTCGCAAAAATGTTGTCAAGTTACGTCCACTTATACAGCCTTGCATAATCCTTGGAGTCGTTTTATTTCTGGTTCATGACGGGTAAGTCTAGCTGAGTACCTTCTCGTACTCAGGGTTTATTTTCCCATTGTTGCAGATGGCACTGTGTATCATGGTTATTGCAAGAGTTGCTTCTATCCCGCTGTGGATGAGGAGTAAGCCTTGGGCAGGCTTCCTTAGTAATTCCTATCTTTGCTTTTGTGGACCGTGATCTGGTTTGGCACTGTATTAAACTATGTTCGAAAACTTTATCTCGAACTTATTTGCTTCCGCTTTGTTTATCAAACTTGTTTTGTAATAACTTTTATTCGTACTCTGATGATGAAACGTATCTGTGAACTTTATGTAATATGTGGCATGTATGTTGAATCCTGTACGATCTTGGTTGTTGTAAATCGTTTATCGAGACCCGTCGTGGTACTCGACGGACTACCGGGTTTATATGAGTTCAAGTATGACAGTGCGACCGCTTGCGGATTGCCATTATACTTGTATTCTTATAAATTGGTCGGTTCTTCGGAGTGCCCTGACCATCGCCCTACTTCCTTTCTGCGAGGCAAGCCCCGGAGCATTATAAGTCTCCCAGTAATTTACAACTGTTTACTTACGTATTTATGATTGATGCATTAGGTTATAAGAGTTGAATGAAACCACTTGATGCATGTACATTCCTTGTCCAGAAATTACACCTTTAACCGGTATAGGTCCAGGATCGAATATATGCTTAGCCATGCTTAGACCGGTAGAAGTCGGGTGATTTCCTGTCACCTGCGAGATATAGGTGGATACCGGAGCACGATTGGTCATAATTGTCATTGTGGAAAAGAACCATGGTTAATGTAAATGGAGACCGGGCGGGATATCGATAGAAAAGCAACAAGGCATGGAGGTCTTGGGTGTGGATCTATCCCCGTCTGTGTCGATCAAGGACCGTACCGTTGTTGGAACTTCTGACAAGATTGAACGCATGCCTCTCACTTAGCTGGCCGGATAACTCGTTCCGACCGCGAAGCCGAGTAATTCAACTCAGGCCGGGAATCGTTCTGTTGTGCGCTCCTTCTGGGGAACGATCAGACTGAGCCCAAGGGCAGGTTTGGCCTGAGCATCCTGGCATCTGGTGTTCTAGATTGTGCGGCGCAGTACGAACCCGCGAAATGTGTACCGGAGTTGTACCAAAGGTGACCTAAGACTATCGTGGCTGATAGATCTGGGTTTGTGTTAGGAATAAATTCCCAGCTGGTGAAAATCGATTTGAATCGCCATCTCTCCCGGATAGTGAGAAACTTGGCTAGCTCCAACATCGTAGTAACTGTGTTATGAAACATGATGGTTCAGATGAATATGGAATTACAATACCTGCTATGGTTATTATTGTATGATTCTAAATAATATACTACATGTTTGGCACAGGATAGTTGCTAATCTAGAAATGGATAGTTATAATTAACTTGATAAAGGAATCACAAGTGTACAGAGATTAATTGCCTTTTTCGCAAAAATGTTGTCAAGTTACGTCCACTTATACAGCCTTGCATAATCCTTGGAGTCGTTTTATTTCTGGTTCATGACGGGTATAAGAATACAAGTATAATGGCAATCCGCAAGCGGTCGCACTGTCATACTTGAACTCATATAAACCCGGTAGTCCATCGAGTACCACGACGGGTCTTGATAAACGATTTACAACAACCAAGATCGTACAGGATTCAACATACATGCCACATATTACATAAAGTTCACAGATACGTTTCATCATCAGAGTACGAATAAAAGTTATTACAAAACAAGTTTGATAAACAAAGCGGAAGCAAATAAGTTCGAGATAAAGTTTTCGAACATAGTTTAATACAGTGCCAAACCAGATCACGGTCCACAAAAGCAAAGATAGGAATTACTAAGGAAGCCTGCCCAAGGCTTACTCCTCATCCACAGCGGGATAGAAGCAACTCTTGCAATAACCATGATACACAGTGCCATCTGCAACAATGGGAAAATAAACCCTGAGTACGAGAAGGTACTCAGCTAGACTTACCCGTCATGAACCAGAAATAAAACGACTCCAAGGATTATGCAAGGCTGTATAAGTGGACGTAACTTGACAACATTTTTGCGAAAAAGGCAATTAATCTTTGTACACTTGTGATTCCTTTATCAAGTTAATTATAACTATCCATTTCTAGATTAGCAACTATCCTGTGCCAAACTTGTAGTATATTATTTAGAATCATACAATAATAACCATAGCAGGTATTGTAATTCCATATTCATCTGAACCATCATGTTTCATAACACAGTTACTACGATGTTGGAGCTAGCCAAGTTTCTCACTATCCAGGAGAGACGGCGATTCGAATCGATTTTCACCAGCTGGGAATTTATTCCTAACACAAACCCAGATCTATCAGCCACGATAGTCTTAGGTCACCTTTGGTACAACTCCGGTACATATTTCGCGGGTTCGTACTGCGCCGCACAATCTAGAACACCAGATGCTAGGATGCTCAGGCCAAACCTGCCCTTGGGCTCAGTCTGATCGTTCCCCGGAAGGAGCGCACAACAAAACGATTCCCGGCCTGAGTTGAATTACTCGGCTTCGCGGTCGGAATGAGTTATCCGGCCAGCTAAGTGAGAGGCATGCGTTCAATCTTGTCAGAAGTTCCAACAATGGTACGGTCCTTGATCGACACAGATGGGGATAGATCCACACCCAAGACCTCCATGCCTTGTTGCTTTTCTATCGATATCCCGCCCGGTCTCCATTTACATTAACCATGGTTCTTTTCCACAATGACAATTATGACCAATCGTGCTCCGGTATCCACCTATATCTCGCAGGTGACAGGAAATCACCCGACTTCTACCGGTCTAAGCATGGCTAAGCATATATTCGATCCTGGACCTATACCGGTTAAAGGTGTAATTTCTGGACAAGGAATGTACATGCATCAAGTGGTTTCATTCAACTCTTATAACCTAATGCATCAATCATAAATACGTAAGTAAACAGTTGTAAATTACTGGGAGACTTATAATGCTCCGAGGCTTGCCTCGCAGAAAGGAAGTAGGGCGATGGTCAGGGCACTCCGGAAGCTCTTCAGGGTTCTGCTCCATGCCTTCGGGAGCTGCGGCTTGCGGATCCTCCTGCGGGTTCCCTTCCTCTGCTTCTTCGAATTCCAGCAACGTGATCTCTTCCTCCGATCCTAGATGCATGAGTATGGTATGAGTATTACGAATGCATAATGTTAACAAGTGCATCGCGTTGTTTGAGTAGGTGCATATCTCTTCTCGCTTACTACTTAACTACTTCTACAATGCATCGACTATGCCATAAATAGTATCTACTTGTTTCACTCATAACTGGAGTTCTACAAATCCAAATCTAGTGATCCTAGACTTTCTGGAAAGCTTATCAAATTTTCTACAACTTTGTTATTAACCATTTTTACAGTCTACATCAGTTTCAACATGCAACTCATCATATTCTAGAATCAGTCCGGAAATGACTTAACATGCAATATAAAGTAATAACACCTCTACTTCATGTAATCATTCACAAATTGACAACCTAGAACCTACCAACAGTTTAAGCATACCAAACATAGTTAAGATAATATAATGGCAAAGCCCAAACTATTTATTAAATTGCCTTTATTATTTTATTTAGATATCTAGGTTAAATAATAAATATATATCAGATGTGCTGAATAAATTCTCAAAAATTTACAGAGCCTTAATAATGCTATCAAAGGACTACTATAAAAATTTCATGTCATTTTGCTAAGTAGAACATCCTATACAAAAATGATAAGGAAGCAAGGCTTGAAATATCAGAAATGGAAAATCCTATTGAAAAGTGTCAAGCAACAGATTTCTTATTTTTCTTAACCTCCATATGGTACTAGTATCACCTCCAACAAATTTCATGAATTTTGGACTCATAAATAATTTATAAAAATTCATGCAAGGATTAACTATTTATAAAAGAAAAATCTATAACTATAGATCTACACATGCACTGGTCCTCAAATTTTTATCCAACCTCATATATGCTAAGACTAGCTTACCACAAAAATTTCATAATTTTTGGAGCACAGGAACTCTAGATATAAAATAAACAAATTTGAATGCATTCAAAAGCACATTTGAAATCCTTATTTAAATCTCCAGAAATTTCTACTGTGGAAGCCAAGAACATATTTTTCCTAAATACTACACTTCCTAAGGAACACAACCATATTTATTTCAACATTTTAGGAGCTACCAAACTAAAGATACAAAAATAACAAAACAAATCAAAAACTGGATTCAAAATGAGTTAGCCTACACTACTGCTGTCGCTGACAGGTGGGACCCGCTGGTCAGGGGACCCCACGCGTCAGTGACACGGAATAGGGCAGCGGCACTGCGCGGTGCTGGCGCGGCCAGAGCTCGCCGACGGCGAGGTTGCCGGCGGTGACATCATCACTACGCGATCTACTTGACCTAGCGCATCTATTGAGCCACTTGGCCGGCCCTATTGTCGACGGTAAGGACGACGGCGGCGGCAATGGCGGAGCGGCGAGGCTGGACCACGGCAAAACGCCGGTGGAGGCTACGGTTGTTCGACCTAAAGCTCGGACGAGCACTGGGGTACTATGGCGGACCTAGCGCGCTAGCTAAAGCATGGAGAGGTGGACTGTGGCGCTCCGGCCACGGTGACGGAGCTAGCGACAGAGCTCCAGTGAGCCTGTGCACGCGGCTGGAGCTTACCGAGCATGGTCAGCGGGCACGGGTGGGCACAGTGAGTCGCTGAGATGATGGTGAAGAGGTTGCGGTGGCGATTGAGTGGCTAGGCGTGGGTTGGTGCCGTCAACGGCGACGGCGGCGCTGCTGCTGTGCTTGCGGGCGCTGCGAACGGCGAAGGAGGAGCCGGGAAAACGAAAATGCAGGCGCTGGGCGTTACGGGCGAGCGTGGGCGAGTTAAAGGCTGCATTCGGGTGCGTCGTGGCCTGCCTGGGCAGAGCAGAGGCGACGCGTGGCCATGGAGACCTCCACGCGGCGCGCGGTGTCTAAAGCCGGTCGGCCATGACGCCGCGATTCAGTTCGTCAGTTAAGTCCCGATGTCGAGCCTGACAGCGTGTTTTCAAATTGATTTACCGGCTAATCGGTGGCTCCTTCGTGCAAACAATCTACACGACTTGCGTAGTCCTATGCATCAGCTACAATTGTTGTTCAATGATCATGCTCTAATTCGTAACAGGGACGGAGTAATATCATCACTAAGATAGGGCTATCAGGCTGTCAGTCGAGCAAACACTTAGAAAATTTTTGAAGTGTTGAAAACAGTGAAAAGCTGATTTTTGTGAGTCCAATTCAAGCATGATGGGAGCTGAATCAGTCCAAGACCCAAAAATAAAAGTTGTTCCTTACGTCAAACACTCCAACTTTGCTTTAGTGAACTCCTCCATGCAAGGTCCCTAACACCTAGTTCAACTTTAGTCAAACTTGTCACTTTGAAATCATGATACACATTCAAACCATGGCTAAATGACCAAACTAGCCCTAGCCCTAAATACCAAAGTTGTTCATGATGATACTCTAAGCATGTTAAAACAATTTGCAAGGTCATTTAAGCATTTCATGTAGTAGTCACTCATATAGCTATTCAGGTCAACACATGAAATATCACTTAAATGCTTGATCATGAAATATGGCCTTCATGAACAAGGTTCCTCTTGTTAACCTTAGTGCAGCTAAGGTGTTTTAGTGACTAGCACTACCCACTTGCATTCATTTGTACAAGATCATATGCATATGTTCCAAGAAACACGAGATAACAAGCAATGTTTCATATGTTTCGATCAAATGTTTCAATTGTAAATGATGATTTATGAATGCTTGATGCTCATGCTCATTTTATGCAAGTCAAGTTATGCAAGGCTAACACCCGAGGTGTTACATTTACAAGGAAGATCGATTGGCTTAATGAGTTTGGTTAAGGGATTCGAATGAGGTTCAAAAGCAAGATGGTGAATTGAGAGAGAGGAAAAAGGATTCTTAAGATATTCTAGAAGGGATCAACGGGATTTGCTACGGACTTGTGCACTCCAACACAAAATACTAAACCAACAAAAGAACTCTGGCAAACTCCTACAAGTAATTCTATATGTATGCAACAATTTGTTTATAAATTGTTCCTTAGTTTGACCTAGCATCTACATACTTCACATATTGCAGGAAAAATTTTAAAAAGTTCATATTTTTGGCTTCTCCAAAAACCCGGGTTGTTATAGTCCACCCTCCTTACAGGAAATCTCGTCCTTGAGATTAAGGGGTTGGTCGGTCGGTGAAGAGGCAGGGTGTTGCTTCTTGATCGGGTAGTTGTTCCATAGAGCCTTGCAAAAGGAATTGTCGTCCTTTTGTTTTCTTCGATAACTCAATCCAAATTTGTACAGGGTGTCCAAAGATCTCTAGAGGTTTTGTCTAGTCATATGGCAGTCTTGGTTCATAACCTGCTAGGTTAGCCAGGGTCCTGGAGTCACATGTAGATAAAATAGCTTCTATATCCTACACTCAGATAATAAATGTCGCAAGAAACTCAACAACATAAGATCCAAGCAATCAGGCAGCATTACAACTCCTATATGCATAGTGTTGACTTGAGGCAACTCCTAAGCCTTTGAGTCTCACACATCTATCGTTCTAACATGGGCAATAATGAGGGAATCATTTCCTAGTGGTCAACTTTTCAGATCGGGGATAGTCAGTTAGTAGTAGAACTCAAGGTAGAGACAGAGAATCAATTGTTAGTAGCTATGACTCCTACTACTGATGGAATATTTGGCTTCTAAACCAGTGTTTGGTACTAAAGGTCTCGTCCTAAGGTCAAGTATGGCTCTGATACCAACTGAAACATCCTCAATTTTCCGTGAAGGGAAAATTCCACATAATGAATTATAATATGATGAAACCAAGAACTGATTCTATCATATTATCATATTTCAGTCGATGTCACAGTCATACATCGTAAGATTACAAGAGTACAAAATTTTACATCACTAGGGAACATACCTATTATAGAGTTAATCTAGCAGAAGACTATTGAGTGAAGGCTCCTCCTTCACTGGCATCATCAGAGTTGGCGTAGTGCAGCGTAGATTCCATCTCCAAACCAAACTTGAGTGTAGGCACGAGACCTCCTAATCCTTCTAAAGTCAGCATCTCTGAGAAGCAGGAAATCTGCACACCGCTAGATGTGTGCAGGCCATGGTCAGCACCGATGAGCTTTAGTGGAAAAAGATAAACAAGGGATCTGACAATCCTAATATTTGGCTGTGGTTTGCATTCTTAGCGCATGAGAAGTAAATAACAATTGTATTATAATAATAATATCCAATTTTTAACACATTCACCACCACACCATCCATATCCATCCACCAACCATCCATCCCAAACCATCTCCACACCACCACACCTTATCTCATCTCACACACTCAGGTCGATAGGCCAACTCCCTCTCGGCCTTGTCTCAACGGCCCGTAGCCCCAAGGCTCATGACCGGAAAATACCCCATCCCTGGAGGGAGAAAAGAAGGACTCATCTCCTATCTAGTTTAAGCGAAACCCAGGAAAGGTCCATAGCCGACAAGTCGGCATATGTATCGATCGATCAACCAAACACTCTGCAGAGGTTTTACATACCCACAAGATAGCCATCCTCGACGGTGCCCCGTCTAGGCAGATTCCGGCCACTTGCTAGCCTAGAACGATGCCACCCTACCTCTCAGCCCTGGTACATCCCAAGTCTAGTCTGGGATGGCTGATACTATGAGTCGTAGACAGAGCCGGGGCCCTCCGGATGTCAAGAGCCATGTCCACAAGGCCGCCTAAAGTCTCAAAAGGGTGTGGGGGCAACCGTGCACCCCATACCTCCTTGCACACGTTCGCCTAGTAGTAGTGGCATTGTTCTACCAAGTAGTCCGACCGTCCCGCACCATATAGGGCGAGTGGGATGTAAAGGATTCCCGGTGAGTCTGAGTACTAGTAAGTCCTTAGGGATTGACCAAGCCGGAATGTCTTCATCAGGGTTTCCATTTTATGTGCCACCACGGCACCTCTACCCCAGGCTCCACCTCTCCGAGGTTCACACCCAAGGACATGAGGATGAGGTTGTGGAGCATCAACATCTTGTGCTTGTACCACCATTTGATCATGGGAGACATGAGTATCTTCATTTTCTACTCTCCCATCTTTATCACAATCTTGTGGCACACTTGATGAAGAAGGTGGATCAATCACTTGTACATCATCTTGTTCATCTTTAGGCTTGATGTCTCCAACCAGAATGTTCATCATAGCCTCCCTCAATGGTTCATCACCTACATCATCAAGATTCTCATGTGCTCCTTGGGAGCCATTAGATTCATCAAATTCCACATCATATGATTCTTCAACCAAGCCGGTGGCATGATTAAATACTCTATATGCTTTGGACTTTGATGAGTAACCAACAAGAAAACTAATATCACAATGTCTTTGCAACTTCCCTAGGTGTTGCTGCTTCTTGTAGATATAGCATTTGCAACAAAACACCCTAAAGAAAGAGATGTCCGGCTTCTTCCCATTGAGCAACTCATAAGGTGTCTTGCCAAGGAACTTTTGAAGGAATAGACAGTTGGATGCATAGCATGCGGTGTTGATAGCTTTTGCCCATAGAGCTTCAGGGGTGTTGTACTCATCTAGCATTGTTCTTGCAAGAGTGATCAATGTCTGGTTCTTTCTCTCAACTACACCATTTTGTTGAGGAGTATATGTTGCGAAGACCTCATGCTTGATCCCAACTTCATCACAATAGGCTTCTATGTTTGTGTTGTCAAATTCCTTCCCATTGTCACTTCTAATCTTCATGAGCTTCACTTCAAATTCATTTTGTGCTCTCTTGGCAAACTTCTTGAAGCAAGATGCAACTTCAGATTTGTCATGAAGGAAGAATACCCATGTGTATCTTGAATAGTCATCAACAATTACAAGACAATAAAGATTTCCTCCCAAACTCTTGTATGTTGTTGATCCAAATAAATCCATGTGAAGGAGTTCTAGCACTCTTGTGGTTGACATGAAAGCTTTGGTTGGATGAGTATTTGCAACTTGCTTGCCGGCTTGACATGCACTACAAAGCTTGTCCTTCTCAAACTTCACATCCTTCAACCCTCTCACCAAATCATTCTTCATTAGCTTCTTGAGTGAGCTCATTCCAACATGAGCAAGTTTTCTATGCCATAGCCACCCAAGTGTTGTTTTGGTGAATAGGCAAGTCTTCAAATTTGTATCTTTGGAGGTGAAAACCACTAGATATAGGTTGCTATATCTAAATCCTTCGAATATCACTTGATCATCATCCTTCTTACATACAACAACTTCCTTCTCGGTGAACAAGCATTAGAAGCCAAGATCACATAATTGTCCAATGGATAGCAAGTTGAAGCTCAATGAAGCAACATATAGCACATTTGAGATAGAATGATCATTTGATATTGCCACTTTGCCCAATCCTTTAACCTTGCCCTTTGAATTATCTCCAAATGTGATTCTTTCTTGTCCATCTACTTCTTCATCTAGTGAGGTGAACATATGAGGATCACCGGTCATATGTTGTGTGCAACCACTATCAATAACCCAATGACTTCCACCGGTCTTATAGTTCACCTACACACAAGAGATCAAGCTTTAGGAACCCAAACTTGTTGAGGGCCCTTCACCTTCTCAACAAGTGACTTTGCAATCCAAATTTTCTTAGGCCTATTCTTGTTGGGAGGTCCTAAGAACATAACTTTCATTTTCCCACTAGAATCCTTTCTAAGCATGTAGTGAGCATTGAAGGCAAAAGGTCTAGCATGCTTGGGCAAGGGTTGTGGTGGTGGAGTTTGGCACTCATGGGCAAAGTGACCTTCGTGTCCACACTTAAAACATGTCTTTGGCTTTGGCTTTGACTTGTGTTGTTGTTGAGCTTGAGCCTTCTTCTCTTGGTTTGCTAAATACCCAATGCCACTTCTATCCATCTTCATGATGGTGTTCATAAGTAGCTCACTTTGTAGATACTTGCCTCTTGTGAACTTGCTCAATCCAATCTTGAGATGCTCTTTCTCCAATTTGAGCTTCTTGTTTTCTTCATTAACAGCATCATTATTTTTCTCTTCCTTGAGCTTCTTCTTCTCTTCTTTGAGCTTCTCATTCTCAAGGATCAAGTCACCATCATGATCAAGAGTTTCTTGCACAATAGTGTTGTGTCTTTTGATCTCTTCAAGATCTTTCTTGAGCTTTTCATTGTCATTCTTGAGCTTGACAAACTCATCATAATCATCGGCCTCAACCACTTGCTTGCCCTTGCTACTAGAACTTTGCTCAATGCTCTCAATGATCAAATCATCACATGATGTAGCTATATCAATCTTAACAACATTGTTAGTAGCATCATGTGGCTCATTGGATAAGAATTCTTGAGCAATAACAAGATTACATGATTGATCTTTAGAGTTGTATATTCTTCTTTTAGCTTGTTATGGCCAGTGATGAGCTCATTGTGTATCCTCTCAAGTTTATCATGTTTATCTCTAAGCTCTTTCTTAGAAGATTTGAGCTCCTTGAGTTTGGATGATATAGCATCATTTGCTTCTCTAAGCTCAATACTAGCCTTTTCCACCATATCATATTTTGCTAAAAGTGAATCATTCTTAGCTTCTAGCTTTTCATTCTTAGCTCTAGTCTTTATAATGATCTTAGTGCATTGTTTTAGCAATCTAGCAAGATCATCATAAGAAGGTGATTCATATTCATCATCATCACTATCGCTATCATCATTACTAGCATGTTCATCACCACTACTATCATCATCATTTGATACCTTGCGTTCACCCTTGGCCATAAGGCATAGGTGTGTAGAGGATGATGGCAGTGGTGGCGGTGAAGATGATGAAGAGTCAATAACAATTGTGGCCACCTTCTCGTTGTCACTATCATCATCGGATGAGCCACTAGATGAATCAATGTCCATGAGCCAATCACCAATGATGTATGCCTTTCCACTCTTCTTCTTCTTGTGGAAGTCTTTCTACTTGCCATCTCTCTTCTTGTATGGCTTGTTTTTCTTCTTCTCATCTTCTTCTTCATTACTTGAGTCATCTTTCTTGCCCTTGTACTTGTTCTTGAACTTGTCTTTCTTGGGCTTGGTGCATTGGTGCGCTAGATGACCAAGTTCTCCACAATTGTAGCAATCTATCTCAGAGATTGGCTTCCTTCTAGAGCTAGTGAAGAACTTCTTCTTCTTGCCATCGAACTTGATGCCACTCTTGTTGAGCTTCTTTAGCATCTTGGTGGTTTTTCTCACCATGAGAGCAAGACTTGCATCATCAACTTCATCATCACTTGAGCTCTCATACTCAAGTCTTGCTTTGCCCTTCTCTTGGCTAGCTTTGAATGCTAAGTCCTTTTCTTTCTTCTTTGTAGAGGATGAGTCATCTTGAGGTGTGATGTGCATGTACATCTCATGAGCATTGAACTTTCCTAAGATTTGTGTCGGTGTAGCAGTGGAAAGATCACCTTGATGAAGCACGATCACAATATGCCCATATTTGTCAATGGGGAGGACACTCAAGATCTTTCTTACAACATCGGATGGTTGCATTTGAGTGAGTCCAAGCCCATTGACTTCCTCTACAAGAACATTCAAGCGTGAATACATTTCATTAGCACATTCTTTAGGAAGCATCTCAAAGGAGTTAAGCTTTTTCATGACAAGATGATAGCGTTCTTCACGCTCACTCTTCGTTCCCTCATGGAGCGCACAAACGTCCGACCATAGTGCATGGGTGTCTTTGTGGTTCCTCACCCGGTTAAACACATCTTTGCAAAGACCTCTAAAGATGGTGTTTCCAGCCTTTGCATTCCATTTCTTGTAATTCACCTCATCACCTTGTAGGTTAGTAGCATCCCAAGGTTTTGGGAAGCCTTGTGAGGCGGCTCTAAGTATTCCAACATCTAGAGCTTCTAAGTATGCCTCCATGCGAATTTTCCAATATGGAAAATCATCCCCCTCAAAGATAGGAGGAGGTCCATCCCCATGAGATATCTTTCTCTAGGTGGTTAAGCCTAAATACGTGAGCACAAGGCTCCAATACCAATTGAAAGGATCAAGATGCCCAAGAGGGAGGGTGAATTGGGCTAATTCTAAATTTCTTTGCAATAATTAAATCCAATGGTTAGCCCAATTAACCCCTTGTGCCTAGAAAGTGTTTCTAATGTTCTACCGCATGAAAGGTTTTGCAACCTAAGTTCTAATCCTACTCTAGCATGGCAATTCTATGAATGTAAATACAAGTATTAAATTGCTCAAAGTAAATGCTCAAAGTAAAGAGAGAAGGAGGAACACGGCAATGTTTTGCCAAGGTATCAGAGAGTCACCACTCCCCACTAGTCCTCGTTGGAGTGTAACACCCCAGGTGTTAGCCTTGCATAACTTGACTTGCATAACATGAGCATGAGCATCAAGCATTCATAAATAAGCATTTACAATTGAAACATTGGATTGAAACGTATGCAACATTTGCTTGTTATTGCATGTTTCCTTGTACGTATGCAAATGACCATGAGTGTACACATGTAATTAGTTGATATGGATCACAACGACATATTAGCAACACTTAGGTTAGCAAATAGGACATTATTCATGAAGGTCACCTTTCATGACCAGACACTTAAGTAAGATTACATGTGTTAACCTAGATAGCACTATGAGTGACTAATACATGAAATGATTGTATGACCTTGCAATTAGCTTAAACATGTTTAGAGTATCATTATGAACAACTTTGATATTCATGGTTAGGGGTAAATAGGTCATTAGGCCCTAGTTTGAATGTAGACCATCAATTGAATGTGACATGTTTGACCAAGTTTGAACTATGTGTTAGAGACCTTGCATGGAGGTGGTCACTAAAGCAAAGTTGTAGTATTTGATATAGCGAACAACTTTTATTTTTGGGTCATTGACTAGTTTAGCTCCTAACATGCTTGAAATTGGCTCACAAGAATCAATAAAACAAACATTTCAACACTTAACATTATTTTTCTAAGTCTGGATGATGAACAGCCTGACAAGCTGACCTTCAGGGTGATATAACTTGGTTTTGGTTGTGAATTAGCACAAGTTCATTGAATATGAATTGGAGCTGGTACATAGGTCTACCAATTTGGTTTAGGATGTTTGCATAATGGAGCCACGGATTTTCAGTTAATTTGATTGCAAAACCCGCTGTCAGGCTTGTATCGCGACTCTGAATTGACTGAAGCGAACGGCGTCAGTGGCCGACCATCGCCAGGGCTCGCGTGCCACGTGGTGGCCAGTGACGGCCGCGCGTCACCGGTGCCCTGCCCAGCGTGGCCAAGGCAAGCCAACGCGCGCTACTTCACTCCCAGCAACTGCCCGCACTCAGCCGTGCACTCCATTTGCCTTGCCTTGGCCTCCTTCCTCACCCACAGCAGCAGCCGCCTCCATACCGAGCGCTGCCGTAGCCATCTCCGGCGCCAGCTCACCCTCGTCGCTTCTCCACCGCCGAAGCTGCACCACCAGCACCCCCGTGACCCGCCATGTCCACCCGTGCCCGCTGACCGTGCTTGGTAAGCTCCAGCACCGTGCACAAGCTCACCGGAGCCCCGCCACTGAGTCCGTCGTCATGGCCATGCCATCACAGTCCACCATTCCACACGATAGCTTGTGCGCTAGGTTCACCTAAGTCCGTAGAAGCTCGTCGGCGCTTGAGCTTGCTTCGCCATGGCCTCCATCGGCGTAGTGCCACTGTCCCGCTCCTCCGAGCCACCATGGCCGCCGCCGTCATCGCTAGCGCCGATGAGAGGCCTAGCCAAGTGGTGCAATCAATGCGTTAGGTCGTAAGGGTCATCGCATGTTGATGTCACCGCCGGTGAACTCGTCGTCGTCGAGCTCTGGCCGCACAAGCCTCGCGTAGCGCCGCTGCCCTGTTTCGGGTCACTGATGTGTGGGGTCGTCTGACTCGTGGGTCCCACCAGTCAGCGACAGTAGGGATTAAGATAGTTCATTTTGATTCCAGATTTCACACTATTTTGTAATATTGATATTTCCAGTTTTGTAGCTTCAAAAATTGTTAAATAAATTTGGTAGTGTTCCTTAGGAAGTGTAGTATTTAGGAAAAATATAGTCTTGACACTTACAGTAGAAATTTTGGAAGATTTAAATGGAGATTTGAAATGTGTTTTTGAATGCATGCAAACTTGTTTATTTTATATCTAGAGTTTCTGTGCTCCAAAAATTATGAAATTTTTGTTGTAAGCTATTCTTGACATGTATGAGATTTGGTAAAAATTTGAGGATCAGTGCATGTATAGATTTGTAGCTATAGATTTTTCTTTTGTAAATAGGTAATCCTTGTATGAATTTTTATAAATTATTTATGAATCCAATATTCATGAAATTTGTTGGAGGTCATCCTAGTACCAAAAGGATGCTAAGAAAAATATAAAATCTGTTGCTTGACACTTTTCACTAAGGTTTTCTATTTATGCTATTTTAAGCCTTTATGCCTTGTCTTTTTTTTTGTATAGAATGTTTTACTGTATAAAATGGCATGAAACTTTTACAGTAGTATTTTGGTAGCATTAGTAAGGCACTATAAATTTTTAAGAATTTATGATGCACATTTGGTATATGTTTATTATTCAACCTATGTATCTAAGTAAAATAATAAAGGCATTTAAATAAATAGTTTTGGCTTTACCATTATGTTTTCTTGAATGTTTTTGGTATGCTTGAACTGTTGGTAGGCTTTGTATTGTAAAAATTTGAATACTTATATGAAGTAGAAGTATTGTTGCTTTATAGTTCAAATTGAGCAGGTTTTCGGATAGATTCTGTAGTTTGATAAGTTGCATAGTAAAAATGATGTTTGCTGTAAAAATGGTTAATAACAAAGTTGTATATAACTTCATCATATGTCTTGTGTTAAAATTTCAGGACCATAGGTCAAACGGTTTAGGAGTTACAGCTGTTTAAAGTTCGTATTTCCGAATTGCTTGCTCTCTGGAATTTCTGGACAGCACTGGATTGATTGTCTATTTTGGTTAAGAAAAAGTTTGAACTAGCTTTGGATGATTAAATAAGAGTTGTAGACAATTTTATATGCTTTCCATAAAGTCCAGGATCACAGCATTTGGATAAGTAGAACTCCGGTTATGAGAAAAATAAGTAGCTGCTGTTTTGGGTGTAGTAACCGAAAGGTTGAAGTAGTTAATTAAATAATCAAGAAGAGATATACACCTACTCAGTAGAACATGATGCACTTGTTATTACTTTAGCACCATGATGTTAAGAATATTTGCAAGAATGCATTCTTCATGTATCATCATACCACACTTGTTAGCATATATGCATTCGCAATATCTTATGTCATATTCATGCATCTAGGATCAGAGGAAGAAATAACATTGCTGGAATTCAACGAAGTAGAGGAAGGGGACCAGCAGGAGAATCCTCAAGTCGTAGCTCCCGAAGGCGAGGAGCAAAACCCTGAAGAGCTTCTGGAGTGCCCTGATCATCGCCCCACTTCCTTTCTGAGAGGCAAGCCCCAGAGCATTCTAAGTCTCCCAGTATTTTACAAATATTACTCAAGTTCTTATGATTGATGCATTAAGTTATAAGAGTTGATTGGAACCACTCGATGCATATGAATTCCTTGTCTAGAAATACTACCTTTAGCCCAGTATAGGTCTAGGATCGAATATATGCTTAGCCATGCTTAGACCGGTAGAAGTTGGGTGATTTCCTGTCACCTGCGAGATATAGGTGGATACCGAAGCACGGTTGGCTATATTTGCTATCGTGGAACAGAACCATGGGGTGATGTAACTCGAGGCCGGACGGAGTCTATGTGTAGGGTGACTCATGTGATTTCGTCTGTGTCGATCAAGGACCGTACCGTTGTTGGAACTTCTGACAAGATTGATCGCATGCCTATCACTTAGCTAGCCAGATAACTCGTTCTGACCGTGAAGCCGAGTAGCTCAACTCAGGCCGGACCCCATTCTGTTGCGCGCTCCTTGCGGGGGCGATCAGACTGAGCCCAAGGGCAGGCTAGGCCTGAACGTCTTGGCATTTGGTGTCCCTGATTGTGCAGCGCAGTACGAGCCCATGAAATGTGTACCTGAGTTATACCAAAGGTGACCTAAGGCTACCTTCACGTGGTATGCCTAGGTTTGTGTTAGGAATAAATTCCCAGCTGGTTGAAAATCGATTTGAATCGACGTCTCTCCCGGATAGTGAGAAACTTGGCTAGCTCCAACATCGTAGTAACTATGTTATGGAATATGATGGTTCAAATGAATATGGAATTACAATACCTGCTATGGTTACTAGTGTATGCTTTTAAAATGATATACCACATGTTTGGCTCAGGATAGTTGCTAATCTAGAGATGGATAGTTATAATGAACTTGATCAAGGAATCCTAATTGTATAACTGAGTCAATCGCTTTTATGCAAAATATTGTCAAGCTATCCCCACTTATACAGCCTTACATAATCCTTGGAGTCAAATTTATTTCTGGTTTATGACGGGTAAGTCTAGCTGAGTACCTTCTCATACTCAGGGTTTTATTTCCCATTGTTGCAGATGGAACTGTGTATCATAGTTATTGCAAGAGTTGATTCTATCCCACCGTGGATGAGGAGTAAGCCTTAGGCAGGCTTCTTATTAAATCCTCTATTTGCTTTTGTGGACTGTGATCCTATTTCGACACTGTATTAAAACTATGTTGGAATCTTTATTTTCAAACTTAATTTGCTTCCGCTTTATCTATCAAACTCGGTTTGTAATAACTTCTATTTATACTCTAATGATGGAAATGTATCTGTGAACTTTATGTAATATGTGGCATGTATGTTGAATCCTGTACGATCTTGGTTGTTGTAATCGTTTATTGAGACCCGTCGTGGTACTCGACGGACTACCGGGTTTATATGGGTTCAAGTATGACAGCGCGACCGCTTATGGGCTGCCATTATACTTGTACTCTTATAAATTGGTCAGTTCTACGACATTGAGCACCCGCGCAAGGGTGTAGCTCCCCCTTGATCTGCACAAGGATCAAGTGCTCTCTATGGGTTGATTCTTTGACACTCCGTCGTGGTGAATCACCCACAACCGCTCACAACTTGAGTTGGGTCATCCACAAGCTCCGCCGGATGATCACCAAGCTCCCAATCACCACCAAGCCATCTAGGTGATGGCGATCACCAAGAGTAACAAGCATGAACTCTCACTTGACCACAACAAGCCTAATGAGAAGGGTGGATGCACACTTTGCTACTCTTGATCTCACTAATGAAGGCTCTCTTTGGGATTCTCAAATCTCAATCACCTCACTAGGACCTTGCTCTTTTTGGCACTCTCAAAGGTGTTTCTCAGCTGTTGAAATGAGCAAAAGTACCCCCACACATGAATGGAGGAAGTATTTATAACATGGGCTGAAAAATGAACCGTTATGTGCCTCTGCGGGGTGACCAGACGCTCCAGTCATGTTGACCGGATGCACCAGTCAGTTCACCCTGAATTCTAGTGATCAAATGGTGACCGAACGCATCCGGTCGTGATTTTCCCTCTCTAGAACCTTACTGGAGTCGATCGGACGCTAACCCTCAGCGTCCGGACACTTCACCTCTCAGCGTCCGATCACTTCCAGATGACTTCACCTTGATCAAATGAACTAACTGGACTCTGCGCCAGCATCTGGTCACAGCGAAGCCAGCGTCCGGTTAGTATTTGACCCTCCAATCACTTCAATCTTTGATCATACATGAATGAAGTTTGTTCCAATAGATCTAAGGGCTTTTTAGGAGCTACCTAGTGCTAGGTTTAGCAAGTGTGCACCACACCTAACCCACTAGACTCACCTAGGTCAAGCTACCCATCCATACCCCCCCTTAATAGTATGGCCAAAGGAAAAACAAAGTCCTAAACTACTCTAAGTGTCTCTTCAACACCAAACGACACTTAGAACTAGTCCATCCTTAACCTTGTCGTCCATCCTTTGAAAACCGAAACGATTTCCATCATAGGGGCATGACCACCATGATAGCCCAATCGATCTCCATTACCATGACGTAACTTAATTGCCTCTACAAAACACACGTTAGTCATGGTAATCACGTATTGTCATTAATCACCGAAACCCAGCTAGGGGCCTAGATGCTTTCAACTTGAACCAGACCAGTCCTGCAGAACAGTCAGAAAGAAATATTCATAACTTTTGATTTCCAAAGGCTATGAAGGTGAATGAGCACATTTTGGAAAGCTTGTTGAGTCTACTTTCCAATGATGATAACGCCGACCAGTTTGGACTTCTAACTAATGAAATCCGACCAGCTTAGTACATACTGGTCAGACCTCTTGAAACTGACAGAACTGTCAAGAAGAAAATATCATAACTTTTTATTCCCGAAGGCTATGGAGGTCAATGAGGACTTTTTGGAAAGCTTGTGAAATCTAGTTTCTAATGCTTCAAGGCTGACCAGATCTGACTAGTTTTAGAGCAGATCTGACCAGTTTTAGTGCAGACTGCTCAGAGGGTTAATAGTCTTCTTAGGACATGATATTGGTACAACTTCTCATATTAAACTGTACCATTCTACAATATTTCATGGTGCATGCTATACATGGTGTGAAATCTTATCAAGTTAGCTTTCCAACGCAACCAACAACACGTCATTTGGATTTTTCAAGATGGAGTTATTGCCAAAACACTGAAGACTGCGCAGAAGACCAACAACCACGTGGAAAACTACTCAGAAACTCATTTCGTGCTGATCCATTTGTTTCAAGTGGAATTGAGCATACACAAACTCTCTGTGCTGATTCGATCGATTCATATATTAATACAAGTGCTGAAAATTTATAAGTTGATAACCATTGCTCAATCATGAAAGATCATTGCTATGCTTTGACTAATATAGGTGATACTTTACATGCCAATAATGTGGACCATGTGAAATTGCTTACTCATGCTGAATTTTTCACAAGAACATCTCCTACTGAATGTGTGTGCTATGTCATGCTTGATGAATTTGTTGAGATTGATAAAATGCTTGAAAATGTTCTTGACATATCATCTATGAAATCCTTCAGTAGTGCATATGGCTGTAGGTTCATGTTTAACATCATTGTACATCATGCTGTAAATCAATTTAATGTTTGTGCCCTTTGTATAACATGGGACAAGTTTGCTGAATTGAAGTTGAATAGAATGAGTAGTACATCTTGTGAACCATATTTTTCTAAAATTGAGACGAATAGATTGTTTAATGCTTATTGTTCAGAATTACCAATATTATTCCATTGTTCATATTTTTCATCCAAAGAAAGAAATCTTGTGCAAACGTGTTCTATTCATTCACCCAAACTTTTTCCATCTACGTCTGGAACCATGGAGTTTGATAGGTACATCTCTAAATATTTGAATACATTGTGCCATATGAATCTTTATAATGCCATGAATGTTTCACTCCCATCATTTGATATGATTGATCTTTCTATGATGAAACATGATAACATGAATAAAATAAGTGGTTTGGAAAAAATTTTGTGCTACCATTTTCAAAGCTAATTTCAGGTTCACAAAATTTGAGAAACTATTTCTCTCATCAGAAAAGAAATAATGTGCATATGAATTGTGAAGAAGGCAATGAACAATCTTCAATAAGTGATCATAGCAATTGACGTATGCATCCACTCTCTATATTATTTCGGTTGTTTTTAGGAGAACAAAAGCCAAAGATGGCTTTTCTTAAAGTGAGGGAGGATGATATGGCCATGCCAAGGACATCAACATTCACTCTTAATTCTAAGCATCCATTCAAGGTGAAAACTAAACTTGATTCTAAATCCTTTTGGTTTCCACCTACAAGACTACTACTTGGTTTATATGATTATAGATTCAAACACCTTGCTGTGATGGAAGAAGAAGAATGTAACAGAAACATAGCATCTAGCCCTATTAGTCTAGCACAATTATTGGGATTAGACGGATTAGAGTCGAGGACGACTCCTTTTCAAGAGGGGGAGGATGATATGACCATGCCATCAACCAACATGTTACAACCTCCAATTCAAGTAACACCAACTCAAGTATCGCCTACATCGACACCAGCCCAAGCCTTTGGTGGCCCGATTACATGTAGTCGAGCAAAGAAGCTACAATAAGAGGTGAATGCGCTACTTTATGAAGTTCAATTTAATATTAATGAGAATTATATACTGCCTAAGTCATGCACGTTGTTGTTGCTCAGGTTCACCAAGGAGAATGGCAAGAACACACAAGGTGATGACCATAGAGAAGAACCACACTCGAACCAGACCAGTCCTGCAGAACAGTTGGAAAGAAATATTCATAACTTTTGATTTCCAGAGGCTATGAAGGTGAATGAGCACATTTTGGAAAGCTTGTCGAGTCTACTTTCCAATGATGCTCACGCCGACCAGTTTGGACTTATAACTAATGAAATCCGACCAGCTTAGTACATACTGGTCAGACCTCTTGAAACTGACAGAACTGTTAAGAAGGAAATATCATAACTTTTTATTCCCGAAGGGTATGGAGGTCAATGAGGACTTTTTGGAAAGCTTGTGAAATCTAGTTTCTAATGCTTCAAGGCTGACCAGATCCGACCAGTTTTAGAGCAGATCCGACCAGTTTTAGTGTAGACTACTCAGAGGGTTAACAGTCTTCTCAGGACATGATATTGGTACAACTTCTCATATTAAACTGTATCATTCTACAATGTTTCGTGGTGCATGCTATACATGGTGTGAAATCTTATCAAGTTAGCTTTCCAACGCAACCAACAACACGTCATTTGGATTTTTAAAGATGGAGTTATTGCCAAAACACTAAAGACTGCGTAGAAGACTAACAGCCACGCGGAAACTACTCAGAAACTCATTTCGTGGAAGCTTGTTCACATAGCCTACCCTTTCTTTTCCTTTTCGTGTTTATACCTATCTAGGAGGGCTGTTCCTAGTATAAATATCCATGTACTCCTAAGCAAAAAAAAGACTTTTGATAATCGAAATACAGAACCCCCCTTTGTTCAGCTGTGTGCTAATAAATATTGAGAGTGATCTCTATCCCTTTGCTCTTGTGATTTCCTTCACGGGATTTACAGAAGCGGCGGCTTCATCCGCTCCCAATTGGTGCTCGTACTCCCTTTGAGGTTTACCTTGATTGATTGTAGGTTGTGTTGGTTGGTTTCTTGAGAGTGTGGTTGGGTGAATCCTTGATTCAGGTTGCCGATTAAAGACGGTGGTTGGCTTCGAGTTTTATTTGCCAGGTTGCACTAGTTATCGCTGCCTGCAATAAGTTATCCAGCTGTTCTTCAGCTAGTTATTTGGTGATTGATCCTACATCATGAAGATTGAGACCTCGCATCGTATTAGACTCTGATTGCGCTGGTGGGCAAAAATGGCATAGCCGCTGGGGCGTAGGGTCCTAGCGGTCTGACCAGGTTTATTCAAAGTTTTGCACCCGCACACCGTGTCTCTAGTTTTTCAACGTAAGGAGGGGTCAGGCAAAGAGAAATGTCTAGTGAATAGACACTCCCGCCAGCCCTCGAGCGATGTTCGATGCCCTGCCGTTGCTGGGGTTAGAGGCTTGGTATCGAAATTAATACGTAAACTAAATAAGTAAGGATGCTTGTCTTTCGGCGGCGGTTATGAGCTGTTCAATCCACCTGGGCACTGGTTTTACCTCGATGGTAAGAGTGATGGGTTTGGGAAGCCTTCACTGGATAAGAGCGGGATCATGTTTGCATCCTACCCGTTCCTCGGTCGTGACCAAGTTGTCCGATCAACTCGTGTTACCTATTGAGACAAGTTCTTCCTGCAGAAATAGAGAATGAGGACATCCTGTGCAAGAATTTAGTTAGGCAAATAAGCCAAGTGAAGAAAACTTGTCACAAATGGACAAGCTCTTGAATTTTGGTGTAGCAAACGGTCTCTTAGCTCTTCTCCCCCTTTTGTATAAAGAGTTAGTGCATTCCAACCCTTTTCGTTTGTTAAGGTCATAAAAGCCCAGAGTGTGGGTGAGCCAATTTTGATTACACTGGTGAGCAAAGACATCATAGCCGCTGGGGTGTAGGTATCTTGCAGTCTAACCAATTATACTTAGAGCTTGTTCTCATAAACCTAGCTCCTAAGTCCTAACGTAAAAAGAGGGGCAGGCACAGAAAATGTTTGTCGAACAGATATGCTCATATCAGCCCCTGAGTGAGATCTGACCCCTTGTCGTTGCTGGGGTCAGATGTCTCTGAAAAACGATGAGTTGGATAACAAAACTGAGAAGAGAAAGCGTGTGTTTATTAAGGGTAAAAGCAATGTTGTTGTTCGATGTTCTAGGCATTAGTGAAGACTTCGCCGTTCATGGTCTTGAGCTTGTAGACGACAGGACAGAGCACCTCCGCAACTACATACGGTCCCTCCCATGGTGGGGAGAGCTTGTGGCGGTCCTTGTTGCACTATATGAGGTGGAGGACCAGGTCTCCGATGTTGAAGGCTCGACCCTACACTTGTCGGGTGTGGCATCATCGTAACGCCTATTGGTACTTGGCCGAGCGGAGGAGGGCAATGTTGCGTGCTTCATCCAACTAGTCCATGGCATCCTCGAGGGACTCCTTGGCTCCTTGTTCATCGTACGCCCTAATCCTTGGCGCTCCATAGTCGAGGTCGGTTGGGAGGACGGCCTTAGAACCATAGACCATGAAGAAGGGTGTGTAGCCAGTGACTCGACTAGGGGTTGTCCTTAGATTCCAGAGTACTGAAGGAAGTTCAGCAACCTAGCGTGCACTGAATTTGTTCAACCGATGAAGATCCTAGGCTTGAGGCCTTGTAGGACCATGTCGTTTGTGCGTTCTACCTGCCCGTTCATCCAGGGGTGCACTACGGAGGCCTAGTCGACGCGGATGTGATGTTCATCGCAAATTCAGAGGAACTTCTTGCCAGTGAACTGCGTGCCATTATCTGTGATGATGGAGTTCAGGACTCCAAAGCGATGGACAATGTCGAGGAAGAACAGCACGACCTACTCAGATTTGATCATGGAAATCGGTCGAGCTTCTATCCACTTTGTAAACTTGTCTATGGTGACAAGCAAGTGGATGTAGCCCCCGGGGTGCCTTTTTTAGTGGTCTAGCCAGATCGAGTCCCTAGACTATGAATAGCCAGGTGATGGGGATCGTCTGGAGTGCTTAGGCCGGTAGGTGAGTCTATCGGACGTAGTACTAGCACCCTTCGTAGGTGCGTACGATTTGCTCGGCATCAGCTACTGTAGTAGGCTAGTAGAAGCCTTGTCGGAATGCATTTTCAACTAGGGTTCTGAGCATGGCATGGTGACCATAGACCCCACCGTGGATATCACTCGGCAAATGCTTCCCCTGTTTGAAGGGGATGCAGCACTATATGATCCCGGTGTGGCTTCGCTTGTAGAGTTCGCCCTCCACAAGAACAAAGGACTTGGCGTGACGTGCGAGTCGTCGAGCCTCCGTCTTATCTGTTGGTAGCGCGTTATGAAGGAGGTAGTCAAGGTAGAGCGTCCTCCAGTCAACTAGAGGGTCGGGCTCTATCGCTAGGTCCTCTTCGAGCTCCATGACTTCAGGGTCGGATGTAGCCGATGGTTGGTCAGCCCCTGGGCCTAGATTGGATGGACCATCACCGCCTTGTCCTAATCCCTCATAGCGAACCAAGGGCTTGTTCTAGTCACTGGCGAAGATGCCCACTGGCACCAACACTTGGCTAGACACTGCTTTCACAAGCGCGTCGGCTGCCTCATTGAGGCACCCTAGGATATGATTGAGCTCAAGGCCGTTGAACTTGTCCTCCAACCAGCGAACTTCTCAACAGTATGTAGCCATCTTGGCATCATGGTTGCTTGACTCCTTTATGACTTGGTCGACGACCAGCTAGGAATCTCCTTGAACATCGAGGCGTCGGATGCCCAATTCGATGGCAATGCATAGGCCGTTGATGAGCGCCTCATATTCGGCCACATTGTTGGAGGAGGGGAAGTGGAGACGAACCATGTACCTCATGCGTACCCCAAGGGGCGACACAAAGACCATTACTATGTCGATGCCCTTCTTCATCAACGATCCATCGAAGTACATCATCTAGTACTCTTGATCGACGACTGCTGGTGGCATTTGGACCTCGGTCCATTCCACGATGAAATCAACCAACACCTAGGACTTGATGGTCGTCTGGGAGGCATATGCAATGCCCTGACCCATTAGCTCGAGTGCCCATTTTGTGGTTCTTCCTGTGGCATCCTGGTTTTGGATGACCTCGCCGAGAGGGAAGGATGTCATGACTGTCATAAGATATAACTCAAAGTAGTGGCGTACCTTCCTCTTGGTGATGAGGACAGCGTATAGAAGTTTCTAGATTTGGGGATAGTGGGTCTTTGAGTCAGATAGGACCTCGCTGATGAAGTACACAAGGCGCTGTACTTTGAGGGCGTGCCCCTCTTCTTCCCGTTCCACTACCTGGGCGACATTGACCACTTGTGTGGTGACTGAAATGTAGAGTAGAAGGGGTTCTCTATCAGTAGGAGAAACCAATATTGGGGCCTTCGTTAGAAGTAGCTTGATCATGTCAAGTGCCTCTTGGGCCTCGGATGTCCATTCAAAGTGGTTAGCCTTCTTTAGAAGTCGATAAAGGGGAGACCTCATTCGTCGAGGCGCAAGATGAAGCAGCTGAGCGTAGTGAGGCACCCTGTAACTCGTTGTACTCCTTTTATGTTTTGAACAGGGCCCATCCTAGTGATGGCTAAGATCTTCTCTAGGTTGGCTTCGATGCCACGCTCAGAGACGATGAAACCAAGCAACATGGCCCTCGGGACCCCAAAAACGTACTTCTCAGGATTGAGTTTGATGCCATTTGCTCAGAGTTTAGCAAAGGTTTGCTCAAGATCAGCTATGAGGTGGTCAACCCATTTGGACTTGCCCACAATTTCCTCAATGGTCCGCCCAATGAGGTCCCCGAAACACTTGAGCATGCAACGCTGGTATGTAGCCCCAGCGTTCTTTAGACTAAACGGCATGGTGACATAGCAGAACGATCTGAAGGGGGTGATGAAAGATGTCATGAGCTGGTTGGACTCTTTCATCATGATTTGGTGGTACCCAGAGTATGCATCAAGGAAGTAGAGGGTTTCGCACCCTGAGGTCGTGTCGACTATTTGGTCTATGCGCGGTAAAGGAAATGGATCCTTTAGGCATGCCTTGTTGAGACCCGTGTAGTCAACACACATCCTCCATTTCCCACTCTTCTTTCATAGAAGAATGGGATTGACTAACCACTCTAGGTGGTACACTTCCTTGATGAATCCAGCCACCAAAAGCTTTGTGATTTCCTCGCTGATGGGATTGTGTTTTCCCTCATCGAAATGATGCAGGCGTTGTTTCACCGGCTTGCTGCCTAGGCGGATCTTCAAGGCATGCTCAGCGACTTCCGTCGGAATGCCTGGCATGTCCGAGGGTTTCCATGAAAAGATGTCCTTGTTGGCGCAAAGGAAGCCAATGAGCGGGCCTTCCTATTTGGAGAAAAGTGTGGCACCAATGTGCACCATTTTTTCCTCGGTGCTCCTAGGGTCTATGAGGACTTCCTTAGAGCCTTCCGTTGGCCTAAAGGACCTAGTCGACCTTTTGGGGTCGGGCGCTTCTTTAGTGACCTCTTTTCTGATGTCCATGAGCTCTCTAGAGGCTATGATCGCAGCGGCGTGATCACAGCACTCGACTTCACACTCGTAGGCGTGTTGAAATGAGGTGCCAACGGTGATGACCCCTCCTAGGCCCGACATCTTTAGCTTGAGGTAGGTGTAGTTGGGGATGGCCATGAACCTCACTTAGCATGGTTGTCCCAGGATGGTGTGGTAAGTTCCATGGAACCCCACCACTTCGAAAACGAGGGTCTCTATCCTGTACTTGGATGAACCCTCGAAGGTGATGGATAGATCAATCTACCCAAGTAGCATGGCCTTCTTTCTAGGAACAATGCCATGAAAGGGCACTCTAATTGGCTAGATGCGTGCTCGGTCAACGCCCATAGCGTTGAGCATCTTGGTGTACATGATGTTGAGGCCACTGCCTCCATCCATCAATACTTTGGTGAGCCACTTCGTGACAACGATTGTGTTGACCACGAGCGGGTATCTCCCTAGCTATGCGACGCTCTCTGGGTGGTTGGTCCGATCAAAGGTTATAGCGGACTCTGACCACCAGAGGAAGGCAGGTGTGGCTAGTTTAGTCGCATGGACCTCATGACATGCAATCTTCTAGCGGCACTTGGAGTCATAGGCCTCTGATCCTCCAAAGATCATGAGGCAGCCATCCGGTGTTGGAAAGTCATCGCCTTTCTCCTCGACGTCCTCCGTGGTGGGGATAGGGTCCTTTCCGTGCTCCCCTTTGTTGGAGCCTCTGGACAAGAACCACCTCATGAGGCTATAGTCCTTGTATAGATGCTTGACCGAGAAGGCATGGTTCGGGCATGGCCCCTCGAGTAGTTTTTCAAAATGGTTCAGAGTGCCCTCCGTGGGCTTCCGACCACCCCTGCAGTCTACGATGGCCACGAGCGAGCCCTTGCGTTGTTGCTTCTTGTTCTTCTTTTTAGTAGGACGATTGGAGGCGCCTTCGCCGATGTCCTCATCTCACCTCGTCTTGCCATTGAGGCGATCGAAGATTGCTTTGACCGCTTCTTTGCTAGAGGCATGGCTGGTGGTGATGTCTAGGAGTTCCTTGGTGGTTCATGGGCCCTTACATCCCAGCTTGTGAACCATAGTCTCACAAGTGGTCCTGGATAGGAAAGCCTCTATAATGTCGGCATCGACGATGTTAGGTAGCTCGTTGCACTGCCAGGAGAAGCATTGGATGTACCCACAGAGGGTTTCTCTAGCCTTCTGTCAGCAGTTCTTGAGGTCCCATGGGTTTCTAGGGTACTTGTATGTGCCCTGGAAGTTTACCACAAAGATCACCTTTAGGTCTGCCCAACTCTAGATTATGTTGGACGGAAGGTGTTTCAACCATATTCGTGCCAAATCGTCCAAGAATAATGGAAGGTTACGGATAACGAAGTGGCCATTATCCGCTCCACTAGCTTGGCAAGCAAGCTGATAATCCTCGAGCCATAGTCCGGGATTTGTCTCCCCAGAGTACTTTGGGATGTTGGTTGGTGCTCGGTATCTTGGTGGGAAGGCAGCGTTGAGGATGTGTCGGCTGAAGGCCTGAGGCCCCAGCAGGCCGGGGCTCGAGCTTCAGTCCTCACCATTGTCGTAGTGCCCACCATGACAAGGGTGATAGCCATGGCTAGCTTCCTCTCTTAAGCTATCGTAGGTATGCCTACTGGCATTAAGGGTGTTGCGTGCATCGCGATTGCGGCCAAGACGCTGATGCACCGGGACCACGGTGCACTTCCCATGGTCTTGTGGCTCATGGTGGACCAACACAGCCCTGCTGGGGTGCTCTGAGAGCATAAGCTGGCTGGTGTCGAGCATGCATTGCCAAGACAATGAGCTCTTGGCTTGCTGTGCCACCACACGCTCGAGCAGCGTGTGAATCTTATGGTGGGCCTAACGATCTGTGGGTGTTGTGGCCTATGGAAGACCATGGAGCAAGACTGATGCAGCGGTGATGTTCTGGCTTGCCCGAGCGAAGTGAGGGAGGGCTTCATCATTGGCGATGATCCTCTGGTTCATGTCACGGGCCATGGCACATGCGCGTCCACTGTCTCCATGGTACTCGATCTCCTAATTGAGCTACGCGCATTCCTGCTCAAGTTGGAGTCATGCTTCCTTGATATCTTGGTGTCGGGCTTTCAGCTACTCCACCCTTATGTGAGGTGGGGCCATTGTCTCCCTGTCAGCCTTATTGTTGAGGTCATTCGCCAGGGTAGCCTCCTCCTCGGGGACGCTTTCAATGTGTCCCTCAGGGGTACCTATCATGAAGCATTCATGAGAGGGGTGATGGCTCCCCCTACTAGAGTCAGAGCCAGAGGGTGACTCTAGCTCCTCTACGAGGAGGTCATGGAAAGATTCCATGATATGTTCGATCACCCCCACAAACTCATTGTTCGTGGGGGATGGGATCATGCGATGGGCCACAAGGTGGCCAACGGTCTCTATGGTGTTGTAGAGACCAAACAGGAGCACCATTAGGGCGCTTCGGATGATGTATTTTGGGGAGAACGGCTCTCCCCTGGTAAGCTGTAGCTCCTCGAGCATCTTAGTGATCATGTTGAGGCCGGTGGAGTGGAAGGGTTGAACGACAATGGGTGCCCATGCTAGTTCTCCCTCCACCATGATGATGAAGTCTAGGTCCCCAAAGCGCACGCGTGTACTCAGGACCCAGCTGATTCCGTGGCTAGCCATCCATGGCCTAATGTTAATGTTGGAACATGCAAAGTCCCCTACCTGGCGCGCCAACTATCGGTGTTTCTAGTAAACACCAACCAATAAATTTGTGTTATTGCGCGTCTGATCTAGATGGTGTACTAAAAGAAACAAGGTTTATACTGGTTCAGGCAAAATGTCCCTACGTCTAGTTCATGGTTGTTGCTCATGTTATTAGCACTAAAAAGTTCATAGTAGGGATTACAAATAGGCGAGAGAGGGACAGGTCCCAAGTCTCTGATGGAAAGGTCAAATGGATACTGAGAGCTTGATTGCTGCTCAGCTATGTGTGATGTGATGCACGATGTGTTGAATCGATCTCCATAGTGGGGTGCCCTACCTTCCCTTTTATAGACCAAGGGGAAGCAGGGATTATAGATGGGAGAAAGAAGGAAAACCAGAGGCAAAGGAGGTCCTTCAAAAATGCTAGGTCTTCCTTTTCCTCTGAGCGAGCCTTGCTGACACGATAGACGGTGTTAGGGATAGCTCCATGCTAGGTGCATGACCGTTGATCCTAATAGGGCCATGCTGGGCATCTATCCGCTAATGATGCCATGTTCTAGCCTTGTTAGCAAGTGGTCACATCCCATCCCGCCCCAGCGGGCGGCGTGATGGACCAGTGTGCTGATCCATGACCCTACGGGGAGCAGACAGTGCAGTGACCGCACTTCCATTTCTATAGATGATGTGAGTTTCCTCCTGGACCATAGTGGTTGTCGTATGCTTCCGTCAGGATCCATGCCCGAGGGCAAATGGCAGCGCCACAACACTGTAAGACAAATGTCGGCGCCTACAACACTGTTCGGGCTCTGACATGCCTGTAAGGGCATAAAGCGCCCGTCTTGTCATATCCTGATTGTACTTTCCTACATGTGTGCAGGGTATGGTCCTCGGTATTGTGGTTGACTTGAGTGCCCTACCTTATCTATGTGCATAGTTATGATTGAGAAGCGCGCAGACATCGGGTGAGGTGGAGCCAGCCCTCGGATGTCGGGCGAGGCGGAGCCAGCTCTCGGACATCGGGCAAGGCAGAGCCAGCCCCCAGACATCGGGCGAGGCAGAGCCAGCCCTTGGGGATTGAGCGAGATGGAGTCTGCCCTCAGATGTCGGGCGAGGCAGAGCCAGCCCTCGGGAGTCAGCCTTCGGGGATCGAGCGGTGTAGTCGTGCTCTCGATCATGTGGATGAATCAATGTTGATGGTCATTAGCTCCTCCTCTTCGAATACCCTAATATTGGTCCCCGACAACCCCCGTGGCAAGTGACAATCAATCAATCAATCACAATGAATATCCCCAAGACAAGATGACACAATGATTTTTCCTCCAAGGATCACTTACTTGCCCACGTCCCCATTGTAGCGATTCACCCACTTGGAGGTTCACGTGCAAATAGGCATCACACGCCTAACCCACAACTGGGTGCTGCCCAACCAACACAAGATGGGGATCCACAAGCTACGTGCAATCCACTAGAGTTGCCTTTGATGCTCCACCGGGGAAGGCACAAGAACCCCTCACAATCACCAGGAGGTCGCCAAGAACAATCACCAACTCTTGCCAACTCTCCTCCGCTGCTCCAAGCCGTCTAGGCATCGGCAAACGCCAAGAGTAACAAGAAAACCATAGCAAATCGATCCCCAACTGCCACTAGATGCAATCACTCAAGCAAATGCACTTGGAATCACTCAATCTCACTTTGATTTGCACTATCAAGCAAGTAGATGAGTGGGAGGGTGTTTGCTCAACTCAAAGGATGCTATCACATGTAAGAATGACCAAGAGGGTGAGCAAAACACGCACAAGCTCTATTTATAGAGCCCCTAAAAGATAGAGCCGTTATATCCTTTCATGGTGTTTACACCAAAATTTGGTAAGCTTATCCTGGAAAGGAAGAGATCGGCCGATGATGTCAAAGCAAGAAAGTTTCCTAATTAAGGGATATTTATGAGCCGGTCAGAAAATATTAATTAATAAATTTGAGAGAGACATGACGTCCAGGTGCATATCAGGATGAAAGAACCAAGGACACGTATCAAACAAGGAAGCTTCATCCGCAAGGATTCTGCATAAGAAAAATTAGAGTCCATGTATCTTGATATTTCTTTTTATTATCTAGTCATGTTTGTTTAGGACTCTTATCAGCCCAGGGTATAAATATAAATCCCCAGCTATTGTAACAGAGGACATCCAATCAATCAATACAAGTTACTTTTTTCGGCACCGTGCCAACCCTTAGGAGTAGGAGTAGAGTAGATTCCGGTGAGTTCTTCAATAAGCAGGGCTGCATCAGTCTGATTGACCTTCAGCTTGTCTATAAGTACCATCATGGCTTATACTTTGGTTTATACGGCTGCATCGGTTAAGTTCGACCTCCACTACGTGCTCTAGTATAAGCTAGTTATCGATTCTTATCTAGTTCAAGTACGGCTGCATCGATCCGATCGACCTCCACTGCTCGAATTAGATTAAGGTCAAGTTATTAGCTCTACCTAAGGGTGGCATCCTTTGGGTAGATTCATTAAGTTTCCGATCTTGCTAATGTTCTTATTGTTATTAGTTTTTTCAGCAACATCAACCTGCCCGATCGAGATCGATCTAGATCGAACTCACATCCTTTTAATCCCTCGTTTATCTTGTTACATTGCAATGGTTCTTACTTTAAACGATGGGTTACATTTTATCGGCTGTTCTACTTCAATCTTGATCATGCATAGTACGTGGTCAAGGCATGTCTGATCTTGAGAAGGTTTACTAGTTAGTTGAATCTGGTCTATAGCTCGCTATCATGGCTGCATCGATTCGGTCGACCCCCACTGTTAGTACTCTAGATCGGAGGATGCTAGCTGGTAGGTTTACTTTCAACCAGGCATGACCTTGGATGTTTGCTATGCCTGCATCAGCTAAATAGTCGATTGCCCACATTTTAATGTTCATAGTGTGTTTTCATGATCCTGTTAAATATGAGTATATTTGTTTTCTTTAAAAATTGAATCTGTTATCTTTATTATGGCTGCCATCGATCCGGTCGAACCCCACTGTTAAAAATGATAGGTTAGATTTGAGGAGTTGATAGGTCTGCTCGTGTTGAATAGTCAATTGTTCACATGCTATGATCCTTTTTCTACCTAAATCGGCTCTTTTAGCCTATTCGTCTGCGCTTTCATAGATATGTCATGCTCTGATGAACCTGTTGAAGTATGGTTGATTCTATGAATTTTTTGGATTTAGTTTGTTGTTATCATCATAGCTGCATCGATCCGGTCGAACCTCACTATTGATGGTAATAGATTAGGTCTAGACGGTTCGTGAGTCTATATATATCAAATAGTCAATTATGTGTGTGGCATATCCCTTTTTGTTACTAAATTCATTGGCTCTACATTATGTATTGATCGAATCTGATTTAGCCAGTGATGTATCTCTGACGCATATATGTTAATAGCTCAAGGGAAAGAATCATTAAAATTGGGTACATCGCAATTGTCATTGTAAAATCAATCACAACCCGCGAGTGTTACAGTTCCTAATAGCCGATTTTCTTCTCATATCAGTTATTTGATTGATTTTCCCATCTGGCTGTTAGCCCACTGGATCATCGAACACTCACCAGCGTTGTCGACCACGACTAACATTGTCCGACCACACACTATGACTAGAGGTAGAATAACGATAGTTTGTGGTCAGTGTCACTAGCATGTGCTCAACAACATTAGTGAGTGGTCGGATATCTCCGCGATCCAGTGGGCTAACACTGGCTGCTGCTGAAGCGGCACATTTGGAACTATCTGGGCAAAAACCGGCATGTTCCACCTTAAATTATTGATAAACTTTCTCTCCTTATCAAATGCATATCAAATTGACTGGCATGCCCTTGGGAGGAATTTGTAGGGTCGACTAGTCCTGTGTTGAAGCCAAGCAGATCTCTAGCCTTGCTTCGTCAAGTAGATCCTTTTGGCTTGCTATGTGCTCGGTGCATCGACGCATTTTTGCGTTGACACACGTTTTGGCACACTCGGTGGGACCACAATTATTTGATTAGAAGTCGGCCGAAATTAATCATTATGCTGAATCTTTAGGACAGTTCTAAGAACATCATCCATATTGCCAAGATTTACCACCGCATGAGGCTTGTAAGCCAATCCTTCTATACAT
This sequence comes from Miscanthus floridulus, assembly GCF_019320115.1. Lineage (NCBI taxonomy): Eukaryota > Viridiplantae > Streptophyta > Magnoliopsida > Poales > Poaceae > Miscanthus > Miscanthus floridulus. The sequence continues at coordinate 100,540,899 of NC_089581.1, forward strand.
GTCATCTGCATGTGGCCGGTTGTGACGTGTGGCAACACGTTGACACTCCAAGTGATAAACTCAAGAAGATCAAAAGCTACTACTCCTATACTCCACCACTCAAAGAACTATTTGGCTGAGTGCACACAGAGATATTCACTTAGCTTGGTTAGACTAGTAGCTTAAAGAAGACTTATATCGTACATTGATTTGGATTGGAGAAGATGGAAAGGCACTATATTGGTCATATATATCAAATCAGATATGGTGTGCTCAAGCACATGTTGGAGAAACTCCTAGATGGAATTTTTCATTAGGCAAGCAGTATAAAAGTGATATTTATGGAAGGTTATTGATGGAGATCGGCTATCTCAAAGTGGAATCGGCTAGGGTCCAAAGTCTTGCTCGCTAAGACGATGCAGCCTCGAAGAGCCGATTTCCCTATTGCAATAGCTGATAAATTTCTTGGTGAATGACTTCAAGTTGCTTCATCAGCTCGATAAGGATCTAGGGGCAGGTCCAGAGATTAGATTAATGATTATTATAATTTTGGTACAAGGAATCGGCTGTTTAGGAGAAGAATCGACTATTGGCTTAATTTCAGAAGAAACTAGCAATCGATTCAGATTTTAGAAGTAGTCTTGGCCCGAGCAAGTACGGTGACCACACGAGCATATCATCACCGAAACGCACCTTGAAGAACAAGCTAGAGGGTCTCACTATGTAGCAGGCACTGGATGGCAAAAAGCCATCCAGGGCCACATTCAAAAGTATCGGCTGAGTAGAGAGCATGTTAGTCGATACAGTGGAGTAATCGGATTCTTCTTAAAAGCTCGAAGAGGGATATCGGCTTGGACAATATCGGCAGCAGAAGTCCACAACAGTCATCTAGGCAGCCGATACTTCTACAAAGATGGTCTAAAGAGATGCCAGCTAATATCAGCGCATTGGCTATTTACAGTTTGGCGTACGCACAACCAATGTGATCAATCATGTAAGAATATTAACCAATGTCTTCTGAAAATATATTGCTAGGGATGTTGTTAATAGAATTCCAAGTAGAAGTTGCAAGATTCTATTTTTGGAAAATTGGTGGTAGTACTTTAAGAAGCCATCATGAGATGACCTTATTGGCTATGAGCATTTATAATTTAAAGCCAGTAGCCCTCAATGAATATCAATGCAGCTTCTGGTTATATCTTGAATTCTTTCATCGGCTATTGTTTCTTGATTCGATAAATAGTCGATAGAGGTAATAACAAAGGATAGCCGATGGATGGATTTTTGCTCTGGTTAAGCATATTCTATCGGCTTATTACCTATGTTTTTTCACTGTGGAATCACAATCATTTGAGAAGTCAGGGATCAGCTCCAATATTGAAAAGTATTCAGCACTATTCTGAGGCAAGCTGGAATTCATGTACGAAGGAAGTTGAAGAAGAAATGACTTTGCCTACCAGTTACGTAGTTGCATGTGAGATTATTCAAAAAGTACAAGAGATAAAGTCCGAATGCCACACATGTGCACATGGCCACGTTGATGCTTGGAGTCTGAAGCTCGGTGCTTGACAGCAGTATCCGATTGAAGCACAGAGCAGAGGCAGGACCTACCTATATTCAAAGGTGTAATGTATCGGCTATTAATATCAGCTATTTGATCAAGCTGCAGATGTTGTCATCAGCTCAAGAAACAGTTACTTAACCAAAAATCAAGTATTCGGGCCGATGACGCCAATAGAAGGTGATCAGCAAGGATTGTTCAAAGCCGATGGAATCTAGACAATCATCATTGGAAGTTGGTATATACAATGCTATCTTATGCGTGTGGAAGAAGGCTTGCAAGCGTCTTGGAATCCAATTGGAGATGTATGATGAAAACAAGGAAGCATAGTCCGTTAAGTGTATATGTGCATGTCATGCATGGGATTCCAAGAAGGATATGGGTATACATCTGCAGTTGATCGGCTAGATGGAGCCGATAAAGTCCAGTCAATCATTTATGAACCCCAAGTGATCAAATCCATCTTCGGTATGATACTCCAATTTTATTGGCACTTTTGCATATCTTGCTAGCCTAGTTGTTTATGAGAGAAAAAACAAAAGGGAAATATTTATATATCATATATGCAACACAGTCACCAGCCAAACGACAAAGCCAGATCATAAAGCCGATAAAAACTGACAGATGATGACAATTGTTGACTCAGTTGGAACCAATCGATGAGTATGTGAAGATAGCCAATATCGATGGTTGAAAGTATATTGAAATATTTTATTGCGTCAAGTTGATCAGCAAGTCAATTGGACATTGGCTTTTAGAATATTAATGCATCGGTTATTCTTGATTCAAGGATTGTTGCATCTAGGTTGCTTATCGGCTTGCATAAGTATAGCTCATCGGCTATAAAAACTAAATAGCCGATGGAGCATGGTCATGAAAATGAAGAACAAGTTCGAAAGGAAGATGATGTGGACCCCGAGCAGATCATCAGCTCTGTCGGACGAGCAAGACTGCCGAGAAAAAGATCCTTGATCGATAGCTATGCCGACTGTGACTTTTGCTCTCTGGGCATATCATACCAACAGGTCCCTAAGAAAAGGAAAGCACTGACAAACCATGATAGTTCATCGGCCTCCTACCGCTGTTCAATCCACTGTGACACAACAAAATAGAGATCATCCGATGCATGTTCCACCAAGGCAAGAATGTAAAGGTAATCACTGGTGACCAGCTAGATATTGGCAAGGGGACAGTGTGGCGCCTTAGCAAGGGCACCAACATGTACTCGTCCTCTAGTGATGGATGGTCTGATCGACAAGGTGGATGGATCCGCCAAGATGTTCCTAAGTATGAGATCATGAATTGGCTAGACACATCTACGGCATGCCGGTGATGGCGTGAACAACACGTCGGCACTGACTAAGATGGACATCGACATCGCGATGGACAACGCAATGAATACAAACCCAAGTGCGTTGAACATCATATGAAGAATTTGGGTTGAGCATGATCTTGAGTACCATGTTCACCAACTACGGTGAGGGTGAACAAGAAGCGCTGGCGTGGTGCAGAGGATGTTGCACGGCCTCAACAAGGCTACCGCCAATCCTGACTTCTTCAGCGATGACAACCAGGGCTGCTACAAACTGTCAAAGCTCGCTGAGCAGGTCACAAAGTACGCCAAGGTAGTCAGGTCTAGGGAGCTACACACATTCAAGGGGCACATCAAATCCATCGTAAAGCTCAAAAAACTTCAACTTATGATAGTTGCTGGCACACATGTCAATAAAAGCCGATGATGGCTCTTTTACTATGAGCAGCCAAGAATCAAGAGTCCAGGTGCATCACATTGAAATTTATCAGGCTATTCACCTCCATTGGCTACTCACCCCCACTGGCTCCAAGTACAGATATACAGAGATCAGCTCGGGGGCCAGTATTAGCTCAGGTTCCACTTTAGCTGATACGTCAGGTGATGGAGCCATCCGGCCTGGCAAATGCGACATGGCCGGCTCTACCACAACAAAGGTACCTCGACAATAGACGAACCGATAGCTCCACAAGAGAGCCGATAGTTCAAAATCAGTAGTTGACAAATTAGGAAGAGGAACCAAAAGGTGGGTTAAGCATAAAGCTGATGAGATTGGCCTATTGGCTCCTATTAATATGGTTGTCTTTTCCTACAGCATACAAAGCTCAATCTAAAGATGGAAGTGATAAGCTCGAATGGCTTGTTCTAAATGGAGGGCAATATAGTAATATATTCTTCAATAAGAGAAAAAACATCATGAGAGGTTGCGTCAGAAACACAAAAAAGCTGGCAACCTGACAGCCGATAGGGGACCATCGGCTGAATAATTTTGATGTCGTAAATATTCCCGGTTCTCAAATTTATGGCGAAGAGGGATTTATCTTGAGCCGGGAATTATTATTAAATAAGATGCTAGAGTGAACACCTCATATTTGCTACGTGCCTCTGTTGAGCGCTCTTCAACATGTGGCACTATATATTGTTAAGAGAAGATCAAAAGAGTTGTCTGCTTAGTTGTTGCAAGCTGCTGGAAGTCAGCCAAGGATGACTTATATTGCTGCATGCCAGAAAGAAAGGCTGGAGGCCTAGCACAGAGGAGAAAAGATCTAGCAACATGAAAAGGGTATACACAGGAAGCAACCAGGAACCATCACATATGTAATCGAGGAAAAAGCCAATGTTCATGCTTCCAAATATAGCCAATAGTCCAAGTCATCAAAGACATCGGCTCCAAGTATCGAAGTGTAGTGGAGCTTTTGAGACGACGGCTTTGGATGCAAAAAGAGCTAATGGTGAACCTTGTGTATGCAACTCTAGGCCATGTGTTGCTATTATGGTGGTTCAAGACTAATGGCAGCCACGACAAGCTACCATGGGCAAGGTCAAGAAACTCATGGTCAACGGCGATGACAAGGAAGTGATGCTAGCAAACAAGGTTGTGGACCTCCTCCTCTACATCAACTATATTCTCTTGTGTAGACATAGCCAATGGATGAGCAAAGGACGTGGAAGAGTCTAGGCCATAACATAATAAATGCTACTCATTGTTGTCCACATGGAGTCTCGTTGATATGGCAAGTGACCTCAGCTATGTCATGTCCGATGCATGCATGTCCTTCTCGGAGCAGTGTAGTAGCATCGACATCAATAGACTATTTGAGCCGACCGCCATAGTGGCCAAGCTCATCGGCCAATCCTCGGCATTTACCGCCGTGCCCTTTAGACAGATCAGCATGATGCCCCACGCCGACATCATCGACTGCTGCCCCATTGGCGACAAGATAGGAGCTAGCAGAAAATAGGGTCTCTAAACTCATGCTTGGCGAGGACATGTCTAACGACAACAAAGGTGTCTACACTACCATGATGCACCTACAGCGCACTCAGCGGCCAACGCAGGAAGCCTCTTAGCCAGCCCTGACTTTCTTATAGTTTGTGGCTTCGGAAAGCGATTTTTTTTGTAGTGCTCTGTGTGTGTGTGTGTGTGTGTGTGTGTGTTGTCAACTTGATCTGATTGCAGGACCTCTAAAACTATCAATCGCCTTATTAAAAGTCAGAAGTAGTAAATGAAAGATTGCTCGCAATCAGCTCAGAATTGGAAGATCAAGGCATCAACCTTATAGAGCCCTTTATGTAGTGCATGCAAGTCAGATTTCTATGCATATATATATACATGATGTACGTGGGCACAAAAAGGATGAATCGGATCTTGGAAGTATGTGTGGTCATGCCATATCATATGTTTGATTGGGAACGTAGAGATCATAAGGCCGACGAAGTCTAGCTGATATATGCATACTGGGAGAAAGTCCGAGCAAGGGCATTCATCAGTTTAGAGCAGAGGTACGCATATTCTTTATTTCCTACTTTTCCTGTCACTTGTGAACAATCTATCATAGGGAAAGCATGCTATCTAAGTAGTTGATGAATGAGATATGGTATGACGAAAGAAACCTTGCTTCTTTTTGCAAAGTACTTGGGAAATTTTCTTACAAAAATTCAAAATCAATAGCTTGTCTCCTCAATGATGTTGAATTTCCTACTAGATCCATATATTAGTCCCATTAAAAACCTTTCACATAAGTTGCTTGCTCTTTGTTGAGTTTTGTCAAGTCTTGTTGACCCTTGTTGAGAGATTTATCATGCTCCCAAGATCAAAATCACATACATGCCACATATATGTGCTGCTTCTATACTCGAAGTATGCAAAAACATGTTTTTCATCCACCTCAAAATGTTCTGCTCCTACACAGGGAGAAGACAAAAATATGTTTGCTAGGTTTTATCAGAATAAATGCTCCAAGTTCTTGATAATATTTCTCTCAAAAGTTGTTGTAAAAAGAGACATGGGTTATGCAAAATATAAAAGATGGACACAAAAGAGGTCCAAAGTAAAAAGGAAAAAAAGAAATGAGAATAAAGATAACCCATGTTCTCACAAAAAAAATATTTCACAAGAGAGAAATATATTTCAGAGAGCATAGTAGAATTAGGTTAGCCACTAAATATTCCACACAGATGCACATCTTGATCTAAGAGTATGACACTTCTCTCCTTGGATCCAGGGTTTGACTTTATGATATGCAAGGTAAGTATTCTACATACTTTGTCCCTACCCAAACTCCACATAAGCTTTTTAGAAGTAGGGTAAATAGAGGCAAAACAATGTCTTGATGAGGAACTATGCATATTGAGCGATCTAAGAGAATCATTAGGGGAGCAAAGCTATGTTTTAATTTAAAAATCTTTCAAAAAACCCAAGTTTTCTGAGCAGGAGAAGTGAGGATGACTGGATTCTAATCCGTTCCATTCTTTAACCACCCAAGATGGCGTGATAGAAACTTCAAAGTTCACATGTATAGGTGAAGCTTGGAATAAGGTAATATTGCTGCCAGTGAATTCTTCAGCTCCTTACCAGTGATTTGATAGCCGATTATAGTTATAAACTCGAGGGTCAGCTCTTAATCGGCTAAAGCAGATGAATAGTCAACCCAAGTAAGTCATTAAAGTAAAGTATTGGAATCAGATGTCATTGACTCGGGAAAGGAGATTATTGGATCCAAATAGTTCGAAGCATGAAAACTCATACTTTGAACTAGGGGGGCTGTGTTTACACCAAAATTTGGTAAGCTTATCCTAGAAAGGAAGAGATCGACTGATGATGTCAAAAGCAAGAAAGTTTCCTAATTAAGGGATATTTATGAGCCGGCCAGGAAATATCATTTAATAAATTTGAGAGAGACAAGACGTCCAGGTGCATATCAGGATGAAAAAACAAGGACATGTATCAAATAAGGAAGCTTCATCAACAAGGATTCTACATAAGGAAAATTAGAGTCCATGTATCTTGATGTTTCTTTTTATTATCTAGTCGTGTTCGTTTAGGACTCTTATCAGCCTAAGGTATAAATATAAATCCCCGGCTATTGTAACAGAGGACATCCAATCAATCAATACAAGCTACTTTTTTCGGCACTGTGCCAACCCTTAGGAGTAGGAGTAGAGTAGATTCTAGTGAGTTCTTCAACAAGTAGGGCCGCATTGGTCCGGCCAACCTTCGACTTGTCTATAAGTAGCGTCATGGCTTACACTTTGGTTTGTACGGCTACATCGGTTAAGTTCGACCTCCACTGCAAGCTCTAGTATAAGCTAGTTATCGATTCTTATCTAGTTCAAGTACGGCTGCATCGATCCGATTGACCTTCACTGCTCGAATTAGATTAAGGTCAAGTTATCGGCTCTACCTAAGGGTGGCATCCTTCGGGTAGATTCACTATGTTATTGATCTTGCTGATGTTCTTATTGTTATTAGTTTTTTTCAGCAACATCAACCTACCGTTCGAGATCGATCTAGATCGGCCTCACATCCTTTTAATCCCTCATTTATCTTGTTACATTGCAATGTTTCTTACTTTAAATGACTGGTTATGTTTTATCGTCTGTTCTACTTCAATCTTGATCGTGCATAGTACGCGGTCAAGGCATGTCTCATCTTGAGAAGGTTTACTAGTTAGTTGAATCTGGTCTATAGCTCACTATCACGGCTGCATTGATCCGGTCGACCCCCACTATTAGTACTCTAGATCAGAGGATGCTAGCTGGTAGGTTTGCTTTCGACCAGGCATGACCCTGGCTGTTTGCTATGCCTGCATCGGCTAAATAGCCGATCGCCCGCATTTTAACATTCATAGTGTATTTTCATGATCCTGTAAAATATGAGTAGATATGTTTTCTTTAAAGATTGAATCTATTATCTTTATTATGGCTGTCATCGATCCGGTCGAACCCCACTGTTAAAGATGATAGGTTAGATTTGAGGAGTTGATAGGTCTACTCGTGTTGATTAGTCGATTGTTCACATGCTATGATCCTTTTTCTACCTGAATCGGCTCTTTTAGCCAATTCGTCTGTGCTTTCATAGATATGTCACGCTCTCATGAACATGTTGAAGTATGGTCGATTCTATGAATTCTTTGGATTTAGTTTGTTGTTATCATCATAGTTGCATCGATCCGGTCGAACCTCACTGTTGATGGTAATGGATTAGGTCTAGACGGTTCATGGGTCTATCTGTATCAAATAGTCAATTATGTGCATGGCATATCCCTTTTTCTTACTAAATTCATTGGCTCTACATTACGTATTGATCGAATCTGATTTAGCCAGTGATGTATCTCTGACACATACATGTTAATAGCTCAAGGGAAATAATCATTAAAATTGGGTACATCGCAATTGTCATTATAAAATCAATCACAACCCATGAGTGTTACAGTTCCTAACAGCCGATTTTCTTCTCGTATCGATTATTTGATCGATTTTCCTGTCTGGCTGTTAGTCCACTGGATCACCGAGCACTCACCAGCGTTGATGACCACGACTAACGTTGTCCAACCACACACTATGACTAGAGGTAGAATAATGATAGTTTGTGGTCAGCATCACTAGCGCATGCTCGGCAACATTAGTGAGTGGTCTGTCACAGAACCGACCAATTTATAAGAGTACAAGTACAATGACAGCCCGCAAGTAGTCGCACTGTCATACTTGAACCCATATAAATCCGGTAGCCCGTCGAGTACCAGACGGGTCTCGATAAACGATTTACAACAACCACGATCATGCATGATTCAACATACATGCCACACATTACATAAAGTTCATAGATATATTTTCATCATCAGAGTATGAATAAAAGTTATTACAAACCGAGTTTGATAGATAAAGTGGAAGCAATTAAGTTTGAAAATAAAGTTTCCAACATAGTTTGATACAGTGCCAAGTAGGATCATGGTCCACAAAAGCAAAGATAGGGATCAATAAAGAAGCCTGCCCAAGGCTTACTCCTCATCCACGGTGGGATAGAAGCAACTCTTGCAATAACCATGATACACAATGCCATCTGCAACAATGGGAAATAAAACCCTGAGTATGAGAAGGTACTCAGCTAGACTTACCCGTCATAAACCAGAAATAAAATGACTCAAAGGATTATGCAAGGCTATATAAGTGGAGATAGCTTGACAACATTTTGCATAAAAGCAATTGACTTAGTTGTACAATTATGATTCCTTTATCAAGTTAATTATAACTATCCATCTCTAGATTAGCAACTATCCTGTGCTAAACATGTGGTATATCAATTTAAAAGCATACAATAGTAACCATAGCAGGTATTTTAATTCCATATTCATTCGAACCATCATGTTCCATAACATAGTTACTACGATGTTGGGACTAGCCAAGTTTCTCACTATCCAGGAGAGACGGTGATTCGAATTGATTTCAACCAGCTGGGAATTTATTCCTAACACAAACCTAGGCATACCGCGCGAAGGCAACCTTAGGTCACCTTTGGTACAACTTAGGTCCACATTTCGTGGGTCCGTACCGCGCCGCACAATCTGGGACACCAGATGCTAGGACGTTCAGGCCTAGCCTGCCCTTGGGCTCAGTCTAATTGCCCCCCCCCCCACAAGGAGTGCACAACAGAACGGGTCCCAGCCTGAGTTGAGCTACTTGGCTTCGCGGTCGAAACGAGTTATCCGGCCAGCTAAGTGATAGGCATGCGTTCAATCTTATCAGAAGCGCCAATCATGGTACGGTCCTTAATTGGCTCAGACGAAATCACATGAGTCATCCTATGCATAGACTCTGCCCGGCCTCGATTTTCTTTTATCCCATGGTTGTATTCCACGATAGCAAATATAGTTAACCGTGCTCTGGTATCCACCTATATCTCGCAGGTGACAGGACATCATCCAACTTCTACCGGTCTAAGCATGGCTAAGCATATATTCAATCCTGGACCTATACTGTAACACCTCGGGTGTTAGCCTTGCATAACTTGACTTGCATAACATGAGCATGAGCATCAAGCATTCATAAATCATCATTTACAATTGAAACATTTGATGGAAACATATGAAACATTGCTTGTTATCTCGTGTTTCTTGAAACATATGCAACGTTTGCTTGTTTTTGCATATTTCTTTGTACTTATGCAAATAATCATGAATGAAAACATGTACTTGGTAGATGTGAGTCACAAAAACATGTAACCACACTTGGGTTAGCAATTAGTGCATGGTTCATGAAAGTCACTTTTCATAATCAAGCCTTTAAGGCATATTTCATGTGATTACTTTAAATAGCTCTATGAGTGACTACTACATAAAATGATTGAATGACCTTGCAACTTGCTTGAACATGCTTAGGATATCATTATGAACAACTTTGGTATTTAGGGCTAGGGCTAGTTTGGTCATTTAGTCATGGTTTGAGTATGTATCATGATTTCAAAGTGACATGTTTGACTAAAGTTGAACTAGGTGCTAGAGACCTTGCATGGAGGAGTTCACTAAAGCAAAGTTGTAGTATTTGATATAAGGAACAACTTTTATTTTTGGGTCATTGACTGATTTAGCTTCTAACATGCTTGATTAGGTCCCAAAAAATCAGGAAAATCAGCATTTCTTGACTTAACAAAAATTTCTAAGTTGTTGATTGACTGACCGACTGACAGCCGATGTTTGGGGTGATATTACTCCGTTTCCGTTGCGAATTAGAATGAGGTACTTGAACCAAAGTTGTAGCTAGTACATAGGACTACACAAGTCGTGTAGATCGTTTGCATGTTGGAGCTTTGGTTTAGCAGATAATTCACCGTGTAAACTCGCTGTCAGGCTCGAACCCGTGTTCACTGAACGAACTGAATCGCTCAGCATAGTGGCCGACTGGTTCAGGCCGTGGTCGCCGCGTGGCGCAGAGCATGGCCGCGCGTCGCCGGCGCTCTGCCCAGCATGGCCAAGGCAGGCCGAAGCGTGCCTTCATCACGCCAGCGCCCGCCCACACTCAGCCGCGCACCCCATTTGCTTCGCCTCGGTTTCCTTCGTCGTCTCGCAGTGCCAGCAGCAGCCACCGAGCTCCCGCAGCTTCGCCGTCGCCATAACCGCGCACAAGCTTGTGCCTGGCCACTCCATCACCACAGCAGCACTCCATCGCCACCACAGCAGCGCACTACCTCCTTCCGTGCCCGCTGACAGCCTTCGGTAAGCGCCAGCATCATGCGCAAGCTCGCCGGAGCTTCCCCGCCGTGCCCGTCACCGTGGCTGGGGCGTGTCCCTCCACCATAGACCGCATAGCCATGAGCATTAGGTTCGCCTAAGCCCAGGGATACTCGTCCGCGCCTTTTTTTGCTTCGCCGTGGCCTCCACCGGTGTACCGCCGTGGTCCAGCCCCGCCGCTCCGCCATTGCCACCGCCGTCGTCTCTAGAGTCGGGAATAGGTCCGGCCATCTGGCTCATTATACGCGCTAGGTCGAGTAGAAGGTCTGGTGAAGATGTTACCGCCGGCGAACTCGCCGCCGTCGAGTTCTAGCCGCATCAGTCGTGCAGCGCCGCCGTGCTCTGCTGTGTCTCGCTGACCAGTGGGTCCCGCGTGTTAGCGACTCCATGTTTCAAATCTAGTTTAGTTTGAATGCAGATTCACATTTGTTTTGTTATTTTTGTATCTTCAGTTTGGTAGCTCCTAAATTTGTGAAATAAATTTTGTAGTGTTCCTTAGGAAGTGTAGTATTTAGTAAAAATATGTTTTTAACATTTACAGTAGAAAGTTTTGGAGATTTAAATAGGGATTTGAAATGTGCTTTTGAATGCATTCAAATTTGTTTATTTTATATCTAGAGTTCCTGTGCTCCAAAAATTATGAACTTTTTGTGGTAAGCTATTCTTGTCATATATGAACTCTGGTAAAAATTTGAGGACTAGTGCATGGGTAGATTTATAGTTATAGATTTTTATTTTATGAATAGTCAATCCTTGCATGAATTTTTATAAATTATTTATGAGTCCAAAATTCATGAAATTTGTTGGAGGTAATCCTAGTACCATATGGATGTTAAGAAAAATAGGAAACTATTGCTTGACACTTTTCAATAGGATTTTCCATTTATGCTATTTCAAGCCTTGCTTCCTTGTCATTTTTGTATAGAATGTTCTACTTAGTAAAATGACATGAAATTTTTATAGTAGTCCTTTGACAGCATTAGTAAGGCACTGTAAATTTGTGAGAATTTATGAAGTATATATAATATATGTTTATTATTTAACCTAGATATCTAAATAAAATAATAAAGGCAATTAAATAAATAGTTTGGGCTTCATCATTATATTATATTAAATGTATTTAGTATGCTTAAACTGTTGGTAGATTCTATGTTGTCAAATTTTGAATGATCACATGAAGTAGAAGTATTATTACTTTATGTTGCATATTAAATAGTTTCCGGACTGATTCTAGAGTTTGATGAGTTGCATGTTGAAACTGATGTGTACTGCAAAAATAGTTAATAACAAAGTTATAGAGAAATTGATAAGCTTTCCAGAAAGTCCAGGATCACTGTTTTTGGATTAGTAGAACTCTAGTTATGAGTGAAACAAGTAGCTACTGTTTGTGGCATAGTCGATGCATTGTCGAAGTAGTTAAGTAATAATCGAGAAGAGATATGCACCTACTCAATAAACATGATGCACTTGTTAATATTTATACATTTGTAATACTTATGCCATACTCATGCATCTAGGATCGGAGGAAGAGATCACGTTGTTGGAATTCGAAGAAGCAGAGGAAGGGAACCAGCAGGAGGATCCGCAAGCCGCAGCTCCCGAAGGCGTGGAGCAGAACCCTGAAGAGCTTTCGGAGTGTCCTAACCACCGCCCTACTTCCTTTCTGTGAGGCAAGCCCCGGAGCATTATAAGTCTCCCAGTAATTTACAAATGTTTACTTACGTATTTATGATTGATGCATTAGGTTATAAGAGTTGAATGAAACCACTTGATGCATGTACATTCCTTGTCCAAATATTACACCTTTAACCGGTATAGGTACAGAATCGAATATATATGCTTAGCCATGCTTAGACCGGTAGAAGTCGGGTGATGTCCTATCACCTGCGAGATATAGGTGGATACCGGAGCACGGTTGGCTATATTTGCTATCGTGGAACAAGAACCATGGGGTAAAAGTAAATCGAGACCGGACAGGAAGTCGATAGAGAAGCGACAAGACATGGAGGTCTTGGGTGTGGATTTATCCCCGTCTGTGTCGATTAAGGACCGTACCGTTGTTGGCACTTCTGACAAGATTGAACGCATGCCTCTCACTTAGCTGGCCGGATAACTCGTTCCGACCGCGAAGCTGAGTAATTCAACTCAGGCCGGGAACCGTTCTATTGTGCGCTCCTTCCGGGGAACGATCAGACTAAGCCTAAGGGCAGGCTTGGCCTGAGCCTCCTGGCATCTGGTGTTCCAGATTGTGCGGCGCAGTATGGACCCGCGAAATGTGTACCGGAGTTGTACCAAAGGTGACCTAAGGCTATCGTGGCTAGTAGACCTGGGTTTGTGTTAGGAATAAATTCCCAGCTGGTTGAAATCGATTCGAATCGCTGTCTCTCCCAAATAGTGAGAAACTTGGCTAGTCCCAACATCGTAGCAACTGTGTTATGAAACATGTTGGTTCGGGTAATAAGGGAATTACAATACCTGCTATGGTTACTATTGTATGCTTCTAAATGATATACCACATGTTTGGCACAGGATAGTTGCTAACCTAGAAATGGATAGTTATAAATAACTTGGTAAAGAATTTGTAACTATACCATGATTTAATTGCTTTTACGCAAAAATGTTGTCAAGTTACGTCCACTTATACCGCCTTGCATAATCCTTGGAGTCATTTTATTTCTGGTTCATGACGGGTAAGTCTAGCTGAGTACCTTCTCGTACTCAGGGTTTATTTTCCCATTGTTGCAGATGGCACTGTGTATCATGGGTATTGCAAGAGTTGCTTCTATCCCGCCGTGGATGAGGAGTAAGCCTTGGGCAGGCTTCTTTAGTAATTCCTATCTTTGCTTTTGTGGACCGTGATCTGGCTTGGCACTGTATCAAACTATGTTGGAAACTTTATCTTCGAACTTATTTGCTTCCGCTTTGTTTATCAAACTCGGTTTGTAATAACTTTTATTCGTACTCTGATGATGAAAAGTATCTGTGAACTTTATGTAATATGTGGCATGTATGTTGAATCCTGTACGATCTTGGTTGTTGTAAATCATTTATCGAGACCCGTCGTGGTACTCGACGGACTACCGGGTTTATATGGGTTCAAGTATGACAGTGCGACCGCTTGCGGATTGCCATTGTACTTGTATTCTTATAAATTGGTCGGTTCTGCGACATATACCGGTTAAAGGTGTAATATCTGGACAAGGAATTTATATGCATCAAGTGGTTCCATTCAACTCTTATAACCTAATGCATCAATCATAAGTACTTAAGTAATCATTTGTAAAATACTGGGAGACTTAAAATGCTCCGGGGCTTGCCTCGTAGAAAGGAAGTGGGGCAGTGGTCCGGACACTCCGGAAGCTCTTCAGGATTCTGCTCCATGCCTTCGGGAGCTGCGACTTGAGGATTCTCCTGCTGGTCCCCTTCCTCTACTTTGTCGAATTCCAGCAACGTTATTTCTTCCTCCGATCCTAGATGCATGAATATGGCATAAGATATTGTGAATGCAAATATGTTAACAAGTGTGGTATGATGATACATGAAGAATGCATTCTTGCAAATATTCTTAACAGCATGTGGTCTAAGTAACAACAAGTGCATCGCGTTTCCTGAGTAGGTGCATATCTCTTCTTGATTATGTAATTAACTACTTCAACAATGCATCAACTATTTCACAAACAGCGGCTACTTGTTTTACTTATAACTGGAGTTCTAATTATCCAAAAGCGGTGAACCTAGACTTTCTGGAAAGCTTACAAAATTATCTACAACTCTTATTTAACTCACAAAAGCTAATTCACAACTTATCTTAGCCAAAACAGACAATCATATCAGTGCTGTCCAGAAATTCCAGAGAGCAAGTAATTCGGAAATGCTAACTTTAAATAGCTGTAACTCCTAAACCATTTGACCTATGGTCCTGAAATTTTAACACAAGACATATGATGAAGTTATCTACAACTTTGTTATTAACCATTTTTACAGTAAATATCATTTTTATCATGCAACTTATCAAACTCCAGAATCTGTCCGGAAACTATTCCAATTCGCATTATAAAGTAACAATACTTCTACTTCACGTAATTATTCAAAGTTTGACAACACAAAGTCTACCAACAGTTTAAGCATACCAAATACACTCAAGAAAACCTAATGGTGAAGCCCAAACTATCTCTTTAAATGCCTTTATTATTTTATTTAGATACTTAGGTTAAATAACCAACATATACTAGATGTACTTCATAAATTCTCAACAATTTACAGTGCCTTACTAATGCTACCAAAAGACTACTATAAAAGTTTCATGCCATTTTATACAGTAAAACATTCTATACAAAAATGACAAGACAGAAAGGCTTACAATAGCAAAAATAGAAAACCCTAGTGAAAAGTGTCAAGCAACAGATTTCCTATTTTTCTTAGCATCCATATGGTACTAGGATATCCTCCAACAAATTTCATGAATAATGGATTCCTAAATAATTTATAAAAATTCATACAAGGATCTCTTAATTATAAAAGGAAAATCTATAACTACAAATCTATACATGCACTGACCCTCAAACTTTTGCCAGAGATTATACATGTGAAGAACAGCTTACCACAAAAATTTCATAAATTTTGGAGCAGAGGAACTCTAGATATAAAATAAACAAGTTTACATGCATTCAAAAACACATTTCAAATTTCAATTTAAATCTTACAGAAACTTTGCTATACTTGCTAATGTAATATTTTCCATAAATACTACACTTCACCCAGATCCTAACAAAATTTGAACCAACAAATTTGGATCTACACAACTCCACTTATAAAATTTACAAAACAACATGAAATTAGGATTTAAATGAACTATCCCTCTTTACTACTGTCGCTGACCGGTGGGACCCACGAACCAGTGACCCCACACGTCAGCGAAATGAGAACAGAGCAGGCGGCGCTGTGCAAGCTTGCGCGGCCACGGCTCGTCGACGGCGAGTTCGCCGGCGGTGACATCATCACGGCATGACCAACTCGACCGGGCACACATGTTGGGCTTGCTAGGTGGGCGGATGATCGGCACGAAGGGCGACGGCATCGGCCATGGTGGCACGGCAGCGTTGCACAGCGTGTGCCGGCCGTCTCCGGCCACGGTGAAGTCAAGTGACGCGATCTACAGGACTACAGAGACTCTGCGACTGTGACTACATGACCTAGACGGCTGAAGCGGTTCCGACGAGGCACGGCCACAGCAGCGGCCATGGCGGCACTCCGGTGCGGGCGTACCCACGACAGCGCAACGCTAAACATGGCTTACCAAAGGCGAAATCGTGGGTGCTGCAAGGTGGAAACGGTGGGGAAGGTGGAGGTGTAGCTGCGAGTGCGACCGATTGGCGAATGGGGCGGCGGTGAGCGCAGGTGAGCTCGGTGGAGCGTCAACGACGGCGATGGTGAGCGCAGTGAGCAAGGAAGTGCGAGGAGGCGAGTGGGAGCAGACGGCTGGCTCAGTGGTGACTTAAACGCGTTGCTGGTGGCTTGCTGGCTGGTGATGCCTGATGAGTGGGACCGATGCCAGCGTACAGCTGCCAGATGGGGTGCACGGCCATGGCTAGCCACCACACGGCGGGCCACACCTGTTGGCCAGTCGACCACTGAATCAACCGATTTAGTCAGTTCAGTCGTGCGAGGATCAGCCTGACAGCGGGTTTACACGGTGATGTATCTGCTAATCCGTGGCTCCAACGTGCAAACACTCTAAACCGAAATGGTAGACCTATGTACCAGCTTCAATTCTTGTTCAAGGATCTCGTACCAATTCCCAACCGAAACCGAGTTACACCATCGCAAAGTTGGCTTGTCAGACAGTCAGTTAAAAGAACTTAGAAAAAATTTTGATGAGTGTTGAAAAGGTGAATTTGCCGATTTTTGTGATCCAAATTCAAGCATGTTATGAGCTAAACCGGTCAATGACCCAAAAATAAAAGTTGTTCCTTTTGCCAAACACTACAACTTTGCTTTAGTGACCTCCTCCATGCAAGGTCTCTAACACATAGTTTAAACTTGGTCAAACATGTCACATTTAAATGATGATACACTTCAAACTATGGCTTAATGACCTATTTACCCCTAACCATGAATATCAAAGTTGTTCATAATGATACTCTAAACATGTTTAAGCAAATTGCAAGGTCATACAATCTTTTCTTGTATTAGTCACACATAGTGCTATCTAGGTTAACACATGAAATCTTACTTAAGTGTTTGGTCATGAAAGGTGACCTTCATGAACAATGTCCTATTTGCTAACCCATGTGTTGTTAAATGTTTTTGTGACTCACATCCACCAAGTACATGTTTACACTCATGATCATTTGCATATGTACAAGGAAACATGCAATAACAAGCAAATGTTGCATATGTTTCATTCCAATGTTTCAATTGTAAATGCTTGTTTATGAATGCTTGATGATCATGCTCATGCTATGCAAGTCAAGTTATGCAAGGCTAACACCTAGGGTGTTACATGGTCCGATATCTCCATGATCTAGTGGGCTAACATGTTTTTGTGACTCATATTAATCAATTACATGTTTACACTCATGATCATATGCATATACACATGAAAACATGAAATAATAAGAAATGTTGCATATGTTTCAATCGAATGTTTCAAGTGTAAATGCTTATATGTGAATGCTTGATGATCATTCTCATGTTATGCAAGTCAAGTTATGCAAGGCTAACACCTAGGGTGTTATAGCCCCTCCCCCTTATAAAAATCTCGTCTCGAGATTTGCAAGACCTACCATTCTTGGAAAAAGGCGGGATAAACTTCTCGTAAATAATCTTCTCTTTCCCACGTAGCATCTTGTTCACTATGATTGTTCCACACCACCTTATAGAACTTAATAATCTTACTCCATGTTACTCTTTCCATCTCCTCTAATACTCAAATTGGCTTTTCTTCATAGGTCAAATCCGATTGAAGCTGTACGTGGGTGGGTGCAATAGCTTCTTCAGGTACTCGAAGATATTTCTTCAACTGAGAAACATGGAAGACATCAAATATTGTACACATCTCAGGTGGAAGTTGTAACTTATAAGCAACATTCCCTTTTCATTCCAAAATCTTGTATGGCCCTACATATCTAGGTGAAAGCTTCTTTTTCATTCCAAATCTCTTCACCCCTTTCATGGGCGATACTTTCAAGTATACATAGTCACCCACTTCAAAAGTCAGTGGTCTCCTCCTTCTATCAGCATAACTCTTTTGTCTCAATTGAGCTGCCTTCATATGCTGTTGGATGACATGTATTTGCTCTTCAGCTTCATTGACAAAGTCAATACCAAAGTATCTCCTTTCCCTAGGCTCAATCCAATTCAATGGAGTTCTACATTTTCTGCCATACAAGGCTTCAAATGGAGCCATCTTGATACTTGCTTGATAACTGTTGTTATAGGAGAACTCAGCTAAAGGTAACCATTTCTCCCATGAACCTTTTGAAGATATAACACAAGCTCTAAGCAAATCTTCTAGGATTTGGTTCACTCGCTCCGTCTGTCCTGAAGTTTGTGGATGGTATGCCGAACTTCTGATTAGCTTGGTTCCTAAGGCCTGGTGTAAGTGCTCCCAGAAATGAGCTATGAACTGTGGTCCTCGATCTAAGATTATGGTCCTGGGTACTCCATGTAGTCTCATGATCTGGGAAACATATATCTCAGCATATTTCCCAACTATATACCTGTGTTCACGGGTATAATATGTGCTGACTTGGTGAGACAATCAACAATAACTCAGATTGAATCATGACCTTTTGGTGTCATTGGAAGACCTATGATAAAGTCCATACTGATTTCTTCCCATTTCCAACCTGGGATAGGCAATGGCTGAAGTAATCCGGTAGATTTCATATGAATAGCTTTTACTCTACTGCAGTTATCACACCTAGCAACATAGGCTGCGATCTCTTTCTTCATCTTAGTCCACCAAAAACGGGTTTTCAAATCTTGGTACATCTTACTACTACCCGAATGGATAGACAATTTGGACGAGTGAGCTTCATCTAAAATTTGGTTCCTCAGCTCCCGGTCTTTTGGTACCACAAGTCGGTCCTCAAACCATAACACACCCCTTTCGTCCAATCTGAAATGCTTGGTCTCTTGCTCTTGCATTTTTCTCTTGATGTGACTTATTCCTACATCTGTCTGCTGTAGCTCTATGATTTTGCTCTCAAGTGAACAACTGATCATGATATTGTGTAGTACAGCAGGGTGTAACAAGTTGAATCCATCTTCCAACAATGCTTCTATAGTGTTGCAATGAGACTTTCGACTGAGTGCATCTGCTACTACATTAGCTTTACCCGGATGGTAATGCACTTCTAAATTGTAGTCCTTAATCAATTCTAACCATCTTCGTTGTCTCATGTTCAGCTCTGGTTGGGTAAAGATATACTTGAGACTTTTGTTGTCAGTATATATGTGACATATATTGCCCAACAAATAATGTCTCCATATCTTTAATGCATGAACAACTGCTGCAAGCTCCAAATCATATGTAGGGTAGTTGACTTCATGCTTTCTCAATTGCTGAGAAGCATATGCAATAACTCTTCCTTCTTGCATAAGCACACATCCCAAACCTATTTCCGATGCATCACAAAATACATCAAAAGGCTTTTCAATATCTGGTTGTGCTAGCACAAGTGCTGTAGTTAACAGAGTTCTGAGGGTGTAAAAAGTTGCTTCACATTCTGGTGTCCATTTGTACTTCTCATCTTTCTAAAGTAGTTTGGTCATGGGCTTAGCTATCTTTGAGAAATCTGGAATGAAATGACGATAATATCTTGCTAACCCTAGAAAACTCCAAACTTCATGAACTGAAGTTGGGGCTTTCCAATCCATGACCTCTTGTACTTTTGATGGGTCTACAGAGATTCCATCTCTTGATAAGATGTGACCTAAGAAAGGTACTTTGCTCAACCAAAATTCACACTTGCTAAATTTTGCATATAGCTTATGCTCCCTCAGTCTGGATAAAACAATCCTCAGATGCTCTTCATGATCTGACTCATTTTCTGAATAAATTAATATATCATCGATAAACATGACCACAAACTTGTCGAGCTTGGGCATGAATACCAAGTTCATCAGGTACATGAAGTAGGCTGGAGCATTTGTTAGTCCGCAAGACATAACCAAATACTCATATAAGCCGTACCTAGTAGAGAAAGCAGTTTTAGGTATGTCCTCCGGTCTAATCTTTATCTAATGGTAGCTTGATCTCAAGTCAATTTTGGAGAATACCTTTGCCTTCGCTAGCTGATCGAACAAGATGTCGATGCGTGGCAATGGATATTTGTTCTTGATGGTCACAGCATTGAGTGGTCCGTAATCTACACACATTCTCAGTGACTTGTCCTTCTTTTTCACAAACAAGGTTGGACATCCCCACGGAGATGAGCTTGGTTGGATAAGACCCTTGTCCAATAGATCTTGCAATTGAACCTTAAGTTCTGCTAACTCATTGGCTGGCATTCTATAGGGCCTTTTTGATATGGGTGTCGTACCTAGCACTAACTCAATCTTAAATTCCACATCCCTATCAGGTGGTAAGCCTAGTAATTCCTCTGGAAATATATTCGGAAACTCACAAACCACTGGGATATCACAAAGTGTGGTGGTTTGGATAGCACAAACTAAATGTTGGAGTTCAAAATTGCGGGAGAGTGGTACTAGAAAAGCATTCCCTCCCATGGGTTCTCTCAACATAATAGTACGGGTGCTGGTGTCAATAAGAACACCATGATCCTTCATCCAATTCATGCCTAAGATTACACTTATCGATAACCCGAGCAATATTATCAAATCCGTTGTGTAATCCCTCCCTTGTATAGAGATGAGCACATTTTTGACTATCTTATTTGTAGCAATAGTTGCCCCAGCTAAACTTATATTATAACCCCCTTTGCTTACTTCAATTATTTCTTGATCATGTCTAGATGCAAATGCTTGACTCATAAATGAATGAGAAGCTCCCGAATCAAATAAAACAACAGCGGGATGCTTGTTGACGAGAAACATACCAGCCGTGACAACTTCTCCAGCGGGCACTTCCTCAACAGCGGTATAATGCACGTATCCCGAACGTGCCCTTGCGTTCGCCTGCCTCTGATTGTTCTGATTTGGGTTGCCATTCTTCTTGGGGTGGGGGCATTCCATGGCCCAATGACCCATTTGATTGCAGTTGAAACATGGCTGATTATTCCGAGGTCCTGTGGAGCTCCCCTGACTGCCAGTCCCTTTTGGTAAGGCAATAGTGAATGCCTTACGGAATGGTTTCTGAGGTCTGCTGTTCTGAGCTTTAGGTGGTGGAGGCCTAAACTTGGGTGCAGGTGGACAGAATTGTGGCCTAGCTGTGATAGGTGCTCTTGCCTGTGACGATCCAGAGGCACCTGCCTCATATGCTCTCTTGTGGCCCTTAGCAACAACATGCATGTTATTGTGGTTTTCTTGGGTCAAGGCATCACTAATAAACTCATTGTATGTGGCGCACCTAGAATTGGCCATGGTCTTCATCAGTTTGGTACCCAGACCCCGCTTGAAGCTCTCTATTTTCTTCTCCTTAGTATCCACAAAGCCTAGAGCATATCTGGACAGGTTGTTGAATGCGTGCATATATTCTGTGAGGGTCTTTGTCCCCTGAGTGAGCCTCATAAATTCAGTCGCTTTCATGTGCATTAGGCTTGGGGGAATATGAAGTCCCCTAAAAGCTAGCTTGAACTGCTCCCATGTCACTCGCGCATTAGCAGGTAGAGATGAAAAGAAATGTGTCCACCAGATCCCTGCTGGTTCTTGCAGCTGATGAGAAGCATACTTAGCTTTCAGATGCTCGGTGACCCTTAGCAGACGAAACTTCTACTCAATGGTATTGAGCCACTCGTCAGCATGTAGTGGTTCCTCAGCCACCTTGAAGATAGGAGGCTTTGTATCCAGAAATTCCTTGAATGTACTATGTTGATTTGGCTCGGCCCCTGGTTGATGTGGGTGGCCACAAGCGGTGTTTTGTGCAATGAGGCACAGAGTTTCTTCCATTGTCCTTTGGCTCCCCAAGAACTAGGCAAAGAACTCCTAAGCAGACGGCGGCGGTGGTGGTGGTAAGTCATCATTATTGCCATCATGGCTGCTACTAGCTCCTGCACAGGTGCGCGTCATCTGCGAAGTTGCAACAATAAGCGATTATTGGTTGATGCCACAAGATTGCAGATGAATCATAATCATGCCAAACTGAAATTACTAGAGAAAATTCTCAAATTCACAATGAAAACAGAGGCATAACAATTCATTCTCGCAACATGACATCACCAATTTGATCGCTCATCGGACTCATAGCACGTTAATATCCAAATCATGAGCTCAGATAGATCAACTGGAATTAGAGTTTTAACCAAACATGCGATAGTAATGCAAATAACAATATTACATGATAGTTCAAATCACCAACACTAAATCCAAACTATAGGTCCATTACATAACCAACGATGATACATTAAGTACTTATACTAAGTACTACGCGATCTAATCCTCGTCATGATCACTATCGAGGTCAGAGATAGGATCATCTTTGTCGATGAAATATGGTCGGCAGTCTACCTAGGGGTATGCCCAAGGTAGTAGATTATCGGTAGACAGATGCGCAAGCAACAAACAAGATGGTAACACAAGACAGACACAAGGTTTTATCCAGGTTCGGCCGCCGTAAAGGCGTAATACCTATGTCCTGCGTCTGATTGTATTGCTGTATGTCAATGAGAGATGTTTTTTAGAGGGGTCCCCTGCCCACCATATATAGTCTGGGGGGCAGGGTTACATATCTGAAAACTAATCCTAGCCAGTTACAATTGTCATAGGTGGCCGGATAAGGATTCCTATTCTAACCGACCAGGATCATGCTTGATCTCCAAATCTGTCTTGATTCATTGCGCGGGATTCTGAACAGGTTGGCTAGGCCATGCGTCGTCTTCTAGTGGACCGAAGCCCCTAATCCGGGCTGGCCCAAGCCTAGCCGTAAGGGTATAGGGGTTAATACCCCCATAGCTAGTCCTCGAGCACCATGCATTATGCTGCGACACGCCGTTCGATCTCCTTCGACTAATGCGATCCACCTTCATGTCATCTCCAACTGATTGAAACATTTACCAATCGAATGTGCCAGCATTCTGGTCAGAACAGAGAGCAGTAGACCATGATTATAGCCAAAGATTACGGTTGTCCAAAGAATGCATGGTGCTCTAAATGAAAAAAGAAAAAGATTTCTTTCCTTATCAAGTGTGCCCACTTGTATTTCTGAAAAGAAATGTAAGTGACCCTTGGACAGTAGTAATTCTGGCAATCAGTCAAAGCGTAGGGGTCAATTAAATAAACACATTCACTATAAGGTGAAGTGTGCCCACTTAGTCCCCGATCCTGGTAGTAGGTGACGTAGGCACATGGTGCCAGGGTCTAAAAAGAATTTCCACTAAAGTTAAGAATCCAATCGTTGTACAAGCAATACGAGATGCACCGGCAGGTGCATCATACCGATGTAGTCCCCAAGCTTGCTGGAAGGCAAAGTATAAGCCTTGTAGCAAGGTCCAAATAAATGCCTCTCGACTATATGTGAGTACAAATCACATGTAGCCGAGGAGAGCGGTCTCCGAGCAGTGGTCGGAACAGTCCCCGAGCATGGCAGTGGTCGGAAGCAGTCCCCGAGCACGATAGTGGTCGGAGCAGTCCTCGAGCATGGTAGTGGTCTGGGTAGTCCCTGAGCATGGTAGTGGTCGAAGCAGTCCTCGAGCACAGTAGTGGTCTGGGCAGTCCCTGAGCACGATAGTGGTCTGGACCATCCTTGAGCATGAGACGTGCGGCGAAGAACCAAATGCCACTTGTACTATTATTTGGTATATTTATTTATCTTCTTACTCTATCAAGTCCAATCTGACACGTCTGGTCAAAAAAGTAGACGGGGTATAGCACGTCATACTGCCTTCTTGTCCTTTCAAGCAAACAGTCACTTGGCACCTATAAGGAGGTGCGTCAGTGTGGGCCCTCTCACACTGGTAACGAAGAGGCGCATACATTAATAACGAAGAGGCGCATATATTGGCATAGATCTCGAGGTTGTGAAAACAACCATCTACGGCGTGTGCGCACGTCTCCCAAGAATCTTGGGCAAACAAAATGGCGGAACTCTTGGTTAAATATAGTATAGAATTGGTAAGTTACTTTTTACCGAGCCCCATTACCATTTGCCACCGTAGCCTTCTTCTTCCTCTTGCCAACCCTAATACCTCCAAAATCATCACCAACCACCCCTCAACTATATCCGTTTTCATCAGCAAGGCTAGATTCATGGCGAAAAGTGATGCCTAGAAGAAAGCTAGAGTCATGGCGAAGGAGTGGTGGAAGTCAAGAAGCAACGAGTAGACCATCGAAGACCTCGTCACCATGGGAGTACTCCACAACAAGGAACTCGTGGGATGGCACGCGCTGGAGGGCGAGGGGTACCCCGATCCACAACCAGGTGAGATTGTGGTTTTCGAAGATTTCTTCAAGCGGGGTTCTGGGGTTCTAGTGCACCCATTCCTTTAGGGGCTCTGTCTTTATTACAAGATTGGGATTTGCAATCTGCATCCCAACTCGATTCTTCTTGTCTCCACCTTCATTCATCTTTGTGAAGCATATGGCGGCTTCCAGTCCCATTTTGACTTCTTTCACCATCTTTTCTGTCTACGGAAGAAAGGAAGTGGCGGCTCGAAGATAGCCAGAGGTGTGTACCTCAACCTTTGTGACAGGATGAAAGCCTAGTACCTGCACTACCCTTGGAACACATCGCTTGATGACTGGTACAAGAAGTGGTTCTACATCCGTGAAGAGACGAACATGATCACACTGTGCGATGTGGGATTCATTCCAGAGAAGAGGACCAGCTGGTCAGAGAAGCTCGAGCACCTGGAACATATCCTAGAACTACTTGGGATGATCCAATGGAAGAAACTAGACGGTCTGAGCATGGTCGGGAACTTCATCAGCTGAAGGATCTAGCCCTGCCAGAGGAGGGTACACCACGGCTATGAGTACCAAGGTAGCACAGACCCAACGAGGACAAGGCAAGAGGCGCTTGACAAGATCGAAGTCAGAGCCAGAATTGGAGAGCTATTTAACTTAGCTGATCCAAATTATGTCAGATTGAGCGACATCGAGCATGCTTTCAAGCTCGCCCAACCTCCCCCAAAGGTAAATCATCCTGCCTTATACCCGTAGTTTTATGTTGTAACAGAAACTTACTGTGTTAACTCCTTTGTGTTTCCTAGATTAATGGTCGGGATAGAGCAACAGTGTTCGTGTCTCCACCCCCTGGTTTAGATTGGCCACAAGTTGCTAGCCCAACTGCCCAGACCAGCGCTGGGATCGAAGACGTCGACTGGGCCATGCTCGAAGTTGGGGAGGAGGCAGCGGCCAGAGCTGCTGATAAACGGCCGACGGCCAGCAAGCGTCGTCAGGCGATCTTTACATTGTCAGACGATGAAATAGAGGATGCAGACATCTTTTGACTCGTCCCTCCAAAGAGGGGGAGGCAACTGTAGTCGACGGAGCAAGGTGGCTCCTCCATGCCGGTGGGACCCACATTGCCGACCGCTGCAGTGCGGCAGACAAGCGGTGAAGGGGTCAAGCACCAAGCATGTGGAACAGGTGCCAGTGCTGGATGCAAAGGGAGACCAGGTGTCACCCACACAGCATGTGGAACAGGCACGACCGAAGAGACGTGCCTTTGCCACATCATTCCGCGCTTCCAATATGTAAGTATTTATAACTTTGATGAAAGCTTGCAATTTTTATTGACTATGGTTGCCTTCTGAACTTATCTTGGATGTACTAGGTCAGCATCCACCAAAAATCCAGATCAACTAGCCAGGAGCAGCGTGGCTCCGGCAATAGTTGCAGAGAAGACTGCGCAGCAGCTGGCCATGGAGGAAAACATAGCAGAAGGTCCACCAGAGCCTCAGACCATAGGTGGTCAGACAACAGTCCCCGAGTAGGGGCTCAAGAGAAGAATCGAGCCAAGCGCAAGTGCTCCAAGCACTAACCCTGCTGAGGGCGATACTTCAGCCCCCACAGTAACGGGTCAGACTGAGGAGCAGCGGACAGAGGCAAGAACACAGAGCACGTTTATCGATGCTGCAGCCCGTGGGAAGGCTATAGTGATCGTAGAAGCTACCAACTCCGGACCAGCGCCGATACCCGAAGAAGAGGCCGAAGAGGACGAAGTAGAAGAGGTCCTAGGCCATCCACAGGACAGATGACAACATGTATATGTGTCACGCTAGCGGAACGACCAATGGGTTGTTCATGAGGAAATCCCAGAGGTCGAAGAGACCATGAAAGTTGAGTGGGCGGCGAAACGACTGGTGACGGAAGTCCAGGTACGATTTGCTTGACCACCTGATCTTGCCATCTAGTCATATTGTCTTACTTAGCTTTTTGCATGCAGGACTTAATGAAGACCACAAGGTACCGCAAAGAAATGCTTCGACCAGATTGAGGGGATCACAGCAAGCAATAGAGAACTAGCGGCCGAAGTGGAATGCTTGCGCCACCAACTTGAAGCCACCAACCATGAGAGGACGGAGCAAGAGGTGTAGAACCAGGACCTGGTCGTCCAGCTCAATAACAAAGAGCAGGAAAAAACAAGTAAGTAGTTACTTTATCACAATGATTGCATGACAAGTGTTGTTGCGTTGTTGGTAGTAACAGCCATAGTGCAGGCTTAGAAGCCGAAGTAGTCCATCTCTGAGAGGAGAATAGTCATATGGTCATAGAGTGTGATCGCCTGAAGGAGGACAACAGGAAACTGGCGCACGACCAGTCGTAGCTCTGGGACCACACGACCAAGATGAAAGAGGAACTGAAAAGTAAGTGTTCCAGACCCCTTTGCTCATTTTTGTTTCCCACCTTATCTTGTCATGGTATGACGTTTTAATGTCTTGTGCGGTTTGCAGTTTTAAAAGTCAATGCCAAGAAGCATCTGGAAGCCATGATGAAAGATCATGACGGCTAGAAGGCACGATGCCAAGAGATCACCGAGGATCAGGACACATGGAAAAACCGGTGCTAGGATGTGGCAACGGGCATTTTGTCGGTACTCAACCTTATCAACCCAGCGCTTACAGAGGAAGTGCCAAGGATGCCGTAGCTAGGACTGGTCAATAGATGCCAAAAGGCATGGGGATGGTTCCAAGAGTTTGTGAAGGAGGCAGGTGAGTACATAGGCGCACATGTGCTAAGCATGGTACGTGCTCACTACCCCTTGATCGATCTCAAGCGCCTGGAGGCTAAATACCCAAAGGAGGTAGATCCAGACAAGGCTAAGGAGCTTTGAATGACCCAGCTAGACTTGTCAGCAAAAATAATTGGTGACATTAACCTGTGTGGAGGCGGGACAGCACCTGTATAGGGTATGCCATCAACAAGTCGGCTGGAAACACCATCAGTTTTGAGCCAACCGGCAAAGCCTATGGTCTTGACCAGCCAGGCATCGGTGGGGCCATCTTCTTCAGCTTGACCAGTACAAGAGTCCTCAAGACTCGAGCACAATGTCAGGCCCAGCGAGCAGCAGGTGCCGCGTAACCCGACCAGCCAATAGTATAGGCTATAGCTATAGAAGAAGATGTAGTTGTGTTATTATAAACTTAGACCTTTTCAAGCAAGCTTGTAATAACGTAACTGTATATCATCATAAGCTTGTTTGTTTTGTGGAAAACGTATTTAAGCTTGAATCTCGCGTTGGTGTAACTAAGTGAGAACATGTTAGCGTTCTATTTAGTTGTACCAGTTTAGTCGACACGTCATCCTAATAGGTTTGTATGGCCCTGGTTTGTCTTGTGGTCAGAGTGTGAGGAGCGTAGCCTATGCACACGTAGACATAGACAGATCAAACTAGAGGGGACCTACCGATCACCCGCAGCATAGAGAGCAGATCCCATGCACGTGTTGGGAGGAACCAGAGACAGGGCCTGCTCTGAAAACCCAGGAAGGAATGGTGGTCAGTTTTGATTGGTTAAGTTAGAATAACCATAGACTTCGAAGTGACACATTAGAGTGGTCGAAGAAATCATAATAGCTTTATTGAATTAAATAAAAAGTACAAAAGGAGTACATATCTTAGTAGTTAAGCATAGAAACGCCTAAGCTTGTCGATGTGCCATGAATTGGGTATGTCCGTACCGTCTAGGTGAGCTAACCTGTAAGACATTGGTCGTGTGACTTCCTTGATCATGAAGGGCCCTTCCCATGGAGTTGCGAGTTTGTGGACACCAGCCTAATTCGTTTTCCACATTAGGACCAGGTCCCCGACCACGAAGAACCGCTCCTTAACATTCTTCTTGTAGTACCTGCGCAAAACAGCAAGGTATTTGGCTGTACGTACACAAGAATCAAGCCGCTTCTCTTCTGCACTATTCACTTCTAGCTCCCGTGCTTCATTGGCCTTGTCTTCGTCGAAGTTCTCTACCCGTGCTGATCTAAAGCATATATCTGCTGGGAGCACTGCCTCAGCGCCGTAAACCATAAAATATGGTGTTACGCCGGTATTGCGACTGGGCTGGGTTCTAAGGCCCCAGACCACGGCTGGTAACTCTTTGAGCCATCTTCCGGGAGCCTTGTCATTTTCTCTGTACATCCTCTTCTTCAGTGCATCCAAGATCATAACGTTTGCCCACTCGACCTATCCATTAGCTCTGGGATGCACCACCGAGACATATTTTACTACTATGCTCCTTTCATCGTAGAAGTCCCAAAAAGCGTTCCCGGTGAACTGAGTACCCAGATCAATGATGATGCTGTTGGGTATGTGTGGGGGGTATGACCCCGGATACCCATGGTAGGCCACATGGGCTACGCCTCTAGGGGCGGTCTAGCCCACGAGAAGGAGCCTTGCGGGGCACGATTCTGCTCGGCGCCTCCCGCAAGGCATGGGAAGGATATCTGGAAGATGTCACGTAGTCTGATAGGATATGCATGATCTCATGTTTCTTGTAATCTGTTATTACTTTCTGGTTATCTCTCAGATCTAACCAACTTGTAACCTTGCCCCCCAGACTATATAAGGCGGGCAGGGACCCCCTACAAAATCACGGCAAATCATACGATAGCTAATACAAACCAACAGACCATAGGAGTAAGGTATTACGTCATACTGACGGCCTGAACCTGTATAACTCGTGTGTCTCTATTGCCTTCTTGTTCTTGATTACACGCTCCTCTACCGATCAATCTACCATCACGGGATACCCCTCGGTGGACTACCGATGATATTCTATCAACAGTTGGCGCGCCAGGTAGGGGTGTGCGTGCTATTTCCTTGTTGAACAAGATGGCTTTTTCTATAGGCTCTTTGTTCCTCCTATGGCCCGGCCAGATCTTCACGGTCGGATCCATCACGTGGGTCATCAATGCCGACGGAGTTGGAGAGCTTCTCGAGCTGGTGCAGATCTGTTCTGCGCTGACCACCCTCGCACCTACGACTGCAGATCCAATCTCGGAACCACTTTCGGGGTCGACTTCATCAGCCACTTGCCGCTCGCTTCCTCGCTATCAGAGGAGGCACATCAACAATGACGATCTGATCGAATCTATCAATTGGGTCGGCCTGAAACTCGCCGATTGCCTCTCCATTGCTGAGTCGGCTCTAGACACCCTTGTTCAGCACCAATCACCTTTCGATCCAGATCTATCGGTGTCTAGTGCTCAGCAAACCTCAGGGCTCACCGCCCTGCCCTTCGGGCTCGCCAACACCACCACTACGTATCAGGACGCCCTGAGGGGCAAAATTGCTGACTGGCTCACTGACTAACTTCCACCAACCATCAACATGCTGCACACCAGCCAGGGTCCTGGAACATCCCTCCAAACTATCCTTGAGGAAAATTCGGACTCCGAGTCTCAAGGCTCCATGGAGTCCCTCGCTGAGACCTTCACCAAGCAACCTCCCCTCCTGCCTTTCCGGGGTGGCGCAATCTTCAACGTCAGTATCGACAGCCTCCCTCGGAACGGCGAAACAGATGAGGAATGCGCTGCCCATGAAAATAGGAACACCAACCGCGCGCAACGCCGTGATAACAAACGTGCCATTGCGATGGCTGAGGCCACTCGTGATAACCAGTTCGATTCACAAGGAAGGCCCCTCCATCGCAACCTCAACGAAGAATTCCTCCGCGTTGACGGCCACAACATTTTCAAAACTCTGAGCGCCAATCTAGCCGTGGCCACCAACGAACTTGCACATCTCCCGTAGACGCCCGAGCTCGCCAAGGTCGCCGCTATGCTTAAAGCGGCACACTGTCAAGTTAACGAGATTCGAGAAGTTTAGAGACCTTCATGCTCCACAAGCGCGATTCGCCGATCAGCCGATCCTAGATCTAATCGCCACCCCAATCAAAGTCATTTTGCTGACCAGTCACTACCTCCCCAGGGGGGAGTTGGTGGCCACCACGCTGAGCATCATCGCCAGCACGACCAAGAGGTCGAACAGGACGCCTGAGTACACCTCAGTAACCTTCGGGATGCACGACGGCGTATCGATCAACGACGTTTCGGGCGCCATGAAGATGAAGTACGACGTCGCCAAGAGTACGAGCAAGAGTATGATAACCCGGACTCAGCTCTGGAGCCGATCATTGCCGGCAATACTGCCGATATCGGCCCCGACGGCCCGAAAGGGCCCCCAGCGTTCACCAGGGCGCTCCGAATGCTCCAGTGGCCCCGCAGTTTCAAGATCACCGGAGTCAAGCCCTATGAAGGGAGGATGAACCCAACCCAGTGGCTGTAGGCTTACGCCACCGCCGTCCGCGCCAACAGAGGAGACACCAACGTCATGGAAAATTATCTCCCCGTCATGCTCACGCCAGCCGCCATGAGCTGGTTCACAAGCCTTGCCCCGGACTCCATCGGATCTTGGGAAGATCTGAAGAGAGTCTTTATCGACAACTACATGGCCACATGCAGGCAGCTGAGCACCAAGCACGATCTCAACCGCATCACCCAAAAGCCATCCGAGCTACTCCACAGCTACATCAGACACTTCTCCGAGATGAGGAACTCTATTCCCAACATCACGGAAGCCGAAGTCCTCACCGCCTTCGTCTGAGGACTTCATCACCAAGAACTCCATTCTAAGTTCAACAGGAAGCCACCCACCAGCATTGGCAAGATGACCACAACTGCTAACCAGTACGCCGACGCCGAGGAAGCGGAGGTGCGTTTTAATGAAGATACGGGCACTAATCGCCTGCCTCGCCGCCACGACGACCGCAACGATGACTGACAACATAACAATTGCCGCCATGATGACCGCAACGACGACCGACAGCATAACGGTCGTCGCTACGACGACCACAGTTTCCACCGGGACAGCGGACGAGATCAGCCAGATGGATTCAAACCTGGTCAGAATCGACGCCGCCGACCATATCACTTTGTTGCCAACATCAATGAGCCGTGCGCAAAGCGTAACTATGATGAGCAGTACAAGAAGATCCTTGACGGACCGTGCCCCTGCACAAGAATGCCAAACACAAGATGAAGGACTGCCTTGGTTTGACTAAGGAGTTCTAGGAGAAAAAGTACAACGACGACAATGGAGGAAACGGAGGACGCCGACCACCTAGGGATAATAATAATGCCTTCTAGGATCACGACAAGGTGGTCGCCACAATCTTCGAGGGTTTCGCCTCCAATGAGAGCAGAAGGGAACAGAAGCTCGCCGTCGTTTCAGAAGAAACTACCACCAACCCCAGCTATCGCCCGTGGTCTGAAGTCTCCATCACCTTCAGCAGGGCCGACCAGTGGGCGGACATACCCTACACAGGGTGTTTTCCACTCGTCCTTGATGCAACTGTCCAGAAGGTGCTCTTCAGAAAAGTCCTCGTCGACGGTAGGAGCGCTTTGAATCCACTCTTCGTCGGGGCCCTAAGGGAGCTCGGCCTCGGGCCAACAGATCCCATGCCTTTAGACTCCTCCTTCTGGGGCATGGTACCTGGCAGGGCATCCAGACCGCTTGGGGAGATTACCCTACCAGTACAGTTCGGCACGACAACCAACTACCGAGTGGAGCATATCAACTTCTACATCACCGACTTCGACACTGCCTATCATGCCATACTAGGGTGATCGGCTCTGGCCAAGTTCATGGCCATTCTGCACTACGCGTATTTGGTGTTAAAGATGCCTTCGCTCATAGGGGTCCTGTCTTTGCACGCCAACCTCTCCGTCACCTATGCTTGCGAGACAGAAAGTCTCGCCCTCACCGAAGCCACCGACCTCTTCATCCAGATGGCTAGCGTGGTTGCTGAAGCCAATATGCCCTCTGCTGACGACATGGAGATCCCAAAACCTCCTCGCGCCTCCGCCAAGTCCAAGGAAGTCAAGGAGATCGGCCTCGGCCTCGATGACCCTTCCAAGATGGTGAAAATTGGGGCTCACCTTGACCCCAAATAGGAAAGTGTGCTCATCTTCTTCCTATGTGCCAATGCCGATGTGTTTGCCTAGAAACCTGCAGACATGCCGGGGGTACCACGGGAGAAGTCGAGCACTCCTTGAATGTCTCACCGACCGCCAAACCAATCAAGCAAAAACTTCGCCGATTCGCGCCGGACAAAAAGGAGGCTATTAGGGTAGAAATAAAATGGCTCTTAGCTGCTAGATTTATAAAAGAAGTGTATCATCTAGATCGTTTAGCTGATCCTGTTCTTGTTAAGAAAAAGAATAAAGAATGGAGAATGTGTGTCGATTATACTAATCTTAACAAACACTACCCTAAAGACCCCTTCGGCCTGCCTCGGATAGACGAGGTTGTAGACTCCACCGCTGGCTACGAATTGCTCTCGTTTCATGACTATTACTCCGGCTACCATCAGATCTCCCTCAAGAAGGAAGACCAAGTCAAAACATCTTTCATTACACCTTTCGGTGCATACTGCTACACCACTATGTCCTTCGGACTAAAGAACGCTGGAGCAACCTACCAAAGGGCTATCCAGACGTGCCTCGACCAACAGATCGGCCACAACATTGAGGCCTACATCGACGACGTGGTCATCCAGACTAAAACTGCCGACAATCTCATCGCCGACCTTGAAGAAACTTTCTCAAACTTGAGCAAATACCGATGGAAGCTGAACCCTTCAAGGTGCATCTTTGGTGTTCCATCTGGTATCCTGCTAGGCTACATCGTCAGCGCTCGGAGCATTGAACCGAACCCTGATAAGGTCTCTGCCATCACCAACATGAAACGGCCGACGTGTGTCAAGGATATATAGAAGCTTACAGGCTACATGGCTGCGTTAAGCCGATTTATATCGCGCCTCGGCGAAAAAGGGCTACCTTTCTTCAAGCTCCTCAAGGCTTCCGAGCTTTTTTCTTGGTCAGAGGAGGCAGACATAGCTTTCGAGCAGCTCAAGTTGTTTTTAACAAAACCTCCAATCATGACAGCGCCACGACTAGATGAAACTCTACTGGTTTACATCGCCGCCACTTCCCGAGTTGTCAGTATGGCTATTGTCGTCGAACACGAGGAAACTGGACACGCCTACAAGGTACAGCGTCCGGTCTATTTCATCAGTGAAGTACTTAATGAGCCCAAAACTCGTTATCCTCAGGTGCAAAAGCTGTTATATGCAATTTTGATTACCTCATGCAAGCTCCGACATTACTTCGAATACTACAAGATCGCCGTGGTCACCGAGTTCCCTCTGGGGGATATTCTCTGCAATAAAGAGGCCGATGGCCGTATCATCAAGTGGGCTGTCGAGCTCGGCACATACTCCATTGACTTCAGAAGCAGACCGACCGTCAAGTCACAGGCGCTTGCCGATTTCATCGCTGACTGGACCAAAATCCAAGAACCCATCACCGCCACTTGCCCCGAGCACTGGGTGATGTACTTCGACGGCGCCCTTAATATCAATGGTGCCGGTGTGGGCATTCTGTTCATCACAACAACAAAGGATAAACTCCGATATGTTCTTCGCATACATTTTCCGCTCTCCAACAACACCGTGGAATACGAAGCATGTCTCCACGGCCTCCGTATAGCCATCGAGCTCGGCGTCAAATGCCTCATGGTATATGGGGATTCCGCGCTGGTTATCAATCAGCTCAATAAAGATTGGTCCTGTTCCAGTGAGAAAATGGACGCATACTGCGTTGAAATCAGGAAGCTTGAAGGGAAATTCTATGGCATCGAGTACCACCATGTGGTACGGGATCAAAACCAACTAGCCGACCAACTATCAAAGATAGGATCTTCTTGCACCGCGGTTCTGCCGGGGGTTTTCATTCAGGACCTTTTGACACCATCCATTAAAGAAGATAAGGAAGTTGTAGAAGTACCCCCTGCCGAGTAGTTGGTACTCACGATACCTTCGCAGGTCGCCGATTGGAGGGAATAGTTCATCAAATACCTCTCCAATGGCGAAGTACCTGCCGACAAAATTGAAACCGAACGACTAATTCACCGAAGTAAGCACTACGTGTTGGTAGATGGCAGCCTGATGAGGAAAAGTGCCAAGGAAGGGATACTGTAGAAGTGCATCATCCAAGACGATGGTGTGAAGCTACTCTCTGAAATTCACTCTGGCTCTTGTGGCAATCATGCGGCTTCGAGAAGACTGGTCGGCAAAGCTTTCCGAGCAGGTTTTTACTGGCCCACGGCCATCTCTGATGCGGAAAATCTCGTTCGACAATGTGAGGGTTGTCAGTTTTTTGCCAAGCAAATACATGTACCAGCACAGGAACTATAGACCATCCTAGCTTCCTGGCCATTCTCATGCTGGGGACTGGATATGATCGGACCTTTCAAACCAGCGTCAGGAGGTTTCTGGTATGTGTACATTGCCATTGATAAGTTCTCCAAGTGGATTGAGTACAAACCACTCGTCGCAGCTACTGCTAAGAAAGCAGTCGAGCTCTTTGAAGACATCGTACACAGATTCGGTCTCCCGAACAACATCATCACCGACCTTGGGACAACTTTTACCGGCCATCATTTTTGGGACTTCTGCGAAGACCGGTGCATCTCTGTTAAATACATTTCTGTTGCTCATCCTAGAGCTAACGGACAGGTCGAACGGGCTAATGGTATGATCCTCGACGCCCTCAAAAAAAGGCTCTATCAGAAAGAAGAAAAGCATCCGAGCAGATGGCTCAAAGAACTACCAGCTGTGGTCTAGGGACTGCGCACTCAAGCTAGTCGCAGTACCGGCGTATCTCCATATTTTATGGTTTATGGCTCGAAGGCCATACTTCCAGTAGATATTGCATTCCGAGCACCCAGAGTAGAAAACTACGATGAAGAGCAAGCCACAGTTGTTCGGACAGAAGACATTGATCGGGCTGAGGAAGAACGTCTGATTACTTGCGTTCGCACATCCAAGTACCTCGAAGGTCTGCGGAGGTATTACAACTGTAATGTCAAAGGTCATTCATTCGCGATCGGCGACCTCATCTTACGTCGTAAACAAAAAACCGAAGGGCTTCACAAGCTGTCTTCACCCTGGGAGGGCCCTTACGTCGTAAAAGGTGTTACTCGACCAGGGTCTTATCGCTTATGTGACTTAGATGGACTCGATGTTCCCAACTCCTGGCACATAGAGCACCTTATACGTTTCTATCCCTAAAATAACACAAATATGTATTCTTTACTTTCATATTAATAAAGTTCTGGTCTCCATAATTTTCCTCTATTTTTTCCTCCATTATAAGCTTCACTTACCGTTATCGAGCTATACGCCACTCCGTGACGACCTCCAATACGCTAGCCAAGTACGCCCAAATCGCCGAACACGATTTCTCCAATTCGCCGAACACGTTAACTCCAAAAATCGCCGAACATGATTTCTCCAATTCGCCGAACACGTTAACTCCAAAAATCGCCGAACATGATTTCTCCAATTCGCCGAACACGTTAACTCCAAAAATCGCCAAACATGATTTCTCCAATTCGCCGAACACGTTAACTCCAAAAATCGCCGAACATGATTTCTCCAATTCGCCAAACACGTTAACTCCAAAAATCGCCGAACACGATTTCTCCAATTCGCCGAACACGTTAACTCCAAAAATCGCCGAACATGATTTCTCCAATTCGCCGAACACGTTAACTCCAAAAATCGCCGAACACGATTTCTCCAATTCGCCGAGTACGATTTCTCCATAAATCGCCTACTATGTTTTCTCCGGATCACACAATTTTTTCTACCAAAAACGACGACGATTTTGCGCTCCAAAATTCAAAACATAGCTCACCAATCTTCGAGCAGCACACGTTCTATTTTCTATGGAGAAGACCCAGTCTCCGACTATATCCTACACGCGCTTAGGGGCTTCGCACTCTGCGTTACGGTTGGTCAGCTGCGGTTCCTTGGTCACGCCTGTTCATCCTACACGTGTCAGGGTCTCTGCGCTCGATGTTATGGACTATAGGCTAGTCAAGGCCTAGATTTCAAGCATAAACTAACTGCTCGGACGCCACTTGAACTATTTTTCTCGACAAGTTACTCAAGTTGGCTGCTGAGCAGCATGTTTTTTGCAATGATAACTCCGGAGGACACCGAGGCTCTAACATCCCACCAAACGTGCTATGAGCTACGTGCTCTGCATGTTGGATGGTAGGCTACGGTCTTATGATAACGCTTGTTTTTCCAACATACGCATGAGCTCCGCGTTACACGTTACGGATTACGGCCTAGCTAAGGCGTCAAGTTTAGTGAAAACTAACTGATCAAACACTGCTCATATTATGCATAACTGCATCGGGTAGTTAATACAATGATTCTTCATCGCCATATAAATCAAGTGTTATAGGCGATAATATCCGGGCAGTTTCTTAAGCTTCGCCAACAGTTTCTGTTTCACCAAACAGGTCTATATCGCCGACAAAAAATTTTGCTACATCCTCAACATCATCCTCTAGCTGCTGGGTTTGCGCGTCGCTAAGCCCATCGGCGAACCCACCACCTATCGACTAGATGTCAACAGACGGATAATGGGATCGAACCACTGCAAGGGCATGAGTAGCGGCGGTCAAAACGGCGTCACGGTTGAAGTTTTTGAAGTTCTCCCATGCTGCCTTGCATCTCTGAATGATGGTGTCTAGTCCTTGCTGCCTGCTGTCAGGACGGGGCACCGGTTCAACATCGACGCAGTCGAGTACCGATTTTATTGCGGCGGTTATAGTGTTGAAGTTGTCCTTCTGGACTTTGGCTTCCCGTACTAGCACATCGAATTGTGCCTTGGTTTTATGGCGGTAATCTACAAAAATTACAATGGTTCATCACGACAACAAAGTATTACGACATTACTTTCGATCAGGGGGTACCTACCTTTCAATTCTTCGGCCAGTTTATCTGCTCGCTCCGATTCTTTCGTTTTCTCTTGTCGGATTTGCTCGACGGTTTGGCGAAGCTGGTTGAGTTCTGCATCTTGCTCTGCAAAATCAACTATTTAAAAAAACGAACGGCCAACTACTGCAAAGTACATTATGTGAAAAGGAATACAGGATTTCAGCTTGGATACATCCTCGAACTGCTGGCACTTCCGGTCGAGCTGCTCGGTTTTATTTTTTAGTTCTCCATTTTTCCTGCCCAACTGCTCGGACATATTTTTTAGTTCCTCGGATACAATCGCTAGTTGTTTGGACGTTTTCTTCAGCTGCTCGGATGCTGCCGTTAGTCGCTCAGATAGAACCCCCTTCTAATGTTCAAGGTCCCGCGAGTTCGACTCCGCAAGGTCCCGCTCGCGCTGGGCCCTCTGAATACTCTTCTCCGAAAGACTTAACGCTTCCCGGAGTATCTTATTTTCCTCAGCGAGGGGCTCCATCCTCTTCATCAGTTGGTGCCGTTGATCAGCTGTTCGAGCTATCCCCTGCGGATTAACATGACAAGAGATAAACCTTGATCTCCAACAACATATATCAGTGTTCCAAGTGAGGTACTAACCTCGATTTGAGTCATTACTCCAGCAACGGTGGTTTTCAACCTCTTTATTTCCCTTGTGGTGTCTTCCTCCTCAACAACTACTACCTCTTCCCCACGTTTTCAGAGAATCCAGACAGACTAGGGTTTAGGTGCAGCACGCTCGATCTCCACAACCTCATCCTCCTTCACCGTCACTTGAGGCACCACTGGGGGGCTCCGTGGTTGGCCCGCTGCTCCAACCACTCCCGGCATCCCTGCGGGTGACGACGTTTGCTCCTCGGCCGTTGGTGGAGTTGCATCCATAGCCTCTGGCGCATCAACAACAGCTGCAGTTCCGCTTCCAAAGTATCAACTTTTTCAGTCGTAGCCTCGGTTGCGGTCGCCGATGTGCCTGTCGTGTGCGCCAATGATTCACCATCGCCAGGAATGCTAGAAGCAGTGGCTGACCCATCCTCAGTTCATCGAGCACTTGGGGACTCCCAGATGGGAGCAGTTGTCATTTTTTCTTCTGAGGTAACGGGCCTCGGCATTGCTCTGCGTAATGTCGGCTTGTCAGTAACCAAGAGAAATCAAGGAACAATATTGTTACTCCAAGGCAAATATACTTACGGTTTGGTCTTTCGATTGATTTTCTTGAATCGGCGATGCCTACCTGATCCCCCAGGCGCGGCTGCCTGGTCAGCTTGATGGGAGGACTCCTACGCCTCTACAGCGGGCTGCTGCTCTTCTCGGCGCCCGGGGGCCCCACCTTCTATGCGTGGTTTTGCGGTTATCCCCTCTTATTGCTCAGGGACTCCGGTAGTTTGCATCGCCGAGATTTCTATCATTGCCCGAACATAGCTTTCCCTTGCTTGCTGCTTGAGAGCTTCAGCATCTGCCGATGCCTCCTTCATGCTCGGCGGAAGCACTGACTGGTCCTCGTCATCGTTCGACCACTCCAGCACAGTGGTTCTTCATGGTCGAACTATTCGGTCTTCACCAAGAGAGATGCCGCCTGGTTTGTGTGCATGAGAGCTTGCGGTTTTCCTCCTCTTTTGGACCGGCTCGTCTACTGCTGGTCTTTTGCCATGGATCTTCTCCGATGCTTGGGATGGACTATCCGATGAGGTGCTCTGCTCCTCCTCTTTGGACTGTAGCGGCCGTCGAATGTCCACTCCTTTCGGCCAATCCGCTCTCAGAATGTTTGAAAAGTATATTGCCCTGTCCTGTGAATGGATCTTTACATAAGTAAGTCAATTCTTTGCTCGGAAATTGATGCCTAAAAAATGCAAGGTGAAAGGGTTACCTGAGGAGGGGGATTGGTACAGTTTAAAGCCTTTGTTCCTTTTGGCCAACTGAATGAGACATTGGAAGTAAATAGGTCCATGGCACTGTCTATTACCTCTTTCTTCGTCAGACGGTCTGTGTTTTCTCGGGTACCATCGTTGTCACCTTTATAGTCAAATGCTGGGTGGGCCCTCTCTTTGCAGGGCTGAATGCGCCGCACTATGAAGCTAGCTGCCACCAGTTCACCCCTAAGCTCCACGCCCTTAATCAAGTCCAGCAGTTCCATTACCTACTCCATGTCAGCATTGTTGGGTCTCTCCAACCAGTTACTATGATTAACCGAGATGTGGTGGACGTCACATCGAATCATTGGGTGGCTTTGTTTGATATAGAACCATCTGGCATTCCAACCTTTAAGGGAGGTATTTAGCGATACGCTGATATATTCGCTGGCCATCCCATCCCTGAGTTGTAGGTACACACCGCCGACCACCTTGGAACTGCTACCCCCCTTCTTCTTCAGACAGAACAGGTGCCTGAAGAGGTTGAAGTGCGGAAGAACACCGAGAAATGCCTCATAGAAATGGATAAAGATAGACACAAGCAGAATGGTGTTGGGATGCAGATTACAGAGGCTAATCGCCCAAAACTCCATAAGATCCCTCAAAAAGGGGTGGACAGGAAACCCTAATCCTCGCCAGAAATAATCTTCAAATACTACAGCCTCATCAGTATGTGGTGTCGGGAAGGGCTCACCACTAGCCGGCCGCCATCCAGCAGTGAGGCGGTCTAGGAGAACACCCGCCGCCACCATCCTATCAAGATCCGCCGCCGACATCTTCGATGGCACCCACTCCTCGTCGTGGCTGGCTCCGGTGGCCACTTTCTTTGGCTTTGCGGCTCCTTTTTTCGGCGCCATTTTCTCTGGATTGGAACTAGGTTGGAGGCGAGTGCTCATGATGGTGCGGAATGTGGAGCGTAGGGTTTGCAAAGGAAGGAAGAAAAGCAAACTGAGTGAGGTAGGAGGCGATGTATGTGGCGGCGCGGTTATAAAGCACTCCCTCCAGTTTTCATTGCGCCTGAGGGTTTTTGGGAAACCGTTCTCGCCATTAGCGCTATTTCGACTCCACCAAAGCAGTTTAATGGGCCGCAAGTTGGGCAATCACACAACAGTAGCCCACATTGCTCATTTATCGCCGCCAAATATTCACCAATTTCTCCACAATTTAATGAGGCTCAGCACCCGATGCTGCACAGCCATTACTCTGATTTTTTCTCCACGGTTTGATTTATCTGATATCTACGCCTGACACACGGGGACTAGCTACTTGCTCGGATGGATTACTTTTTTCTGAGCCTAGCACCACGTGACTACGTCACCTACTGTCAGGCTCAGGGACTAAGTGGGCACACTTCACCTTGCGGTGAATGTGTTTGTTTTTCATCTCGAGGCTACGCTCGGGGACTGGTTACCTGCTCGGCTGGTTCAATATTTTCTGAGCCTGGCACCACCTGACTACGTCACCTACTGTCAGACTCGGGGACTAAGTGGGCACACTTCACCTTGCGGCGAATGTGTTTGTTTTATCCAAAAGACTCCGAGCCTCTAAAAGTTAAACCAAGGTTTCTTTAACCTCGTGGTCGGACTCTAAGTGGGCACACTTCATTTTACCACGTGGGAATTTTCAGTTCTGAAATTGAGCTCCTTACACCCTTATGATAAGCCATGCTCGGAACACGCTGGTCGGTGATGGTGCACGCTGCTCGGCAACTGCTCACAACTGATCAGCGATTCGTTATGGTGGTCGGACCATGATTTGGACAGCTCAGTTTTTGTTCGCACCTGCTCAGAAAAGTTCAAGACGGCGTTGCTCAACGGGTACAAGGCGCTCGGGGACTAGCTGTGGGGGGTATGACCCTAGATACCCACGATAGGCCACATGGGCTACGCCTCCAGGGGTGGTCCAGCCCACGAGAAGGAGCCTTGCGGGGCACGATTCTGCTCGGTGCCTCCCGCAAGGCATGGGAAGGATATCCAGAAGATGTCATGTAGTCTGATAGGATATGCATGATCTCATGTTTCTTGTAATCTGTTATTACTTTCTGGTTATCTCTTAGATCTAACCGACTTGTAACCTTGCCCCTCGGACTATATAAGGCGGGCAGGGACCCCCTACAAAATCACGGCAAATCATACGATAGCTAATACAAACCAACATACCACAGAAGTAAGGTATTACGTCATACTGATGGCCTGAACTTGTATAACTCGTGTGTCTCTGTTGCCTTCTTGTTGTTGATTACACGCTCCTCTACCGATCAATCTACCATCGCGGGATACCCCTCGGTGGACTACCGATGATATTCTATCGACAGTATGCCGAAGCGGTGGATGACCTAGTCGATGAACGTGACAGCCTTTTCTGAAGATGCCTGTACCAGAGGCATGTACTCTATCCACTTAGAAAATTTGTCAATCAGCACAAAGACACATGTGAATTTCCTAGGAGCCGGTTTGAAGGGCCCGATCATATCTAGTCCCCAGCATGTGAAGGGCCAAGAGGCTAGTATTGTCTGGATCTCATGTGCTGGTACGTGTATTCTCTTGGCAAAGAACTAACAACCCTCACAATGGCGGACTAGCTTCTCTGCATCGGCTACAGCTGATGGCCAATAGAACTTAGCTCGGAAAGCCTTGCCAACCAGCATTCTCGAGGCCACGTGGTTGCCGCAGGAGCCAAAGTGGATTTGGTCCAGGAGATGTTTGCCATCCTCCTAGGTTATACACTTCATCAAGATTTCCTCCTTTACGTTCTTGCGCCATAATTTGCCATCGACGAGCAGGTATTGCTTACTACGATGCATCAGGCGTTCGTTTTCTGTCCGATCAATGTAACCGCTGCCATCTGTTAGGTACTTGATGAAAGGTACTCTCTAGTCAGGCTCATTAGTGGTCGGAGGTGGCTCGGTGGTGCTTGACACCGGAACCGTAGCCACCAATAGCTAGTCTAGAAGCTTGTCGACCGTGGGGTCTTCCTCTTCGATGGAAGGCATGAGCAGGTCTTGAACGAATACACCATATGGGACTTTGGCTCGGGATGATCCTAACTTTGACAGTGCATCTGCTGCTTGATTTTTGTCTCGGACCACGTGTGCGTACTCGATGCCGTAGAACTTGCCTTCTAGCTTTCTGATCGATTTACAGTATGCATCCATCTTTTCACTGGTCGTGTCCCAGTCCTTGTTGAGTTGGTTGATGACCAGAGCCGAGTCTTTGTAAACATAGAGACGTTTGACATCGAGCTCGACTGCTATGTGCAAACCATGTAGGCAAGCTTCATACTCGGCGACATTATTTGATGCTGGGAAATAAATCCTGAGGACGTACTGGAGCTGCTCCTTGGATGGTGACACGAAAAGGACTCCTACTCCTACACCATCAATGTTGAGAGAGCCATCGAAGTACATCTTCCAATACTCATCGGGCCCCTAAGAGGCAGGTGTGCTTAAGTCTGTCCACTCGACGATGAAATCGACGAGTGCCTGAGACTTGATTGTAGTACGGCTTACAAATTCCAAGGAGAAAGGGCATAGCTCCATTGCCCATTTGATGATGCGCCCATTCGCATCCTTGTTGCGAATGATGTCTCCTAGAGGGTACTCAGTCATGACCACCACACGGTATCCGTCGAAGTAATGTTTCAACTTTTGGGATGTTATTAGTATGGCGTAGATCAGTTTCTAAATCTGTGGGTACCTGGTCTTGGATTCATTGAGTACCTCACTAATGAAATAGATTGGTCACTATACCTTATAGGCGTGGCTAGGCTCATCGCGCTTGACCACCATGGCAGTGGAGACCACCCGATTAGTTGCTGCAATGTAAAGCAGGAGAGTTTCATCTTCTCTAGGAGCAGTGAGGACCGGAGGTGATGTAAGGTATTGTTTCAGCTATGTGAAGGCAGTGTCTGCTTCCTCTAACCACTCAAACCTCTTAGATGCTTTGAGCAGCTTGAAAAATGGTAGTCCTTTCTCTCCTAATCTTGATATGAAACAACTAAGAGCAGCCATGCATCCGGTAAGCTTCTAGACATCCTTCACCTTTTTGGGCGGCATGACATTTCCAAGCAATATACCAGAAGGAACGCCAAAGATGCACTTCTTTGGGTTTAACTTCCATTGGAATGTATTAAGGGCTACAAAGGTGCGTGCTAGGTCGTCAACAAGGGTATGTGCTTCCTTGGTCTTGACAACTACATCATCAACATAAGCCTCGATGAGGTCATCTTTTATCTTGTCTTTGAGGTAGGCCTGTATGGCGCGCTGATAGGTAGCCCCGGCGTTCTTGAGCCCGAACGACATGGTCGTGTAGTAGTAAGCGCCGAAAGGCGTGACAAAAGATGTCTTGATCTGGTCGTCCTTTTTGAGAGCGATCTGGTGATAACCAAAGTAGCAATCGAGAAAGGAAAGCAGCTCGCAACCGGCGGTTGAATCTATGACCTCGTCTATGAAAGGTAAGCCAAAGG
This sequence comes from Miscanthus floridulus, assembly GCF_019320115.1. Taxonomy (NCBI): domain Eukaryota; kingdom Viridiplantae; phylum Streptophyta; class Magnoliopsida; order Poales; family Poaceae; genus Miscanthus; species Miscanthus floridulus. The sequence continues at coordinate 100,584,755 of NC_089581.1, forward strand.
GGTCTTTAGGGCAGTGTTTGTTGAGATCAGTGTAATCAACGCACATTCTCCATTCATTATTCTTTTTGCGTACAAGAACTGGGTTGGCTAACCACTCCGGATGATACACTTCTTTGATAAATCCGGCTGCCAAAAGCCATGTAACTTCTACCCTAATCACCTCCTTCTTGTCGCGAGTAAACCGTCATAGCTTCTATTTGATAAGTTTGGCCTTGCCATTGACACTCAAGGAGTGCTCGATCAAGTTCTGAGGTACACTGGGCATGTCAGTAGGTTTCCATGTGAACACATCCACGTTGCTCCTCAAGAACCTGACAAGCGCGTCTTCTTATTTGGGATCCAGGTTGGCCCCGATAAGGGTCGTTTTGCTGGGATCACCATCGACCAGCTAGATCACCTTGTGCTCCTTGGACTTGATGTTCTTGCATGGAGCCTTGAGCTCTAGGATCTCTAGGTGGTCAGCTGAGGTCTTCTTGGCATCGAGCATGGTCTCAGCCATGCGAATAGAGAGGTCGTGAGCCTCTGCTATTTTGAAGCTGTCGTCCTCGCAGGTGTAAGCTGCGTATACGTTGCCCCTGAGAGTTAGAACTCCTTTCTCGGTAGGCATCTTGAGCACCAAATACCCATAGTGAGGTATGGCCATGAACTTGGTGAGCGATGGTCGACCAAGGATAGCATGGTAGGTGCCGTAGAAGTCAGTGACCACAAAGTTGACATAGTCGATGCGGAAGTGGTCTGGAGTACCAAACTACACAGGTAGCGTGATCTGCCCAAGAGGTGTAGAGCTCTGACCAAGGAGAACACCCCAGAACTATGCCTCGTATGGTTTGAGATCTACCTGGGTTATCTTCAGGGCTGGCAGACTGTTCTTGAACAATATATCGATGGAACTACCGCCGTCAATCAGCACTCTGTCGAACTGAACTTTGTTGATACAAGGATCGAGGACCAGGGGAAAATGTCCTGGCTCAGGTATTTCTGCCCATTGGTCCTTTCTGCTAAAGGAGATCTCGCGGTGAGACCAAGGAGGGAGCCACAGATCAGCGACGAGGTTGTAGGTGTTGGCCACATTCAAGCAGGCGCGGGCGAGCAGCTTGCATTCTTGTTTGGTCTCGATGGACACTTTGCCTCCAATGATGGTGTGGACGCAATCAGTTGGCTTGACGTACTTGTGATGGGGATCTACGTCTTCATCATCGTTGTCTTCGTTGCGCTGTTCCCCTACGTCATTAGGCTTGTCGGACGTATCCAGAGCCTGTTGATGCGTGTAGATAGACTTGAGAACGCGGCAATTCTCCATGGTATGGTTTGACTTGGGGTGGAGCTAGTAGGGCCCTTTCAATGCTTTGGCATAGTCTTCTTCATAGTTACGATGTCCGCCACCTTTTTTAACGGTGTTGACCTCACCGTCATCTTCCTGAGCACGCTTGCCCCTGTAATCGTCACGGCGGTTACGCCGCTGATTACGTTGGTCGCGATGGTCGCAGGAGTCGTTGCGCTGGTTGCGGCGGTCAAAATTGTCGTTCCGACCATGGTTGCCACGGTAGTCGTCGCGGTGTGGGGGTGGTCTGAGCGTGGAACCCTTGCTACTTCTTCGATAATTATCTTTTTGGCGTCGTCGGCGGCCGCATATTTCTTAGCAGTGGCCAGGAGCGCTGTGACTGATTTAGGTCTCTTGTGGAGGAGCTTGTCCCTTAGGGCGTCATGGAAGCGAAGGCCAGTTATGAAAGCCTTGATTGCCTCGTTGTCGAAGATTAATGGGACTTTGATGCGCATCTCTGAGAAACGCCGGACATACTCACGTAGTGGCTCATCTTTCCGATCTCGAATCCACTATAGATCATATTTGTTGTCGGGTTGCTCGCAAGTAGCAATGAAGTTGTTGATGAAGGCTTGCTTGAGCTCTTGCCAAGAATCAAAGTAGTTCGCCGGCAAGCTGACCAGCCATTGGTGACCTGCATGGCCAACAGCGACTGGGAAGTAGTTAGACATGACGTGCTCGTTAGCCATGGCTGATCGGCACGTAGTTTCGTAGAGCATGACCCATAATTCGGGGTTCTCCTTGCCATCGTACTTCTGAATTTTTTCAAGCTTGAAATTCTTAGGCCATATGACTTGGCGAAGGTGCGGAGTAAACTGCTTCAAACCCAGAGGGCCATGGGCAGTATCATATTCCATACGGCGATAGCTTTCGTGGGATGCATGATCATTGGCTCTTTGGTTGATGCGATCGCACAGATCGCGTCCTCTGAGGTAATGGCAGAGATCATTATTGCCATCACGGCAATCTTGGTTGCCATCCTGATTAACCCTGCGACCATGGTTATCGCGGCGATTATCACGGTTGTCTCGGCGGTTGTCATCCCGAACATCGCGGCGGTTGTCCTCCTAACGGCGGTTGACGTCCCAACCACCATCATGGTCACCGTTTCCGCCTTGACGGTTGTCTAATGGGTCGTTGTTGTGTGAGCCACATTGGTTGGGTGGCTGTGAGCGACATGAGTATTGGTGGCTGTGGCTTGATTTGACTGAGACGGATGGAGTCTAGGCTTGATTTACAATCTCTGTGGTCTAGACCATAGCAGCCGTCAGGTAAGCTTGTATATCATCATGAATTGCCTGTGTTTCTAGGGTGTTGGGTAGTCGTTGCATTGTCGCCATAGCAACAGCTACGTTGGTGCTTGGAGTCCTGAAGACCTGCTTGTCCCCCACCCTGTCAAAAGCATTGTTAAGGTCACGTGGCTGGACCCTTATGCATCAGGCCTCCTCTTCTGCCTTAGCTTCAATTTGTCGATGATTAAACCGGTCAATATTGCGTGCTTCGTGCGCTATCCTTTCTTGTTCTGTTTCGCCGACCGCCGGTGGTTCGTCATTACTGACGACATTGATCAAGTCTCCTCGCCTTGGTTGGAAGGATGGGAATTGCGAGATTCCTGGGGCGTGGTCTGGGGTATCCAAATCATATTCAACGCCTTCATCGTCAAAATGCTAGAGCTTGGTGTGAACGGAGGCATTAGATGCGATGCCAGACGAGGAGCTTGAGCCACCCTCTTGAACTATGTGGACCAATCCTTCTTGGTAATCCTCAATTCGGACCATGTTGACGAAGTTGCGCAGGCCGTAGGGCTGGACCTGGTGGTTTTCCATCGAGGCTTCATACTCGAAGAGCCGAAGACCCATCGCAGGGGCTGGCCGGCGACGGATGGAGTGCCCTTCAGGAGTAGATGTGACCATGAGATCCATACTGAGTCGTGCCGGATGACTGGTCCAAGCTGGTCGGGTAGATCTGTTGTGGGTCATAGTTACCTACTCATTAGGTTGACTTTGAATCAAACTTACCAGAGCTAGGGTTTTGGCAAGTTTGGTGCCGACCCGATCGATGGAGTCGAGCAAGTCGGTGTTGTCGATCTGCCTCCTTTTGTAGCAAGGAAGCGGACGACGGGTTGTCGGCGTGGCTGAAGGCGATGCTGGCGTGGTCGAAGCTAGATCCACCATGGTCAGAGCCAGATCCACCGTGGTCAGAGCCAGATCCACCATGGTCGGAGGCAGATCCTCCATGGTCAGAGCCGTAGCCGATGCAGGTGAAGCAGTGGTCGGCGCAGATTGAACCCGCACCTCCTCCGAGGTCATGGCGATGAAGTCGTCAAAGCCGGTGGTCCAGGTGATCTGGCCGATGGTGAACGTGAGGTCATTCGATGTAGCCATGGAACCGGGGATGATGACCATCTTGTTCGCCTGGAGAGCAGTACACATACCCCCTACCTGGCGCACCACTGTCGACGAAATATGGTCGGTAGTCTACCTAGGGGTATGCCCAACGTAGTAGATTATCGGCAGACAGATGCGCAAGCAACAAACAAGATGGTAACGCAAGACAGACACAAGGTTTTATCCAGGTTCGACCGCCGTAAAGGCATAATACCTACGTCCTGTGTCTGATTGTATTGTTGTATGTCAATGAGAGATGTTTTTTAGAGGGGTCCCCTACCTGCCTTATATAGTCCGAGGGGCAGGGTTATAAATCTAGAAACTAATCCTAGCCAGTTACAATTGCCATAGGTGGCCGGATAAGGATTCCTATTCTAACCGACTAGGATCTTGCTTGATCTCCAAATCTGTCTTGATTCATTGCGCAGGATCCCGAACAGGTTGACTAGGCCGCGCGTCGTCTTCTAGTGGACCAGAGCCCCTGATCCAGGCCAGCCCAAGCCTAGCCGTAAGGGTATAGGGGTTAATACCCCCACAATCTCATTCCTCAGGCTCCACCTCTTCTTCTTCCTCATCATCATCTTCTTCCATATTTGGACCATCCTCTCCCCCATCAAGGATAGGGTTCAGCTGGTTGTTCAAATAGTGCACTTCATGCTGAAGGTTCATTACTTGAAGTTGAGCTTGTGCAAGCTATTGATGTAGGCCCCTTTCAGCACGATCCTGAGTGTGGCTCATGTCGCGGTGCCTATCTCGCTCTATCCTTATGTTAGCGACACGGTTTTCTGCTGCATCACACTGACGTCTAGCTGTGGACACCTCCGCACGGGCGGTCTCCAACTGCTCCCATAGTCCTACAAGTACTGCTTGATCATTAGCTCTAGCTTCTTGAGCTACTGCTCTCTGCTGATCCACTTGCTCCATTTGGGCATGAAGAGTGCCCAAAGCTGCATAAGCTTGGTCAGATTCCCATCGGGCTTTACTTGCGGCTTTCTTTTGCTTGCGCACACACTTCTTCAGCTTATGTTGCACGGCTTTAGCTCTCATGAGTTTGTCCATGCAGGTGGTGTATGATTCCTACCAGAAATCCCTAGTGTCCTGGCGTGCACAAAACATCTTCATCACGGCAAACATTGCACTCATGGAGGGACTAGAGCTATCTGCACGCTCATCCTGATCTCTGATCAACGTATTTTGGCTCCGTTGTTCCCAATTTGTGGTGGATGGATCCACCCAAGGAAACATACTCGCTGCACTACCAGTGAGTGCATCCCCATGCTGTTGGTAGATCTGCCTCAGAACCTCAAAGGCCACAACTTGGGCAGCCTCCCAAGGAGTCTTCCCATCCAATTCTGCCTTCCACTCCTACCAGAAGGGCGGTTGTGTGCGGGCTAGTATAGTGAGCCGCACCTCGTACCATGGCTGTCCTTCCAAGTACTCTTCAATCCAATGATAAAGGGGCAGTTCATGGTACTCCGCAAAGTGCAGAACTCTCCACAAGAGGGTAGGTGTTCCGAAAACCATCAGGAAATTCTCACTTCCGACGGGTGCTGCCATATGTACCATCAACATGTACACTTTGTGAGACAAGGCCATAATGGACAAGAGTTACATAACCGAGTAAGAAATTTATAAGGGGAGGAACAATGTAATTATGTGAATTGTAATTATCATGATGCATGCTCGTTCCGTACGTCCACACAAACTTAGGAAAAATTTGTTTCTAACGGTAGACACGGTGGCATATACACGTTCTCTCATATATAGCGTAACTAGTCGAGCTACACGTTTCATTGTTAGTGTACCTGCATAAGAATTTCATTTCAGCCCAAACCCATAATGAAATATGCAGAATGTAATTTAAATACTTCCATATATGTATACCCATACATAAACTTCCGTATCAAGCTACCCGATAATAACTTAAACCCACAATTAAATACGTACCATATACACATGCAAGCATGCATACATAGCCGTACCAAAGCTAACTCTCCTCGACCACATGCTCACATCTTGCGGTCATACACTCATCATCTTACCTTGGCATAGAGGCATTTGATCCATACATTACCATTCAAGTGAATGGCATCCATACAATAGTACGCCGTATGGACGACGAAGTAAAAACCCCCATGTTAGTACTTAAATAGCCACCTAATAGTCCTTAATTTGGGCATAAGGAAAGTGATCATTGGCACACTTTAGATTTCAAATACCTATTAATATAACTATTAGTTGCTAGAGAAGGGTTTTTGGAAAACAAAAACTTTTGTTTTAAATACACATGTGACAATTAACGTTGAATCTTGCTCTGATGCTAGCTGTCGCAGAACCGACCAATTTATAAGAGTATAAGTACAATGGCAGCCCACAAACGGTCGCACTGTCATACTTGAATCCATATAAACCCGGTAGTCCGTCGAGTACCACGACGGGTCTCGATAAACGATTTACAACAACCAAGATCGTACATGATTCAACATACATGCCACATATTACATAAAGTTCACAGATACATTTTCATCATCAGAGTACGAATAAAAGTTATTACAAACCAAGTTTGATAGATAAAGCGGAAGCAATTAAGTTTGAAAATAAAGTTTCCAACATAGTTTGATACAGTGCCAAGTAGGATCATGGTCCACAAAAGCAAAGATAGGGATTAATAAAGAAGCCTACCCAAGGCTTGCTCCTCATCCACGACGGGATAGAAGCAACTCTTGCAATAACCATGATACACAGTGTCATCTGCAACAATGGGAAATAAAACCCTAAGTACGAGAAGGTACTCAGCTAGACTTACCCGTCATAAACCAGAAATAAAATGACTCCAAGGATTATGCAAGGCTGTATAAGTGGAGATAGCTTGACAACATTTTGCATAAAAGCAATTGACTTAGTTATACAATTATGATTCCTTTATCAAGTTAATTATAACTATCCATCTCTAGATTAGCAACTATCCTGTGCCAAACATGTGGTATATCAATTTAAAAGCATACAATAGTAACCATAGCAGGTATTGTAATTCCATATTCATTCGAACCATCATGTTCCATAATACAGTTACTATGATGTTGGGACTAGTCAAGTTTCTCACTATCCGGGAGAGACGACGATTCGAATCGATTTCAACCAGCTGGGAATTTATTCCTAATACAAACCCAGGCATACCGCGCGAAGGCAGCCTTAGGTCACCTTTGGTACAACTCAGGTCCACATTTCACGGGTCCATACCGCGCCGCATAATCTGGGACACCAGATGTTAGGACGTTCAGGCCTAGCCTACCCTGGGGCTTAGTCTGATCCCCCCCCCCCACAAGGAGCGCACAACAGAATGGGTCCCAGCCTGAGTTGAGCTACTTGGCTTCGTGGTCGGAACGAGTTATCCGACCAGCTAAGTGATAGGCATGCGTTCCATCTTGTCAGAAGCGCCAACAATGGTATGGTCCTTAATCGGCTCAGACGGAATCACATGAGTCATCCTACGCATAGACTCCGCCCGGTCTCAATTTTCTTTTATCCCATGGTTCTATTCCACGATAGCAAATATAGCTAACCGTGCTCCGGTATCCACCTATATCTCGCAGGTGACAGGACATCACCCGACTTCTACCGGTCTAAGCATGGCTAAGCATATATTCGATCCTGGACCTATACCGGTTAAAGGTGTAATATCTAGATAAGGAATTTATATGCATCAAGTGGTTCCATTCAACTCTTATAACCTAATGCATCAATCATAAGTACTTAAGTAATCATTTGTAAAATACTGGGAGACTTAAAATGCTCCGGGGCTTGCCTCGCAGAAAGGAAGTGGGGCGGTGGTCAGGACACTCCGGAAGCTCTTCAGGATTCTGCTCCATGCCTTCGGGAGCTGCAACTTGAGGATTCTCCTGCTGGTCCCCTTCCTCTACTTCGTCGAATTCCAGCAACGTTATTTCTTCCTCCGATCCTAGATGCATGAATATGGCATAAGATATTGTGAATGCAAATATGTTAACAAGTGTGGTATGATGATACATGAAGAATGCATTCTTGCAAATATTCTTAACACCATGTGGTCTAAGTAACAACAAGTGCATCGCGTTTACTGAGTAGGTGCATATCTCTTCTTGATTATGTAATTAACTACTTCAACAATGCATCAACTATTTCACAAACAGCAGCTACTTGTTTTACTCATACCTGGAGTTCTAATTATCCAAAAGTGGTGACCCTGGACTTTCTGGAAAGCTTACAAAATTATCTACAACTCTTATTTAACTCACAAAAGCTAATTCACAACTTATCATAGCCAAAACAGACAATCATATCAGTGCTGTCCAGAAATTCCAGAGAGCAAGTAATTCGGAAATGCTAACTTTAAACAGTTGTAACTCCTAAACCATTTGACCTATGGTCCTTAAATTTTAACACAAGACATATGATGAAGTTATCTACAACTTTGTTATTAACCATTTTTACAGTAAACATCATTTTTATCATGCAACTTATCAAACTCCAGAATCTGTCCGAAAACTATTCTAATTCGCATTATAAAGTAACAATACTTCTACTTCACGTAATTATTCAAAGTTTGACAACACAAAGTCTACCAACAGTTTAAGCATACCAAATACACTCAAGAAAACCTAATGGTGAAGCCCAAACTATCTCTTTAAATGCCTTTATTATTTTATTTAGATACTTAGGTTAAATAACCAACATATATTAGATGTACTTCATAAATTCTCAAAAATTTACAGTGCCTTACTAATGCTACCAAAAGACTACTGTAAAAGTTTCATGCCATTTTATACAGTAAAACATTCTACACAAAAATGACAAGACAGAAATGCTTACAATAGCAAAAATAGAAAACCCTAGTGAAAAGTGTCAAGCAATAGATTTCCTATTTTTCTTAGCATCCATATGGTACTAGGATATCCTCCAACAAATTTCATGAATAATGGATTCCTAAATAATTTATAAAAATTCATACAAGGATCTCTTAATTATAAAAGGAAAATCTATAACTACAAATCTATGCTTGCACTGACTCTCAAACTTTTACCAGAGATTATACATGTCAAGAACAGCTTACCACAAAAATTTCATAATTTTTGGAGTGCAGGAACTCTAGATATAAAATAAACAAGTTTACATGCATTCAAAAACACATTTCAAATTTCAATTTAAATCTGACAGAAACTTTGCTATACATGCTAATGTAATATTTTTCATAAATACTACACTTCACTCAGATCCTAACAAAATTTGAACCAATAAATTTGGATCTACACAACTCCACTTATAAAATTTACAAAACAGCATGAAATCAGGATTTAAATGAACTATCCCTCTTTACTACTGTCGCTGACCGGTGGGACCCGCGAACCAGTGACCCCACACGTCAGTGAAACGAGAACAGAGCAGGCGGCGCTGCACGAGCTTGCGCGGCCATGGCTCATCGACGGCGAGTTCGCCGGTGGTGACATCATCACGGCATGACCAACTCGACCGGGCACACATGTTGGGCTAGCTAGGTGGGCGGATGACCGGCGCGAAGGGCAACGGCGTCGGCCATGGTGGCACGGCAGCATTGCACAGTGTGTGCCGGCCATATCTAGCCATGGCGAAGTCAAGTGATGTGATCTACAGGACTACAGAGACTCTGTGACTGTGACTACGTGACCTAGACAGCTGAAGCGGTACCGACGAGGCACACCCACGGCAGCGGCCATGGCGGCACTCCGGCAAGGGCGTACCCACGACGGCGCAACGCTAAACACGGCTTACCAAAGGTGAAATCATGGGCGCTGCAAGGTGGAAACGATGGGGAAGGTGGAGGCGTAGCTGCGAGCACGACCGATTGGCGAATGGGGCGGCGGTGAGCGCAGGCGAGCTCGGCGGAGCATCAATGATGGCGATGGTGAGCGCGGTGAGCAAGGAAGTGCGAGGAGGTGAGTGGGAGCAGACGGCCAGCTCAGTGGTGACTTAAACGCGTTGCTGGTGGCTTGCTGGCTTGTGATGCCTGACGAGCGGGCCCGACACCGGCGTACGGCTGCCAGATGGGGCGCACGGCCGTGGCTGGCCACCACGCGGCGGGCCACGCCTGTTGGCCGGTCGACCACTGAATCAACCGATTCAGTCGGTTCAGTCGTGTGAGGATCAGCCTGACAGTGGGTTTACACGACGATGTATCTGCTAATCCGTGGCTCCAACATGCAAACACTCTAAACCAAAATGGTAGACCTATGTACCAGCTCCAATTCTTGTTCAAGGATCTCATGCCAATTACCAACCGAAACCGAGTTACACCATCACAAAGTTGGCTTGTCAGTCGGTCAGTTAAAAGAACTTAGAAAAAAAATTGATAAGTGTTGAAAAGGTGAATTTGCTAATTTTTGCGATCCAAATTCAAGCATGTTAGGAGCTAAACCAGTCAATGACCCAAAAATAAAAGTTGTTCCTTTTGCCAAACACTACAACTTTGCTTTAGTGACCTCCTCCATGCAAGGTCTCTAACACATAGTTCAAACTTGGTCAAACATGTCACATTTAAATGATGATACACTTCAAACTATGGCTTAATGACCTATTTACCCCTAACCATGAATATCAAAGTTGTTCATAATGATACTCTAAACATGTTTAAGCAAATTGCAAGGTCATACAATCTTTTCATGTATTAGTCACACATAGTGCTATCTAGGTTAACACATGAATTCTTAAGTGTTTGGTCATGAAAGGTGACCTTCATGAACAATGTCCTATTTGCTAACCCATGTGTTGTTAAATGTTTTTGTGACTCACATCCACCAAGTACATGTTTACACTCATGATCATTTGCATATGTACAAGGAAACATGCAATAACAAGCAAATGTTGCATATGTTTCAATCCAATGTTTCAATTGTAAATGCTTGTTTATGAATGCTTGATGATCATGCTCATGCTATGCAAGTCAAGTTATGCAAGGCTAACACCTAGGGTGTTAGATGGTCCAATATCTCCATGATCTAGTGGGCTAACACTGGCTGCTCTCGAAGCAGCACATTTGAAACTGTCTAGGCAAAACCGGCATGTTTCCCCTTAAATTACTAATAAACTTTCTCTCCTTGTCAATTGCAGGTCAAATTGACTAGCACGCCATCGGGAGGAATTTATAGGGTCGACTGGTCCTATGTTGAAGCCAAGTGGATCTCCAGCATTGCTCCGTCAAGCAGATCCTTCTAGCTTGCTGTGTGCTCGGCGCATCGACGCGCTTTTGCGCTGATACATGGGCTTTTTGTGTATTGATCAAACGCGTTCGGTCATAGCGTCCAGTCGCTCCTCGTGAGCCACGTGTCCCTATTTAAACATATAGCCATTGGTGCCTAATGGCTCTTTCTGCGCGTATGTCAGTGAAAGATCGGACGCGACGGAGAAAAATGAACAGACGCACCATGGGCAGCGTCTGGTCGAGTCTAGAGAGCTCCCAGAGAGCACACCGCGTTAGGTCACATGAAGCTACACGCTCTCCTTGCTTAGACTAGACACGACGCTACTAAGAGTCTGGTCACAATCAAAAACTACACCGAGAGGTTCTAGAGCAGACCAGATGCATCCAGTTGCTGTCGATCGGATGCACCCTAGCGTCCGGTCAACACAGCGCCTCTGCCCAGGCCTAGGGTTAGATACTGGACGCATCCGGTCCCTATGTCGGACGCGCCCGGTCACCCCATGACCAGCGCTTTCAACTCCTTTCTCAACACTCTTACTTCTATATTGCCAACCACAAAGTGTCTCACCATAGTGCACGTGTGTTAGCATTTTCATAAGCATTTTCAAAGGTTAATTGGTTAGCACACTAGGTCCTAATGCATATGCATGAATCACTTCACCTAGTGGCACTTCATAACTGTTTTGACTGAGATTCTCCCCTCTTGAAAGTACGGCTATCTATCCTAAACATGGTCACACTCTCTAAGTGTCTTGACCACCAGAACAAAATGGCTCCTGACAATTATACCTTTGCCTTGAGCCTTTTGTTTTTCTCTTTCTAAGCTTTATGCACTTGATCATCACCATGACCATCACCACCATCATGATCTCCATTCATTTGCTCCTTCATTTGGTGTGTACCAATCCTATCTCATATACACTTTAGAGCAATGATTAGTACACTTGAGGTTTCATAAATTATCAAAACCAAACTAGGGCTTTCACTCGGTCCATGTATGTCTGTCTCTAAGGGCCTGTTTGGAACATGATAAAAAATATATTGGTAGTGCTAGCGCCTGGACGTCCGGACAGACAAATGTGTCTGGACACCCACGACTGCACTTTGTTTTTTGCACACCTGCACTACGCCCGCACGCCAGCACGGCCCTATCGTGCCTACGTTTAGCGTGCCCATGCTGGGCCTGTGTCGCTCGGACATCACCTGTGCCGCTAGACCACATGCAGGGACCGCTCGTGCCCCCTCTGGCATCTGCGCCCGCTCCATGGTGCCCCAGCAGTGGTAGCTGGTGGCTATGGAAGGTGGGTCCCATTGCAACATGTGCAACACCCTGATCTACTTTTGAAACATCCAGATACAACGTTTGAAACATACTCTGAAGATGAAATACTTGAAACATACGTCTGAAACACTTGAAAAAACACACGAAAACTCTTGAAAACCATTGCAAACATACACAACATCCAGATAAAACACTTGCAACATATGTGTGAAAACATATGTAACATCCAGATAACCACACTTGCAACATGCGTCTAAAAACAGATGAGACATTGTGTCGGGTAAATAAACCCGGGGTCCCTAATGGGCCTGCTTTTCAGCAAAAGCTCAGCCCAACAGATGATGTTGCCAATGACGTGCAACTCCTGGGCCGGCCCAAGTGCCAAACGATAGGCCGGAAGAGCGATCCAGTCTCTGATCGGAAGGCCTGGCTAGGAAGGGATGGAGCTCGCTTCTGACTCCGACCCGCTTCTCTGACAGGAAGGCCTGGCTAGGGAGGGCGATGCTCACTTTCGACTCTGACCCACTCCTCCGACTGGGAGGCCTGGCCATGAAGGGCGACGCTCGCTTCCGACTCTGACAAGCTTCTCCGACCGGGAATACACCGAACCTCTACTTATAGCTCTTCTCCGACAGGGAGGTTGGAGCCGACTAGGGAACGACTGACCGGGGACGCCCGCTCGGTGAAGACCCAGGAAACAGACAGAGAAAGTAAGGTAGGGCGCTTAAGTCAATCGTAATACCGAGGACCATACCCTGCACGCCTATAGGACAGTACTATCAAATCATGTCAAAGGATACTTTATAACCTTCCAAACATGTTAGAACACGAACAGTGTTGTGGATGCCGACATTTGTCCTACAGTATGGTAAGCGCCGACATTTGCCATACTAGAAGAACACGATGGAACCAAACACATGCATCAGGGCACCAATAGTATTATAGGCGTCGACAAACTGTCTTGTATCCGACGGTGTGGTGAAAGGTCCTAATATGGCTAGAGGGGGGTGAATAGCCTATTTAAAAATCTACAAATCAACTAGAGCACTTTGATTAGTATGACAAATAGCGAAATGCAAACTTGCTCTAGCTCTACAAGGGTTGCAAGCCACCTATCCAACAATTCTAGTTGCAATAATTACTAGGCACACAACTTGCAAAGTTACTACTCACTAAGAGCTCTCAAACTTGCTACTCTAAAGAGCTCCACTAGATGAACTTAAAATAATAAAGCAAGCTCTCAATTCTAATTACACTAAAGAGCTTGCCACAACTAGTTTGCAAGAATATAAATGGGTGAGTAGGGTGATTATACCGCCGTGTAGAGGAGTGAACCAATCACAAGGTGAATATTAAATCAACCACCGAGAGATTGCCAAATGGCAAGAGACAACCAATTTTCTCCCAAGGTTCACGTGCTTGCCAACACGCTACGTCCCCATTGTGTCGACCAACACTTGGTGGTTCAGCGGCTAAGAGGTGTTGCACAAACCTCATCCACACAATTTGGACACCGCAAGAACCCACCCACAAGTGAGGTAACTCAATGATATGAGCAATCCACTAGAGTTACCTTTCGACGCTCCACCAGGAAAGGTACAGATCCCCTCACAATCACCAGAGATGGCCATGAACAATCACTGACTCATGTCAATCCTCCTCCGCTGCACCAAGCCATCTAGGTGGTGGCAACCACCAAGAGCAACAAGTGAATCTCGTAGCAAAACACGAACACCAAGTGCATCTAGATGCAATCACTCAAGTAATGCACTTGGATTCTCTCCCAATCTCATAATGATGATGAAACAATGATGGAGATGAGTGGGAGGGCTTTGGCTAAGCTCACAAGGTTGCTATGTCAATGCAAATGTCCCAGCAAGTGAGCTTGAGCCGGCCATGGGGCTTAAATAGAAGCCCCCACGAAATAGAGCAGTTGGGCTACTCACTGCACTGAACACAGAACGACCGGACGCTCTGATCATATCGACCGGATGCTAAACCCCAGCATCTGGTCATGCGATGTGTGCCACGTGTCCCCTCTCTTCAAATACTGAGCGCCCATTCCCAATGGTTAAGTGATGACTGGACGCGCTGCTGCGAAGTGACCAGACACTGGACCCCCGGCGTCCGATCGTTTCTAGTAAGCATCTATTCGCGGAAATCCATGACCGGACGCGTCCGGTCAAGCTCGACCGGATGCATCTAGTCACTCAATGTTTCCTCTGTGCTCCTCACGTCAGCATACGTTAGCACTGACCGAACGCACCCAGCCAGCGTCCGGTCACTCTTCGCACCAGCGTTCGGTCACAAGACCGAGACGTGTGCTCAATGCTGCAACTGACCGGACTCTGAACCCAGCGTCAGGTCACTGCTTCACCAGCGTCCGGTCACTCTGTGAACCCCTGTCTTTTCTGTATAGGGCACCGGTGGCACCGTCGGACTGTCCGCACTCTATGGGCGGACACTCCACCGGTGAAGTTTCTAACCCTTGCTCAAATGTGCCAACCACCAAGTGTATCACCTTGTGCACATGTGTTAGCATATTTATACAAATACTTTTAAAGGTGTTAGCACTCCACTAGATCCTAAATGCATATGCAATGAGTTAGAGCATCTAGTGGCACTTTGATAACCGCATTTCAATACGAGTTTCACCCCTCTTAATAGTACGGCTATCTAACCTAAATGTAATCACACTCGCTAAGTGTCTTGATCACCGAAACAAAATGGCTCCTACTATTTATACCTTTGCCTTGAGCCTTTTGTTTTTTCTCTTTCTTCTTTTCCAAGTTCAAACATTTGATCATTACCATGCCATCACCATCGTCATGATCTTTGCCATTGCTTCATCACTTGGAGTAGTGCTACCTATCTCATAATCACTTTGATAAACTAGGTTTGCACTTAGGGTTTCATCAATTAACCAAAACGAAACTAGAGCTTTCACGTGGGCAACAAGACTGGGTAGCACACTCCCTCTCTCTCACTTGTAAGGTCGTCCCCTTCATCTATAAAAGGGGATGCGCTCTCTCCTAAAGGAGGACGATTCAGACGACCAACGATTCCAACGAACAACAGACGGATCACTCCGATTCTCTCTGCTTGGCTCTAGAACTATAAAGCCAAACAAAGCATATGTTCGAACACTTAGCACACGTCGGAGCTCCCGTCACTCTTGGCCCTTTGGTCCGGAGTCCGACCGGACCTCTAATACCCCCCCATCTTACTCCCTCTCGTTTGTAACCCCACAACAAACTTTGAGCACTTGGGCTCAGGAATAAAGTCACCGACCGACTCAAACTGGACATAGGGCACGTTGCCTAAACCAGTATAAACCCTGTGTCATTGAGTGCTAGGCCATATCCGATCACAACGTATGGCAAAACTACAAATATTTACGTGTTGGTCACTTTTCGCACCGACACGTTAAAAATGGAAGCTTGCAATATACGTGTACGACCATTGCAACATATGGAATATCTTGATCTACTTTTGCAACATCCGTATGAAACACTTGTAACATACCTATGAAACACTTGAAGCATACGCTTGCAACATGTGTTTTCCACCCTTCTTCTGGGCGACGCAGAGCAGAGCGGGGAACAGTTGGTTCTGGCCAGCTGGTGGCCTAGGATGGTGGCGCGACCTGGCAGCAGCCAACTGTGCCTACGCCTAGCCTGGGCCCGGCCAGCGACAGCCCCCTCTCTTGCACGGCGGTCAGTGAGCGCGGTGGAGAGGGAGGGAGGCAGCCGCCGGTGCTTGGATGCGATGGAGATGGAGATGGAGGATGGAGGAGGGTGAGGGGGAGGCGAAGAGTACGGCACCGGGGAGAGGAGTGGAGACGGGACATAGAGGAAGGTCGCCGCGAGTGCCGGCTCAGCGGTCGGTGCGGGCATCACGGTTGCGGCGACGAGAAGAAACTGCACAACGAGGCGAGGAGGAAGAGAAATGCGTTCATTATTTATTTTTAGATGGACCATGAGGAGGAGCAGGCCAGGCTGGTCCTGCAGGTCCAGGTGAGCTTGTTCAGACGGACGTATGCCCTTACCGAATCACTATCGAAAAAATATCCTTCAGAAGTCATATTTATAGAATTGTTTTTGCAAGAAGTATTTATGAGTTTTGGTTGCAGTGGCTTCGCAACAGTTGGCAAGGATGTCTAATGACTTTCTTTTTCCAACGCAGATCGGTGGTAGAACATGTGTGCCTTTTAAAGTAATCAGGTTTGTGTTGGTGTTGGAATTTTAATAAAAAACTGCTTTGTTAGGAAAAAATTAACGTAAACTTACTGACTGATTCTTCGGGTATCAAGGAGTGTGACTGCGAGTGGCATAGTTCTTTTCAGGGGTCCTTTTGTAATGTTGCTCGGAGTTTGATGATTGATCCGTTATCCTGTAACTTGTGATGGGGGATGGATATACATATACTAACAAAGATTCAGTGGGGGTGGTTTTATCTGAAGAAAGGTAGCGGACACAAGGACGTGTAGTGCGCGATGCACATGTCCGTAGTTTATTTCTCTCTGTCAGGGTCTGTAGCTTGCATTGTCGGTAGTTTATTTCCCTCCTCTGTCAGGGGCTTCTGTAAAGATGAAACTCAGCATGTTTCTAAACTCTTTGAAGTAGAGAGATCAGTAGATCTAGATCACTTTCATGGTTTAATTTTATCCTTACTGTACAAGCATGTTAGGCTTAACTTTAACGGGGCTGTCATTCTGTCAAGATTTGATTGCAACCAAATATTTCCATGATTGCATGTTACACACTTTTTCCAGTATATGATCAAGGAATTCTAATTGGCCACTGAAAGTTGCAAGTTCATCGTTAGGATTGAAGCATTTCAGTAAAGCTGTGAATTCTCGACATGCCAGAATGTGTTTGTATTGTCCCTCATCAGTCACAGAATAAGCTCAGTTCCGTTCTCGGGGTCACTAACATGCCTACATAGTTGAAAGTATCTAGGCCCATAGTTGGGTTTCGGTGATTAATGACAATACGTGATTACTGTGACTAACGTGTGTTTTACAGAGACAATTAAGTTAGGTCACGGTAATAGAGATTGATTGGGCAATCATGGTGGTCATGCCCCTACGATGGAAATCGTTTCGGTTTTCAAATGATGGACGACAAGGTTAAGGATGAACTAGTTCTAAGTGTCGTTTGGTGTTGAAGAGACACTTAAAGTAGTTTAGGGCTTTGTTTTTCCTTGGGCCGTACTATTAAGGGGGTATGGACGGGTAGCTTGATCTAGGTAAGTCTAGTGAGTTAGGTGTGGTGCATACTTGCCAAATCTAACACTAGGTAGCTCCAAAATAGCCCTTAGATCTATTGGAGCAAACTTCATTCACGTATGATCGAAAGTTAGAAGTGAATAAAGGGTCAAATACTGACTGGACGCTGACTTCGGTGTGACCGGACACTGGCGCAGAGTCCGGTCAGTTTATTTGATCAAGGTGAAGTCATCTGGAAGTGACCGAACGCTGAAAGGTGAGTGACCGGATGCTGAGGGCCAGCGTCCAGTCGACTCCAGTAAGGTTCCAGAGAGGAAAAATCACAACCGGACGCTGTCCAGCGTCCAGTCACCATTTGATCATTGGAATTTAGGGTGAACTGACCGGAGCGTCCGGTCAACATGACCGGAGCGTCCAGTCACCCCACAGAGGCACATAACAGTTCGTTTTTCAGCCCATGTTATAAATACTCCCTCCATTCGTGTGTGATGGTACTTTTGCTCATTCCAACAGCTGAGAAATACCTTTGAGAGTGCCAAGAAGAGCAAGGTCCTAGTGAGGTGATTGAGATTTGAGAATCCCAAAGAGAGCCCTCATTAGTGAGATCAAGAGTAGCAAAGTGTGCATCCACCCTTCTCATTAGGCTTATCGTGGTCAAGTGAGAGTTCGTGCTTGTTACTCTTGGTGATCGCCATCACCTAGACGGCTTGGTGGTGATTGAGAGTTTGGTGATCATTCGACGGAGCTTGTGGATGACCCAACTCAAGTTATAAGCGGTTGTGGGTGATTCACCGTGACGGAGTGTCAAAGAATCAACCCGTAAAGTGCACTTGATTGTTGCGCGGATCAAGGAGGAGCTACACCCTTGCGTGGGTGCTCCAACGAGGACTAGTGGGGAGTGGCGACTCTCCGATACCTCGGCAAAACATCGCCGCGTTCCTCCTTCTCTCTTTACTTTGAGCATTTACTTTGAGCAATTCAATACTTGTCTTTACATTCATAGAATTGCCATGCTAGAGTAGGATTGGAACTTAGGTTGCAAGATTTTTTGTATGGTAGAACATTAGAAATACTTTCTAGGTACAAGGGGTTAATTAGGCTAACCGTAGGATTTAATTATTGCAAAGAAATTTAAAATTAGCCCAATTCACCCCCCCCCCCCCTCTTGGGCATCTTGATCCTTTCAATTGGTATAGGAGCCTCGTGCTCAAGTATTTAGGCTTAACCGCCTAAAGAAAGATGTCTCACGGGATGGACCTCCTCCTATATTTGAGGGGGATGATTTTCCATATTGAAAAATTCGCATGGAGACATACTTAGAAGCTCTAGATGTTGGAATACTTAGAACCGCCTCACAAAGCTTCCCAAAACCTCGGGATGCTACACACCTACAAGGCGATGAGGTGAATTACGAGAAATGGAATGCAAAGGCTCGAAACACCATCTTTAGAGGCCTTTGCAAAGATGTGTTCAATCAGATGAGGAACCACAAAGAAGCCCATGCACTATGGTCAGACGTTTGTGCGCTCCATGATGGAACAAAGAGTGAGTGTGAGGAACGCTATCATCTTGTCATAAAAAAGCTTAACTCTTTTGAGATGCTTCCTAAAGAATGTGCAAATGAGATGTACTCACGTTTGAATGTTCTTGTAGAGGAAGTTAATGGGCTTGGACTCACTCAAATGCAACCATCCGATGTTGTAAGAAAGATTTTGAGTGTCCTCCCCATTAACAAATATGGGCATATTGTGACCGTGCTTCATCAAGATGATCTTTCCACCGCTACACCGACACAAATCTTAGGAAAGATCAATGCTCATGAGATGTATATGCACATCACGCCACAAGATGGCTTATTCTCTACCAAGAAGAAAGACAAGGACTTAGCATTCAAAGCTAGCCAAGAGAAGGGCAAAGCAAGACTTGAGTATGAGATCTCAAGTGATGATGAAGTTGATGATACAAGTCTTGCTCTCATGGTGAGAAGAACCGCCAAGATGCTAAAGAAGCTCAACAAGACTGGCATCAAGTTCGATGGCAAGAAGAAGTTCTTCACTAGTTCTAGAAGGAAGCCAATCTCCGAGATGAATTGCTATAATTATGGAGAACTTGGTCATCTAGCACACCAATGCACCAAGCCCAAGAAAGACAAGTTTAAGAACAAGTACAAGGGCAAGAAAGATGACTCAAGTAATGAAGAAGATGATGAGAAGAAGAAAAACAAGCCATACAAGAAGAGAGATGGCAAGTAGAAAGACTTCCACAAGAAGAAGAAGAAGAGTGGAAAGGCATACATCGTTGGTGATTGGCTCATGGATATTGATTCATCTAGTGGCTCATCCGATGATGATAGTGACAACGAGAAGGTGGCTGCCATTGTTATTGACTCTTCATCATCTTCACCGCCTCCATCGCCATCATCCTCTACACACCTATGTCTTATGGCCAAGGGTGAACGCAAGGTATCAAATGATGATGATAGTAGTGGTGATAAACATGCTAGTAATGATAATAGCGATAGTGATGATGATGAATATGAATCACCTTCTTATGATGATCTTGCTAGATTGCTAAAATAATACACTAAGATCATTATAAAGACTAGAGCTAAGAATAAAAAGCTAGAAGCTAAGAATGATTCACTTTTAGCAAAATATGATATAGCGGAAAAGGCTAGTGTTGAGCTTAGAGAAGTAAATGATGTTATATCATCCAAACTCAAGGAGCTCAAATCTTCTAAGAAAGAGCTTAAAGACAAACATGATAAACTTGAGAGGACACATAACGAGCTCATCACTAGCCACAACAAGCTAAAAGAAGAATACACTACTCTTAAGATTAATCATGATAATCTTGTTATTGCTCAAGAATTCTTATCCAATGAGCCACATGATGCTACTAACGATGTTGTGAAGATTGATATAGCTACATCATGTGATGATTTGATCATTGAGAGCATTGAGCAAAGTTCTAGTAGCAAGGGCAAGCAAGTGGTTGAGGCCGATGATTATGATGAGTTTGTCAAGCTCAAGAATGATAATGAAAAGCTCAAGAAAGATCTTGAAGAAATCAAAAGCCACAACACTATTGTGCTAGAAACTCTTAATTATGATGGTGATTTGATCCTTGAGAATGAGAAGCTCAAAGAAGAGAACAAGAAGCTCAAGGAAGAGAAAAACAATGATGCTCTCAAGGAAGAAAACAAGAAGCTTAAATTGGAGAAAGAGCATCTCAAGATTGGATTGAGAAAGTTCACAAGAGGCAAGCATCTACAAAGTGAGCTACTTATGAACACCGTCATGAAGATGGATAGAAGTGGCATTGGGTATTTGGCAAACCAAGAGAAGAAGGCTCAAGCTCAACAACAACACAAGTCCAAGCCAAAGCCAAAGAGATGTTTTGAGTGTGGACAAAAAGGTCACTTTGCCCATGAGTGCCAAACTCCACCACCACAACCCTTGCCTAAGCATGCTAGACCTTTTGCCTTCAATGCTCACTACATGCTTAGAAAGGATTCTAGTGGGAAAATAAAAGTCATGTTCTTAGGACCTCCCAATAAGAATAGGCCTAAGAAAATTTGGGTTGCAAAGTCATTTATAGAGAAGGTGAAGGGCCCTCAACAAGTTTGGTTCCTAAAGCTTGATCTCTTGTGTGTAGGTGAACTACAAGACCAGTGAAAGTTATTGGGTTATTGATAGTGGTTGCACACAACATATGACCGATGATCCTCATATGTTCACCTCACTAGATGAAGAAGTAGATGGACAAAAAAGAATCACATTTGGAGATAATTCAAAGGGCAAGGTTAAAGGATTGGGCAAAGTGGCAATATCAAATGATCATTCTATCTCAAATGTGCTATATGTTGCTTCATTGAGCTTCAACTTGCTATCCGTTGGACAATTGTATGATCTTGGCTTCCAATGCTTGTTCACCGAGAAGGAAGTTGTTGTATCTAAGAAGGATGATGATCAAGTGATATTCAAAGGATTTAGATACAACAACTTATATTTAGTGGATTTCACCTCCGAAGATGCTAACTTGAAGACATGCCTTTTCACCAAAACAACACTTGGGTGGCTATGGCATAGAAGACTTGCTCATGTTGGGATGAGCTCACTCAAGAAGCTAATGAAGAATGATTTGGTGTGAGGGTTGAAGGATGTGAAGTTTGAGAAGAACGAGCTTTGTAGTGCATGTCAAGCCAGCAAGCAAGTTGCAAATACTCATCCAACCAAAGCTTTCATGTCAACCACAAGAGTCCTAGAACTCCTTCACATGGACTTATTTGGACCAACAACATACAAGAGTTTGGGAGGAAATCTTTATTGTCTTGTGATTATTGATGACTATTCAAGATACACATGGGTATTCTTCCTTCATGACAAATCTGAAGTTGCATCTTGCTTCAAGAAGTTTGCCAAGAGAGCACAAAATGAATTTGAAGTGAAGCTCAAGAAGATTAGAAGTGACAATGGGAAGGAATTTGACAACACAAACATTGAAGCCTATTGTGATGAAGTTAGGATTAAGCATGAGGTCTCCGCAACATATACTCCTCAACAAAATGGTGTAGTTGAGAGAAAGAACCGGACATTGATCACTCTTACAAGAACAATGCTAGATGAGTACAACACCCCTGAAGCTCTATGGGCGGAAGCTATCAACACCACATGCTATGCATCCAACCGCCTATTCCTTCAAAAGTTCCTTGGCAAGACACCTTATGAGTTGCTCAATGGGAAGAAGCCAGATGTCTCCTTCTTTTGGGTGTTTGGTTGTAAATGCTACATCTATAAGAAGCGTCAACACCTAGGAAAGTTTCAAAGACGTTGTGATATTGGTTTCCTTATTGGTTACTCATCAAAGTCCAAAGCATATAGAGTATTTAATCATGCCACTGGCTTAGTTGAAGAAACATATGATGTGGAATTTGATGAATCTAACGGCTCTCATGGAGCACATGAGAATCTTGATGATGTAGGTGATGAACCAATGAGGGAGGCTATGAAGAACTTTTTGGTTGGAGACATCAAGCCTAAAGATGATGAAGATGATGTACAAGTGATTGATCCACCTTCTTCATCAAGTGTGCCACAAGATGGTGATAAAGATGGGAGAGTAGAAAATGAAGACACTCATGTCTCCCATGATCAAATGGTGGTACAAGCACAAGATGTTGATGCTCCACAACCTCCTCCTCAAGTGGTCAATAGAAGAAATACACCTCTACTACAAGATTATCCACAAGATCTCATCATAGGGAGTCCATCAAAGGGTGTAATGACTCGCTCATAAAAACTTGCTTCATTTATTGCTCATCACTCTTTTGTCTTTTGTTTTGAGCCTACTAAGGTAGAAGAAGCTCTTTAAGATCTAGATTGGATAAATGTCATGCATGAAGAGTTGAACAACTTCACCCACAATGAAGTTTAGACTCTTGAAGAGCGACCAAAAGGTGCAAGAGTCATTAGAACAAAGTGGGTGTTTCACAACAAGCAAGATGATCAAGGCATAGTTGTGAGGAACAAGGCTAGACTAGTTGCAAAGGGCTTCTCTCAAGTTGAAGGTTTGGATTTTGGAGAGACCTTTACACCGGTTGCAAGACTAGAAGCCATTCGTATCCTCCTTGTATATGCATCACGCCATGAAATGAAATTATATCAAATGGATATAAAAAGTGCATTTTTAAATGGCGTTATTAATGAACTAGTCTATGTTGATCAACTTCTCGGGTTTGAAGACCCTAGATATCCTAATCATGTTTATAGGTTGTCCAAGGCGTTATATGGGCTTAAGCAAGCCCTAAGAGCTTGGTATGAGCGCCTTTAGGACTTCCTCATTGAGAAGGGCTTCATCATTGGGAAGGTCGACACCACACTATTCACCAAGAAGCTTGATGGGCATATCTTCATTTATCAAGTGTATGTTGATGATATCATCTTTGGATCATCAAATGAAGATTCTTGCAAAGAGTTTGGTGAATTGATGTCGAAGGAGTTTGAGATGTCACTGATTGGTGAGCTTACATTCTTTCTTGGTTTTCAAGTTAAGCAAATGAGAGAAGGGATTTTCATCTCTCAAGAAAAATATACAAATGATCTTCTCAAGAGATTCAAGATGGATGAATGTAAGCCAATCAAGACTCCAATGCCAACTAATGGACATCTTGACCTAGATGAGGGAGGTAACACGGTTGATCAAACTCTCTATCGCTCTATGATTGGTAGCTTGTTATATTTAACCACATCTAGGCCCAACATCATGTTTAGTGTGTGTATGTGTGCTAGATTTTAAGCTAATCCTAAGGAAACTCATTTGATTGCCATTAAAAGAATCATTAGGTATCTTAAGCACACACCAAGCATTGGCCTTTGGTATCCCAAAGGAGGTATATTTGAATTAGTTGGCTATTCCAATTCAGATTATGCTGGTTGCAAAGTTGATAGAAAAAATACATCCGAAGGGTGCCATTTGCTTGGTAGATCACTTGTATCTTGGTCCTCCAAGAAACAAAATAGGGTTGCCTTGTCCACCGCCAAAGCAGAATACATTGCCGCGGGTGCTTGTTGTGCACAAATTCTTTACATGAAACAAACTTTGCTAAACTATGGTGTAGTTCTAGAAAAAGTACCCCTTTTGTGCGACAATGAAAGTGCGGTAAAACTTACAAATAATCTGGTTCAACACTCTCGCACCAAGCACATAGATATCTGCCATCACTTTCTTAGAGATCATGTTGCAAAGAATGATATTTCATCAGAAGGTGTAAGGACCGAGAATCAATTGGCGGATATCTTCACTAAACTGCTAGATGGGGCGACTTTTTATCGATTGCAGAATGAGCTCAATGTTCTTGATTTTAGTAACTTCACTAAAAATGAGCTTGTGTTGTCCCTTGCATTGCATTGTAATATACAACATGTTTACTCTTTATGGTAATGCATATAGGGCTTGTCTAACATGGTTAAGATAACCGCCGTAAAGCGTGCGAAGAAGCTTAACCTTGGATAAAACTTGATAAGAAACTAGATTTACTTTTAAGTATTGCATTGCATATGCATGAATGTTGCTTTGTCGTTTATCTTCAATTGCCCTCTTATTGTCTATTTTCTTAAAAAGAATTATAGCCTAAGGCAAAATATTTTGAAAATTTTGAGGCTTTGAGAGAGGTCACTCACATCAGTCCCAATTGGTGTTTATTTGGATCTTATTAGAGTTGGGACTTGATTGGGAATAGGCAGCATGAAGGACTTTGAAGATTTGCTGGAAAAAGAGTGACCAGATGCTGCACCGGACTCTGAAGTCCAATGTCCGGTCAGTTCACAGGAGGTGAACTGCTGCTGAGAAGGAGTGACTAGACGTTGAAACAGTGTTCTCCCAGCGTCTGGTCAGATGGCGTTCCTATGCCCAGTCGATCGAAGACGATGAAGACAGCTTGCACCGAACTCTGGCTGCGTCCAGTTGGGGTTCACCGGACACGTCCGGTCACGATTCCAGGGATTTTCGACCTCTCTAGAATCGACCGGACGCTGGGTGGCAGCGTCTGGTCGCTGCCACCGGAGCGTCCAAACAGTAGGAAACGTGTGTTTTCAGGACTACTTCTCCGTTTCCTTTTCTATCTCACGGGGACTCCATATAACGTAGCGCCGCCTTGATCTGTCCCGCATCCACGTCGCATCTGCATTGAACCCTAGCCATCGCCTCCGCAAGCTCGCCGCACCGTCATCGCCGTTCCGAGCCGCCGCGCCATCCTCCAGCGCCGCCTCCCATGCCCAAGTGCCACAACAACCCACGCCATTCCTATGCGCCACCGCGCCCGTGCCCTACTCCAACGCCACCGTGCCCTAGCCACCACTCTCCAGCACCGCCGTGCCCAGCACCACTGTGTCCTGCTCCAGTGCCACCATTGTGCCCTAGCGCCCACATTGCAACCTCGCCGGAGACCACAATCTCCATCCAATGCCACCGTCCAGCGCCTCAGAGCTGTCGCCATAACCCTAATCTTCAATTGCTGACCCGGTGGTTCCCTGATCTGTTCCTCTTCTCGTCGTTTCGCCGGTTCGTTAGGTAGCAAGCCCTCATCTCCAATTTTTGTACCTAATTGCTTGCTTCCTAGGGTTTTATATCTCTAGATGAATAATTAAAATTATTTGTATATCCTATCTATTCTATCGTGCAGCGAGTCGGTGCCGTTGTGGTCCTATTTGTTGTCAGTCAACTCGAGGCCAAGCTCATGAGTACGGATCAAGGCCAAGCCTCAGAAGTGACAGTTGGTAGTTGATCTTCATCAGCGGCAGTTGTTCTTTTTAGATCCATCAGATGGCACGTGTCAAGAATGTTGGAGGTGGTCCCGGTAATGAGGATCCAAGGCCCCCGCCTCACCAGCCTGCAGATACAAAAGGCAAGGCAATGAAGAAGCTTACAACAAAGAAGCAGAAGTATCCAGATACAGATATAGCTAGAGCAGCTACAGTGTAGCAGTAGCAGAGCGTGCAGAGGCAGGAGGTGCTAGAGCTAGAGTCTAGATCGTAGATCAGCTCTCGCCATCTACGATGGCTGCACTAGAGCAGGTTGAGCGCCGTCATGGTGGTTCAGCTGAAACTGTCATGGTTGTGGGGCGGCGAGTTGTCTTGGATGAGAGTCAGCCTCAGGGGGAGTCACAGTAGGAGCCACAGCTAGCAGAGCAGACTCAGGAGGGAGAGCAGGCCGAGGAGACAGAGCAGGCACCTCAGCCATAGCTTCACCGCTCTGGTCGTACCTATGCTTCAGTCACTCCGAGGTCAAAGACACGGCGGAGGGGTTCACGTCCACCGCCTAGACCATAGGGTCCGCCTCCAGTGACCCACTTAGATTTGAGGGCCGCCACGGCCAAGCAGGTTCAGCAGCTCAGATTTGTGGACTTTGAGCAGTGGTTTCCACCGAGGCAGGATGAGCGTGCTTCAGAGGGCTTCTACACACCTCTGTAGGAAGATTTTTATAATGCATATCTTAACAGTGGGCCTATATTCAGATCTCAGAGGGTGTGCAACATTTAGACCATTGTAGCAGCAGCTAGAGAGCATATTTGCCCCTACCTAGTATATCTACCAGGGCTGACAGATTTACTTGGACAGACAGGCTTATATGTTCCATTTTGGGTCCGTCAGTTCTATGCTACACTCTGGAATGACCCGCAGCATAGATTTATACACTTTGCATTTAGTGGCAGAGATTATAGACTGACGAGCACTAGGGTTAGAGTGATACTCAGGCTTCAGGAGCAGCCTGTCCGGCTACATGAGGTTTGCTATGGACAGACAGCGCCCCCTAGATGCCCTCATGGCGGTATGGTGCCCCCTATAGATCTAGTCTGTCATTGCTTCATAGAGCCATTCGGCGAGGGTCTAGCAGGACACCCAGTGATCTCACTCCCACTGCTAGAATGCTTAATGCCATTATAAGGAGGACACTACTTCCGAGGATGGGGTATCATGAGGGCTTGACTCGCATATAGTTATGGTTACTGAACTCTCTGATGTAGCAGATAGTGTTTGACATTTGGGATCTCCATCTATCAGAGATGGAGGATACTATTGCAGAGGGGTTCAGGGGTCACAGGCAGCTGCCATATACTCACTGGATTACATTCCTGATCCACATGGCAGTTACTGTGAGGCCACCAGAGATGCTAGCAGAGTACAGTGGTGCTACTATAGAGTTCCCTACATATAACATGACTCAGATGATCCAACATAGTGCAGTGAGGACACCCAGCCAACTGAGCCGACGTCTAGAGGTGCTAGAGACTGTAGCTCAGCAGGATGAGACTATCAAGGGCATAGCAGCTATAGAGGAGGAGCAGCTTGATGCTCAATAGGAGGGGATGATCGAGAGCGACCCCAGTGATAGCTCAGATGAGGACTACCAGGACATTCCTCAGATGCCTCCATGTCGACATGACCATGAGGCCGGTAGCTCTAGTTCATCTCTACCTACACCGCAGACTGACCCCACTCTACTTGCCATACTTGAGCTGATGAGGCAGGATCAGGCTCGCCAGGCTTAGGAGACCGCCACTACTTTTGCACAGTTTCATACCCGGTAGGATGAGTTTCAGCGGCAGCAGCAGGCCATACAGTAGCAGCAGCAGGCCATGCATCAGCAGCAGCTCCTCATGCAGCAGCAGCTACTTGGGTTTATGCAGCATGTTGTGATAGCTATTGGGGTTCCACTGCCACAGCCTTCACACCAGCTGGGTCAGAATGCCACCACTTCTATGACTCTAGCTTTACAGCCTAATGGGCTTCAGAGTCAGGGATAGCCACCAGCATAGTTTGCTTCACCTATAGAGTAGGTGTCCCAATGGTTTGCCTCGCCGGTGTTAGCCTGTAGTTCACACCTCTTCAGATGGGCTTCACACCGGCTCAGACTTCCTCGCTGCTAGTGCCAGATACCTCAGTCTCCAGAAGTCTTGGAGCGACTTTCAGTGAGTTGATAGGGCAGCCTACTCTGCCATATTTGCATGTCCTAGGTTCTTCTATAGTTGCACCTAATATCGGGACTATAGAGACGCTCCCTTCTTCTGTTGCATCATCGGAGCCGCCTGTTTCAGTGATACCTACACAGTCTACAATCGCTCCAGTCCCTGATCCGACCCAAACTGCTTCAGCATCGCTTTCAGCTACAGAGGGTCAGACTGCTCAGAGCTCTGGTTCAGATGATGATGACACACAGTTCTAGCTCGCTCCTCGTACCTCTGTGCCCGACTCATCCGCTGTAGCCCCACCGACCGACCCTTAAGTTTTTATGTTTGACGCCAAAGGGGGAGAGGGATCGAGTATGTTAGTCTTAGGGGGAGCGACATATTTAGGGAGAGCTTAGTTTATCTATTACATTTGGAGTTTTATGTGTGATACACTATTATGCATTCGTGTGTTTACTTTTATGCATCAAACTATATTTATGTGATAGTGATATCTACGTGATCGTGATATATGACATGTGTGCTCGCTACTTTGAACCTTTATATGTCATATCACTTGTGTTATACTCATTTGCTTTGCTTCCGCGTTTTACTCCGATGAAAATGAGCTTTATTACTTGTACTCATGCTTATTTCATACCTTTTGAGCACATTATGTTGGCTTAGGTCATATAAGCTTGCCTAACTCTTTTATTCTTATTGTCAAAAGCTTATATGAACCAAGCATGTTAAAAATCTCAACTCTTTCACATACTCGAGGTGGTATTATCATCAATCACTAAAAAGAGGAGATTGAAAGCATCTAGGCCCCTAGTTAGGTTTTGGTGATTAATGACAATACGTGATTACGATGACTAACGTGTGTTTTGCATAAACAATTAAGTTAGGTCATGGTAATGGAGATCGATTGGGTAATCATGGTGGTCATACCCCTACGATGGAAATTGTTTCGGTTTTCAAAGGATGGACGACAAGGTTAAGGATGGACTAGTTCTAAGTGTCATTTGGTGTTGAAGAGACACTTAAAGTAGTTTAGGACTTTCTTTTTTCTTTGGCCGTACTATTAAGGGAGTATGGACGGGTAGCTTGACCTAGGTGAGTCTAGTGAGTTAGGTGTGGTGCACACTTGCTAAATCTAGCACTAGGTAGCTCCAAAATAGCCCTTAGATCCATTGGAGCAAACTTCATTCACATATGATCGAAAGTTGAAAGTGAATGGAGGGTCAAATACTGATCGGACGCTGGCTTCGGTGTGACCGAACGCTGGCGCAGAGTCCGGTCAGTTCATTTGATCAAGGTGAAGTCATCTAGAAGTGACCGGACACTGAGGATCAGTGTCCGGTCGACTACAGTAAGGTTCCAGAGATGGAAAATCACGACCGGACACTGTCCAGCGTCCGGTCACCATTTGATCACTGGAATTCGGGGTGAACTGACCGGAGCGTCCGGTCAACATGACCGGAGCGTCCGGTCACCCCGCAGAGGCACATAACGGTTCGTTTTTCAACCCATGTTATAAATACTCCCTCCATTCGTGTGTGAGGGTACTTTTCCTCATTCCAACAGCTGGGAAACACCTTTGAGAGTGCTAAGAAGTGCAAGGTCCTAGTGAGGTGATTGAGATTTAAGAATCCCAAAGAGAGCCCTTATTAGTGAGATCAAGAGTAGCAAAGTGTGCATCCATCCTTCTCATTAAGCTTGTCGTGGTCAAATGAGAGTTCGTGCTTGCTATTGGTGATTGCCATCACCTAGACGGCTTGATGGTGATTAAGAGTTTGGTGATCATCCGACGATCATCCGACAGAGCTTATGGATGACCCAACTCAAGTTGTGAGCGGTTGTAGGTGATTCACCGCAACGAAAAAATCAACCCATAAAGAGCACTTGATCCTTGCGCAGATCAAGGAAGAGCTACACCCTTACATGTGTGCTCCAACGAGGACTAGTGAGGAGTGACAACTCTCCGATACCTTAGCCAAACATCGCCGCGTTCCTCCTCTCTTTACTTTGAGCATTTACTTTGAGCAATTCAATACTTATCTTTACATTCATAGAATTGCCTTGCTAAAATAGGATTGGAACTTAGTTACAAGACTTTTTGCGCGGTAGAACATTAAAAACACTTTCTAGATACAAAGGGTTAATTAAACTAACCGTAGAATTTAATTATTGCAAAGAAATTTAGAATTAGCCTAATTCACCCTCCCTTTTGAGCATATTGATCCTTTCAATAGTATTTCTAGTAAATCTGAGCAATTAAAAAGGGGGGAAAAATCTCAACAACAGATGTCTGAAAACAAAGGGAATATCTCAATTACAGGTATCCGCAAACTCAGTACACGAACATTCATATGTATACCACATTCAGGCATTCTTGCTCTTCCTGTCTAGGAAGTTCTCCACTGCAGCTCAATTTGGATCTGACCATTTTTTGAGTCTATGAGATGGTACTTCTCATTAATTCTCTTGTTACTGATCACGTCTGCAAGGCTGACATCAATGTAACCCAAAGTTTCCTGGATCAACAAAATACAGGCATCAGGATAAGATATATTTGATATTTATGCCTTCAAATGATCCAACGTTAGAATTCTCTCTACAAACTACAGGGCAGCAGTTCCAAAAAAAAAAAGCCAAATTACTAATCTTATAGCTAACGGTCACCAGGTGCAGTATATTAGCGATTAAATAGACGATAAGAATTCCATTCTACCTTGCCATATATCAGCCCTTTCTTCGGGGCTTTACTTAGGACTTCAACATGTAGTTTATCATTTACAGGAGGCTCCTCACACACAAACTCAAATTCATCCTCCCATCGTGGATCCCTATTCTTCTTGATGACCTAGCACAGGGGGTGAAGGGTAAATAAAGAGATAACTCAATCACAGTCATTCCATGAAACTATAAAGCATAACTGGTTTACATAATACCTTTGTTTTCTTCTCTTCGCCTTTGAAAATTATTTTTGCATAGGGGTTTGTATGGTGCTTCCCCTCAAGATCTTTGGCTTCATGAACAATAACATATAGCAATCCACCACCAGCTGGAGTACCATCTGGAGCTTTTTCTATCACATTGGTACCCTCTGGATCTTCTATCTCCCCATCTTCTTCCTTGAAAGGCTTGTATGTGAGCTCTAGAGTAAGCTGGCCACGAGACTTCTCATTTTGTACATCATTTGGATCCATGGTCTTAAGCAAGTTGAGGGTAGTAACTTTAGTCTCCTCAGGTGGGAGGTCTTTCAGTAGGACCATGTTCATTCCCATCTTTTCATGTTTCCCAACCTATAAGTAAGAGCAAAAATAACTGCACATTCTTTGCTAATATGTTGGAAGAAAACTACAGAAACTTTAAATAGGACGAAGCAAGTCATGCCTGTTCCCAGTCGAAGACATTAACTTCAAGAGCCTGGTTTTCTGGATCAGTCACAACAAACTTAAAATCTTCATTCCACTCTGGATTGAGATTGCTGCGCTTTACAGTAGTCTTCTTGGATGGAAGCTTATCATCTGACATTTTAAGTTTCACATATGGGTCTGATTTACCCAGCAGATCCTTCTTTCGCAAATTTTGGGCTCTTACGACCTTCACAAGTAGAATTCCGACAGGCTTTTTTGATGCTCTGGGAATTTGAAAACCATTAGCAATACTCCTCTGTCATCAGATCTAGGTTTTGATGTACACAAACCAAAACAGAAAAAGTGCTAAAAATTACTTTGAGGGGTCCATTATAGGTACTTCTAGCGTCTTCGGCCACAAATACATGATTGCCACTTGCTTCTTGATGGTCTCCTGCAAATAAGGAAAGCATTACAAAAGGAGCTAACTGGACTGAAAGGAGTGATTGAGTGAATTAGATACCACACAGCACTTCCACAGTAAAGAGCAGGCTTGACACTACAGACGGATAACACTGAAGTTTAAATCCAGGTGACCAACCATCAAATCATAGCAATGCTGCTTTTGGCACACAGATGCACATGCATTTAAATACATGCAGGCAAATAACAAGAACATGCCAAATAATTATATTAATAGTTTAATGTGAATGTTAAAATGTTTGTAATAACCCATCTATAATTTCTTTTCAGAAAGAAAACATTCATGGAAGTGCAACTTAAGCCTTTACTATGTTCAGAAAATTTAATGAAAACATTTAGTTCACAGCGAAGTGTGACAAATGGACAAACTTTCACATGAGAATGTTTGGAACCGTAGTCAGGAATACCTGAACAAATCTGTAAAGACCAGGAATAGCCATTACATCAGCTCCAAGAATTTTTAGCCCAAAGTCAACATGTGGCTGCAAAATTAATCACATTAGCATAGAAGTGGTGCACCAAGATAATTCAAACACCTGCAATCAGTCGCCATACCTTCTCCATGAGCGAGACAAGGATTTTTGCAAAGCAAGGAAATGTAGGCACTAATGGCTTCAGAGTAATACGAGGTAATGCAAAGACTTGTAGATCAACAATCTGAAATATCTCAAAAAAGAAGAATATTCCACTTGGCTCGATTCAGCATACATTAACTGAAGATCAATTTACCAATCCAGCTTATGAAAGAACAATTCATACCTGGACAGTAGCTTTCAAACCATAAGCTTTTATAACAACAGTGACATTTGGATTTGCAGCCCATTTAAGACATGGTTCCATTATTAGCTCTTGCTCCTCTGTGACATAGACTTTCATCCCTGGAAGGAAAATACATGGGTTGGTTTAATATACATCTTTGCAACACCAGTTGTAAAAATTAGAATCACATATAGGCAAATCTAACATAAGCTTGTGTACGAACAGGGTCAGTTCTCTCACATATAATGTACGTGGGACATATAGGACACACAAGTCATGCACAATATCACCAAGGACTAATATGTCTCTCACATTAGCATGACTAACCAAGCAGAAGACATACTGATTATGACATATCACCAAGGAATGAAATGTTCAATTGTAAACTCGATATATAGCAGCTCATCTGGAACACAGTTGTAACAGTGTCTCCACGTGACCACATCATATCATCGGTAATAGAAAATTGAGCCACTACTATTTTACGAATAGGGTTAAATTGACTACTGAAAATAAAGAAGCAACATATAAGACACGAGTCATGCACAATATTTTGTATTTAACAAACATTCTAATTCACAGTAAATTATGTGAAATGCATATGCATACATATACATGTAAGGGAAACATAAGGATGCAACACTGCTGACCTTGAAAGGTGGGTGGTAGACTACCCAAAGTAAATGTTTCAAACTCAACAGAGTCTATCTTATACTTTACAGTATTCTCAGCAATAATTGGTTTTGCGATATCCTGTGCAGTTCTGCAGATAGCCTACAAGATAAAAAAAAACACAAAGCATAGCAAATTCAATGTCAACAAGAGCTAATGATCTCTTTCTTCTCATAACAAATGAAAAGGCAGGTACCTTGTCAAGATAAGGCCACATCAATTCCAAAAACCTGTTCAGCCAATCAATCTGGAGACAAGGAAGAAAATTATAATCTTAGAGTACAACTAGGATCAATATAGTTTCTTGCTAGTTTATTGAAGGAGCATACTCTATCATAGTCGGGATTCTTGACCCACAATGGAATTTCAGGAAGGATGCCCTCCAAAGACTTTGAATCATATTCCACAAGAGGGCGAACTTTGACATCCTGACAAAGTAGGGAGAAAGAAAATCATCCTCATGACCCCATATATTATTGAATTTGACTTCAGACATAGAAGATACGTTACAAACAGAAGCAAGCAAAAAAGAAACAGATGGTGTATGACAAAATTCAGCAGATTAAATGACTTGATGATATCCTCGCAAGTACTCAAAACAGACCATGCCACATAATAATGCATAAGCTCTAAATAAACTGACCACTGAGAAAAGAAATCTAGGACAAACACTGCACATCATATGATTTCTCTAGGGTCTAGGCCTCCATTTTCCTTCATGAAATGACCCTTTCCTGGGTGCATGCAACATGTGCCATCACTAGGCAACACATTAGGCCTAATTTGGAAGCAAGGGGGAGACAAACCCAGGGATGGAATGTCCCGCCATAGAGAACTAAATGACATCCCCATGGATCGCTCACCCTAGGAAAAGTACGGAATCCCAAGAGAGGATTTGAGTTTCCAAAGTAGCCCTTAGTTTAGGAGGACCCCCCCCCCCCCCCCCCAAAAAAAAAAGGGGGGGGGGGTGCTCTAGGGATGGATATTTCTCGATATCTGTCCATCCCGAAAGGG
Organism: Miscanthus floridulus; assembly: GCF_019320115.1. Taxonomy (NCBI): domain Eukaryota; kingdom Viridiplantae; phylum Streptophyta; class Magnoliopsida; order Poales; family Poaceae; genus Miscanthus; species Miscanthus floridulus. Next base: position 100,618,919 of record NC_089581.1, read on the forward strand.
TAAAAACCCTATATGGATAGTCCCTATCTGAATCCGATCATTTAATATCCTTACCGTACCAGAATCCGAATACTTAAAATTCGATTTCTGATATGTTTATGGGACAGATATCAATTTCCAACGTATCCGTATCCGGTTCTGAGATCCGAGAAAAAAAATGGGATAAAATACGGGATATGGGACAGAATTCAGGATCCGATCCGGTTTCATCCCTATCTACAAGTATAAAAGACATGAAAGCCACGTTGCAGATGCATCTATAGAGAGTTTGATAACATTCATCACAATTCATAAGTACATAATACTCATTCCTTACGTCAACAACGCTGATCAGAAGGAACTGGATAATGATGGGATGCACAGGAAAAAAGTAAATTCATTTAACAATGACTGAGTCATCTTTGTTTCATCTTAACTGCAAGATCTCATATTGTCACCAGATCGTTCGGAAACATATTAGAAAAACTGTTATCAACAATCCCATTATTCATTATACAGCAGCCAGGAGAAATTTGAAATTATATACGGTAAGAATGAAATAAGAACAAAAGGAAGGTCCCCACCTTGACATCAGCTGGCTGGACATAGATGAAAAGGAAGTACCCAATAACAATGCCAGCTGAGAACCCAAAGCCAAATCCGGTGAAACCAAGAACAGTGCTGATTACACCCATCTTGGATTCCTGCCAGAACCTTCAGACCAAAAGCCAGCTTTAAACCAAAAGCTGCAAAACAAACATAAAGAGGATATAATCAATCGAAATTTGCACTCATGAAAAAGAAAATAAAACAAAAACATTTCACTTTGCTAAATTGCGAGGATACAACTTGAGTGATCTGAGCTCCTAGCACTGCAAAGATCCTATTCAATTTGATACACAAGACAGTATAAAACAACACCTAGATCATAAATCATTAGTCAAACATATTTATATGGATTCTCCCGAGCAGGAAAATCAATTTCCCACATTAGAAACTAAAGGACCCATGAATAAAGCTTCTCACCAGCTTCGAAAGCAATGCTTTAGAACACATCAAAAGAACAGCATCAAAACTGTTTAAAAATGCAGTGAAAGTGACAAGCAGGTAACCGATAATTAAACAATAGCAATAAAGCACAGTGCCAATTGGTTTGATAAAACGAATAAAAGGACCTTGTGGCAAGGAGAGTACTTGTAAGTTGGCACCATGTTACTGCATGCTATTGAATATTAGTTGAGAAGAAGAAGGTGGATGCAAATAGTGGAGGAGAGCAACATCAAGGGTGGCATGCTGACATCTTTAAAGGTTGCTCTTGCTTGAGGGTCAGGTTGGAGCTTTAATCTTTGCTTTTGAGGCAGGTTTCATATTGGATCAAATCCAGAGTGGTGGTCTGGTGGACTACAGATATGAAAAAGTGTGTAATAATTCAACGGAAAAGTCAATAACCGAAAGGGATAACTTTATCTTTAGTATTAACCAAAATGCAAAGTATGTTTCAGGAAAAAAAATGTTGGGTCCAACTGAAGGACCAGAAACATGAATCGGAATACAACATTTTCAGCCAGGGTGATTCAAGAATTACAGGTTTCATGCATTCCTTGAACAGAAACTCGCAATGTTAAAGAAAAAAATGTTTTCCATTTGAAGGAAAATTTTGTTTGAATGGACAACAAAACACTGGTAGTTTATAGATTTGATCATGCTTATTCCTAGCTATATATCATTTAACCACTGCGTTAAGAACCAAGTTATAGGCTTATATCGCCAGTGCTAAAGTTCGGGCGATTTGCAAAAATAGGACTCGAAACATCGGTGGTTTGCAGATTTGACACTGGACCCACATTAAGAGCCTGTTTGGGCGGGCTCCGAGCGGCTCCGGCTCCTCCCCTGTTCATCTCCTATAGCGACACTGTTCACCAGAGACGTTTTTCTCTCTCCTCCTTTCCTCTCTCTGATAGCGCCGGAGCCGGAGAAGCTCATTTTTTTTTTCTCCTCCGGCTCCCGCTCCTACGTGCTACAGTTGTGCGACAGTGTGGGAGCCAGAGCCGGTGGGAGCACGGCCAAACGTGCCCTAAGAGACACAGATTGGACCCACTTGTCATCCACCCGAATATGTCATAATCAAGGAGTCCATCTTTCGAGTGTCATTTTTTCAATTTTTTCGCTAAAGTTTTTAAAAAAAACACCGAAAATTGAATCGCTTTAACTGACAAATTCTGAAAGATCTTAAAAAAAAACAGGGCAATGCCGCCTCCAACGAGTAAGGGGCATTATCGGCCATTCCTCCAACGCCATGTTCTCGCGAGCCGACACGGGTCGAAATCACTAGCGCGCACGAGAGAGAGAAGACCAAGTGGAACCCCGCAAGCAGGTTCGAGAGCAATAACCCCACGAATCCGAGACCGCTAACCCTACGATCCAATCGAGGTTGCGACCCAGGTGGCGGAGAAATCCCGGGTGGGGAATCGAAATGAACGGGGAGTGATGAGAGACGAACCAGCGAGGCGAGGCGAATCCCGCGATTAGGAAGGCGAGGCCATGGAGCGGAATGCTCGGGGTCGGCAGCGGAAACGCTCTGTTCAGATTTCAGAATTTGGTTTGGCCGGCGGGGCGGAGGTGGAGCATGGGGAATTGGGGAGGAGCAGAGCAGAGGAATCGAATCCAACGGGTTTGGGCCTCCCTCGGGCTCGGCTCGGCATTCTCTCCGTTCCATGGTGGGTTTTCGGGAGCAAGTGGCCAAGTGCTCTCATTAATTCAGGTCACACACTATGACACCAGCGCACGTTGTTGGTGAGAGAGGAGAGAGAGAGGATCTTCTCGATTGGCTGGCTCTTTCCCCTCAGGCCTTGGACCGTGATGTGGTAGAAATTGACGTGCGGGCAAGGGTGCCCACTCTTGGACGTGACGTCCGTGTGCCCTCTGCGTCACGAAATCGACACTCCGACGGCGAGAAAATGGTCTATACAAATTCGAAATGCCAAGGCAACTGAAAACTTCTTACGAATTTAATTCGGAAAATCCCAATATTGCACATTTCGATCTTCGGTGTACGTGGTGGGGAACCTGTTCAAACTGTAATGGAATTTCCTAAAATTTAATATGACGAATTGGGCGTAGCTCAACGAGTTATATTGCTTACTGTGAACATATACACATTTAGATTTAAGTTATCAAGTTAACCTAAGTGTTGGAGATACACATGGACTAGGACTCATCGCCGGCGGTCGCGAGAAAGTTTTGCACTAAGCTAGTGTCATCCATTGATAGGTTCACCAGGGTTGCTAATTCCAGCAGCTCTCAAACTAGATCAAGGAGAACGAGCCAGGAGAAGCTGGTATTTTCAGCTCCATCTAGCATTTGTCTTTTTTGAGACTAGATTTTGAGGAGCTCTGTTTTGAGAGCTATTTTATATTAACTTATTTGGAAATAAAGATAACTCTTAAAGCTGCTGGAGAAGCTGTGTCAAATAGAATCGTAGAAAGGACTCGATTTCTCTATCTCTTATTAACTTACTCGCCACTCCAACAACTTATTTAATTGGCAACCTAATAAATGTTATGGAAACCCCTTCTTCCTTCCTACTTCCTCCAATTCAGTTTATAAAGCATTTCGTGCACGTTAAGATTCAAACTATATAATTTCCAACTAATAATTTGGCTTTTTACTATTAAAATACAAATTTACTATTAGATTTATAGTCAAATATAAAATTATAAGTAAAATAAATGAATGGTCAAAGTATAATTTAAAAGACCGCGCCATATCATATGATGCTTATAAACTTGATCAAACTACGCTAGATCTAGCTAGATCAAGTAGAGTAGTTGTGTCGGTGCGAAAAGTGACCACCAAGTAAATATTTATCGTTTTGTCGTACGTTGTGATCGGATGTGGCCTAGCACTCAATGACACAGGGTTTATACTGGTTCAGACAACGTGTCCTACGTCCAGTTTGAGTCGATCGGTGACTTTATTCCTGAGCCCAGGTGCTTGAAGTTTGCTGTGGGGTTACAAACGAATGCGAATAAGATGTGGGTGTTAGAGGTCCGGTCGGACTCCGGACTGAAGGACCAAGAGTGATGGGAGCTCCTACGTGTGCTAGGTATTAGAACGTATGCCCTGTGTAGCTTTAGAGTTCTAGAGCCGTGAAGCTGTTTGGGTGCTCAGAATGTCTAAAGCTAGCAGAGAGAGAGTTGGAATGATCAGTCGTCCTCTTCTGTTGAGAGAGAGTGCATCTCCTTTTATAGGTGAAGGGGATGATCTTACAAATAAGAGAGAGAGAGTGAGAGAAAGATAGTGTGTATGCTATCTAGTCTTGTTGCCCACGTCGTCGGGTACAAGATGGTTTGTTGACGCCCATAATACTGTTGACGTCCAGATGCATGTGGCAGGCTCCATCATGTTCTTTTGGTATGGCAAATATCAGCGCCTACCATACTGTAGGACAAATGTCGACGCCTATAAGGCCACAACACTATTCGTGTTCTGACATGTCTGAAAAAGGTAGTAAAACACCCTTCTGGCATGGCCTGCCGGTACTGTCCTACAGGTATGTAGGGTACGGTCCTTAGTATTACGGTTGACTTTGAGCGCCTTGTCGTTTCTTGGATCCTCACCGAGCGGGCGTCCCCGGCCGATCGTTCCCAATCGGCTTCGACCGCGCCGGTCGGAGAACAGCCGTAAGCAGAGGTTCTTTTAGTTGGAGAAGCGGGTCGAAGTCGGAAGCGAGCATCGTCCCCTCCTTGGCCAGGCCTTCTAGTTAGAGAAGTGGGTCGGAGTTGGAAGCGAGCGTCGTCCCCTCCTTGGCCAGGCCTTTCGGTCGAAGAAGCGGGTCGGAGTCAGAAGTAAGCGTCGTCCCCTCCTTCGCTAGGCTTTCTGGTCGGAGACTGGATCGCTCTTCCGGCCTATCGTTGGGTATCTGGGCTAGCCCAGGAGTCGTGCATTATCGCAACGTTGTCTGTTGGGCCAAGCTTTTTGCTGGAAAGTGGGCCCATTGGGGACCTTGGGTTTATGAACCCGATAGCAGCCCCTGAACCCCCGGGCGATTCGGGTAGAATCGCTTAGAGGATTTTTTGTTTTGCCAGCGGGTGCGCGTGAGCGCACCCGGTGGATGTAGCCCCCGAGCCCTAGGCGATTTAGGTAGAATTGTCTGGGGGATTTTTTGTTCTGCCAGCAGGTGAGCGCGAGCGCACCCAGTGGATGTAGCCCCCGAGCCTCCGGGCGGTTGAGGTAGAATCACCTGGGTTTTTTTCGACTTGCCAGCGGGTGCGTACGAGCGCACCGAATGTTGGCGTCGAGCGTGACCAAGGGATCGGTGAGACGGAGTCATAGACCTAGGCGTTGGGTGCGGCCGAGGGATCGAGCGAGATAAAGTCGTGGACCCACGCGTCGGGTGTGGCCATTGGGCGCACCAAGGGTTGGGAGAGACGGAGTCGCCAACCAAGGCGTCGGCCGCGCCAAGGGGTCGGGCGAGACAGAGTCACTGACCCAGGCGTCGCGCACCACCGTTGGGCGCATCGAGGGGTCGGGCGTGACGGACTCACCAACCAAGGCATCGGGCGCGCCGAGGGGTCGAGCGAGACGGAGTCACTTACCTAGGCGTCGGGCACGACCATTGGGCATACCGAGGGGTCGAGCGTGATGGAGTCGCCTAACCAAGGTGCCAACCGAGGTATTGGGCGTGGCCATCAGGCGCGCCAAGGGGCCAAGCGTCCTGAGCCCCTGAGCTCCATTGGGCTCAGCAGGGGTCGGTTGAGTTTCATGCGTTACCCCATCCGCGGTTTCCACAGCCAGAGGGGTTGAGCTAACATCGCTTGCCTCGATGGCTCGAGTGACGCACTCGGTGTTGATGTTTCACCACCGATAACCTGCCATGGGGGTACTGGGGGCAGTATGTTTGGGCTTCAGTGTATGCAGAACTCGACGGGAAGCGTAAGAGACAGTCGATTTATCCTGGTTCGGGCCCTCGATCGTGATCGAGTAATATCCCTACATCCAGTTGGCGTTAGCCTTTGTGTTGGATTAATTATGAAGTGTTGTATTATGTTGTGTTGTAAAGTCGCCTATCCCTAGGATCCCTGCCCTCCTTTATACGGTCAGGAGGTCAGAATCCTAGTCGGTTTACAATGAGAGTTCCTAGTAGGATTATAGAATAATACTACTACTAAGATTCCAGGGGAAGAATCCTAGTTAGACTAGATCTTCTTCCTTCCTTATGGGGTATCCCATGGGTCCCGCACCGACAAGCCCCCGAGCACTTCATGGTTGAGTTCTGGAAGCCTCGTCTTGTTCCTTAAGTCTTGTCGAGTAGGAACAAGCGTCGTCTAAATGCTTTCTTGAGCGAAACCGTGTAGCGCTTTATGAGATCTTCGCGTGGTGTGTACCTTTTTGAAGAAAAAAAATACTCCCATTTGGATGTAGCCCCGAGCCTCTTGCTGTTTGGCACAAGGAGCTTGAGGTTCTTTTCTTAAAATTGCCCTGATTCTTTGTCGAAGGGCTCCCGAGTATATACCCGGGTTCTTTTTGTCATGTGGCCTTAAAGTCGTCTGTCTTGAAGAAGTCTTCTGAGTGATGTGCGCTTTTTTAAGGAAAAAGTGCACTCACTGAGTGTAGCCCCTGAGCCTCTTACTATTTGGAACAAAAAGTTGGAGGATCTTGAATCTTTATGTCGTTTGAAAAACTGTTGTCTTGAAGTAGTCCTCTTGGTGACATGTGCTTTTTTGAAGAAAAAAGTGCACTCACTGAGTGTAGCCTCCGAGCCTCTTGCTATTTGGAACAAAAAGTTGGAGGGTCTTGAATCTGAGTTGTTCAAAAGAACTAAAAATCTCTCATGTTGTAGCCCCCGAGCATATATCCGGGTTCTTTTGTTCAGAAAGAACTCAGATGTACGGTCTTGGTATATTCTTTGGTAGTCTGTTATTGTCAGATGTAGTTGTATGGTGGTGGTTGAGTGTAAATGATGTTTGTTCATGAGTTGTACAGTGTTGGTATATCCTTTCAAATATGCTTGTCCTTGAGTACTGTTCCTTCACGCCTGAGTCCTCCTTCATTGAATTCTGTCTTTTCACTCTGTCCTTTGTTAGGCTTGTTCCGTTGGTGCTCCCGGTCTATGTACGCTGCTTCCTTGGTCTATAAATACCCTTCTGTTGTGTTGTTTTGATCCATTGAGCACTTTGTTGTGTGGTCCGAAATCTCCATAGTCATGAATATGATAGTTATTAAAGTAGAGCAGCCCCCGGCGTATTTTGTAGTTCTTGTGTATCTTGCCATAGCTAAAGGGAGTCTTGTGATAGGGATTAGAGGTAGGCTAATCCCGCAGCAGCATTGTACTTGGAAGTACGTGGCGGTAGTTGGAGGGAGTCTTATGATGTGGGATGCGATCCCTCATCTGGCAGTTCTGGGTTGATCCTTGTCGCCTGCCCTGAGACTATTCGGTGCAGATCAACACCATATCTAGCATCACATCGGACTTGGGTAGACAGATGCCTGCCGACCTTCTCTGCTCCATGTTGTCCCGCTGTGCTGCTAATTTCCGCCTTGAATGTACTGCGTCCGTCCTTTGAAGAAAACAGCGTAGCCAAGGGCAGTTTGTCCCACCGAGTAGCAATTTAGAACACGTAGTCATTCTAGAGCCTAGTTGTGTCCGGGTTCCTCTTTGCTACTTTGCTTGTCATAGTACCGAGTTCGTTGGGTCTTGTAAGATGTGTAATCTTCTATTTTTTGAAACCATTTGTAATGGAAAGAATCTTGTCTTCTAAGTTTTCATTCTTTATTCTCCTGATGTCCCGGTTGTTGATGAGATTTCTGAGTTCTTAATGTAAGGACTGGGTTGTTGCGCTCCTTGTGAGGTAAATCTTCTTTGCTTTGTTGTTGATGAGTTCTTTTTGTAGTAATATGATAACTCCACCTTGGTGCTAGATGGATAAGTCTAAAATCTGCCTGTTGAACTGTACCGTTGTGTAGATTTGAGCCGTCCATCATTTTAGCTGCGTCGTTAAATAGACCGTTGTGTCCTTCTACCGTATTAAAACAGGCCTGGTGGGCCACGTTTTTACTGATGTAAAATCTATTTAAAGGCCTTTCTTCTCCCTTTCTTTGGTACCTTGCCTTTGCCTTGAAACCCTAGTCTTCAAACTTCCGTCGCCGCCATTGTTGCCATCATCTGAGCGCTGCCATCTGAGCCTTCCCAATTCTTAGTGCCCCATTGCCTTTGCTAGTATATGGGTAGGAAGAAGTCGGTGAGTAAGTCCCAGGTGATGTTTGTCGACGAGGAAGTGTCGCTCTCCGTTATCGAGAATCAAGAATTCATGGCGATGAGGGCTGCCCAGAAGATCTGGCCGGCTCCAACAACAACTGAGGATCAGCTTCGTGAGCTCGTTAGTGATGGTCTGATTCAGAGCAAGGGTATTGCTGATTGGAGAGCTCCAGGCGAGCATCCGGTCCCTGCTCTAAGTCCCGGTGAGATCATTCTTTTCGTCTCCTTTATCCGTGCCGGTCTCTGCCTTCCTGCTTCTGCCTTTCTTCACCAATTTCTTAACTATTTTGGGATTAGCCTGAACCACCTTGCCCCCAATGTTGTCCTTCATCTTTCCGTTTTCGTTCATCTTTGTGAAACCTTCCTTGGAATTCCTCCTTCTCTTTCCCTCTTTTGTTACTTTTTCCGCCTGAAGCCCCAACCCCGCCGCGATGACACCAATGTTCTTGGTGGCTGCGGGATTCAGTTTCGCTAGGGTCTTAAGAGAAAGTTCTTTGACTATGACCTAGTTGATTCTGTAAGGGATTGGCGAGCTGACTGGTTTTATGCTGCCAACTTGATTCCTCCTCTTTCCGTTCACTCTAGGTCTGGTCCCTTGGTTAATGACCGATGGGAGAAGAACCCTGTGATGGCGGCTGAGCTCTAGATGATCAAACCTTTTCTCGATAGGATTTGCACTCTGAAATAGCAAGGCTTGACCAGCTTTGGTATTATTTCAAGTTTTCTTCATCATTGAGTTCAACCTTTGAAGGTGCGCGAACATTACAGTTTTGAGTACTCTAGGGCGGAGGACCCTTCTCGTATGGTCCCTGCCCTTGAGTTAACCGATGAGGAGGTGCTTGAGCGTCTCCAGAAGATGCTAAAAGGAGTAAGCATCATTCCACTTGTTGTCCTTGAGTACAGCGCAAACAACCCGCCCCCTGCTGTGAGTTGTTCTTTTCTTTATGCGGGTACTTTTGATTCTCTTTCGTTGTATCCACTTTTGCTTAATCTTCCTTGTCTTGTTGTTTTACTCTTTTACAGGAATTGGGGCGTAATTTTGCTGATCCAATTCCCCTTGATGATCTCCCTACAAATGTGGAGGTTGGGGTAGTCTTGCTGGGGCATCCTTGACCAGTAAGTTTCAAACTACCATGATGCTTCCTGGTGTTTCTTCTGCATTTTCTGACGTATATGAAGAGTATGTTCCTCAAGCTCCTCGTACTTTCAAAAAGAGGGGACGAGCGGATAGTTCTTCTTCTGCTCCATCTGCTGCCAAGAAGTCTTGCCAGTCGAGTACTCATCCAGGTACTCTGGTTGTAGCTAGCATGCTCTTAGGTGAGCATATTAATACGCTCTGTCCTTTTGCTATTTGTTTTTATCTTTGACCGAGTACTTTTGTCCTTTTTTTAGCTTGCACTATGGTGGCCTTGGTCGAGAGTGAAGAAGAAGAGGATGATGATGCCTCCCTTGTTACTCGTCGGTGAGTTCTTTTCTCGTTTTCCCGTTGTTGAACCCTTCTTTTTGTTTTGACTTTGGTCTTGTTTTCTTGTAGCAAGCGAACATCGGGTTCGAGTTCTTCTGTGGCTCTAGTACCGGCTGCACCGCTCCTGTCGCAGGGTGGTGACGATGTTTTTGCTACCATGGTTCCCCCTGTGAGGTCTTCTTTTGGTTTTATGAAGAAGAAGATAGTTGAGTGAGTGAATTCTAGTTTTATTTCTCTGCTTCTGTTCTCCTTTTTTCTTATTCTTATTGACGAGTTTCCTTGTCAACTTTCAGTCCCTCGTCTTCCCTGAGCCTCCAATCGACTTCTTGTCAAACCTCTGGTGTGCCCTTGTGTACTGAGTCTCAGGACTCGGAACGCACGGTCGCCAAGGTGGCTGTGAGGGGGATAGAGTCCGCAACTGCTGATTTGCTAGCTCCCGAGGTGACCGTGGCCATGGCGACGGGTTCATCTGAGGGGTTGGTCGTGGCTTCCCAGGAGATTGCCCTGGTCGTGCCTTCTTCGCCTTAGCCGACTTCTCTCTCTCCTCTTCTTGCCTCCGGTGGTCCGCCTTTGGCTGATGACGTGGTGCAACAGTTTGATGCCACTCATCGATTGTCGGAGCTAATAGCCGCCTAGGGAATCTTGTCGACCCTGGTGACTTCTTTTGGGGAAAGGCTCCAGGTATGTTTTTCTACAGTTCTTTCTTTGGATATTCTTTTTTTCTTCTGTCCTTATGTCTTGTTTTTCTTTCTCTCTTTTTGCTCAGTCTTTTTCTCATGATCATACCGGCTTCTTTTTCTCGTCTGAAAACGAGAAAAAGTTGTCTTCTAAGGTGAGTACCCTGAAGGCAGAGCTTGACCTTTATCGGGCCGAGTTGGAGACTGAACGTCAGACGCATCAAAAGGAGGAGAAGGCTCTCCGTGCCTGGGTAGTTGAGGTAGAAAAGCAGAGGTATGCTGCTGTCTAGGAGTCCTTAAAAACATGTAGGCCATGAAGAAAGAGTGCCATGGTATTGCGAGTTCTTTTTCGTTTCCTTTTGTATTCAGATTTGCCTTTCCGCTGACTTGTCTTTTGTTGCTTGGCCTAGCTCTCCGAGTTGAAAAGCAGAAGCTCTCGGAGGGTATCGAGGAGATGAAGACACTCATTCGCACTAACCACAATAAGGCTGAGGACGTAATTACTTGAGCTGAAGAAGAACTCACGCTTGCTAAGTTGATTAGGCATGGAGCTGATAGAGATCTTATGTAGGCCCAAAAGACCGTTGAGGACTTGACTGGCAAGTTGGTAATGGCTACTGAAAGCTAGAAAGCTTTGTGGAAGTCTTTTCGATCAGTAGCCGACCTTCTCTGGACTCCAACAGATGATGGTCATTCTTGGGCCTAGTTCATTCCCCAAGTGCCAACCCGTTTCCAGGAGTTCATGAAGAGGTGTGCCCATCTTTGCACCAGGAACGTTCTTGCTTAGGTCCAGGTTCTTTCTCCAGAGTTTCCTTTATCTAAGGTTGCTGATGAAGCCGAGAGCCAAGAGTACATGGATGTTGTTGAGAAGTTGGAGCCCAAGGTCGATGATTTAGCCAGGAAGATTGTAGATAATCTTAACATTGATGTTTCTTCTCCTGATGACAATGCCTGATGTAATCGACCTTTGTATTCCAGCTTCTTGTAACAAAACACTATACTTGAGAACTGAATGGAAATTGTTGATGTCTTCTTTATCTGTATTTCTTTGTCTCGTAAACAACTCAGCTTTGGTAAATTATTGTCTTGACAAACTTTCTTGATCTGTCGAGTGCTTTTCTGGCTTTCATTTATGCCTTGTAAATAACTTGGTATATGTAGATTGATGTCTTGATAGACTTCCTTGATTTGTCGAGTGCTTGTCTGGCTTTCGTCTGTGACTTGCAAACAACTCGGTATAGATCGTTGTCTCGACAAACTTTGTGTTCTTGTTAGTACTAAAAAGACTTAGGACATCTCTAGCTTCTTCTTTTCGGCTTAACTTGGAGTGTGGTTAGCATCTGGTCCTATCTCTGGTTGCAAAAAATATCCTAGGACCGGCAAGCCCCCGAGCGCTTCATGGTTGAGTTCTGGAAGCCTCGTCTTGTTCCTTCAAGTCTTGTCGAGCGGGAACAAGCGTCGTCCGAGTGCTTTCTTGAGCGAAACTGTGTAGCGCTTCTTGGGACCTTCTGAGTGTAGCCCTCGAGCCTCTTGCTATTTGGAACAAGGAGCTGGAGGGTCTTGTCTTAAAATTGCTCTGATTTATGTTCAGGCTTAGTTTTAGTCATTTTGCTTTTTGGTTCGGGTGTTAGCTTATTAGCTACCCTCATCGGCGGGCTCAAGCATCTTTTTAGCTCTTTTGCTCTCGGCCGGTATGCTCAGGCGTCTTTTTAGCCATTTTGCTTTTTGGTTCGGGTGTTAGCTTATTAGCTACCCTCATCGGCGGGCTCAAGCATGTTTTCAGCTCTTTTGCTCTCGACCGGTATGCTCAGGCGTCTTTTCAGCCATTTTGCTTTTTGGTTCGGGTGTTAGCTTATTAGCTACCCTCATCGGTGGGCTCAAGCATGTTTTCAGCTCTTTTGCTCTTGGCCAGTATGCTTAGGCGTCTTTTCAGCCATTTTGCTTTTTGGTTCGGGTGTTAGCTTATTAGCTACCCTCATCGGCGGGCTCAAGCATGTTTTCAGCTCTTTTGCTCTCGACCGGTATGCTCAGGCGTCTTTTTAGCCATTTTGCTTTTTGGTTCGGGTGTTAGCTTATTAGCTACCCTCATCGGTGGGCTCAAGCATGTTTTTAGCTCTTTTGCTCTCGGCCGGTATGATCAGGTGTCTTTTCAGCCATTTTGCTTTTTGCTGCTCATTGCAAACAACTCGGGGAAAGCCATAATAAGACATATGTTTGTTGAGAAAGAACCATCTTTATTGATCATGAATATTGATAGGTCATAATAGTACATATGTTGTTGATGAGCGCTATCTTTATTGATCATGAACATTGATCTCTTGTGGCTTGTATATATATTTTCCCTTGAGTTGTTTTCATGCATAGAATCTTCGTAGCTGGCTGATGTGACATGTATTGTTGACTTCTTTTCCTTCTTCAGTTATCAACTTGTATGTGCCTGGTCCGGTGACTTTTGTGACGATAAAAGGACCTTCCCATGGACTGAGTAGTTTATGGCATCCATTAGTTTTTTGTATTCTTCTTAGTACTAGGTCTCCGAGTTGTAATGATCAAGACTAGGTATTCTTGTTGTAGTGGCGTCTTAGTCCTTGGAGGTATCTTGCTGATCGAAGGGTAGCGTTTACTCTGACTTCTTCTGTACTGTCGAGTTCTAATCTTCGGGTGTGTTCTGCTTCTCCTTCATCATATTGTTCTATCCTTGGTGATGTCCAGATCAAGTCTACAGGTAGTACGGCTTCTGATCTGTAAACTAGGAAGAAAGGTGAGTATTTGGTGGCTCTGCTTATTTGAGTCTGTAGCCCCCATATGACCTTAGGTAATTGTTCAATCCATTTTGATCCATAGTCTACTAGTTCTTCATACAATCTTGGTTTTAGTCTGGCTAGTATGAGTCCGTTAGCCCTTTCGACCTGTCCGTTGGCCTCTGGATGTGCGACTGATGCGTAATCTATTATGAAGCCGTAGTCTTGTGCCCAACTTTGGAATTCTGTGGCTGTGAAGGAAGAACCCAAATCCATGATGATTCGATTGGGCATGCCAAAGCAGTGCATAATGTCTTGGATGAACTCGACTGCTTTTGGCTGTGCTGTATTTGGCGAGTGGTTTGTATTCAATCCACTTGGTGAACTTGTCAATTGCTATGAAGATGTACTCGAAACTGCCTTTTGCTTTCTTGAGAGGTCCTACTTGATCCAGCCCCCAGCAGGAAAAGGATAAGCAGGTGGGATGCAGATAAGGTTGTGAGCTGGCACATGAGCTTGTCTTGCGAATATTTGACAACCTTTGCATCTTCTGACGAGTTCTTCTACGTCTTTCAAAGCGGTTGGCCAGTAGAAACCGGTGCGGAATGCTTTGCCGACTAGTGTTCTTGAAGCGGCATGATTTCCACAGCAACCTGAGTGTATTTTGTCTAGGATCTCTTTGCCCTCTTCAAATGAGACGCATTTTAGGAGTACTCCTGATGATGCGGCTCTTCTGTAGAGCTTGTCTCCCACTAGGACGTAATTCTTGCTTCTGCGAGCAATTCTGGTAGCTTCCTCTTTTTCCGCTGGCAACTTATTCTCTTTGATGTAATCAATAAAAACCTGGGTCCATGAAGTGGTGATTACCAAAATCTGGATGCATTTAGCTGAGATTTCAGGGGTTATCTCACCGGGTTGTTTGATAGAGGGAGCTGATAACTCCACTATGAATACACTGGGTGGGACCTTTGCCCTGTCTGATCCAGGCTTAGCGAGGACGTCTGCCGCAATGTTAGAATCGCGCAGGACGTGTAGAATTTCTAATCCTTAAAAATGTTTTTTGAGCTTTCGTATTTCTGCACAGTAAGCGCCCATGTTTTCTTTTGTGTAGTCCCAATCTTTGTTGACTTGATTGATGACTACTACTGAATCGCCGTATATAAGTAAACGCTTGATTTCGAGGGTAATTGCCACTCGTAGCCCGTGGATGAGGGCTTCGTATTCTGCTTTATTATTTGTAGCTTGCCATAGTATCTAAAAGACATACTTGAGTTGTTTTCCATCTGGAGAAATGAGGAGAACGCCTGCACCGGCTCCACCTAGCTTGAGTGATCCATCAAAGTACATCTTCTAGTGATCAAGGATGGTATTTGACATAGGTTGTTGAATTTCTATCCACTCAGCAACAAAATCAGCCAGGGCTTGAGATTTAATTGCCTTTCGTGGGGTAAAATCAATATTGAGAGCAACACGTTCAACTGCCCACTTAGATATGTGCCCTGTTGCGTCTCTGTTGTGTAGGATGTCTCTGAGTGGGAAATCTGTCACCATGGTAATCTTGTGGCTTTCAAAATAGTGGCAAAGCTTGCGTGAAGTGATCAGGAGGGCGTAGAGTAGTTTTTGCACATGCGGGTACCGGATTTTTAATTCTGACAGTACTTCACTGATGTAGTATATGGGGCATTGTACTTTATATACACGCCCTTCTTCTTCTTTTTCCACGACAATCGCAGTGCTGATCACAGTAGAAGTTGCCGCAATGTACAGCATCATGTCTTCATATTTCTTCGAAGGTGTGAGAACGGGTGAGGATGTGAGATATGCCTTGAGCTTCTTGAAAGCTTCATTGGCTTCTTCTGTCCACTCGAACTTATCTGTCTTCTTTAGCAATTTAAAGAAAGGTAACCCTTTTTTGCCTAGTCTTGATATGAAATGATTGAGGGCCGCCATGCAACCTATTAGTTTCTACACATCTTTGACACTTCGAGGTGGGCCCATCTCTGTTATGGCTCAAATCTGCTTGGCGCTTGCTTCGATTCCGTGATGACTGACTAAGAATCCGAGTAGTTGTCCTGAAGGAACTCCGAATACACACTTGTTTGGATTCAATTTCCACCTCTATCTTTTTAGGTTTTTGAAGGTTTGCTTTAAGTCTTCAATGAGTGTATCTGGGTTCTTTGTTTTTACTACTATGTCATCCACATATGCTTCTATGTTTTTGTCGATCTGATCACCGAGGCATGTTTGGATAGCTCTTTGGTAAGTGGCACCAGCATTCTTGAGTCCAAATGACATGGTTTTGTAGCAGTAGGCACCAAATGGAGTGATGAAAGATGTCTTGCTCTGGTCTTGTTCCTTTAAAGCGATCTGGTGATATCCTGAATAGCAATCAAGGAAGGATAATAGGGTAGATCCTGCTATTGAGTCAACTATTTGATCAATGCGTGGTAGCCCAAATGGATCTTTCGGGCAGTGTTTGTTGAGATCTGTGTAGTCGACACACATGCACCACTCGTCCGTATTCTTTTTCTGTACTAGAACTAGGTTTGCTAGCCAAACTAGATGGAGGATTTCTCTGATGAATCCGGCTGCCATTAGTTTTGTGATTTCTTTTTTAATTGCTGCCTTCTTGTCTGGTGAAAATCGTCATAGTTGTTGCTTCACAGGCTTGGAGCCTTCATTGATATCAATTCTGTGCTCAGCCAACTCTCTTGGGACCCCTGGCATGTCGGCCGACTTCCAAGTGAAGATATCTTTGTTATCCCAAAGAAAGCTGGTGAGCGTGAGTTCCTATTTTGCCGAGAGGTGGGTGCTAATGGTTGTCGTTTTGGAGGGATCACCTGTGCCCAGGTCGATTTGCTTGACGTTGGCTTCTTTCAGTGGTGCTAGGATGCTGGGTTTTTTAGCCGGTATCACTAGTTTTTCTGGGCTCATTTCTGCTACAACAGCGGCTATTTCTTTTCTTCCATCGGCGGCCTGTGCTTTTGCTACAATTTGGATTGCCTAAACATCGCAGTCAAAAGCGCGCTTCAAATCACTCCGAAGAGAAACGACACCGTTAGGCCCTAGCATCTTAAGCAATAGGTACGGATAATGCGGTATTGCCATGAATTTTGCAAGTGCTGGGCGCCCGAGGATTGTGTGATATGATGAATCAAAGTCCGCCACCTCAAACTTGATGAACTCTATATGGTAGTTTGAGGGAGTCCCAAAAGTAACCGGTAGAGTGATTTGTCCAAGTGGCATTGCTGCTTTGCCGGGTACTATGCCATAAAAAGGTGTGCTTGTTGGTGTAATCATCCCGGTGAGTTGTAGTCCCATCTTTCTTAGAGTTTCTGAGAAAATGATGTTGAGTCCGGCTCCTCCGTCGATTAGTACTTTTGTGATAGTCATACCGGCAATAGTTGGATCTAGAACCAGCGGGTAATGGCCTGTGTTTCCTATGCTAGTCCATTGGTCTTCCCTTGAAAATTGGATTGGATACTATGACCAGTTGAGGTATCTTGGAGTAGCCGGTTCTGCTGCCATGATGGTTCGCAGCGCTAGCTTTTCTTGATGTTTGCTTCTGGAATCTGGGACCTCAGCAAAGATTACTGCTGCTATCCCCCTAGATTTTTGGAATCCCTTGTCTTCATGGTTGTCTTCTTCTTTTTTCTAATTGCCTTCTTTGGTATTTTCCTTACTATCTTTTCTTGTGTATCGATCTTTGAAGGTGTAGCAATCTCCGATGGTGTGATTTCCTTTGGGGTGCAAGACGCAACGCATGTTTTCAATGTTGTCATACCTCCTAGGCTTGGAAAACTTTCTTGATTTGTCAGTGACTACTACGGTGTTGTCTGGTCCATGTTTTCTTTCTAGATGTCTGTTATTTCGAAGATTTTGCCTGTCCGAGTTATCTCGGTTATTTCTATCTGGGAATCTTTCTCGTGTCTTTTCCTCTGCGGTAATCATCTTTTCCACTGTTCGTCTGAATTCTTCATTGTTTCTTGGGTTTTCTTTGCAGAAGTCTTGAAATTGCCACCTAGCCATGATTCTGTGAGAGAAAGCTTTGATTACTTCTAGTTGGGTGATGTCATGTACTTGAGCTCGTAGTTCACCAAATCATCGATAGTAATTGCTGAGACTTTCACCTCCTTTCTGTTTGAGTCCTTTTAGCTCTACGTGGGTGATTAGGTGTGTAATGATACTCGCGAAATTTTCACAGAAAGCTCTTTGTAAGTCCTCCCAAATTCTGATTGATCCTAGATTCAATTTGTCAAACCACTGAAGGGGCATGGTTTCTAGGGTCATGGGAAAAACAAGGTCTTGATGTCATCATCTCCTCCGACCAATTCAATTGATTGCGAGTAAATCCTGAGCCACTGCCTTGGTTTGGTCTTGCCATCATACTTGGAGTGGTTGGACGGCTTGAACTTGTGAGACAGTCGTATTGAAGCAAGTCTGTTTGCAAAATAGGGGAATCTATCATGCGTTCTGGCTTCTGTGTATTCTGATTCAGCGCCCCCTTCTTGCCAACTGTTGTCTTGGTGAGAGTAGTTTTGCGTAGCTGTCCATGTGGGTGCTTTGCTTCTGGCCTTTCTTGGTTGTTCGACTTGGTTGTTTTGACTATGGTTTCTTTTATTTTCTCTGTTGTGACTTCCACTTGGTCCAAGTCTCTCGAAGGCGGACTTCCTTTGATTTTGATCTTCTTGCTCATGAGATGTTGCCCTTCCATCGTGCGTCCTACGGACTATTGATCAGAGGAAGTTTCGGAGTTGTTCTTGTTTTTCATTGGGATATGAAGTCGCCCTAAGTTCTTCTAGTGCTTCTCGGATCTTATCGTAGGGTGTATTCGCTGCTCGTCCTTCTTCGACCTCTCGCTCTGATTTTCTTCTATTGTACTCGGCTAGGTCTGACTCATATTTGATCCAAGCTTCCTTGCGCTGCTTAGCATGGCGTTGACGTCCTTGTTTCAATTTGTTCTTTCTTTCTCTGGCTTGCCTCTGACTCTCGGTCTCACCATCGTGCCCCTGGGTGAATGGTGATATGTTGGACTCAGATTCATCTGAAGACCTAATGTCGGGCGCTTCTAGGGGGGCCAATGGTGATCGAGGACGGCGAATCATGAATACTTCTTGAGCGTGAGTTGTTCTGTCATCGGCGTTGGTTTTCATACTATTAGAGTTGTTGATAACTTCAGTAGAGGCTTCTAGGTCACAGATTGAGTCTCCTTCTTGGTAGGGTAGAGTTGTTGTTGTCGTATCATCGACTAGTTGGGTGCTGCCATCCTCCGGAACGGAACCTGGCCAGTGGACGATGCAGTCTTGAGATGTTATAGTTAAGACGAGACCTTCCTAGGCTCCTTTCAGTGGCATTCTAAGCACCAGATTGGTGGATCCTTTGGGCCATGTCTGATAAGATATTACTATGTTGTGGAGTCCGAACGGAAGAGGACCCAACTTCTTTAAAGTACTCTGAGTGTACTTTGAGTTGTATCCTTGATAGGTTGACGTCATGCCTCGAAGCCTTGTCGGAAAAGAACTCAGTTTTCTGAAAGAACTCGGATAAGATTCCGTCTTGGAAGCGAAACTTGAGTTTGAATCGAATGCATGAAGCCATGAAATCTGAGTTGGATCGAACATCGTGAGCCGTGCGAATCTTCCAGCAAGTTGATCTGTCATTATCACCGAAATGGAAAGGTCTTGATGATGATCCGAATCATCGAGGAGATGGCCTTGGAGCTTGCCATTGTCACCTGCCTCGCAGATCCATGAACCAAAGATGAAGGTTGACCCTGTTGAGAAGATCATGTTGTCGAGGTCCATCGAGCTCTCGGATGCAAAGTCGCCGAAATCCCCTACCTAGCGTGCCAGCTGTCGATGTTTCACCACCGATAGCCTGCCATGGGGGTACCCAGGGTAGTATGTTCGGGCTTCAGCGTATGCAGAACTCGATGGTAAATGCAAGAGACAGTCAATTTATCCTGGTTCGGACCCTCGATCGTGATCGAGTAATAGCCCTACGTCCAGTTGGCATTAGCCTTTGCGTTGGATTAATTGTGAAGTGTTGTGTTGTGTCGTAAAGTCGCCTGTCCCTAGGATCCCTGCCCTCCTTTATACGGTCAAGAGGTCAGAATCCTAGTCGGTTTACAATAAGAGTTCCTAGTAGGATTACAGAATAATACTACTACTAAGATTACAGGGGAAGAATCCTAGTTAGACTAGATCTTCTCCCTTCCTTGCGAGGTATCTCGTGGGTCCCGCATCGACACTCGATGAGCTCTCTAACAGGTATGTTCGAGTAGAATCTAGGTCTGTTGTTCATAATGGAGTTGGCATAGCCCTCATGTGGCATTCAACTGCTCCTTAACCCGCCTCTCGGCAGATGCCTGAGCCATTCCAGAGACCAACTCAAGTGGCCTGCTAGCCTCCCCTCGGTGGAGATTCTGTTGGCATGGCTCGAGGTTAGGATTGAACGAGAAGGTCGAGATGACCCTGTCTGCTTTTGAGTAGATCGGGCGAGGGCCGCTAGGGCTCATCTACGTTTTTCTCCCCTGGCTCTGTTTGACAGGAGGTGGCCTAGAGCCCTTTACGGGCCGACCTTCAAACCTCGGTTGGTCGTCGCTCATGTCGAATGAGGCGACTACCGCTTCGTGACGCAACATGAAACGTTGTGATGTAGCAATTGCATATGCAATGCTTGGATGTATGGGATGAATGTATGAATGAATGAAAATGGATGAATGAATGATCATATAAAGAAAAAGTGGGGGTCGATAATGTTACCTCAATGGCACGAGTGACAAGTTCTAGGAGCTCTTATTAGATATGTTCGAATGGGATCCATGTTCATCGTTTGTGACAGAGACGGCATAGCCCGCATGGGGCATCCCTCTGCTCCTTACCTTTCTTTCGGCAGTCGCCTGAGACATTCGATCGACTCAGGAAACCCATTGGTCTCTCCTCAATGGAGATCCCATCGGTGGGCCCTTTCAAGCCCTGCCTAGGAAGGCGGAGGGCCATTTGCGTGCAGTTGCGCCTCATTTCCCACGCCCGGGTTACGGTAGTGGTGGGCCCAACCTAGGCCACATCCTAGTTTAACTGGGTGACGTTTCGTCAGGCAAGGTGTGTCCCATCAGTCAGGACGCATCCCATCGCATGCCCATCTGCATTAAATAGGGGAAGGGAGAGGGGTTTTGTCCTATTCCTTCACGTTTCCCCATCTACCACCTCTCCTCCTTCCTTCTCGCCAAGCCCGTTCGTGCACCGCAGCGGTTTCTAGGAGAGAGAGGGAGAGAAGAACTCATAGATTTGTTTGTGAATCCGGAGCGCAATGTCAAACTGGAGGCCATCGAACCTAGATGAGGCGGTGCTAGCCACCTTCGCTGAGAAGGGGCTGCTCCTACCGAAGGAGGTTGTGCATTGGAGGGCTCCTACACTAGGGGAAGCTGTTCTGTGACCTCGGTCCGATGAGGTTGTCTCCTTCCTCGCGTTCCATGAGTGCGAGCTAGGATATCCCGTGCACTGGTTCTTGTGTGGGCTCCTCAACTAGTGGGGCCTAGAGCTGCAGCACCTCAATCCGACTAGGGTGCTACATGTTGTCGGTTTCATCATCGTCTATGAGGCCTTCCTCAAGATGGAGCCGCACGTGGACCTCTTCTGGCGGATCTTCATCGAGCGAGCCTTGTCAGAGGGGAAGCCACCCAGAACCATGCTGGTTAGGGGCGTCGCCTTGTAGAAGAAGTCGAGGCCATCAGGCTCCTATCCCGCATACTCCCCCTACGACTCCAATCAGGGATGGCATGGGGAGTGGTTCTACATCGCCGTTCACTAGAAGAAGGTCGAAGAGGCAGGAGAGCTGGTCCTGGGGTCCCTCCAGTCGGTAGAATAAGCTAGAGGTCATCGAGGTGAAGCTCTAGAAGCTGGTGCAGCTTGGCCTCGATGGAGTGCAGGTGTTCCACACCTTCTTTCGCCGTCACGTTGCCCCGCTAGCGTAGAGGAGGTGACCAATGTGGGCCTACTATGGCCCAACAGATCTCGATCGCGCGTTGCCAGAGGAGCTAGTGAAGGACAAGGTCTAGAGCTGACTTGACTGAGTGCTACAACTAAGGGATAAGGAGTCCCTTGAAGGAAAGCTCGGACCTCTCCATGCCACAAAGCTGTCCAATCTGGTACGCTCCCCTCCTCTTTTTCCATGACCTTTTTCTCTTGCTCTCTTGTATTTTGACTTTGAGTCATCCATTTCATAGGGACTCGTGGGTTACAAGCCCCGACCGCATCTTTTGAGGTGGGTGGAGGGCACAGCTTGGCAAGCCACTTTGAAAGAGGCAGCAGTTGCAAAAAAGAAGAAGATAGCTGAGAAGGCCCGAAGGAGGCATGAGAAGGAGAAGGAGATCGCTCGGCGGGTGCGAGCCAGTGAAAATTAGAGCGACATGGAGGCGAAGCTCGAGTCGGAGGAGCCCACGGAGATGGGTGGCGATGCAAGCACCTTTAAGGATGACGAAGACTAGGGCATCATTGTGAGCCTATGGCCACGTCCATTAGTGGTGGGCAGAATGCGGAGAGGCACGGTGACGTTCCTGCGCCAAGAAAGCACACTGCGAGCTTGGACGTCGCCGTCGAGCGAGAGGCGAAGCGGGCACGGTCGCCTCGCCCTTTGGAGGCATCATTGGCCCCACACCCTCCTGCTCTGAGTGCAGCAGGGCACGCCGGCTGGTTAGAGGAGCATGCTCATACCCCTGCATCTTTGGGGTCAGCGCATGCACATGAGCCACAACGGGGAGATGCCCCGTCAGTTGCTCCGGTGGGTGCACCATGAGCCAGCGGTCGCGGCCATTCAGGAGTCGATCGAGAACTGACCAGGTCGACTCCTCCCTCGATCGATACGAGGGGGCACAGGTCATGACCTGTGAGTGGTCCTCGTCTAGTAGGCTTGTTGCAAGGGGGTCGGGGCTTCAGGGCCCTACCCCTTTCATCGAGGTATGTACCTATGTTACTTTTGATATCACAGTTGAGTTTTTTGAGCGTGACTGACCTATACTTTTTTGACAGTGGCTAGGGACTGATGAGACTAGGCATCGCCCCACCTCCTATGTAGGAGGAGTGGAGACCTAGCCTATAGCGAGTTGTGATGAGCGACAGGGAAACCAGACTGGCGGCGGTGCGACCTTCCCTTCTAGGGGTTGCTCCCTCCCGGCCGATCGTGAGTACGATGGTGGCGGCGGTGATGGCGGTGATGGCAGTAATCCCCATGGCAATGGTAGAGGTTGGGTCAGAGGTGACCCTTGTGATCCCTCCCCCAATAGCCACGATGGAAGAGAAGCAGGAAATCGGGCTCCCTGCCTCGCCTGGCGAAGGAACATGCGGCTCGCCCTCCTGGTCGGAGCTGGAGGGGTTAGGAGGTGTTGCGGCTAGGCCAGAGGCAGAACATCCGTTGGCAGGCCATGGAGTCGAGATATTGGAGATCCCCTGCTCCAGCGAGGCAGGCACTAGGGTGGAGCCGCCGGCCATCTCATCGTCGTAGGAGTTGGCAATGGTCTGGTCGTCTCACTATATTGCAACAACTGGATCTTCTAGTGGGTTGGGAGCAACCCACGAGCTGGTGTGGCCTTGCCCTAGTGACCTGAGGAAGGCTTGGTTCGTCCTTCACGATAAGGAGGAGGTGGCGCTCTAGCACTTCCTAGAGGAGAGGGGACTATCGATGGAGTCTGATCTCGCCCAAACCAAGGCGAGACTCAAGGAGGCTTGGAGCGGGTTGAGCTCATCCATTAGGCAGTCTCAGTCGACCTACCACGCATCGCAGAGGTAAGTTTTCTGCATTTTTTGTGTTTGTCCTCGACTCCTTGGTCTTCCACTGGTTGTGTCAGCATGCTTGCTTCTCGCTTTATAGGAGTTAGAGGTGACATCGATCCACAAGTCTCGTTTCCTTTAGGAGGAACATGGTCGGATGGAGCGAGTAGTTGTGATGTCGCAGCAGGTCAATGAGCTTGAGCGCCAGCTGGAATCCACCCACCATGAGTCCTGAGATCAGGTGGCCGAGGCGATGGGAGCATGGGCGGTGGAACTGCTCACGGCGGAACGGGTGACTACTGCCGAGTGGGGACTCGACACAGCAAAGGTCCACCTGGCAGAGACCGAGGCGGCACTCCAGAAATCCTTAGAGGCTCTAGAGAGGGAGCGGAGGGCTAGGTCAGAGGTTGATTAGGAAGTTCTCATGCTCTAGGGGTAGGTGTTTGGGGCGGAGAAGTCGAACGCCCGACTGCTCGACAAGGTCACCTAGTAAGAGGAATGGCTCTCCATCCTCGAAGGCACCTACCTTGGTATGTATCTGTTCTGCCTTTGGTTGATGTCTTAGTTTTTCCTTTCCTTTGCTTCTAAACTTGTCATCCTTTTTCCAAAACTGGGCGGAAAAATTGGTTCTCTAGCGCAGGAGCTAGAGACAGCCAAGGCGGCGATCGGTCGGAGTGCGGAGGCGCTAGCCAAGTCCCTTGAAAAGCGATGTGCTCTCGAGGGGGAGCTCGACCAGATCTGCAATGTTGCCCAGGTGGTCGTTTTAAGGTGTTCGGGTCAGCGCCAAGCACCAACATGCCCGTCGTTCAGCTGGCGGAGGTCCTAAACAAAGTTTGGGCAGTCATCTCTGATGGGATGTTCTGTGGGACATCAGGGGTGCTGACTTTGGTGGCGACACACCACCCGGACCTGGACTTCGCCGCCATCTATAGAGGGTACGCTGATGGCTAGAGCGCGGATGCCATCCATGCGCTTGGAGAGAGCTAGGTGCCATGCGCACAGATGGTTGCCGAGTAAGTCTCCGTGCAGTGGGTGATGGAGACTCACCGTTCGAACATGGCTGAAGGCGTGCGCTAGGAAGACGTCATCCAGCCTACGGATGGAGTGGAGATCAGGTCAGAAGTGAGCGTCGTCTCGCCTCCGACCGAGCCAAATGTTGTCTCGTCGGAAAGCGAGCGGCCCTTATCCTCGTCGATCGAGCCATCAGCCGATGCCACCGGGCAGCCATAGTAGAATTTGGAGTAGAAATAGTTAGCAAATGTAAAGCATAAGTTCATGGGGGAGCCCCTGTGTGAACAATTTTTTACATTCGTGAATGCTTCGGTTTTGTTTTGTGATGGAATCACTTGTAAGGGGAAGCTTGTCCCATCCGTTCCTTGTTTTTACCCTAGCATAGCTTTGTTTTTTATCCTTTCTTTTTTGCGCATGCCCGTTTGACTCGTAGGCTGCAACCTTAAGAACCCGGGCATGCCCCATGAGGCTCAGCTTCTCATAACCATAGGTCATGGCGTGGTGCGATAGGTTGGGACTTTAAAACATAAGTTACGTAGAGTAATTAAAGAAATGGACTACCCTTTCATTTGGGCGATGCCCTTTCATGATGTATACAAGACCTGATCTCTGATAGGTACGATAGTGTCGATTGGTGGAGACTCGGTGTTCATAATCTAGGATTTGAACCAAGACTAATTTGGACCCTCGCAACCATAACGCCACTGCTCCGCTGGTTATCAACCACGCGAACACGATTGACCTCGCTGAGAAGGTTTTCCTGCAAGTGAATCGAGAACACAAGCAAGAATAGGATGAACGCAATCTGAAATTACAAATAAATATGAGGTGTATGATAACTAAAAGGAGTTCAAGTCTTTATTTGAAAGGACTAATCGCCACAGGCAAACAAGATCAAGAACAGGGGCCCTGGTTCATAGCAAGTGGCCTTGGCGGCACAGTTGCAGCAAAACAACGTCTGTTTCACGAGGAAATCAAGAACAAAACAAAACCCAAACCCTAAGGAGAGCGATGACTACTAATTATATAGACCCAGATGTCACCCCCTGGACGCTCCCCTAATGGGCTCTAAGACGATACATGGCCCAACGGACCAAAAGACGGTGTTGCAGCACCCTGATAGATTCTGGATGCTAACTTGTTTCAATGATTCCTGATGATTCTGAAGGGATTTTGATGTGAGACCACATGCATTGGCTTCCTTATCTAATTAGCTTTCTATCCATATGTGGATCATCAAAAACGGAGTCCGGACATGCCCGTGTGACTAGTTTTATGACATACTGGTCCTAGGAAACGAGATGGGCTCAAACTTGATTTGGGCCTCCACCTTGGTGACTCAAACCGGATGAGCTTTGAGTCTCCTTCTTGGTTAGGACACCCTTGCTGACCTCCTCATCCTCTGTCTCCAAGCATGGTTGTATGCATGGAGCTCATGTCCTCATCATTTCGTTTGAGCGAAAAGTATTACTATATGATAGTAAAAAAGAGTGGTGGTATCGTACCCTCGTGGAGCCCCCAAGTGACCTAGGCCAAAAGTGTTTGGGCTGGGGTGCTTGTAGGAGCAAACATTGAATGATGGAAAATGATAAGACAGAGCTTTAGGGGAAGAAACAACATAACTGTTCAATGTTCCATGTGTTGGTGAGAACATCGCTGTTGTCATCCTTCAGTCGGTAGGTGCCCGGTCGGATCACCTCAGTCACCGTATAGGGTCCTTCCCATAGTGGAGAGACTTTATGTTTCTCCTTGGTTGATTGGGTTCTCTAGAGCATGAGATCTTCGACCTCAAGGATCCTCCCCCTTTCCTTCCTTCGGCCCATCGGCCTATCGTAGAAAGCGCTTGAGTTTGTAGTCCTTGTAGAGGTGCTTGATGGGGTAGGCGTGGTTGGTGCATGGGCTCTCTATGAGCTTGTTGAAGTGGTTAGGCTAGCCCTACTAGGGCTGCTTGCCCGCATGATCGCCCACGGTGACCAAAGCGGAGTTGGCTGGTCGGCGCCGATCCTTCTTGTTCTTCTTGCCCCTTTACATGGAGGGGGCCTTGTCTTGGTCCCCGCGCTTGGCCTTGCCCTTGTCCCAGCCTCCACTAAAGACACTCTGATCGCCTCCTCACCGAAGGCGTGGTTCATGGTGATGTCGAGCAGGTCACGGGTGGTACGAGGCTTCAGACAGCCGAGCTTGTGGAACAAGGACTCACAGGTTGTCCCGGAGAGGAACACGCTGATGACGTCCACGTCAACGACATCAGAAAGGGAGTTGCATCATTTTGAGAACCTATGGATGTAATTCCATAGGGACTCATTAGGCTCCTGCTGATAGCTCTTGAGATCCTAGGAATTCCTAGGAGGAACATACGTCCCCTAGAAATTCCCGATGAAGATCCTCTTGAGATCCGCCGAGTCACGGATGCTGTCAGGTGGGAGGAATTCAAGCCATGCTCAAATAGGCTCCCCCACATAGATGGGGAGGTATTGAATGATGAAGTGGTCATCATCCACCCCTCTGGCTCAGTAGGTGAGCCAAAAGTCTTCGAGCCATATACCAGGATTTGTTTCCCCGGTGTATGTGGTGATGTTGGTAGGTGGTCGGAAGCACTGTGGGAATGGCGCTTTCTAGATGCGATGGCCAAAGGCCCATGGTCCTAGACCATTCGGGCTGGGACTCTGGTTGTCTGGGCAATGACCATGCTTGGGGTGCGTTTCCCCACTCCCCTTGATGGTCCGATGGGGGCCCGTGCCGCCTGCTCTCACTGCCCCATGACAGACATCATCATCACGTCGGGCTTGACGCCAATTGTTGATGATGCTACGAGCGTCTCGGTTCACCCCAAGCCATTCGTGCATAGGTGGTTGGTGTGGAGCGGGCACCGAGTCAGGCTATGGTGCAGCTGCGGCCTCCTGTTCTACGCCCGACGACTATAGCGGTGAGCAGATGGAGCGGTTTGACTGGCACGCCCCCATTCCCCTAGTGGGGAGACAGACCATGAGTCGGTGTCGCAACACAGAGCTCTCCGCCTGTTGGATGGTAGTGGTTTCCACCAGCGCCCAGAGGTTCTGGTGGATCTCCTGCTCCTGGGGTCATCAGGCTCAGGAAGGCCATACAGAAGCATCGCCACAGTGGCAATGTTCTGGCCAGCTCGAGCGAACTATGGGGGATCATTTCCTCCGTCCATGATGTTGCGCTAGACCTGACAGGCGCGACCACAAGAGCCACTCACCGGGCTATGCATGCGTGGAGTAGTGTGCTACGCCGAGCATGTCGACGCAGGTGATGGCTAGCTCTACCGCCTTTGTCATAGCTCCTCGTCGTGCTCCTACACACACATGAGGGCCTCCGCACGAATGTCCATAGGGGTGTGAGTCTGTAGAGACTCCGCTATTACCGGCGGCTATCCCAAAGAGTCCGTCATAGCGCACTCCTAGGACAGAGGGTGGCTGGGTGCCACGACGTCTCTGATGCTGGAGCCATCGCTTTCAACCTCATCATCCATGAGGTTGTGAAATAGGCAGGAGCGTAGCCCACCATCCCCATGAATTCGGATGTGAGAGGGGGTGGCATCAGCATCTTTTAGAGCCCCCATGCATACGTGTCTGTGGGGGACGCGAGACCATAGGGGAGCTAGTCACACGACGGTTGTGGTGAGGACAACAGGGTCCCTCTAGGGAGTTGGCGGAAGATATTGAATACAGAGTAAAGAACAATATGTACGTTACCCATAGTGGGTTTTGACCTTTACGTGGGCTCAGAGCGGAGTGTAGGTGTCTCGTTGTTGAGGTTGTTGGGTGGCCTAGAGCCGATGGAGGGTGCTCCTCCTCCGATGGGTGCCAGGACAAGTGCCTCCTTGCGAAGGCGAAGCAGACCGAGCTAGTTAGCGATGAAGTCCAGGCTTCCGAAGAGGAAGGTCTGAGACGGCTTGAAAATGGGAGGAACCCACATCCCAATAGGTGGAAGTATGGGAAACTCCTACGAGTTGTATCGCTTAAGCCCGCCATATCGAAGATGGCGGAAAGATGGGCCATTCGATGACCAAAAGCGTGAACATACGGCGTCCTCCCCACGGACGGCGCCAACTGTCTATGCAAAAAGTGACCAACAAGTAAATATTTGTCGTTTTGCCATATGTTGTGATTGGATGTGGCCTAACACTCAATGACACAGGGTTTATACTGGTTCAGGCAACATGCCCTATGTCCAGTTTGAGCCGGTCGGTGACTTTATTCCTAAGCCTAGGTGCTCGAAGTTTGCTGTGGGGTTACAAACGAGTGGGAATAAGATGGGGTATTAGAGGTCCGGTCGGACTCCGGACTGAAGGGCCGAGAGTGACGGTAGCTCCTACGTGCACTAAATATTGGAATGTATGCTCTGTGTAGCTTTAGAGTTCTAGAGCCATGAAGCTGTTTGGATACTCAGAATGTCTAAACCTAGCAGAGAGAGAGTCGGAATGATCCGTCGTCCTCTTCTGTTGGGAAAGATTGCATCCCTTTTATAGGTGAAGGGGATGGCCTTATAAATGAGGGAGATAGAGTGAGAGAAGGAGAGTGTGTGTGCTACCTAGTCTTATTGCCTATGCCGTCGGGTACAAGATGGTTTGTCAGTGCCCATAATACTGTTGACACCCAGATACATGTGGCAGGCTCCATCGTGTTCTTCTAGTATGATAAATGTCGGCGCCTACCATACTATAGGACAAATGTCGACGACCACAACACTGTTCGTGTTTTGACATGTTTGAAAGGTAGTAAAGCACCCTTCTGACATGGCTGGCAGTACTGTCCTATAGGTATGCAGGGTATGGTCCTCGGTATTATGGTTGACTTTGAGCGCCTTGCCTTATCTGCTCCGCCTGTTTCTTAGGTCCTCACCGAGTGGGCGTCCCCGGCCGGTTGTTTCCAGTCAACTTCAACCACGGTGGTCGGAGAAGAGCCATAAGCAGAGGTTCTCCCGGTCGGAGAAGCGGGTCAGAGTCAGAAGCGAGCATCGTCCCCTCCTTGGTTAGGCCTTCCGATCGGAGAAGCGGGTCAGAGTTGGAAGCGAGCGTCGTCCCCTCCTTGGCCAGGCCTTTCGGTTGAAGAAGCGGGTCAGAGTCGAAAGCGAGCGTCATCCCTTCCTTGGTGAGGCTTTCCGGTCGGAGACTGGATCGCTCTTCCGGCTTGTCGTTAGGTATCTGGGCCGGCCTAGGAGTCGCGCATTGTCGCAATGTCGTCTGGGTCGAGCTTTTTGCTAGGAAGCGGGCCCATTGGGGACCTCGGGTTTATGAACCCGACATGTTGGAACTTGTGATTGGACTAAGGGTAATCTCAGGCCCTATTTGATCTATGGGGCTAAAGTTTAGCCTACCTGTCGATAGAATATGCTCAGCAGTCCACCGAGGGGTATCCCGCGTTGGTAGATTTGTCGGTGGGGGTACGCATAATCAGGAATCGGATGGTGACACAAGGCGCAGAGACAGCGATTTAGACAGGTTCGGGTTGTCTGATCGACGTAATACCCTACGTCCTGTGTCTTTGGTGTATTGTATTAATCTGTATGTAGATCCGATCTGATAGATCCTATCTGCTAGGGGACCCCTACCTCTCCTTATATACTCTGGAGGAGGTAGGGTTATAAGTAAAGTAGCATATTTGGTACTATACAATGTCTTGCGGTGCACGCCGAGCAGCGCCGTGCATGCCTTGATCTTGTGGGCTAGGCCACCCTTGATGGTGCGGCCCATGTCTTGGGGGCCATATCCCCACAGCTAGTCCCCAAGCCTAATAGTAGGTGACGCAGTCACGTGGTGCCAGGGTCATAAAGTAGAAGACCAGCCGAGCAGGCAGCCAGTCCCCGGGCATAGCCTCGAGACGAGAACAAGCACATTCACCACAAGGTGAAGTGTGCCCACTTAGTCCCCAAGCCTGCTGGAAGATGAAGAATGAATCTTGTAGCAGGGTCAAAGAAGTCTGAAAGCTTGTCGACGTCGTCTGACATGCGCATATGAAGACCCTAGACATGCTACCCAAGATCAGCACCCTAATTTGAACAGCATGGAGCAGCTTGATAGCACATCGACGAGACATAGCAAGATCCGAGCACCGAGGAGTCTCCAGCGTAGCCGATGATGTCCGACCACCCAGGGAGTTCCCGGCGTAGCTAGCGATGACCGAGAAAAGAGGAGCGAGGAGTCCCTGGCATAGGCGGCGATGACCGAGCACCGAGGAGCGAGGAGCGAAGAGTCCCTGGTGTAGACGGTGATGACCGAGCATCGAGGAGCGAGGAGCGAGGAGTCCCCGGTGTAGGCGGCGATGACCGAGCACCGAGGAGCGAGGAGTCCCCGGCGTCGCTGGCGATGACCAAGCACCGAGGAGTCCCCAGCGTAGGCGGCGATGACCGAGCGTCGAGGAGCGAGGAGTCCCCGACGTCGCTGGCGATGACCGAGCACCGAGGAGCGAGGAGTCCCTGGCGTCGCTGGCGATGTCCGAGCACCGAGGAGCGAGGAGTCCCCGGCGTAGGCGGTGAGGTCCGAGCATTAAGGATTCCCCGGTGTAGGCGGCGATGACCGAGCACCGAGGAGCGAGGAGTCCCCGACGTCGCTGGCGATGACCGAGCACCGAGGAGTCCCTGGCGAAGCTGGCGATGTCCGATCACCGAGGAGTGAGGAGTCCTCGGCATCGCTGGCGATGACCGAGCACCGAGGAGCGAGGAGTCCCCGGCATCGCTGGCGATGTCCGAGCACTGAGGAGCGAGGAGTCCCTGGCGTCGCTGGCGATGACCGAGCACCGAGGAGCGAGGAGTCCCCAGCGTAGGCGGTGATGTCTGAGCACCGAGGAGCGAGGAGTCCCCGGCATCGCTGGCGATGACCGAGCACCGAGGAGCGAGGAGTCCTGGTGTAGGCGGCAATGTCCAAGCACCGAGGAGCAAGGAGTCATCAGCGTTGCTGGCGATGACCGAGCACTCAGGAGCGAGGAGTCCCCGACATCGCTGGCGATGACCGAGCACCGAGCAGCGAGGAGTACCCAGCGTAGGCGATGATGTCCGAGCACCGAGGAGCGAGGAGTCCTTGGCGTCGCTAGCGATGACCGAGCACCAAGGAGCGAGGAGTCCCTGGCGTCGCTAGCGATAACCGAGCACCGAGGAGCGAGGAGTCCCTGGCATAGGCGGCGATGTCTAAGCACCGAGGAGCAAGGAGTCCCCAACGTCGCTGGCGATGATCGAGCACCAAGGAGCGAGGAGTCCCCGAGGTAGGTGGCGATGACCGAGCACTGAGGAGCAAAGAGCGAGGAGTTCCCGGTGTAGGCGGCGATGACCGAGCATCGAGGAGCGAGGAGTCCCTGGCGTCGCTGGCGATGATCGACCACCGAAGAGTGAGGAGTCCCCGGCGTAGGCGGCGATGTCCGAGCACCGAGGAGCGAGGAGTCCTCGATGTCACTGGCGATGATCGAGCACCGAGGAGCGAGGAGTCCTCGACGTAGGCAGCGATGACCGAGCACTGAGGAGCGAGGAGCGAGGAGTCCCCAGCGTAGGTGGTGATGACCAAGCATCGAGCAGCGAGGAGTCCTCGGCGTCGGTGGCGATGTCCGAGCACCGAGGAGCGAGGAGTCCCCACCGTCGCTGGCGATTACCGAGCACCGAGGAGCAAGGAGTCCCCGACGTAGGCGACGATGACCGAGGAGCGAGGAGTCCCTAGCGTCGCTGGCGATTCGAGGGCCGAGGAACGAGGAGTCTCCGGCGTAGGCGATGATGTCCGAGCACCGAGGAACGAGGAGTCCCCAGCATAGGCGGCGATGTCCGAGCACCGACGTAGCTGACGACGTCCGTGCGGTGAAGTGTGCCCACTTAGTCCTCGAGCACGAAGTATCCATGCACTGAGGAGTAACCGGCGTAGCTGGCGATAAAGCATGAGCGACGAATAGTCTGGTCAACTAGTCGGCGGCGAAGTGAGCATTGAGTAGAAGCGACCGGCGAACAGTCCGATCAACTGATCAGCGACGGAGTCCATGAACCGAGCAGTCCGACCAGTTGATCGGTGGAGCAGCCCGAGCACCAGGTGATCCGATCACTTGGACCATGATCCTGTAATACAAACATGTAGAACGGGTAGTACATGATGCACAAATAAATAAACTCTGGAGAAAAATCAGCAATGATGATGAAACGACGTATGCAGTTCGGCGATCAGTTAGCGTGAAAATATATTTATGTTTAATATAAACCACCCAAACAGTTAGTGTATAGCTGAGTCTCCAGCCCTAGCTAGCCCATAGTCCATAACGTCGAGCGCGGAGCCCGTGCACGTGTAGGAGAAACAGGCGTGACCAAGGAGCCACTGCCGACCACCCATAACGCAGAGCGTGGAGCCCGTAGCACGTGTAGGGAGGAGCTAGAGACAGGGCTATCTCTGGAGGCGTCCGAGCATCAACGCGACTGTTCGGGGGTTCAAAAAATTGTTTGGAGAGCAAATATGGAGAAAACAGCTCGGAGAAACATTATGGCGATATACGGAGATTGAAGAATATTTAGAAGAATATTAAAGCGTGACTTAGCTTTGGACGGAGCGTCTGGTCGGCGACGTATGGCGTTATCTGGTCGGCGTTGACGGCGAGCACCTGGCGGGCGTTGAGTTGTTGGTGAAGACGACCTCGGAGGTGGTTCCGAGATCGGAGCTGCTGTCGCAGGGGCTGGTGTAGCAGCGATGAATCGTCGTCGTGGTCCAGCATGGATCTCCACGAGATTGATGACGAGAACGCGCTGTTGATTTGAGGTCCATCTGGCTCACCATGGATCAAGCGCACACCCCTACCTGGCGCGCCAACTGTCGATAGAATATGCTCGGCAGTCCACCGAGGGGTATTCCACGATGATAGATTTATCGGTGGGGGTGCGCGTAATCAGGAACCAGATGGTGACACAAGGCGCAGAGACAGCGATTTAGACAGGTTCGGGCCGTCTGATCGACGTAATACCCTACGTCATGTGTCTTTGGTGTATTATATTGATCTGTATGTAGATCCGATCTGATAGATCCTATCCGCTAGGGGACCCCTACCTCTCCTTATATACTCTGGAGGAGGTAGGGTTACAAGTAAAGTAGTCTATTTGGTACTATACAATGTCTTGCGGTGCACGCCGAACAGCACCGTGTACGTCTTGATCTTGTGGGCTAGGCTACCCCTAATGGTGCGGCCCATGTCTTGGGAGCCATACCCCCACACTACCCCTTGTAGTCACCTTTTAGTCCTCATGGATCCAAATAGGAGGGCTAAAAATATGAGTTAAACTTTAGCCCACCATTTTTTCATTGACCCATTTAAGGTGGGCTAAAGAGGACTAAAAGTGACCCCTTCATGGTAAAAGACGCATATTACCCTAGCCACCCTCTTTTAGTCCTGTGCTTGAGTATTAATATTAGAGACAAATGGGTCATGATAGAGTTACCCTGTTCACTTCGCTGAAAAGCACTGTTCGCTAATTTGTTGTTAGAGAAAAACAATGTTCTTTCACTAAAAAAAAAGTATGACCGACAAGACAAGCGAAAAGTACCAGGATGGTTTCTACAACAATTAATTAGGTGTCAACTAAATAAAATGGCGATGTAGCATTTGGATTAAGGAAAAGAAAGAAGAAAATAGTTTCTTATATACTACATGAAAATTAAGATAGAAAGAGATGTGATATTTAATTAGATAATAGAAAAGAGAAAATATGTGATTGAATAAAAATCTAAAAGATATTTTAAATAAATCATCTAATGAGAATATGATTTATTTATATATATGACCTGGCAAGTGTGGAGTATGGACTGCCCTAATCTATACATATATATAAAGAGCGTGCAACCACCCAACTTCCGTCGCTCTCACAGATCACTGTTACCGGCACAGTCAACGTGAGACGGCTTTCGTGATGAACAGTAACGGGTTTTGCAAACAGTAACGGATTTCCATGAACAGTACGGGTTATTATGAACAATTCTGACCCATTAAGAAACAGTGACGAATTTTTTTTTTTATCAGCGCAGTCCAAATCTTTTTTCTCCACTATTACCCGCGCAAAGCGCGGGGTTACCTGCTAGTAATATAATAAAACATGGGCGGAATGTGCGTTGGGCCGCTGCCGCGCGAATCTTGAAGAACCCTGCTAGCGTACGATGGTGTAGGCGGACCCAAAACCAAGAGGCAC
The DNA here is from genome assembly GCF_019320115.1 of Miscanthus floridulus. Taxonomy (NCBI): domain Eukaryota; kingdom Viridiplantae; phylum Streptophyta; class Magnoliopsida; order Poales; family Poaceae; genus Miscanthus; species Miscanthus floridulus. The sequence goes on from NC_089581.1 coordinate 100,652,971, forward strand.
TCGAACTCGACGCGGAGGCGACGCGGGTACGGAGTAGAGAGGTCAGACTGACACGAAGGAAAAGTGAACAGGAAGGGAGGCGATTTTGCCGGCGCCGGTGGTGGAGGAGGAAGCAATCCTGTGCGGCGGCCCTGAGGTACTCAGGTGGGATCCACTCCTCCTCCTCCCCTCATTTCCCACTCGCTGTGATTAGAGAGGTGATGATGATTTCTTCCCCAAGCCTGCCGCGGCAACCGGAGAAAGTTTAGATGGCTTCTGCTGCTGCCGCGGCTGCTGTGATCTAAGGGCTAGGGTGTAGGGTCAAAGGGAGGGGATTGTGCTAGGGGCAAAACTCCTGGATTCGATCGTAATTATTACTGGAGCATTCCCTATGTAGTACTCTGTAACCAATCCAAGTGCTCTGGCCTTACGACTTATTGGTCGAATCACCGTACCTAGGGTTTCGTTTTCCTAACCTTAGGGCCATAATTCAGCATCACAGTATAGTGAAAAACAACTCTAGCTGTATAACAAAGGAGCAATCCTGGTTCTAACATCCTCCTGCCTGCATAATAAAATAGTAATATCTTGGGTTGACATAGGTATACTGCCTTCTCTATGTGCATGCTGATATAGGTATACTGCCTTCTCTATGTGATTGATTACTACTGATTGTAGTCACAGTTCATTAATAACAATCGTCTCTTTGTTGTCCCATGTTAAGTTCCTAACATCACACTTTACTTGCCTTCAGAATTAGAGTAATCTGGACTGATAAAGCACTCTGACAAGATGAGCGACAATCTGATGGATAAAATCAACGCCCTTGGTGAGCGGCTCAAGATAAGCGGTGCAGAAGTTAGCCAGAAGATGTCAGTTGGCGTCAGCAACATGAGTTTCAAGATGAAGGAGTTCTTCCAGGGCCAGAACATGGCGGACAAGATTGTTGACGAGGCCACGTTGGAGACCATGGACGCCCCCGATTGGGCTACCAACCTTGAGATATGTGACATGGTGAACACTGACAGGGTAAACAGCGTTGAAGTCATCCGGGCCGTCAAGAGAAGAATTATGTTGAAGAATCCATGGGTGCAGTATCTATCTCTCGTCCTACTTGAGACCATTGTTAAGAACTGCGACAAGGCTTTCTCTGAGATTGCTGCTGAGCGGGTGCTTGATGAGATGGTCAAGCTGATTGATGATCCACAGACTATAGTTAACAACAGAAACAAGGCTCTTATGCTTATTGAAGCATGGGGAGAATCTGGAGATGACCTCCGCTACCTTCCCGTGTATGAAGAAACATACAAGGTAAATACAAATTATTGCTCTGCTGTTTAATCAGCTTAATGCAATTTAACCTGAAAACAGTGGCTTGCAACTGATCTGGAAAGCAGCAGATCAAATTGTTCTGGTTATGAATGACGTAAGATAAAGGCTTTGTTGTATGAATGACGTCAGAATGTCAGATAGGTTATTGACATGGAATTGCTTATTCCTGTTAGAGTGAAATACACTGGCGGCCCTTTAACTTGTCGGCATGTGCCAATCCGGTCCACGAACTTGTAAACGCGGAAAATAGGCCCCTGAACTTGTCAAATAGTTCAACACAGGTCCATTTCCCATTCGGCGTGACCTCCAGACGACGTGGCAGTGCCAGCGTGGCGGACGAAGCACGTGAGCCGCACGTTTCAATGGCCTGCAACGCTCGCTTGCCGGTCGCCACACATAGTGCCTACCAGATTCTCCTCCTCCTGAGCGACTGAGCGCTAGCTGGTCTCCGATAGGCTAGCCATGCAGGTGCGCTGCGACGTCTGCGGCGCCGCGCCGGCCGCCATGCTCTGCTGCGCTGACGAGGCCACGCTCTGCTCCGCCTGCGACCGCCACGTCCACCGCGCCAACAAGCTCGCCCACAAGCATCGCCGCATACCGCTCCTCCAGCCCGCCTCCGGCAATGACGACTCCGACGCTGCCGCAAACGCCGCCGCGCCGCTCTGCGACGTCTGCAAGGTCCGGTGCATGCTTCGGCCGGAAAGGGAGAGGATCGGATTCGAAGCTGCTGCTGCTGCTGACATGGTTGGTGCGCCTTGCGGGAGCGAAGAGGCCTCGTGTTTTGCGTGGAAGACCGCGCCATCCTGTGCCTCCTCGTCGGGGCCAAGCTCTCCGCCGCGCTCGTCGACCAGGTGCCCCCTCCCCAGACAACGACGACTGCGGCCGCGGCAACGGCGCCGCCTGTGAGCCCGACGCTGTGCCCGCCCTCGGCGTGCAGGGCTCCTGCACGGCCAAGGCCTCGGCTCTCGAGTCCGGCGACGTAGGCGGCGACAGCAGCATCTCCGACTACCTCACCAACATCTGCCCCGGCTGGCGCGTCTAGGACCTCCTCTTCGACGACCCCGCGTTCTCAGCGGCATCCGTACGTGCCCAGCCATCGTCGCCACGCTCTGTTCTATTCTATCCGCAGCCGGATCACGCTAGCTAACAGATCGACCTCGCGGTGGTTTGTTCTTGGAAGCAGAAGGCCGGCTACAGCGACGACGGCCACAAGCAGGTGCCGTCCCTGGACGTCGACCTCTTCGACGTGGTGGCCGGCGGCCGGTCGGGGAAGCGCGGTGGCGCATGGTCCGGCGGCGGACCGCTGTGCTTCGACAAGGTGCCGGCCTCCTGCCTGTGGCGCCCGCTCGTGTCCACCACGATGAGGTCGCACCCCTCCTGGTTCCTGAACCTGTCCATGCCCTCCAGGTGTGGCTCCCGTAGAACGGGATGCCGGCTTTCGCCGCGCTCTGCTTCAGCTGGTCCAAGGCGCCCGCGTGGAACATGTCGGCGCAGAGCAGCGCCGGGCTGAACCCCTTGGTCCGGCGGTGGTAGTCCGCGTACTTGGTGCAGGTGGTGGTCTTCCCGGAGCCCTGCAGGCCGACGGACATCACCACGCTGGCCGGCTTCCTCCCTTTGCTCGGGGTGAAGGACGGCTTCCCGGTCCCGGGGTCTAGCATCCGCCGCAGCTCGGCCACGATGGCCCGATGGATGACGCGGCGCTTGTTGGCGCCGCCGCGATCGCCCGCCGGCACCGTGTGCTCTCCTCCGCGGCACGGCGCTCGCCCGCTGGGCGCTGGCTCCACCACCTCCGTCGGCACCGTCTGCCTCGCCCACTTTGCGGACGGATCCAGCCAACCGACGCCGCAGAGCTCGATTGCTCTACTTCGGCGCAAGGACGCCTCCATCCGCTTTGGGGCAAAGATGCCACAGGTCAAGCTCCACCACCTCCCGCCCGACGAGGAAGAGGAAGGCTTCGTGGTGGTGGTGGTGGCGTCTCGATGAACTCCGACCAAATGCGGTCGGCACCAGCAGCGTCAGAGGAGGATTTGGGGGATTGGGGTCTCGCTCGAGGTGGAGCTCGTCGGCGGGAGGTCAGGCGGTGTCGGGCGAGCACGCAGGCGACCGCGGCAGGGAGCACGGCAGCGAGCATGCGAGCGCGCGGCGCCGGTGGGCGAGCACGCAGGCGACCGCGGCAGGGAGCACGCGGAGCCAGCGGCCGAGCGCGGTGCCGCGGCCGAGCGCATGCGGTGCCGGCAGGCGAGCGTGGCGGCACCGGCAAGCGGCGCGGCACGATAGGCGCGGCCGAGCGGGGCTTGCGCGACCGGCAAGCGAGCGTGGCTGGCTAAACGTTCGGCTCACGTGCTTCGTCCCGCCACGCTGGCACTGCCACGTCGCCTGGAGGCCGCACCGGATGGGAAATGGACCTGCGTTGAACAACTTGACAAGTTCAGGGGTCTATTTTCCGCGTTTACAAGTTCGTAGACCGGATTGACACAGGCCGACAAGTTAAAGGGCCGCCAGTGTATTTCACTCTTCCTGTTATGTACATGAACAATTGACATGAAAATTTTCTTATTAATATTACCTTATTGATTAATGGTTTACTATGCATTCATAACAGTGTTGTGCCTCGCATAATCAGTACCCTATTGTCAAGCTTGTGGATTTCTCTTACTTGAACTCATGCGGTTATTACCTTTTTGTATTCTTTGCAGAGCTTAAGATCTAGGGGAATTCGCTTTCCTGGGCGTGATGATGAGAGCCTAGCACCAATATTTACTCCTCCCCGTTCAGTACCTGTAGCTGAACCATATTCTGAGGTAGCACAAGAAGGATATCAGGAAATTCCAGATGAGAGTTTTGCTCCAGCTCGCACTGCCCCTGCTGTGCAAGTAAATGAGGCTTTTGAGGTGGCTCGTAATAGTGTCGAGCTTCTTTCCACTGTGTTATCTTCCTCTCTGCAAAAAGAGGTTTTACAGGTTAGTTTGTTATTAGTCCCCGTTGATTATGGCTTAGATGACTTGGTTAATGTCTGTAGCGCATGTTTTGTCCAAAGCACGGTGTTGATTTTTCCTTGACAAATTTATGTAGGATTATATATGAAGATTTTTTCTTTATTTTCTGATTACTGCAGGTGCATAGCAATATCTGAAATTAATTGACCAGGGACTTGCCCATCATTTGCTATTTGTTTATATCTTATAGATATCTGATTCAATGCTAGATTACTACTGTTCTGTCGTCACATATGTGTTGACCGCAGGATGAATTGGCAACCACTCTCGTTCACAAATGCCAACAATGTCAGTACACGATCCAGAGGATCATCGAGACGGCTGGTGATAATGAGGCTCAGCTTTTTGAGGCATTGAGCATTCACGAGGAACTGCAGAAGGTCCTGTCCAAGTATGAAAAGCTCAAGGAGCCTGTTTGTGTTGAGCTAGAGCCCGAACCAGCGATGATTCCAGTTACCGTGGAGCCCGAGGAATCCCCCCGCACTGTGAGCAAACAAGACGCCCATGTAAGGAAACCAGGAGGTTCTAGCGATCAGTCCGGTCGGGATGACCTGCTCCAGGATCTAGATGACATGATATTTGGTAAGAAAGGTGCTACCTCGTCTCATCAGGACACAACTCCCAGAAAGGACAAGGATGATTTCATCAGCCTCTAACTGCTAGATATGTAATAAACCTGTAACCAGTTGTGAGGTTCTGCCTTTCCATCTGTTAGTTCTTGCAGATGTGTGGCGTGTCAGCGTGTGCGCCTTTCTCAGTTTTTCTTTTTTGGGGGTTGGCTACTGGGACATGAGTTGCTTGCTGTACATAAATGGATGTAGCAGTTTGTGTAATGTAACTGATTGGCAGATATGGCATATGGGTTACCATACTGGATTGATAAGCTGTGCATTAGACATGTATCTTAGATATGCTTGCTTGGTAGATGATCTGTGTGCTCCCATGGCATTGCTGCCGTACATTTGCTGCTGCATTAAGAACATGCGAACTTTCTCTTTGATCAAACATTGTCGACTGTAAAGTTTGGTCCTGACAGAAGCATGCGCTGCTCTTGAGAAGAACAAATTGAAAATGTGCGTGCAAGCTGTCTGCGGTGTGCCTGCATGACTGCATATACGTATGCGATTAGAAGAGGTGGAAGTGTGCATGACTGCATATACGTATGCGATTAGAAGAGGTGGAAGGGAGGGTGCGAGTGCACACGAGAGCAGAATGTCCGTCCTTCGTGACAGTGCTTGGACTGCATTGCGATTGCGATCTCCCCTACAATCCTAAGGTTAACCGCAGCAGGGGAACCAGGCCACGTCACCCGAAAAACTTGACCCACATGTTCCCTTGGCAGTGTAAAAAATGTCTTCCTCTTCCCACGCCTCCTCTCCGCGACGCCGGCTCCCTCTCTCTCGGTTTCTACTCTCCCCTTCCCCTCTATCTCTCTCTCTCTCTCTCTCTCTCTCTCCTCGCTCCTCTCCCCTCGCCTCGACCGCCGCCGCTACCTGCGCTCACCTCTCCTGGCGTCCTAGCGAGGCGGCCCCTGGCCGCGGCAGCCCCGCCACGGACGCCCTCGTCCAGCCCCCTGGCGCGGCGGCACTTGGCGGCGGCAGCCCGGCACGGGCGCCCCCCCCGGCGCGGCGGCCTAGCCAGGCCCCAGCTGTGGCCGTCCCGACGCGCCGGCCTGGGCGGCAGCGCCCGCCGGATCTGGTGGTTCCGGACGCGGCAGCCCCTGCACGGGCGCCCCACGGTGCGGCGGCCTAGCGCGAGCGGTCACCGGATCTGGTGATTCTACAACCGTCCCCCTCCTATCTCCTCTCTCTGGGCTGTGGCATGGGGTTCCCACCGCTGGCTGCTCGAGTTGCCGCTTCGGTGACTCCGCATGTACAGCAGGTCGTGTCCACCTGGGGAAGAGGCACAGGTCCTCAACAACTGATTGTAGATGGCAGCGACAACCACCTGCAGCGGATCATCCGATGGGCACAGCAAGCAGCAGATGGATGCCGACGGAAGCATGGAAGAAAGGTAGTCCAATGACGTGGGGTATTAACCCCTATACCTTTACAGCTAAGTTTGAGTCGGCCTGGATCAGTGGGTCCGATCCACCAAAAGACGACGCGCAGCTCGGCCAACCTGTTCGGAGTCCCGCGCAAGGAGTCAAGACAGATTTGGCGATCAAGCAAGATCCTGGTCGGGTAGAATAGGAATCCTTATCCGGTCATCTATGGCAATTGTAACTGGCTAGAATTAGTTTTTAGATCCGTAACTCTGCCCCCGGACTATATAAGGCGGGTAGGGGATCTCTCTAAAAATCATCTCTAATTGATATACAGCAATACAATCAGACATAGGACGTAGGTATTACGCCTTCTTGGCGGCCGAACCTGGATAAAACCTCGTGTATGTCTTGCATCACCGTCTTGTTTGTGGTTTGCGCATCTGTCTATCGATAATCTACTATCTTGGGCATAACCCTAGGTAGACTGCCGACCATATTTCGTCGACAGTGGCGTGCCAGATAGGGGGTGTGCGTACTGCTCTCTAAGCAAACAAGATGGTCATCATCTCCGGCTTCGTAGCTACGCCGAACGGCCTCACGTTCATCGTCGGCCAGATCATCTGGACCACCGGCTTCGACGACTTTATCGCCACGACCACGGAGGAAGCACGGATTCAATCTGCGTCGACCACTGCTTCACCTGCATCGACTACGGCTCCGACCACGGTGGATACGGCTCCGATCACGGTGGATACAGCTCCGACCACAATGGATCTGGCTCCGACCACGGTACATCTGGCTCAGACCACGCCTGCATCATCTTCAGCCACGTCGACAACCCGTCGTCCGTTTTCCCGCTACAAAGGGAAGCAGATCGATAACACCGACCTGCTCGACTCCATCGATCGGGTCGGCACCAAACTCGCTAAAACCCTAGCTCTGGTAAGTACAATTCAAAGTCAACCTAATGAGCAGGTAACTGCTCTCCACAACAGATCTACTCGACTAGCTCGGACCAGTCGTCCTGCACGACTTGGTACAGATCTCGTGATCATATCTACTCCTGAAAGGCGCTCCGCTCGTCGCCGGCCAGCCTCCGTGACGGGTCTCTGGCTCTCCGAGTACGAAGCCTCGACGGAGAACTACCAGGCCCAGCCCTACGGCCTGCGAAATGCTGCCTCCAACTACGCGTATAACATACAACGCTGCTCGAATCTGTGTTTTGTACATCAGCCTCGGCCGAGGCCAAGCAACTTCGTCAACATGATCCGGATTGAGGATTATCGAGAGGGATCCGTCCACACGGTCCAAGAGGGTGACTCCAGCTCCTCGTCTGGCATCGCATCTAATGCCTCCGTCCACACCAAGCTCCAGCATCATGACGATGAAGGCGTCGAATACGATCTGGATATCTCAGACCACGCTCCGGTTTTCCCACAATTCCTGTCTTTCCCACCAAGGCGAGGGGATTTGATCAATGTTGTCAGCAACGACGAACCACCAGCAGTTTGTGAAATAGAGCAAGAAAGGATTGCACGCGAAGCACGCAATATTGACCGGTTTAATCGCCGACAAATTAAAGCCGAAGCAGAAGATGAGGCACGAAGCATAAGGGTCCAGCCACGTGACCTCAACAATGCTTTCGACAGGGTGGGGGACAAACAGGTCTTCAGGACTCCAAGCACCAACGTAGTCGTTGCTATGGTGATGATGCAACGGCTACCCAATACCCCGGAAACCCAAGCAGTTCGCGATGAAATACAAGCCTATCTGACGGCTGCTATGGCCCAGACCACAGAGATTGTAAATCAAGCTCGGGCTCCATCCGTCTCAGTCGAGTCAAGCCACGGCCACCAGTACTCAAGTCGCTCACAGCCACCCAACCAACGTGGCTCGCGCAACAACGACCCATCAGACAACCGTCAAGGTGGAAATGGTGACCATGATGGTGGTCGGGATGACAACCGCTGTTGGGAGGACAACCACCGCGACGTCCGAGACGATAACTGCCGAGACAACCATGACAATCGCCGCGATAACCACGGTCGCAGGGCTAATCTAGATGGCAACCGAGATCGCTGCGATGGCAATAACGATCTCCGCCATTACCTCGGAGGACGTGATCTATGCGCTCGCATCAACCAGAGAGCCAACGATCGTGCATCCAACGAAAGCTTTCACCGTATGGAATATGACACTACCCACGGCCCACCGGGTTTGAAGCAGTTTACTCCGCACCTTCGCCAAGTCATATGGCCCAAGAACTTCAAACTCGAGAAACTTCAGAAGTACGATGGCAAGGAGAACCCCGAATTATGGGTCATGCTCTACGAAACTGCATGTAGATCAGCCATGGCTGACGAGCACGTCATGTCTAACTACTTCCCAGTCGCTGTTGGCCATGCAGGTCACCAATGGCTGGTCAGCTTGCCGGCGAACTACTTTGATTCTTGGCAAGAGCTCAAGCAAGCCTTCATCGACAACTTCATTGCTACTTGCGAGCAACCCGGCAACAAATATGATCTGCAACGAATTCGAGATCGAAAAGATGAGCCACTACGCGAGTACGTCCGGCGTTTCTCGGAGATGCACATCAAGGTCCCATCAATCTCCAACAACGAGGCAATCGAGGCTTTCATCACTGGCCTCCGCTTCCACGATGCCCTAAGGGACAAGCTCCTGCACAAGAGGCCTGAATCGGTCACAACGCTCTTGGCCACCGCTAAGAAATATGCGGACGCCGACGACGCTAAAAAGATAATTATCGAAGAAGCAGCAAGGGTTCCACGCTCCGACCACCCCCCACACCACGACGACTACCGCGGCAACCGTGGTCGGAACGACAATTTTGACCGCCGCAACCAGCGCAACGACTCCCGCGATCACCGCGACCAACGTAATCAGCGGCGTAACCGCCGTGACGATTACAGGGGCAAGCGTGCTCGGGAAGACGACGGCGAGGTCAACACCGTTAAAAAAGGTGGCGGACGTTGTAACTACAAAGACAACTACGCCAAAGCATTGAAAGGGCCCTGCCAGCTCCATCCCAAGTCAAACCATACCATGGAGAATTGCCGCGTTCTCAAGTCTATCTACACGCGTCAACAGGCTCCGGATACATCCGACAAGCCTAACGACATAGGGGAACAGCGCAACGAGGACAACGACGATGAAGACATAGATCCCCGTCACAAGTACGTCAAGCCAACTGATCGTGTGCACACCATCATCGGAGACAAAGTGTCCATCGAGACCAAACGAGAACGCAAGCTGCTCGCCCGCGCTTGCTTGAACGTGGCCAACACCGATAACCTCCTCACCGATCCGCGGCTCCCTCCATGGTCTCACTGCGAGATCTCCTTCAGCAGAAAGGACCAATGGGCTGCTATACCTGAGCCAGGATGTTTTCCCCTGGTCCTCGATCCTTGCATCAACAAGGTTTAGTTCGACAGAGTGCTGATCGACGGCGGTAGCTCCATCGATATACTGTTCAAGAACAGTCTGCTCGCCCTGAAGATAACCCAGGCGGATCTCAAGCCGTACGAGGCACAGTTCTAGGGTGTTCTCCCCGGACAGAGCTCTACACCTCTCAGGCAGATCTCGCTACCTGTGCAATTTGGGACCCCGGACCACTTCCGTACTGACTACATCAACTTCGTGGTCGATGACTTCGACGGCACCTACCATGCTATTCTTGGTCGACCGTCGCTCACCAAGTTCATGGCCATACCTCATTACAGGTATCTGATGCTCAAGATGCCTACCAAGAAAGGAGTTCTAACCCTCAGGGGCAACGTATACGCAGCTTATACTTGTGAGGACGACAGCTTCAAAATAGCAGAGGCTCCCGACCTCTCTATTCGCATGGCCGAAACCATGCTCGACGCCAAGAAGACCTCGGCTGACCACCTGGAGATCCCAGAGCTCGAGGCTCCACGCAAGAACATCAAGTCTAAGGAGCACAAGGTGATCCAGCTGGTCGATGGCGATCCCAGCAAAACGGCCCTTATCGGGGCCAACCTGGATCCCAAATAGGAAGACACGCTCGTCAGGTTCTTGAGGAGCAACGTGGATGTGTTCTCATGGAAACCTGCTGACATGCCCGATGTACCTTGGAACTTGATCGAGCACTCCTTGAATGTCAACAGCAAGGCCAAACCTATCAAGCAGAAGCTACGACGGTTCACTCGTGACAAAAAGGAGGTGATTAGGGTAGAAGTTACATGGCTTTTGGCAGCCAGATTTATCAAAGAAGTGTATCATCCGGAATGGTTAGCCAACCCGGTTCTTGTACGCAAAAAGAATAATGAATGGAGAATGTGCGTTGATTACACTGATCTCAACAAACACTGCCCTAAGGACCCCTTCAGTTTACCTCGCATAGACGAGGTCATAGATTCAACCGCCAGTTGTGAGCTGCTTTCCTTTCTCGATTGCTACTCTAGTTATCACCAGATCGCTCTCAAAAAGGATGACTAGATCAAGACATCTTTTATTACGCCTTTCGGCGCCTACTGCTACACGACCATGTCGTTCGGGCTCAAGAACACCGGGGCTACCTACCAACGTGCTATACAGGCCTGCCTTAAAGAAGAGATAAAAGACGACCTCATCGAGGCTTATGTTGATGATATAGTTGTCAAAACCAAGGAAGCACATACCCTTGTTGACAACCTGGAACACACCTTTGCAGCCCTTAACACATTCCAGTGGAAATTAAACACAAAGAAGTGCATCTTCGGTGTTCCTTCTGGCATACTACTTGGCAACATCATCAGTCACGACGGCATACGCCCTAACCCAGAGAAAGTCAAAGCTGTCTTGGACATGAAGCCACCTAAAAAGGTGAAGGATGTTCAGAAGCTTACCGGATGCATGGCCGCCCTCAGCCGTTTCATATCAAGATTAGGTGAAAAAGGATTACCGTTCTTTAAACTGTTCAAAGCATCCGAAAAGTTTGAGTGGTCGGAGGAAGCAGACGCTGCCTTTACACAGCTGAAACAATACCTTACATCACCTCTAGTCCTCACTACTCCTAGAAAAGACAAAACACTCCTGCTTTACATTGTGGCTACTAATCGAGTGGTCTCCACGGCCATGGTGGTCGAGCACGACGAGCCCGGCCACGTCTACAAGGTACAGCGACCAATCTATTTCATTAGTGAGGTGCTCAATGAATCCAAGACCAGGTACCCACAAATCCAGAAATTGATCTACGCCATACTGATAACATCCCGAAAGTTGAAACATTACTTCAACGGATATCGTGTGGTGGTCATGACCGAGTACCCTCTGCGAGACATCATTAGCAACAAGGATGCGAACGGGCGCATCGTCAAGTGGGCAATGGAGCTATGTCCTTTTTCCTTGGAATTTGCAAGCCGTACTACAATCAAGTCTCAGGCGCTCGTCGATTTCATCGTCGAGTGAATAGACTTAAGCACGCCTACTTCTCAGGGGCCCGACGAGTATTGGAAGATGTACTTTGATGGTTCTCTCAACATCGATGGCGTAGGGGCAGGAGTCCTTTTTGTGTCACCATCCAAGGAGCAGCTCCGGTACGTCCTTAGGATTTATTTCCCAGCATCTAATAATGCCGCCGAATATGAAGCATGCCTACATGATTTGCGCATTGCGGTTGAGCTCGGTGTTAAACGTCTCTATGTCTACAGAGACTCGGCTCTGGTCATCAACCAACTTAACAAGGACTGGGACACGACCAGTGAAAGGATGGATGCATACTACAAATCGATCAGAAAGCTGGAAGGTAGGTTCTATGGCATTGAGTACACACACGTGGTCCGGGACAAAAATCAAGCAGCGGATGCGCTGTCAAAGTTAGGATCATCCCGAGCCAAAGTCCCACATGGTGTATTCGTCCAAGACCTGCTCATGCCTTCGATCGAAGAGGAAGATTCCACGGTCGACAAGCCTCCAGACAAGCAATTGGTGGCTACGGTTCCGGCATCGAGCACCACCGAGCCACCTCCGACCACTCATGAGCCCGACTGGAGAATACCTTTCATCAAGTACCTAACAGATGGCAGCGGTTATACTGATCGAACAGAAAACGAGCGCCTGATGCATCGCAGTAAGCAGTATCTGCTTGTCGATGGAAAGCTATGGCGCAAGAACGCAAAGGAGGAAATCTTGATGAAGTGTATAACCTAGGAAGATGGCGAGCATCTCCTGGATCAAATCCACTCTGGCTCCTGTGGCAACCACGTAGCCTCGAGAACGCTGGTCGGCAAGGCTTTCCGAGCAGGGTTCTATTGGCCGTCAGCGGTAGCCGATGCAGAGAAGCTAGTCCACCACTATGAGGGTTGTCAGTTCTTCGCCAAGCGAATCCACGTACTAGCACATGAGATCCAGACAATACCAGCCTCTTGGCCCTTCGCATGCTGGGGACTGGATATGATTGGGCCCTTCAAACTGGCTCCTGGGAAATTCACATGTGTCTTTGTGTTGATCGATAAATTTTCTAAGTGGATAGAATACATGCCTCTGGTACAGGCATCCTTAGAAAAGGCTGTTACGTTCCTTGACCAGGTCATCCACCATTTCAGCATACCCAACAGTATCATTACTGATCTGGGCACTCAGTTCACCAGGAACGCTTTTTGGGACTTCTGCGATGAAAGGAGCATAGTAGTAAAATACGTCTCGGTGGCGCACCCCAGAGCTAATGGACAGGTCGAGCAGGCAAACGGCATGATTTTGGACGCATTGAAGAAGAGGATGTATAGAGAAAATGACAAAGCTCCCGGAAGATGGCTCAAAGAGTTACCAGCCGTGGTCTGGGGCCTCAGAACTCAGCCCAGTCATAACACTGGCGTCTCCCCATACTTTATGGTTTACGGCGCTGACGCAGTCCTCCTCGTAGATATAGCTTTCAGATCAGCACGGGTCGAGAACTTCAATGAAGGCAGGGTCAATGAAGTGCGGGAGCTAGAAGTGAATAGTGCAGAAGAGAAGCGGCTCGATTCTTGTGTACGTACAGCCAAATACCTTGCTGACTTGCGTAGGTACTACAACAAGAACGTTAAAGAGCGGTTCTTTGTGGTCGGGGACCTGATCCTGAAGTGGAAGACGAATCAGGCTGGTGTCCATAAACTCGCAACTCCATGGGAAGGGCCCTTCATGATCAAGGAGGTCACACGACCAACGTCTTACAGGTTAGCTCACCTGGACGGTACGGACGTACCCAATTCATGGCACATCAACAAGCTTAGGTGTTTCTATGCTTAACTACTAAGATATGTACTCCTCTTGTACTTTCGATTTCATTCAATAAAGCTATTATGATTTCTCCGACCACTCTAATGTGTCACTTTGAATTTTACGGTTATTCTAACTTAGCCACTCAAAGCTGACCACCATTCCTTCTAGGGTTTTCGGAGCAGGCCCTGTCTCCGGTTCCTCCCAATGCGTGCATGGGATCCGCTCTCTACGCTACAGGTGATCGGTAGGTCCCCCCCCAGTTTGACTTGTCCGCGTCTACGTGTGCACAGGTCACACACCTCACACTCCGACCACATGGCAAATTCGGGCCGTACAAACCTTTCAGGATGACGTGTCGAGTAAAATGGTACAACTAAACAAAACGTTTATATGTTCTCACTTAGTTACACCAACATGAGTTTCAAGCTTAAATACATTTTATACAAAACAAACAAGCTTATGATGATATACAGTTACGTTATTACAAGCTTGCCTGAAGAGGCCAAAGTTTACAATAACACAACTATGTTCTTCTTCCACAGCTCTAGCCTATTCTATTGGCTAGTCGGGGCACGCGGCACCCGCTGCTCACTGCTCCCGACATCCTGCTCGAGTCTCGGGGACTCTTGTACTGGTCGAGCTGAAGAGGATGGCTCCGCCGATGCCTGGCTGGTCGAGACCGCAGGTTTCGCCGGTTGGCTCGCAATTGATGGCCTTTCTAGTTGACTTGTTGATGGTGTACCCTGTATAGGTGCTGCCCCACCTCCACACAGGTTAATATCGCCAATTATCTTTGAAGACAGGTCCAGCTGGGTCATCCGAAGCTCCTTGGCCTTGTCTAGATCTACCTCCTTAGGGTACCTAGCCTCCAGGCGCTTGAGATCGATCAGGGGGTAGTGGGCACGCACCATGCTCAGCACATGTGCGCCTGTGTACTCACCCGCCTCCTTCACAAACTCTTGGAACCATCCCCACGCCTTTCGGCATCTCTCGACCAGTCCGAGCTGCGGCGTCCTTGGCACTTCTTTTGTAAGCGCTGGGTCGATAAGGTCGAGGATGGGCAAAATGCCAGTTGCCACCTCCTGGCACCGGTTCTTCCATGTGTCCCGATCCTCGGTGATCTCTAGGCATCGTGCCTTCCAGCCATCACGATCTTTCATCACGGCCTCCAGATGCTTCTTGGCATTGACTTTTAAAACTGCAACATGCACAAGACATTAAAATGTTACGCCACTATAGGATAAGGCGGGCAACAGAGTGAGCAAGGTGGTCTGGAACACTTACTTTTCAGTTCCTCCTTCATCTTGGTTGTGTGGTCCTAGAGTTGCGACTGGTCGTGCGCCAGTTTCTTGTTGTCTTCCTTCAGGCGACCACACTCTACGGCCACATGGCTATTCTCCTCTTGGAGATGGACTACTTCAGCTTCTAAGCCTGCACTACAGCCGTTACTACCAACTATGCAACAACACGTGTCATGCACTTGTTGTGATAAAATGACAACTTACTTGTTTTTCCTACTCTTTGTTACTAAGCTGGACGACCAGATTCTGGTTCTGTGCCTCTTGCTCCGTCCTCTCCTGGTCGGTGGCTTCAAGTTGGTGGCGCAAGCGTTCCACCTCGGCCGCCAGTTCTCTATTGCTCGCTGTGATTCCCTAATCTAGTCGAAGCACTTTTTCCGGTACCTTGCGGTCTTCATCAAGTCCTGCATGCAAAAAAGCTAAGTCAGACAATTCGACTAGATAGCAGGATCAAGTGGTCAAGCCAAACATACCTAAACTTCCGTCACTAGATGTTTTGCCGCTCGTTCAACTTTCATGGTCTCTTCGACCTCTGGGATTTCCTCATGCATGACCCACTGGTCGTTCCGCCAGCGCGACACATATACATGTTGTCGCTTGTCTTGGGGACGGCCCAGGACCTCTTCTACTTCGTCCTCTTCGGCCTCTTGTTCAGGTAGCGGCGCTTGTCTAGAGTTTGTAGTCTCTGCGACCACTATGGCTTTCCTACGAGCTGTAGCATCTGTAAGCATGCTCTGTGCCACCTCCGGCTACTGCTCCTCAGCTTGGTCTGATCCCCTTGGCGCTGAAGTATTCCCTTCCGCAGGGTTAATGCTTGGAGCACTTGTACTTGGCTCGGCTCTCTTCTCGACTAGCTGCTCGGGGACTGTCGTCTGGCCGCTCATCTGCTGAGGCTCAGGTGGATTTTCTTCTACAGGTTCTTCCATAGCCGGCTGCTGGGCAGTTCTCTCCGCCATTGCTGGCGAAGCCATGCCGCACCCAGCTAGTTGATCGGGATTTTCAGTGGATGCCGACCTAATATATCAGAGATAAGTTCAAAAGACAATAGTATCCAATACAAATTGTAAGCTTACATCAAGGTTACAAATACTTACAGCTTAGAAGCACGGAATGACGTGGCAAAGGAGCGTCTCTTCATTCGTGCCTGCTCCACGTGCTCGGCGGGTGCCACTGGGTCTTTTTCCACGACCAGTACCGGCGCCGGGGCTTAGTGCTCGACCCCTTTGCCGCTTGTCCTCTGCGTTGCAGTGGTCGGTGATGCGATCCCCGCTGGCACGGAGGAGCCACCCTACTCCGTCGACTCCAGTTGTCTCCTCCCCTTTTGAGGGATGAGTCAGAAGATGTCTGCATCCTCTGTTTCATCATCTGACAGTGGGAAGATGGCCTAACGACGTTTGCTAGCCGCCGGCCGCTTGCCAGCAGCCCTGGCTGTTACCTCCTCCCCAACCCCGAGTACGGCCTAGTCGACGTCTTTGGCTCTGGCACTGGTCTGGGCGATTGGGCCGGCAACTTGTGGCCAATCCACACTAGGGGGTGGAGACACGAACACTGCTGCCCTGTCACGACCATTACTCCGGGAAACATAAAGGCGACAACACAGTCAATTTTTGTTACAACATAACTCTACAGGTACAAGGCACCATAATTTACCTTTGGGGGAGGTCGGGCCAGCTTGAAGGCGTGCTCGATGTCGCTTAACCTGACATAATTCGGATCAGCTAAGTTGAATAGCTCTCCAATCCTAGCTTTGATTTCTATCTTGTCAAGCGCCTCTTTCCTGGTCCTCGTTGGATCTGTGCTACCCTGGTATTCGTAGCCAGGATGTACCCTCCTATGGTAGGGCTAGATCCTTCAGCTGATGAAGTTCCCGACCACGCTTGGACCATCCAGTTTCTCCCACGAGATCATCCCAAGCAATTCTGCGATCTGTTCCAAGTGCTCGGGCTTCTCCGACCAGCTGTTCTTCTTCTCCGAAATGAATCCCACATCACATAATGTGATCGTGTTCGGCTCTTCGCGTATGTAGAACCACTTCTTGTACCAGTCATCCAGCGATGTGTTCCAAGGGCAGTGCAAGTACTGGGCCTTCATTCTGTCATGCAGATTGAGGTATACGCCTCTGGCTATCTTCGAGCCACCGCTTCCTTTCTTTCATAGACAGAATAGATGGCGAAAGAGGTCAAAATAGGGCTGGAAGCCACCATATGCTTCGCAAAGATGGATGAAGGTCAAGACAAGAAGAATCGAGTTGGGATGTAGATTGCAAATCCCAATCTCGTAATACAAATAGAGCCCCTGAAGGAAAGGGTGCACTGGAACCCCAAAACCCCGCTTGAAGAAATCCTCGAAAACCACAATCTCACCTGGTTGTGGATCGGGGTAGCTTTCTCCTTCTAGCGCGCGCCATCCCGCGAGTGCCTTGTTGTGGAGCACTCCCATGGTGACGAGGTCTTCGATGGTCTGCTCATTGCTCCTTGACTTCCACCACTCCTTCGCCATGACTCCGGCTTTCTTCTAGGCATCTCTCTTCGCCATTAATCCGTCCTTGCTAAAGGGGTGGATACAGTGGAGGGGTGATTGGTGATGATTTCGGAGGTATAGGGTTTGGCAAGAGGAAGAAGAAGGCTACGGCGGCGAATGGTAATGGGGATCGGTAAAAAGTAACTTACTAGTTCTATATTATAAATAACCAAGAGTTCTGCCGTTTCATCCACCCGAGATTCTTGGGAGACGTGCGCACGCGCCGTAGACGGTTGTTTTCACAACCTTGAGATCTACGCCAATAAATGCGCCCCTTCATTACCAATGTACGCGCCTCTTCGTTGCTAGTGTGAGAGAGCCCACACTGACGCACCTCCTTATAGGTGCCAAGCGACTATTTGCTAGAAAGGGCAAGAAGACAGTATGACGTGCTATACCCACCTGCTTTTTTGACCAGACATGTCCGATTGGACTTGACAGAATAAGAAGATAAATAAATACACCAAATAATAGTACAAGCGGCGTTTGTTTTTTCGCTGCATGTCTTGTGCTCAAGGATGGTCCAGACCATTGTTGTGCTCGGGGACTGCTCCGACCACTACCATGCTCGGGGACTACTCTAGGCCATTGCCGTGCTCGGGGACTGCTCCGACCACTACCATGCTCGTGGACTGCTCTGACCATTACCGTGCTCGGGGACTGCCCAGACCACTGCCATGCTCGGGGACTGCTCCGACCACTACAATGCTTGGGGACTGCTCCGACCATTACCGTGCTCGGGGACTGCCCAGACCACTGTCGTGCTCGGGGACTGCTCCGACCACTACCATGCTCGGGGACTATCCCAACCACTGCTCGGAGACTGCTCTCCTCAGCTACATGTGATTTGTACTCGCATATAGTTGAGAGACATTTATTTAGACCTTGCTACAAGGCTCATACTTCGCCTTCTAGCAAGCCCGGGGACTACATCGGTACGATGCACCTACCGGTGTATCTCGTATCACCTGTACGACGATTGGATTCTTAACTCCAGTGGAAATTCTTTTTAGACCCTGGCACCACATGCCTACGTCACCTACTACCAGACTTGGGGACTAAGTGGGCACAATTCACCTTGCGGCGAATGTATTTATTTAATCAACCCCTATGCTTTGACTGATTGTAAGGATCACTACCATGCTCAGGAACTACCCCGACCACTGCTCGGAGATCGTTCTCCTCGGCTACATGTGATTTGTACTCATATACAGTTGAGAGACCTTTATTTTGACCTTGCTACAAGGCTCATACTTCGCCTTCCAGCAAGCCCAGGGACTACATCGGTACGATGCACCTGCCGGTGCATCTCGTATTGCCTGTACAATGATTGGGTTCTTAACTTAAATGGGAATTCTTTTTAGACCCTGGCACCACGTGCCTACGTCACCTACTACCAGGCTTGGGGACTAAGTGGACACACTTCACCTTGTGGTGAATGTGTTTGTTTTTCGACCCCTACGCCTCTGATGATCAAGGTCGCTACGCTTCAAGACGCACTTACATTTCTTTACAGAAATACAAGTGGGCACACTTCACAGGACGGAAATCTTTTTCTTTTTTCTTAAGAGCACCATACATTCTTCGGACAACCTACTTCTCCAGCGACAACGGTGGTCAGAGATGTCAAGAACTCAAGCCTCACTATTTGGAGAAGGTTAAAATGGCATGTCGCAGCATAATACATGGTGCTCGGGGACTAGCTGTGGGGGTATTAACCCCTATACCCTTATGGCTGAGCTTGGGTCGGCCCGGATCAGTGGGTCCGGTCCACCAAAAGACGATGCGCGGCCCAGCCAACCTGTTCGGAGTCCCGCGCAAGGAGTCAAGACAGATTTGGCGATCAAGCAAGATCCTAGTCGGTTAGAATAGGAATCCTTATCCGGCCATCTATGGCAATTGTAACTGGCTAGGATTAGTTTCCAGATCTGTAACCCTGCCCCCGGACTATATAAGGCGGGCAGGGGACCCCTCTAAAAATCATCTCTCATTGACATACAGCAATACAATCAGACGCAGGACGTAGGTATTATGCCTTCTTGGCGGTCGAACCTGAATAAAACCTCATGTCTGTCTTGCGTCACCGTCTTGTTTGTGGCTTACGCATCTGTCTGTCGACAATCTACTACCTTGGGCATATCCCTAGGTAGACTGCCGACCATATTTCGTCGACAAATGACAACTGCTATGAAGTAATCTTATCAGTTCCTAATTTGCACCGCACCTATCAGAGCTTTTGAAAAAAACTATGCCTTTTTGTTTAGTACACTGAAAGGCTTAGGATTGACATCTATTCTATAGAAAATGTCCCATGCTTCCTTCTATGTTTGTCTAAACTTTGTTCATGAAAGCTTAGAATGAGACGCCTTTTATTGATTTAGTGCCTACCCATTTGGTTAACCTTGCCATGAAGTTGAGTGTCATGATTCACTTAATTCAAAATGAACCGATTACCTTATGAGCCAGGTTAAGAAATGTTTTTGTTAGTTCTAAATTAGTGCCTACCATTTCTGTTGTTGGTATGATTCAATGATTGTTACAAAATCAAGATACTTGAATATTGCTCCGAGTTTCCTGATTAACCGCCTTATTGAGTAAAAAATGTTTCTCAAAATCTCATCGCATCCTTTGTTTTGATACATGATTATCTCACACTTCTCTTATACTGATTTATACTACTATTTGTTATGGAAAATAATTTTAGATTGTGTCCTCACTATTCTCTATTTCCCTGCAGGTTCATGGGAGATGCTCTTTAAATTCCAGTAACTGAGGTATGCACCAGCTTGAGTGATGAGGACATGGCACCTTCGGATACGAACAATGATTATAAGGTGCGCTCATTCCTACATTTGCATAGTGGCTTTGGTTATAATTCACTTGATTCCACATGTACATATCACTATTTGATTGTAGGTTCAAATGTGTTTCATAATGGAAGTTCATCAAAGTTGAACTTTCGGTTCGTCGGCAGCCCGACAGTGCCTTATTGGGAAGGCCATAACTCATCCATCTGGAGTGCGATCATGGTCAATGAGCACTTGATGGAAAGCTTGTTTGATAAGCTTCAAATAGATCTGGTTCCATCTCAATATCACGTCGGCAAGGCCTCCAAATCATGAATATATTCTGTCACTATTTCTGCTGGGAGCTACACTGTCGTTATGGGCTTGTTATTCATCCTTGGGACCCTGGCCCAAGTGGGAGCACACCCCAAGGACTTGGAGAACCCACCAAGAAAGCCCTTGGACGTCCTCCTCCTTGGCCACCACCTTAGGAGGCCAGCAAGGACGTCCAAGCCAAGCCAGAGGCCCAGTCCAATCCGAGTTCGTGTCTGCTTCGGCCATCAGGACCAGTCTGCAATAAAACGGACGCCCAGGATGCATCCGAACTCCATTTTCGATGATCCACATATGGATGGAAAGCTAATTTGATAAGGAAGCCAATCCAAGTGGTTTCATGTTAAAACCTCTTCGGAATCAACAGGAATAGTCGAAACAAGTCAGCGTCTAGAATCTGCCAGGGTGCTGCGACACCTACTTTTGGTCCGTTGGACCGTGTATCGTGTTTGGGCCCATTAGGGGGCGCGTCCAGGGTAGGCGACGACCCTAAGACCTTTATAATCATATGCCACCGCCGTCATTAGGTTTTGGGTTTTGCTTAAGATTATTCTGTCAAGAAACAGTTTCGCCGTTCTTCGGTTTGTGAGACCCCAACTTCGTGAGTTTAATTATTCATCTGTAAATTGGTTGCGTTCTTTCTTGTTCTTGCTTGTGTTCTTCGTTGCGCAGGCAGGGATTAGCCTTCTTGGCGAGGTCAACCTGGTCCGTGACTCGGTTGATAACCAGAGGAGCTGTGGTGCTAAGATTGCAGGGTTCGATCCTTCGATCTGAAGCCGGATCAGTGTGTCATTCTCCGCCACAACAATAGTTACCAACACCTGACAGAAGATCGGGATCCCCGTCTCCATTATTGAGCTCTAGCTATATCAGTGCCAGTTAATGTAACACCCTAGGTGTTAGACTTACATAATTGCATTTGCATTGCATGAGCATAAGCATCATTTATTCATGCATAAGCATTTTCATATGAAACATTGCTATAAAACATGTGAAATATACTATTGTTCTTCTATGTTTTATTGTAGGTATACTTTATGATCATGTGTGGCTAATGCAAGTGGTGATGTTTGGTCACTAAAACACCTTATCTACACTTAGGATGCCTAATGGAACAATGTTCATGTGGATCATCTTACCTAATTAAGCTCCTAAGTGATGACATGCTTAGTTTGTGAGCCCTATTTGACCATGTTAAGCACTGAATTAGCTCTTGACCCAAAACTAAAAGTTGTTACTCTAGTCAAGTGCTCCAACTTTGCTTAAGGGTGCACTGCCATGCAAACACTCTATGCTATAGTTCAACTTAGGTTAAACATACATCATGAAAATGGTAATTTATACTATAACCATGACTTAGAGGCTAAATTGGTACAACTTATGAATATCAAAGCTGTTCCATATGGCAATCTAAACATGTTTAGGGTACCCCTAAGGTCTCACAAGCATTTCATACATTGGTCACACATAAGTACTTCCTAGGTCAAACTAAGCATGTCATCACTTAGGAGCTTAATTAGGTAAGGTTATCCACATGAACATTGTTCCATTAGACATCCTAAGTGTAGCTAAGGTGTTTTAGTGACCAAACATCACCACTTGCATTAGCCACACAAGATCATAAAGCATACCTACAATGAAACATAGAAAAACAATAGTATGTTTCACATGTTTTATAGCAATGTTTCATATGAAAATGCTTATGCATGAATGAATGATGATTATGCTCATGCAATGCAAGTGCAATTATGCAAGCCTAACACCTAGGGTGTTACAACAAAAGAATAAAACAAAATCTTAAAGCTACAGCCGCTGACGTGTGGGACCCAGTGGTCAACTGATCCCACTTGTTAGGCGAACAGAGATAAGGGAGGAGATTTGATCGGCGCTAACTCGCCCACGGCAAGCTTTCCGGTGAAACCGACCCCACCATCATGATCCTCTCAACCTCCCGCGTCAATAGGTGTAGGAGGTTGAAGCGCGGATGCATCGGAGAGGGCTCGTCGTCGGCCATGGCGACACGACGGTGCTGCGCAGAGGTGCGCCGGTCGTTCCTGGCCACGGCAAGGCCCTGCGAGGGGCGCTAGGGTTCCGTGGTGACCATGTGGACCTATCGAGGCTACCTAGGGTTTGGGTGGGAGCGCCGGTGGGGTTCATCCGCGTGCGCGGCGATGCTAGCCGTCGTTTTCAACTCTGGCGAGACTATGGTTCGCCGTAAGGTCACCCTGAGGCTAGGTTACACCCGTAGCTAGTGCTAACGCGAAGAAGAAAAGAGAATGAGCAAGGAAGCAGAGCAGCGGTGAGCTCACCGTGAAGGTGACCATGGAGACAGTGAGTCCAGCGAGGATAAGAATGGCGAATTGGCCCTCGCCGTGGCTTGTCTGGTCCCGCAACTATGTCGAGGAGGTAGAGAGGAAGATGGCGAAGCTGTTGGCTAGCTGGAGGCAACAATGGTGCGGTAGCGAAGGAACTAGGTGGTGGCGGGGCTTAAGGCGACGGTAGTGACGCTGTTGCGGCTCATGTGCGGCAGTAAGACGATGTAGATGAAGCGAACGAGGGCAGCAGTGCGTCGTGGTGGCTTTGTTGCTCCTCTGGCCTGATTAGTGGGCCCGACGTCGGCATACGGACACCACATGGCGCCAGCGGCCTGACGGTGATTGGCCACGATGGCCAGGCCGAGCTGGCCATCCGGCCCATCATTAGTCGTCTGACAACGTCTATTCACCCCCTCCTAATTTCTAAACCGTGGCGAGTTAGCAAAAACTCTATTAGTAAAAGTTATAGAGCTACATGTAAACTCTAACTTTGCTTTAGGGAGTAACATCTAATTTGTAATGGTTTTCAAATTGCAATGCTTCAAAGTATGTCACTTGGAACTAAAAACCGTTTTATGACTTAGAAAGATTTCTAAGTGTGAAAACATTACTTTATTGATTCTTGTGAGCTCTATTTGACCATGTTAAGCACTGAATTAGCTCTTGACCCAAAAATAAAAGTTGTTACTCCAGTCAAGTACTACAATTTTGCTTAAGGGTGCACTGCCAAGCAAACACTTTATGCTATAGTTCAATTTAGGTCAAATATATATAATGAAAATGGTAATTTACACTATAATCATGACTTAGAGGCTAAATTGGTCCAACTTATGAATATCAAAGTTGTTCCATATGACATTCTAAACATGTTTAGGGTACCCCTAAGGTTCCACAAGCATTTCATACATTGGTCACATATAAGTGCTTCCTAGGTCAAACTAAGCATGTCATCACTTAGGATCTTAATTAGGTAAGGTGATCCACATGAACATTGTTCTATTAGGCATCCTAAGTGTAGCTAAGGTGTTTTAGTGACCAAACATCAACACTTGCATTAGCCACACATGATCATAAAGCATAACTACAATGAAACATAGAAGAACAATAGTATGTTTCACATGTTTCATAGTAATGTTTCATATGAAAATGCTTATGCATGAATGAATGATGCTTATGCTCATGCAATGCAAGTGTAATTATGCAAGCCTAACACCTAGGGTGTTATAGCCCTCCCCCTTATAATACCGTAGTATCTCATTTCTCTAGATTCAACCCAGTTCAAAGGAGTTCTACATTTATGGCCATACAACGCTTCTAACGGAGCTATCTTGATACTTTCTTGATAGCTATTATTATGGGGAAATTCAGCCAAAGGTAACCACTTCTCCTATGAACTCTTGGAAGATATGACACAAGCTCTCAACATGTCTTCTAATATTTAATTCACCCGCTCCATCTGTCCGAAGGTTTGTGGATGATAAGCAGAACTTCTGACTAAGTTGGTGTCTAACATCTTGTGCAAATGTTTCAAAAAAACAAACAGTGAACTGAGGTCCTCTGTCAGATACAATGGTTCTAGGAACACCATGGAGACGTATTACCTGATTAAAATATAACTCAGCATAGTCACTAGGTCGATAGTCAGTTTTCACTGGTATGAAATGGGCAGACTTGGTTAAATGATCCACTATTACTCATATAGAATTAAAATTCTTTTAGGTAGGGGGAAGTCCAACAATGAAATTTATATAAATTTCTTCCCATTTTCATCCTGGTGCAGATAATAATTGAAGAAGTCCAGCAGGCTTCAAGTGAATTGCCTTGACCCTACAACAATTGTCACACCTTGCAACATAAGCTGCGATTTCTTCATTTTGGTCCACCAAAAGCGAGGTTTCAAGTCTTGATACATTTTGCTACTTCCTGGGTGAATAGATAACTCGGAGGAGTGAGCTTCATCTATGATTTGGTTTCTAAGCTCTTTATTCTTTGGCACTACAAGTCTATCCTTAAACCATAGGACATTCTTTTCATCTACTCGGAAGTGTTTTGTTTCTTACTCCATCTTCCTTTTTATGTGGAACACACCCACATCGGATTTCTGAAGCTCGATGATTTTACTTTCAAGAGAGCAACTAACATAGTAGGATGTAACAGATGTGCCAGATGAAAATCTCCTTCCAAGAGAGAATTGCAATGAGACCTTCTACTCAAAGCGTCGGTAGCCACATTTGCTTTGTCAGGAAGATAATGTACTTCTAAGTTATAATGTTTGATCAACTTTAGCCACCTTCTCTACCTCATGTTTAATTCTTGTTGAGTGAAGATATATTTGAGACTTTTATGATCGGTATAGATATGACACGTTATCAAGCAGGTAATGCCTCCAAATCCTCAAAGCATGAACAACAATAGCTAACTCTAGATCATGAGTTGGATAATTGACTTCGTGCTTTCTTAGCTAATGCGAGGCATAAGCAATAACCCGTTCTTCCTGCATAAGAACACATACTAAACTAGTACCTGATGCATCACAAAATACATTAAAAGATTTCTCGATATCAGGTAATGCCAAAATAGGAGCTGAAGTCAATAAAGTCCGTAAAGTGTGAAAAATAGTTTCACACTCCGGAGTCCAAACAAACTTTACATCTTTCTGAAGCAATTTGGTCATGGGCTTGGTTATTTTAGAGAAATGCGGGATGAAGCGATGATAATAGCCGGTCAAACCAAGGAAACTCCTAACCTCATGCACTGAAGTTGGTGCTTTCTAATCAAAGACTTTTTGCACCTTAATTGGATGCACCGAAATCCCTTCATCAGACAACATATGACCTAAGAAAGGTACTTTCTTTAGCTAAAACTCACATTTACTGAACTTGGCATAAAGCTTATGCTCTCGTAGTCTGGATAAAACAATTCTTAGATGCTCGGCATGCTCTTCAGCATTCGCGGAAAAGATCAAAACGTCATCGATGACGGGCGTACCCAGTGTAGAGAGCTCCTGCTTTTTGCGGGGTCTGGGGAAGGGTGTCAGTGGCAAGCCTTACCCTCGCCTGTGCAATGCGAGGAGACCGCGACTTGAACTCAGGACCTTCCGGTCATAGGCGGTAAGACTCTACCGCTTGCACTAGGCCTGCCCTTCAGATATACGAAGACAACCACAAAAATCGATGAAGACAACCACAAATTTGTCCAGTTTCATCATGAATATTGAATTCATCAGATATACGAAGTATGCAGGAGCATTGGTCAAACCAAAAGACATAACAAGATATTCATACAACCCATATCTGGTGGAGAAAGTGGTCTTAGGTTTATCTTTCGCTCTAATTTTCATCTGATGATAGCTAGATCTTAAATCAATTTTGAATAATACCTTTACCTTAGACAACTGATCAAATAAAATATAATGCGAGGCAATGGGTACTTGTTCTTCATTTTCACGGCATTGAGTGGACGATAATCCACACACATGCATAATGACTTGTCCTTCTTCACAAATATAACGGGACAACTCCAGGGAAATGCACTAGGTCAGATAAGACCCTTTTCTAACAGATCTTGTAACTGAATTTTAAGCTTCGCTAACTCGTTGGGTGACATCCTATAAGGCCTTCTAGAAATAGGTGCAGTACCTAGCACTAACTCGATCTTAAATTCGATATCTCGATCCGGCGGTAAACCAGGTAGGTCATCAGGAATACATCTAGAAATTCACAAACTACCGGAACGTCCTCAATTCTCGGGGTCTAGATAGCATTGGCGGTGTGGTGGAGGTCCAGATCTCTGGGAAGCGGCACTAGGAAAGCCTCATTGCTAATTGGATCCCTCAACATAACGACCTTAGTGGAAGTATCGATGAGCACTCTATGACCGTTCATCCACTTCATCCCCAAGATTACATCTATACCTAATCTTGGCAAAACTACCAGGTCAGACGTATACACTCGTCCCTCTATTTTGATACTCACATCCTGCACTATCTGATTGGTACAAATATTACTTTCAGCTGCACTAATGCAATAACTATTCGTTGATAGTGTAATTACCTTCTTATTGTATTTTGATGCATATACTGGACTCATGAATAAATACGAAGCACCAGAATCAAATAGTACAACTACAAGATGCTGATTCACAAGAAACTTACCTGTAGTGACCACCTCGTCTGAGGGTATCTCTGTCATGTGGGTGTAGTTAACATGACCTTGACGAACACCAGAATTCCCCTGCTTTTGATTATTCTTCTAAGGATAAGGACAACTCTTGTACCAATGACCCGACTTGCCACAATTCCAGCAGGGCCTGTTACTTGGTGGAACATAAGAATTCCCTAGTCCTATGGTGCCTTTTGAAAGAGGAACAGTAAAGGCCTTACAGAACCCAGTGTTGGCCTGATTCTTCTTTTGAGGCAGACGATACCTTGTGGCTGCAGCAGGTGTGCGAAACTAATTTCTTATAGCCACAGGAGCTTTAGACTGAGATGCACTTGCCTCGTAGGTCTTTTTGCGATTCTTGGAAGCCACATAAATAGTATTGTTGTTCTCTTGAGTGAGAGCATCACTCACGAACTCATTAAAAGTAGCAGTCTTGTTGTTTCCAGGGTCTTCATCAGCTTGGGACTAAGCCAACTCTTGAAGCTAGCGATTTTCTTCGCATCTATATCAACAAATTCTGGGGCATACCTTGTCAGAAGATTGAATGCATGAAGATATTCAGTAAGATTCTTGGTGTCTTTTACCAGCTCCATGAACTCAGTGTGCTTCATGGCCATCAAGCCGGGGAATATAATGCCCCTTGAAAGCATCCTGGAACTGGTTCTAAGTGATCTGAGCATTCTCAGGTAAGGTGGACCTATAATGACGCCACCATATACCTCAAGGTCCTTGCAACTGATATGAAGCATACTCTGTCTTCATCTATTCCGTCAGCCTTAGCAAACGAAACTTGTGTTCAAGCGTGTTCAGGCATTCTTCTGCCTAGAGTGGCTCTTTAGTTTCTTTGAATATTGACAGCTTGATGTCTTGGAACTCTTTAAAATCATTATATTGATTCGGCTCTGGTCCCTAACATTGCATGCGACCATGTGCTTGATGCTGCGCCAGGGTACGCATGACGTCCCCCAAGCACGCTGACCTCCAACAAGCATGGCTAATAGATCTGTTGGCGTGGGCGGTGGTGGCGGTGGAAGATCCTCATCACCACTACCCCAACTCTACCCGAGCACAGATTACGTGACATCTACAGAATTGAAACAGTGTGTAATGATGGACGATGTCAGGAATATTGCAGATGGATTGTAGAATAATGTCAAACCGAACTTATTGGAGAATAATTTCGTAAAATAAACAGAGGCACAATAATTCATTCTCATAACATATCCAATATTTTACTCCGCACATTCTTGCGATGCATACGTATACATGTCAAATTTTTGCCAACATCGAAGTTGGACTTTTATTAATGCTCACATCCACATGGAGCTAACATGCAAGTCTAAGAGATTATATTAAAGTCACTAACTGAATTTAAGTTACATGTCCTTATAGAAGAAAGTAAAAGATAACGAACTAATGCATCTATCTTAGTACTATAGCTAAACTACACATCCTTATCGATGTCAGCATTAATCACTCCTTCACCAACTTCATCCTCGGCAGACTCAAGTTCCTTTTCTTCTTCTGCAGCCTCAGGCACTGCGATGACATTGACATCTATTTTCATAACATCATCATCAGCAAAGATCACATGTCTTCCTCCCACCATGGGGTACACTGGAATAGGGTGAAGAATCGGATTGATCTGATTATTGAGACGGTGAATGTCAATCTGTAGTTCGTCAATTTGGTAAAGAAGTTCATTATCTCTGATTTCAGCCCAAATTTCTGCCATGACCCTAGCATGGTTCCTAGTTTGTGCCAGACAGATTGCGTCATTCCGCTCACGAGTCAACTGTATGATCTGATCATAGTTAGCATCTCTTTCCCTGACAGCGCTTACAAACTGTTGCCTACGAGTTTTCAAAACATCCATAAAACCACCTATCATACTTGCGCGCACGTTTCTGCCACTTGCGCCGCTCATTCTATGCATGCTGAAGAGCTATCAAAATACTAACATAAGTGTTCTGACGATCATGGAACATCTTTAGAACAACCATTATGACACTCATGGCTGGTCCAGAGCTCTGTGCCCGCTCTGTCTCAGTCATTATTAAAGGATCATCCCTAAAATCTAGCCAAACTGCCTCTGACGGGGCTGCTCGAGGAATGGACTCGACTGGTCCGTTGGCCAACTCGTCACCAAACTCTTAACAAATATCCATAGCACTTCTAAGGCTGTCACATGAGCACTTTCCCAAGGAGTTTGTCCATCAGCTTCGACGCTCCAATCAAGCCACTATGGTCTATTTTTGTGAGGCGGCACAACCACCTCATGGTCATACCACAGCGACCGTCCTTCAACCTCTACTTGCTTCCAAGTATAACGAGGTGGCTCAGCGTATCCCACCGAATATAGCACCCTCCACAATGGGGTTGGAGTGTCAAACACGTGCAGAAACGTGCATGCATCATGTTCACTCATGCCATTACATTTTTGCATCACTTCCTCCCTTATCATTAATTATCCCGTTATATATTTCTTATCCTGTAAGATAATCCTCTCACGCTCAAATTGCAATGTTACTATAGATGGCCGCACCACCACTCCCGTCCAAGAGCAGCACATTCCTGCATGTGTTTAACACTCTAACCCTATTGTGGAGGGTGCTATATTCGGTGTGATACGTTGAGCCGTCTCATTATACTTGGAAGCAAGTAGAGGCTGAAGGACGGTCGCTGTGGTATGATGTTGAGGTGGTTGTGCCGCCTCACGAAAATAGACCAGTGGCTTTGTTGGAGCGTCGAAGCTGATGGACAAACCTCTTGGGAATATGTCCAAGTGGCAGCCTTGGATATGCTAGTGGATATTTGTCAAGAGTTTGGTGATGAGTTGGTCATCGAACCAGCTGAGTCCATTCCTTGAGTAGCCCCATCAGAGATAGTTTGGCTAGATTTTGGGGATGATCCCTTGATAATGACTGAGACAGAGCGGGCATAAAGCTCTAGACCAGCCATGAGTGTCATGATGACTATTCTAAACATGTTCCATGATCATCAGAACACTTATGTTAGTGTTTTGACAGCTCTTCAACAGGCATAGAATGAGTGGCGCAAGTGGCAGAAACGTGTGCGCAAGTATGGTAAAGAGCTTATGGCAGCCCAAAATGAGATAGGTGGTTTTATGGATGCTTTGAAAACTTGTAGGCAATAGTTTGTAAGCGCTGTCAGGGAAAGAGTTGCTAACCATGATCAGATCATGCAGTTGACTCGTGAGCGGGATGACGCAATCTGTTTGGCACAAACTAGGAACCATGTTAGGGTCATGGCAGAAATTCGGGATGAAATCAGAGAGAATGAACTCCTCCACTAGATTGAGGAACTATAGATTGACGTTCACCGTCTCAATAATCAGATCAATCCGATTCCTCATCCTATTCCAGAGTACCCCGTGTTGGGGACCACATGTGATCTTTGCTGATGATGATGTTATGGAAATAGATGTCAATGTCGTCGTAGTGCCTGAGGCTGTAGAAGAAGAATAGGAGGAACTTGAGCGGTTGAAGATGATGAAGGAGTGATTGATGTTGACCCCGATGAGGATGCATAGTTTAGCTATAGTACTAAGCTAGATGCACTAGTTCATTATCTCTCTCCTCGGATCGGTACCATGGTTACCACGGGCTCCAGGCTATCGTTAGGGACGTTGGCCCCAGCGGTGGGTGGCCTACCCTCACTAAGACCAACTATGTCAAGTGGGCTGCGGTGATGAGGGTAAAGCCCCAGGTGCGGCACATGTGGGAGGCAGTCTGATACGGCGACGTCGACTACGACCTAAATCGATGGGCACTGGATGCCCTCATCGCTGCAGTCCTGCCCGAGATGTAGTTCTCGCTTACCAACAAGCAGACTACCAAGGAGGCTTGGGATGCCATCACTGCGGCACGCATCGGCAGCGACCGTGCCTGCAAGTCCACACTGCAGGCACTTTGCAAGGAGTGGGAGAACCTGGCCTTCAAGCTAGGTGAGGACGTTGATGACTTTGCTCTTCGTCTCAACACTCTATTGCAGAAGATGGTGCAGTTCAGTGATGACACCTACGGTGAGGAGAGAGCTGTCGAAAAGCTCTTTCGCTGCATCCTCGAGAAGTACAAGCAGATGGCTCGCTCGATCGAGTCCCTGCTGGATCTCTCCACGATGTCGATCGAGGAGGCGATAGGTCATCTCAAGGTTGTCGACAGTGATCTCCTACTGGATGGTCTAATGGCCCAATGCACGAGACGACGCCTGCCGCAACTGCAGCCAGCTTGGCCATTGGGTCAAGGACTGTCGACAGCCACGACGTGGCCAGGCCCACATCGCATAGGCGGAGGAGGAGGAGCCGGCTCTATTCATGGCACATGTAAGCATCGAGCTACCTCCAGTGGCACCGGCCGCAGCAGCTCTCCTCCACTTTGACGAGCCAAAAGCACACGCCCTCGGCGATGGCTCCGGCAACGACAAGACTGACGGGTGGTGCCTCGACACTGGCGCCACCCATCACATGACTGATCGACGGGAGTTCTTCACCGAGCTTGACTCTAGCGTCCAAGGCTCTGTCAAGTTTGGGGATGGGCGTCGGCTCCGTCATCTTCACCGTCGTGTCTGGTGAGCACAGGCTGCTCACCGGAGTCTACTACATCCCCACGTT
Organism: Miscanthus floridulus; assembly: GCF_019320115.1. Taxonomy (NCBI): domain Eukaryota; kingdom Viridiplantae; phylum Streptophyta; class Magnoliopsida; order Poales; family Poaceae; genus Miscanthus; species Miscanthus floridulus. Next base: position 100,684,531 of record NC_089581.1, read on the forward strand.
GAGGAACTCCATCATCAGCTTGGGACAGCTAGATGAGAACGATTCACGCATGGTGGTTGAGGATGGAGTCATGAGGATTTGGGATCACCATCGCCGCCTTCTCGCTAAGGTATCCAGAAGCGCAAATCGACTCTACGTCCTTAACGTGCAGGTGGCACAACCCCTCTGTCTCGCTGCTCGTCAGGATGATGAGGCGTGGCAGTGGCATGAGCGCTTCGGGCACCTTCACTTCGAGGCTCTGAAGCGGCTCAGTGCCACGGAGATGGTGCGAGGCCTGCCGTGCCTTGACCATGTGGAGCAGCACTGCGATGTCTGTATGTTGACGAAGCAGAGGCGACTCCCCTTTCCCCAGTGGGTGAGCTTTCGAGCCAAGGAGAGGCTCGAGCTTTTGCACGGGGACTTGTGTGGCTCGGTGACACCGGCCACACCGGGAGGACGACGCTACTTCCTGCTGCTCGTCGATGACCTCTCCCGCTACATGTGGGTGATGGTCCTCGGCAGCAAGGGAGAGGCTACGAACGCCATCAGGCGCTCGCAGGCTGCTGTGGAGGCAGAGTGCGGCCGCAAGCTGCGCGTGCTGTGCACCAACAACGGCGGCGAATTCACGTCGGCTGAATTCACGTCATACTACACTGATGAGGGCATTCAGCGCCACTACTCCGCGTCGTACAGCCCACAACAGAACGGCATTATCGAGCGGCGCAACCAGACGGTTGTGGGGATGGCTCGGGCCATTCTCAAGCAGAGGGGGATGCCGGCTGTCTTCTGGGGAGAGATGGTGGTGTCGGCCGTCTACATCTTCAACCGCTCACCTACCAAGGCGCTCGACGGTAGGACGCCGTATGAGGCTTGGCATGGGTGTAAGCCAGCGGTCTCCCACTTGCGGGTCTTCGGCTGGGCTAGCTAGGCTCACCGATTGCAACCCAGCTCTCACTCTGATGGAGGAGAGGCTGAAGCTGAGCCGCGACAGCATGACGGAGGTGGACGCTATGCAGTATCGGTGTTGTGTGGGGAGCCTTCGCTACCTCACCCACACACGGTCGGACTTGGCATTCTCTGTCGACTACGTTAGTCGGTTCATGCAGTGACCGACGATGGAGCACCAGTAGGCTATGAAGAGGATCATCCGCTATGTTGCGGGGACTCTTGATCACGGCCTCTACTACCCTAGGTGTCCTGGGGCGGCACATTTCGTTGGGTACAGTGATAGTGACCACACCGGTGACATCGACACCAGCAAGAGCATGAGCGGGATCCTCTTCTTCCTCGGCAAGTGCCTCGTTAGCTGACAGTCGGTCAAGCAGCAGGTGGTGGCCCTATCCAGCTGCGAGGCCGAGTACATAGCGGCCTCCACCGCTTCGACTCAAGCGCTTTGGCTCACTCGAATGCTTGGTGATCTCCTCGGTAGAGACACTAGAGCAGTGGAGCTCAGGGTGGACAACAAGTCTGCTCTGGCCCTAGCAAAGAACCCCGTTTTCCATGAACGCAGCAAGCACATCCAGGTGAGGTACCACTTCATCCGAGGCTGTTTGAAGGAAGGGAGCATCAAGGCAAGCTACATCAACACTAAGGACCAGCTTGCGGACCTGCTCACCAAGCCCCTTAGGAGGATCAAGTTCCTTGAGCTCTGCTCGAGGACTGGGATGGTTCAACTTTCCCACAAGATGACGCACAAGACTTAGGGGGAGAATGATGGATAAGTCTGGTTGGTCTTGTCTTTGTGGGGCTGCTGGCTGTTGCTGCCACAAGGACAACATCTTAGCATCTAGGACAGCATCTTAGAGGACAGCATCTTAGAGGATAGCATCTTAGCATCTTAGACTAGCATCTTAGACTAGCCTCTTGGCATATTCTTGGCTGGCTAGCAGCATATAAATATGTATCTCCAACCCCTCAGGTTGGCATGGCATTTGGAAATAAACCAAAAAATTGCTCCAACTTCTAGTGTCATCCTCTCTCGATGAGAGTAAGAATTCTGCTAGTACCAAGAGTAAGAATTCAGCGACTAACAGGCTTCAGCTAATTCAGTAGGAGTCAGTTATCAGGATTGCTATTTTGGTTAGAGTTTGTTAAGTTGAGTTTGTTAGCCCTTAGATTTAGGAGAGATTTGTTATTGAGTTGGTATAAGTGTCAAACATTCTGAAGTAATAGATTTTTAGCCTGGGATTGAGTTTATCTCCCCTTAGGCCCTCGGGCGTTACTGTTCACGTCTTCCTGTTGTTGCTGAGTTCTCAACCAGGCACCGAGCACAGCGTCGCCAGTTCGTCGTCGGGGTTTCAAGCCCAGGCCTCTTTTCTCACACTCCTACTCCCTCAGATCCTTAAGCTCCAACAACCTGGTATCAACAAAGTCTGGTCCTGGTTCATTAGCCGCCGTCGCCACCACCTCCGCGTTCCCTGTGCTCACCACCTCTGCGCCCATCGTTGGCACCACCGCGTCACTGTTCAGTCCGTAGTCCGCGACCCTAGCATCTCCCACCGAGGCCTTCAACGCCTTGACGACGGCCATCTACGTGATGCAACGCCAGATGGGGGACATCTTGTGTCTCACTGCTGTGGAGTGTCGGCCCTCATCTTCGGTGCAACCGTTCTTCCAGTACGGGTTGCCGAGTTACGACGGCATTCCGGGGCTGCCTGCGTCGGCCCTGTCCATCTCGGAGTTACCGCTATCCGCGTCACCTTTCCAGGCTGCACCACCAGTGCCGACCATCGGAGTCACCATCACTAGGGCCCTGTCCCTACCGCCGCCGCCACCATCCACGGGTGTTCCCATCACCCAGATTTCCTTCCCGCACTCGCCATCGCCCGTCCCTTCCTTGTCATCCATCGTGCAAGGGGCAGGGGTCGCTGTGCCGCCACCTTCAGCCACGATGCATACACCGCCACCACTGCCTCATCTACCGCCAGAACCGGAGGGCCCTGCTGTTCCACGCTACCATAAGTTGTCCTTCCCAACCTATGATGGCAAGGCGGACCCGCTCGGCTGGCTGCTCAAGTGTGACCAGTTTTCCCGTGGCCAGCAGACTCGCCATGCTGATTGGGTCTGGCTCGCGTCCTACCACCTCACCGGCACGGCTCAGATGTGGTCACCATCCTAGAATGTGACACCGGTAGGCCCGAGTGAGAAGAGTTCAAGCGCCTTGGCCATCAGCACTTTGGACCCCCACTGTTCCTCCTCGACCAGCGCCTCTCCACCCTGCCTCAACACCAGTGGGTCTCCAAGTTGTTCGGCTACGACTTCACCATCGAGTTTTGGCCGGGGCGCCTGAACGTGGTTGCAGGCGCGCTGTCCCGGCGTGACGAGGCTGTTGATCATCTCCACACCCTGTCAGGACCATCCTTCGACCTCTTCGACAACCTCCGCTGTGAGCTCGATGAGGACACAGCGCTACGCGCGCTGTGGGACTCAGTCGCCGCTGAACGCGGCGCCCCTTGGCGCGTCGTGGATGGCCTCATTCTTCATGGTGGCCGCGTCTTCATGCTGACACAGTCAGCGCTGCTGCCCATCGTGCTGGATCTTGCCCACTCGCTTGGGCATGAGGGCGTTCAGAAGACCCTGCACCGTCTACTCGCCTAGCTCTACATCAAGGGCGATCGTGCATAGGTGCGCGACTTTGTGCACGCCTACGCCGTCTGCTAGAAGAACAAGGTGGACTCCCTTCGGCCGGTAGGGCTGCTGCAGCCCCTGGAGGTGCCCTCGCAAGTGTGGTCCGATATCTCGCTTGACTTCATCGAAGGCCTGCCGCGTGTTAATGGCAAGAGCGTCATCTTGACTATGGTGGATCGCTTCTCCAAGCATGCGCACTTTATAGCGCTCAGTCATCCGTATACAGCGGCATCGGTCGCCAAGGCGTTCTTCGAGGCCATCATTCGTCTGCACGGGTTTCCCAACTCCATTGTCAGCGACAGGGATCCCGTGTTCACTGGCAATGTGTGGCGGGATCTGTTCAAGTTGGCGGGGGTCAAACTCCGCCTCAGTACGGCGTTCCACCCGCAAAATGACGGCCAGTCGGAAGCAGTGAACAAGACCATTGCCATGTATTTACGTTGCATCACCGGTGGCTACCCCCGTGCTTGGTTGGAGTGGCTGCCCTGGGCAGAGTATTGCTACAACACGTCCTACTACACTGCCTTGCGGACTTCGCCATTTCAGGTTGTTTATGGCCGGCCTCCGCCTGTCCTAATTCCCTATACTGCAGGCACAACGCGCACCGACACTGTCGATGCGCTTCTCTAGGATCACGACGCCTTCCTGGCTGAGGTGCGCGAACGCCTTCTCCAGGCCTAGGAATATGCCAAGCGCTTCTACGACGGCCACCATCGCCCCCTGGAGTTTGCAGTGGGCGATTGGGTGTGGCTACGCATCCTCCATCGACCAGTGCAGTTGCTGCTGCCGAGACCGCGGGGCAAGTTGAGCCCGCGGTTTGCCGGCCCGTTCTAGGTGACAGAGCGCATTGGCGACGTCGCGTACTGTCTGTTGTTGCCAGAAGGAGCATGCATCCACAACGTCTTTCATGTTGGCGTCCTCAAGCCGTTCCGTGGGACTCCTCCAACAACGCCCCCGACCCTTCCTCCACTGCGCCACGGTCGTCGGCTCCAGCAGCCAGCCCGTGCTCTACGTGCCCAGCTTCGTCGGGGCACTTGGCATGTCTTGATCCAGTGGGCAGACTTGCCTGAAGCCGATGCCACCTGGGAGCCGCTTGAAGAGGTCCGTGCTGAGTTCCCCGCCTTGCAGCTCGAGGACGAGCTGTTCGTCGAGGGGGGGAGTGATGTTATGGTGGGAAAAGTGTACCAGCGCCGTAACAAGAAGAGTGGCTGAGCAAGTCATGCAGAGGCATGCACCAGAGTGCGGTCACTAGGTCCAGGCGTGGGAGCTAGTTTGGCTTCAGCCGATTCAGTAGGAGTCAGTTATCAGGATTGCTATTTTGGTTGGAGTTTGTTAAGTCGAGTTTGTTAGCCCTTAGATTTAGGAGAGATTTGTTATTGAGTTGGTATAAGTGTCAAACATTCTGAAGTAATAGATTTTTAGCCTGGGATTGAGTTTATCTCCCCTTTGGCCCCTGGGCGTTATTGTTCACGTCTTCCTATTGTCGCCGAGTTCTCAACCAGGCGTCGAGCACGGCGCCGCCAGTTCGTCGCCTGGGTTTCAAGCCTAGGCCTCCCCTCTCGCACTCCTACTCCCTTAGATCCTTAAGCTCCAACAAGTACTTAATGGTAGATTTAGGGGCGGAGCCAGAATTCAAACATAGGGGGGGGGCATGGTGTCTGCGAAGATTTAGGATCCAAACATGGGGGCCAAGGTGTCTGCGAAGAATTTTTTAGAAGCTCATAGCCAACAATCTCCAATTATTTGCTAGGTAAAGAAAATTAGAATGTAGCGACGTTGAATAGAAACCATAAGAGTGAAAAAAATATGACACCAAGTAATAAAGGCAAATGAGCTATATATCCATTCATGAAAATACATATCTGATGAAGAAAAATTCTTAGTATAGAATTACACATGCAACTGTATATCCATTAGTAGGTTCATAGCCTTTATGCTACATCCCACTGTAGTGTATTGTGGTTGCTTGTCAAGCATAGCAAAGCGGAGGTGCATGTCAGATGGCATACTGCATGCATATGGATAGGGCAGGTGACGGAATGCACCCACATAGGCTATACTGGAGTTTGGAGGGGCAGAAGTGCATGCATTGGTTGCCATCATTAGTTGCTAAACATGAGGTTATATTGCAGACTAAACAGAATGTTGGGGGCGCCTAGCCCCCTCCAGCCCCCCCTTCCCTCCGCCAGTGGGTAGATTGCTACGAAATTGGAATACCTGAACGACGATTTGCCTTTACAGTACAAACTTACGAACTATGTTTGAGAATGGTTTATATGAAACTTTGATTATGTTCCCATCTCTCTTGGAATCATGCTCCATGACCTGGAGTTTATTATCTATTAAAAATGTGATTGGGCTTTGGTGCTTACCTCTTGCAATTTGCGGGCATCTCATTTTTGTACCAATGCCATCCATCAACTATGAATGGTATGAGTGCTTCGCTGAATTATTTTCCGCCTATTCAGGAAGATGCCTAGATGATGTCATTATCTTAGAATTATTTGTTAACATATGCATTGTTTCACCTTCTAGGCTGGTACACAAGAATGGCTAAACTTTTAGATTTCAAGTCTCCCACAAAACTCATGTATACGTGATGGCTGTATTTCTAAAATAGAACTACATATTTATCAGCAGCGTGCCTCTCCTTCAATGGTTGCGTGAGCTGAGTGGCCAGTGTGGGCGTGTGATGTGCTAGCACTAGGCCCATATTGCAGCAGGCGTTCAAACGGAGACAGCAAGTGCAATGGTGGCGCGGCACAGTCGAGTGGACAGTGTGGGCGTGTGGTGTGCTACCACCAAGCACATATTGCATCAGGCATGCAAGCGTGCAGGCTGCCCTCACTCACCGCAGGATCTAACAGCCCAATGCTCAGTGACAGTACCAAGCAGCAAGTAGTAGGAGTTCCAATTCATGATTGATCAACAAGATGCAAGCAGAGAAAGGTAAAAATTGTAACTCCTGTTTTCTCAATTATTTTCTTCCTTGTGTGGTTTCCACGATATGATTAATGGTTTGGTTCAATATTTGCCATGTACCCTTTGTGTTCTCAACATGAAAATAAAATAAATTCTCACATGTTTTCCAGACAGGTTCAGGTAGGACCACCTACAGATTTTGCTGTTCTAATCGTTTTTTTAGTCGCATATGTTCCTGCATAAAATTGTTTTTAACTAGCCAACTACAATTATACCAACCATTTGAAACGTTTCATGGATTGCAGGGAATAAATCTTCTGTGTCTTGCGATGTTATGTCTTTCAGTGTCAGTTTGAATGGTGCAACACAAAAAAGGGAAATGCCAAAGATGGATCTACAAGGTTTGAATTATTAAACATTCACTTTATAATTTCATTTTGCTTCCTTTGCAAGGTTTGAAATATTAACAGTTCACTTTACAGTTTCGTTTTGCTTCCTTTGCAATACCAGACGTTGGTCCTGGATCGAATTTCTTGGGTTCAGTTTTATTTTCAGTTGTGTCAACTGTCAAGACCATGTAGGATCATAAATGCTTATGGTGTTTTCTTTATGACAGAGACTGTTCTGATCTGCCGGGTTCTGAATTGTTTGAACAAATTAAGTGTGTCACAAAGTTTCAACTAGATATATGATGCATGTCAATTAGAAAATAGAAATATATTGTATCCATACCTTATTGTTAATTCATTTGCCACTTTATATTTATGGTTGATGTATGAAGCTAATACTCCCCATGTTTTTCAGTGGATCAAACGATTTTGGAACAGTGTTCAGGCTATAAAATTACATCGCGTTTACGCTAATGTGCTGAGGTAATCAAATCCGTACCTATGCATTTAGTGTAGCGTCTGCGTGCTTGTATCTTAGATTTCAATCAGGTCAATTTTATCTTTGTGTTTTTCCCATGGTCCACCCAGTAGTTTTATTTATTTCTTATCAGAGCCGCAAGGCTCAGCGTTCGGCTAGATAGTCCACGCTAATGAAAAAAAATACTTACTCCATCCGATCTACACTCTGTGATGCTTTTCGGTATGGCTATTCTAAAATTTGAGTGAATCAATCTCTCTTTCTATTTTTCTCTGGAGATAGATGATCCTAGGCATCAGAAACCCGGAAGCATGGATTTTGATAGTTTTGATAATTCCTCTTATTTTCTCTGGAAGTTTTGTTATTTGATAGTTTTCTCATATAATTCGTTTCATAGCCCTCATCGTTACTTATAATATGCTGCTCTTTGACATAAGTAGTAACACATAATAGTGAAAAACATCTGAAATGTAAACATGATCTATTGTACGTGTACCATGGTGGCGGCTTCTGCATTGAATAGTTAGCAATTTGTATGCTCCATATTGAGCTAAAACTTCGTCAAATGTTTGCACCTTTTTTCCCATTTAGGTTACTAAAGATGGCATTGCTGCCTTTGTTTAGGACCTCATCACTTCGCACTGGTCAGTGCAGGTACCATGTTTTATTAATCATTGTGAATGGTTTATACAATATGCTATAAATTGAAGTGCAGTAACTGCATTTTATTGGAATGAGGATTGAGGATACCTGATTTATACATATTAGTTCCCACATTCAAAATGAAACATATAGCCTTAGTCTTGCCATCTCAGATCGCTTTGAAATGTATGGATGTATCCATTTCAGTTCACTGCTGCAGCTTGTTCTGTTTTGCGGATTGGAGATGGCCTATTGCTTCTCGAACTTCCTATTATGAAAATGATGGGTGTCTTCAGATGCCTTCAGCAAATACATTTTCTTCGTCCTCTCATGTTCTCATTTGTGTCGTGCTTACAGATGCGGTCTCCACAACGGATTTGTTCAACAAGCTGAATTGTCATCCTTCGTGAAAGGATCAAGATGCCAAAGAGGGGGGTGAATTGGGCTAATGCTAAATTTTCTTGCAATAATCAAATCCTACGGTTAGCCCAATTAACCCCTTGTGCCTAGAAAAGTGTTTCTATTACTCTAACGCATAAAGGACTTGCAACCAATGTTCTAAACTTACTCTAGCATGACAATTCTATGAATGTAAAGACAAGTATTGAATTGCTCAAAGTAAATGCTCAAAGTAAATGCTCAAAGTAAATAGAGAGAGGAACGCGGCGATGTTTTGCCGAGGTATCGGAGAGTCGCCACTCCCCACTAGTCCTCGTTGGAGCACCCACGCAAGGGTGTAGCTCCCCCTTGATCCACGCAAGGATCAAGTGCTCTCTACGGGTTGATTCTTCGACACTTCATCGCGGTGAATCACCTAAAGTCGCTCACAACTTGAGTTGGGTCACCCACAAGCTTCGCCGGGTGATCACCAAGCTCCCAATCACCACCAAGCCGTCTAGGTGATGACGATCACCAAGAGTAACAAGCACGAACTCTCACTTGACCACTTAAAGCCTAATGAGAAGATGGATGCGCACTTGGCTACTCTTGATTCACTAATGAGGCTACTCTCTTGGATTCTCAAATCTCAATCACCTCACTAGGACTTTGCTCTTCTTGGCACTCACAAACGTATTTTTTAGCTGTTGGAATGAGCAAAAGTGGCTCCACGCACGAGTGGAGCTTCTATTTATAAGGCAGCCTGAAAAACGAACCGTTATAAGCTTCTGTGGGGTGACTGGACGCTCCGGCCATGTTGACCGGACGCTCCGGTCAGTTCAACCCGCAATCCAGTGATAATGTGTTGACCGGACGCTGGCAGGGTCCGATTACCACTGACCGGACGCATTCGGTCGCATTAAACCCTTACTAGAACCTTACTGTACTCGACCAAACGCTGAACCCCCAGGGTCCGGTCAGTACTGACCGAACGCGTCCGGTCGCAGATTCCCTTCTCTGGAACCTTACTGGAGTCGACCGGACGCTGCCTCTCAGCGTCCGGTCACTTGACCACTCCAGCGTCCGGTCGCACCGAACGCAATCTCTTGATCAAATAAACTGACCGGACCCTGCGGCCAGCGTCCGGTCACACCGGAGCCAGCGTCTGGTCAGTATTTGACCCTCCATTCACTTCCAACTCTCGAACATCTGTGAATGAAGTTTGCTCCAAAGGATCTTAGGCAAATGTAGGAGCTACCTAGAGCTAGTTTTAATAAGTGTGCACCACACCTAACTCACTAGACTCACTTAGGTCAAGCTATCCGTCCATATCCCTCTTAATAGTACGGCCAAAGGAAAAACAAAGTCCTAAACTACTCTAAGTGTCACTCCAACTCCAATCGACACTTAGAACTAGTTATCCTTAACCTTGTCGTCCATCCTTTAAAACCGAAACGATTTCCATCATAGGGGCATGACAACCTTGATTGCCCAATCGATCTCCATTACCATGACCTAACTCAATTGCCTCTGCAAAACATACATTAGTCATAGTAATCTTATATTGTCATTAATCACCGAAATCCAACTAGGGGCCTAGATGCTTTCAATCTCCCCCTTTTTGGTGATTGATGACAATACAACTTCGAGTATGTGAAAGAGTGAGGTTTTTGACGGGCTTGGTTCATATAAGCTTTTGTCGATAAGAACAAAAGTGTTAGTCAAGCTTATATGACCCAAGCCAACACAATGTACTCAAAGGATATGAATTAAGTAAGAGTACAAGTAACAAAGCTCATTTGCATCGGAGTATAAACGCGGAAGCAAAGGCAAATGAGCATAACACAAGTGATATGACATATAAATAATGTAAAGTAGAGAGCACATATGTCATATATCACAATCACGTAGATATCACTATCACATAGATATAATAATATACATGAAAGTAACACACGAATGCATAATAGTAATAGTGTATCACACAAATAAAACTCCAAATGTATATAATAAGCTAATACTAGATAACTAGCTCCCCTAAATGTCGCTCCCCCTGAGTCTACATACTCGAACCCTCTCCCCCTTTGGCGTCAAACACCAAAACCTAAGGGTCGATCGGCGGGGCTGCAGCGGACGTGTCGAGCGCTGAGGTACGTGGAGCAAGATGAAACTGGGCGCCATCATCATCTGACCCTAAGCTCTGTACTGACTGACCCTCTGTGGCAGGAAGTGTCGCTGAAGCGGTCTAGGTCTGAGCTGGGGCAGGTGCGGCCTGTGATGCTGCTAGTACGTCTATCGTAGGATCTGAAGATGTGACAGAAGACGGAAGCCTCTGAGTAGTCATGACAACTGGAGTTGCTGTAGAAGGACCGGCGGCATGCATATGTGGTGGTGTAGGCATGCCGGTCAACTCGCTGAAGGATGCTCCAAGACTCCTGGAGACTGACGTGTCAGGCACAAAAAGCGAGGAAGACTGATCCGGTGAGAAGCCCGTATGATATGGTGTGAACTGCAGGGCTACCACTAGGACACCTGAACTGTGGGTGAAGCAAACGGAGCTGGATGATGTCCCTAACTCTGAAGCCCACTAGGCTGTACTGCTGGAGTCGTCGTGGTGGTGGCAGGCTGAGCAAGCTGGGGCAAAGGCTATGGTTGTGGGGCCCCAAGTGCTGTTACTACATGCTGCATGAATCCCATAAGCTACTGCTGCATGAGTAACTGCTGCTGATGCATCTACTGCTGCTGCTGCTGAAGGAGCTGCTGCTGCCGCTGGAACTCGTCCTGATGAGCCTGAAACTGTGTGAAGTTGGCAGCAGTCTCCTGAGCCTATCGTGCCTGATTCTGCTGCATTCGCTCAAGAATAGCAATCATAGTGGGGTCTGTCTGCGGTGCAGGTGGAGCTGAGCTGGAACTATCGGCCTCTGCATCGTGTCTGCGTGGAGGCATCTGAGGAATCGACTGATAGTTGTCATTTGAGCTGTCACTAGACTCTGTCGCCTCCTGCTGTGCCTCAAGCTGCTCCTCCTCAGTAGCGGCTATGCCTCTAATGATCTCATCCTACTGAGCTGCTAACTCTAGAACATCTGGATGATGACTAGGCTGAGTGGGTGCCTATGGTGTGCTATGCCTGATCCTCTATGCCATGTTATAAGCTAGAAACTCTATGGTGGCACCTCTATACTCAGCAACCATCTTTGGGGTCCTAACCTGCACAGACTGGAGCATCAGGAATGTAATCCAATGTGCATATAGAAGCTATCTGTGACCCTTGAAGCCCTCAGCTATAGTATCCTCCATCTCTGATAGAAGGAGGTCCCAAATGTCGAACACGGTCTGCTGCATCAGGGCGTTGAGGAGCCAGAGCTATAAGCGTGTCAGACCCTTTCTGTATCCCAACCTGGGAAGTAGTATGCTCCTGATAATAGCCTATAGCACACGAGCTGTAGGAGTAAGGTCACTGGGGTTCCTCCTCGACCCCTCACCAAAGGGCTCCTTGAAGCAATGTCGCACAAGATCAGTAGGGGGCACTAAACCTCCATGAGGACGTCTGGGAGGCTCCTGCTGTCCATAACATACCTCATGCAATTTGACAGGCTGATCTTGTAGCCTCAGTATCTCCCGGGCCCTAAAACTCATCACCCTATAATCTCTGCCGTTGAATGCAAAGTGTATGAAGTTATGATGCGGGTCAACGTAGAGCGATGCGTAGAACTGCCAAACCCAAGATGGTACATACACTCCTGTCTGGCCAATCAGATCTATCAGCCCTGGCAAATATGATAAGTAGGGGCGGATATGCTCTCTGACTGCTGCCACAATAGACTCTATAATGCATACCCGCTGAGATCTGAACACTGCCCCACTGTTGAGATAAGCATTATAGAAATCCTCCTAGAGCGGTGTATAGAAACCCTCTGCTGCTCTTTCATCCCTCCTCGGAGGGAACCACACGTCAAACTCAACAAACCTCAGCTGGCGAACCTACCTGGCCGTAGAGGCCCTCAAGTCAAGGTGTACCACTAGAGGCGGACCCTGTGGTCTAGGCGGTGGGCATGAACCCCTACACTGTGTAGCTAGCCCCAGTGGAACTGTAGCACTGGTATGACCAGAACGGCGTAGCTAGGGTGTCGGCTCGGTCTCCTCGGCCTGTTGGCCCTCCTAAGTCTCCTGAACTGGCTGAGGCTCTGCTGATGGGGGCTGCTGCTGTGGCTCCTGCTGAGACTCCCCCTGACGCTAAGGCTCCTCAATAGCCAGACGACGTCGTGCCATCATGACAGTCTTAGGTGGACTACCATGAAGTCACTCAATCTCCCTAAGTTTGCCCTGTGCGTCTGGTGCCAGATGATCTACTATGGCAACTCCACTGCGAGCACCACCTCTCTCGGCACACTCTGCAGCCTCAGCGACTGCTGCTGCTCTCGCTGTCTCTGCGTCGGGGTACTTGCGCTTCTTGGATGTCACCTGCTTCGTTGCCTTGCCTTTCGGTCCTGTAGGCTGGCGAGGCGGGGGCCTCCGATCGTCATCTCCTAGACCACCACCAACATTCTTTGTGCGAGTCATCTGATCTAACAAGAGGATGAACTGTCGCTGACAAAGATCAACTGCCAAACTGACACTCTCGAGGCTTGGCCTCGTTCCGTACTCACGAGCTTGGCTCCAAGTTGACTGACAACTGCCACAAGAACCTCAATGGCACCGACTCGCTGACGAACCGGCAATCCGAGAAAAGAAGAGACGTCACATGGGGAACCTCGGAACCGGCTAGGGTTAGGGTCGGCGAACCACTCCGATGAATCGTGGCCCTGGATGATTTGAAATCAATGCTTGGAAATTGATCTAGGTCACCAATTGAAAGGTTCAAGATCAAGCAGAGTAGATGCTATGGCCTTACCACCGAGGAGGTAGAGCTAGGGCATGGCAAGCGCGGCTATGGTGGCACTTGGAGCATGGGATCAGACAGTGGCATGGTGAGGCTGGCCCGAGTACGCTGGCGTGATAGATCAGCGCGGTGGAGCTGGCTCGCTGGCTGGTGCAGCCGGGCGCATGGTCGCGGGAGGCGGGAGGCGCGCGACTGCGGTGCTTAGCGCAACGTGGGAGGAGGCGTGGCTACGGTGGAGTGAGGTGCTCGGCGGTGTGGGCATGGGAGCTGCTGCGGTGAGCTTGAGGTGGCGCGCGGTCACGGGAGGCGGGAGTAGCTGCGGTGGCGCTGGCTAGGGCTCGGTCACGGCGGCATACGGGGTTAGGTTAAGAAAAACTCACGACGGCTGCGGTTAAATGAGGACCCCACGCATAACAGAGAAGGAAATGGGGAAAGAGATCTGATTCCGCACATTTTCTACTGACCGGATGCTCCGGTGGTAGCGACCGGACGCTACCACCTAGCGTCCGGTCGATTCCAGAGAGGTCTAATTCCTCTGGAATCGTGACCGGACGCGTCCGGTGGTCCATGATCAGACGCAGGCAGGGTCCAGTCAGCTCAGCCTATTTCTCCTCTAAACAACCGGACACTGGATCTCTTCCTGACCGGATGCACAAGCGTAGCGTCCGGTCACATCTTCAGCTTCTGTTCACCTCCTGTGAACTGACCGGACGCTGGACAGCAGCGTCCGGTGCAGCGTCCAGTGGTCCTTTTCCAGTAAATCTTCAAAGTTCCTTCGTGCTGCCTGTTCCTAATCAAGTCCCAACTTGAATAAGATCCAAATAAACACCAATTGGGACTGATGTGAGTGACCTCTCTCAAACCCTCATAATTTTCAAAATATTTTGCCTTAGATTATAATTCTTTTTAAGAAAATAGGCAATAAGAGGGCAAATGGAACAAAACGACAAAAACAACATCTATGCATATGCAATACTTGTAAGTAAATCTAGTTGCTTGTCAAGTTTGATCCAAGGTTAAGCTTCTTCACATGCTTTTTGGCGGTTATCTTAACCATGTTAGATAAGCCCTGTATGTATTGCTAAAAATTAAACATGTTGTATATTACAATGAATGCAAGGGACAACACAAGCTCAATTTTTGGTGAAGTTGCTAAAGTCTAGCACATTGAGTTCATTCCGTAATCTACAAAATGTAGCCTCATCTAGCGGTTTAGTGAAGATATCCGCTAATTGATCTTCGGTTCTTACACCTTCTAGTGATATATCATTTTTAGCAACATGATCTCTTAGAAAGTGATGGCGGATATCTATGTGCTTGGTGCGAGAGTGTTGAACCAGATTATTTGCAAGTTTTACCGCACTTTCATTGTCGCACAAAAGAGGTACTTTTTCTAGAACTACACTATAGTCTAGCAAAGTTTGTTTCATGTATAAAATTTGTGCACAACAAGCACCCGTGGCAATGTATTCCACTTCGGTGGTGGATAAAGCCACACTATTTTGTTTCTTGGAGGACCAAGACACAAGTGATCTACCAAGCAAATGGCACCCTCCGGATGTGCTCTTTCTATCAACTTTGCATCCAGCGTAATCCGAATCGGAATAGCCAACTAATTCAAATATAGCTCATTTGGGATACCAAAGGCCAATGCTTGGTGTGTGCTTAAGATACCTAAGGATTCTTTTTACGGCAATTAAATGTGTTTTCTTAGGATTAGCTTGAAATCTAGCACACATACACACACTAAACATGATGTTGGGCCTAGATGTGGTTAAATATAACAAGCTACCAATCATGGAACGGTAGAGAGTTTGATCAACCGGGTTACCTCCCTCATCTAGGTTGAGATGTCCATTGGTAGGCACTGGTGTCTTGATTGGCTTACATTCATCTATTTTGAATCTCTTGAGAAGATCTTTTGTGTATTTCTCTTGAGAGATGAAGATGTCTTCTTTCATTTGCTTGACTTGAAAACTAAGAAATAATGTAAGCTCACCAATCATGGACATCTCGAACTCCTTCGACATCAATTCACCAAATTCTTTGCATGAGTCTTCATTTGATGATCCAAAGATGATATCATCAACATATACTTGACAAATGAAGATATGTCCATCGAGCTTCTTGGTGAATAGTGTGGTGTCGACCTTCCCAATGGTGAAGCCCTTCTCAATGAGGAAGTCCTGAAGGCGCTCATACCAAGCTCTTGGGGCTTGCTTAAGCCCATATAATGCCTTGGACAACCTATAAACGTGATTAGGATATCTAGAGTCTTCAAACCTGGGAGGTTGATCAACATAGACTAGTTCATTAATAAAGTCATTTAAAATGCACTTTTCACATCCATTTAGTATAGTTTCATTTCATGATGTGATGCATATGCAAGTAGGATACGGATGGCTTCTAGTCTTGCAACCGGTGCAAAGGTCTCCCCAAAATCCAAACCTTCAACTTGGAGAACCCTTTTGCAACTAGTCTTGCCTTGTTCCTCACAACAACACCTTGATCATCTTGCTTGTTACGTAACACCCACTTTGTTTCAATGACTCTTGCACCTTTTGGTCGCTCTTCAAGAGTCCAAACTTTATTGCGAGTGAAGTTGTTCAACTCTTCATGCATGGCATTGATCCAATCCGGATCTTTGAGAGCTTCTTCTACCTTGGTAGGCTCATAGCAAGAGACAAAAGAGTGATAAGCAATAAATGAAGCAAGTTTTTGAGATCGAGTCATTACACCATTTGATGGACTCCCTATGATGAGATCTTGTGGATGATCTTGTAGGAGAGGTGTATTTCTTCTATTGACCACTTGAGGAGGAGGTTGTGGAGCATCAACATCAACACTTCCCTAGGTGTTGCCGCTTCTTGTAGATGTAGCATTTGCAACCAAACACCCTAAAGAAGGAGATGTCTGGCTTCTTCCCATTGAGCAACTCATAAGGTGTCTTGCCAAGGAACTTTTGAAGGAATAGGCGGTTGGATGCATAGCATGCGGTGTTGATTGCTTCCGCCCATAGAGCTTTGGGGGTGTTGTGCTCATATAGCATTGTCCTTGCAAGAGTGATCAAAGTCCGATTCTTCTTCTCAACTACACCATTTTGTTGAGGAGTATAAGTTGCGGAGACTTCATGCTTGATCCCAACTTCATCACAATAAGCTTAATGTTTGTGTTGTCAAATTCTTTTCTATTGTCACTTCTTATCTTCTTGAGCTTCACTTCAAATTCATTTTGAGCTCTCTTGGCAAACTTCTTGAAGCAAGATGCAACTTCAGATTTGTCATGAAGGAAGAATACCCATGTATACCTTGAATAGTCATTAACAATCATAAGACAATAGAGATTCCCTCCCAAACTCTTGTATGTTGTTGGTCCAAATAAATCCATGTATAGGAGTTCTAACACTCTTGTGGTTGACATGAAAGCTTTGGTTGGATGAGTATTTGCAACTTGCTTGCCGGCTTGACATGCACTATAAAGCTTGTCCTTTTCAAATTTCACATCCTTCAACCCTCTCACCAAGTCATTCTTCATAAGCTTCTTGAGTGAGCTTATTCCAACATGAGCAAGTCTTCTATGCCATAACCACCCAAGTGTTGTTTTGGTGAATAGGCAAGTCTTCAAATTTGCATCTTCGGAGGTGAAGTCCACTAGATATAAGTTGTTGTATCTAAATCCATTGAATATCACTTGATTGTCATCTACCTTGGATACAACAACCTCCTTGGTGAACAAGCATTGGAAGCCAAGATTACACAATTGTTCAACGGATAGCAAGTTGAAGCTCAATGAAATAACATAGAGCACATTTGAGATGGAATGATCATTTGATATTGCCACTTTGCTCAATCCTTTAACCTTGCCCTTTGAGTTATCTCCAAATGTTATTTTCTCTTGTCCATCTACCTCTTCATCTAGTGAGGTGAACATACGAGGATCACTGGTCATATGTTGAGTGCAACCACTATCAATAACCCAATGACTTCCACCGGTCTTGTAGTTCACCTACACACAAGGGATTCAAGCTTTAGGAATCCAAACTTGTTGAGGGCCCTTCACCTTCTCAACAAGTGACTTAGCCACCCAAATCTTCTTAGGCCTATTCTTGTTAGGGGGTCCTAAGAATATGACTTTTATCTTTCCACTAGAATCCTTTCTAAGCATGTAATGAGCATTAAAGGCAAAAGGTCTAGCATGCTTGGGGAAGGGTTGTGGCGGTGGAGTTTGACACTCATGAGCAAAGTGGCCTTCTTGTCCACACTCAAAACATCTCTTTGGATTTGGCTTTGATTGTTGTTGTTGAACTTGAGCCTTCTTCTTCTCTACACTTGCCACATATCCAATGCCACTTCTATCCATCTTCATGATGGTGTTCATGAGTAGCTCACTTTGGAGGTGCTTGCCTCTAGAAAACTTGCTCAACCCAATCTTGAGATGCTCTTTCTCCAACTTGAGCTTCTTATTTTCTTCCTTTAGAGCATCATCTTTCTTCTCTTCCTTGAGCTTCTTGTTTTCTTCTTTGAGCTTCTCATTCTCAAGGATCAACTCTTTGTCATGATCAAGAGTTTCTAGCACAATGGTGTTGTGGCTTTTGATCTCTTCAAGATCTTTCATGAGCTTTTCATTTGTGTTCTTGAGCTTGACATATTCATCATAGTCATTGCACTCAACCACTTGCTTGCCTTTGCCACTAGATCCTTGCTCAATGCTCTCATCAATCAAATCATCACATGATGTGGCTATATCAATCTTAACAACATGGTTAGTAGTATCATGTGGCTCATTTGGTAAAAATTCTTGAGCAATAACAAGAGTATCATGATTGATCTTAAGAGTTGTATATTCATCTTTTAGCTTGTTGTGGCTAGTGATGAGCTCATTGTGCACCCACTCAAGTTTATCATGTTTATCTTTAAGCTCTTTCTTAGAAGATTTGAGCTCCTTGAGTTTGGATGATATAGCATCATTAGTTTCTCTAAGCTCATCATTAGCCTTTTCTAATGTGTCGCACTTTGCTAAGAGTGAATCATTTTTAGCATCAAGCTTTTCATTTGTAGCTCTACTCTTTCTAATGATCTTAGTGTATTTTCTTAGTATTTTGACAAGATCATCATATGAAGGTGAATCATCATCATCGCTATCGCTATCATCACTAGCTTGCTCATCATCACTATCATTTGATACCTTGCGTTCACCCTTGGCCATAAGGCATAGGTGTGTAGAGGATGATGGCGATGGTGGCGGTGAAGATGAAAGATCAATAGCAATGGCGGCCACCTTCTTATTGTCACTATCATCATCGGATGATCCACTTGATGAATCAATGTCCATGAGCCAATCACCGACGATGTAGGCCTTTCCACTCTTCTTCTTGTGGAAGTCTCTCTTTTTGCCATCTCTCTTCTTGTATGGCTTGTTCTTCTTCTTCTCATCTTCATCTTCATTGCTTGAGTCATCTTTCTTGCCCTTGTTCTTGTTCTTGAACTTGTCTTTCTTGGGCTTTAAACATTGATGAGCGAGATGGCCAAGTTCGCCACAATTATAGCAATCCATCTCGGAGATAGGCTTTCTTCTTGAGCTTGTGAAGAACTTCTTCTTGCCATCGAACTTGATGCCACTCTTGTTGAGCTTCTTTAACATCTTGGTGGTCTTCTTTACCATGAGAGCAAGACTTTCATCATCAACTTCATCTTCACTTGAGCTTTCATACTCAAGTCTTACCTTGCTCTTCTCTTGGCTAGCTTTGAATGCTAAGTCTTTGTCTTTCTTCTTGTTAGAGGATGAGCCATCTTGTGGCGTGATGTGCATGTACATCTCATGAGCATTGATCTTTTCCAAGATTTGTGTCGGTGTAGCGGTGGAAAGATCACCTTGGTGTAGCACGGTCACAATATGCCCATATTTGTCAATGGGGAGGACACTCAAGATCTTTCTCACAACGTCGGATGGTGACATTTGAGTAAGTCCAAGCCCATTGACTTTCTCTACAAGAACATTCAAACGTGAATACATCTCATTAGCACATTCTTTGGGAAGCATCTCAAATGAATTTAGCTTTTTAATCACAAGATGATAGAGTTCCTCATGCTCACTCTTGGTTCCCTCATGGAGCGTACAAACGTCCGACCATAGTGCATGGGCGTCTTTGTGGTTCCTTACGTGGTTGAACACATCTTTGCAAAGGCCTCTAAAGATGGTGTTGCGAGCCTTTGCATTTTATTTTTCATAATTAACCTCATCGCCTTGTAGGTTAGTAGCATCCCGAGGTTTTGGAAAGCCTTATGAGGCGGCTCTAAGAATACCAACGTCTAGAGCTTCTAAGTACGCCTCTATGCGGATTTTTCAATATGGAAAGTCATCTCCCTCAAAGATAGGAGGAGGTCCATCCCCGTGAGACATCTTGCTCTAAGCGGTTAAGCTTAAAAACGTGAGCACGAGGCTTCGATACCAATTGAAAGGATCAAGATGCCCAAGAGGGGGGTGAATTGGGCTAATTCTAAATTTTCTTGCAATAATCAAATCCTACGGTTAGCCCAATTAACCCCTTGTGCCTAGAAAAGTATTTCTATTACTCTAATGCATAAAGGACTTGCAACCTATGTTCCAAACTCACTCTAGCATGGCAATTCTATGAATGTAAAGATAAGTATTGAATTGCTCAAAGTAAATAGAGAGAGAGAGGAACGTAGTGATGTTTTGCCGAGTTATCGGAGAGTCGCCACTCCCCACTAGTCCTCGTTGGAGCACCCGTGCAAGGGTGTAGCTCCCCCTTGATCCGTGCAAGGATCAAGTGCTCTCTACGGGTTGATTCTTTGACACTCCGTCGCGGCGAATCACCCAAAGCCGCTCACAACTTGAGTTGGGTTACCCACAAGCTCCGCCGGGTGATCACCAAGCTTCCAATCACTACCAAGCCGTCTAGGTGATGGCGATCACCAAGAGTAACAAGCACGAACTCTCACTTGACCACTCGAAGCCTAATGAGAAGATGGATGCACACTTGGCTACTCTTGATTCACTAATGAGGCTACTCTCTTGAATTCTCAAATCTCAATCACCTCACTAGGACCTTGCTCTTCTTGGCACTCACAAACGTGTTTCTTAGCTGTTGGAATGAGCAAAAGTGGCTCCATGCACGAGTGGAGCTTCTATTTATAAGGCAGCCTGAAAAACGAACCGTTATGAGCTTCTGTGGGGTGACCGGACGCTCCGGCCATGTTGACCGGACGCTCCGGTCAGTTCAACCCGCAATCCAGTGATAATGTGTTGACCGGACGCTGGCAGGGTCCGATCACCACTAACCGAACGCGTCCGGTCGCATTAAACACTTACTAGAACCTTACTGTACTCGACCGGACGCTGAACCCTCAGGGTCCGGTCAGTACTGACCGGACGCGTCCGGTCGTAGATTCCCTTCTCTGGAAACTTACTGGAGTCGACCGGACGCTGCCTCTCAGCGTCCGGTCACTTGACCACTCCAGCGCCTGGTCGCACCGAGCGCAATCTCTTGATCAAATGAACTGACCGGACCCTGCGGCCAGCGTCCGGTCGCACCGGAGCCAGCGTCCGGTCAGTATTTGACCTTCCATTCACTTCCAACTCTCGAACATCTGTGAATGAAGTTTGCTCCAAAGGATCTTAGACAAATGTAGGAGCTACCTAGAGCTAGTTTTAATAAGTGTGCACCACACCTAACTCACTAGACTCACTTAGGTCAAGCTACCCGTCCATACCCCCTTTAATAGTACGGCCAAAGCAA
This sequence comes from Miscanthus floridulus, assembly GCF_019320115.1. Lineage (NCBI taxonomy): Eukaryota > Viridiplantae > Streptophyta > Magnoliopsida > Poales > Poaceae > Miscanthus > Miscanthus floridulus. Next base: position 100,705,584 of record NC_089581.1, read on the forward strand.
AAACAAAGTCCTAAACTACTCTAAGTGTCACTCTAACTCTAATCGACACTTAGAACTAGTTATCCTTAACCTTGTCGTCCATCCTTTGAAACCTAAATGATTTCCATCGTAGGGGCATGACAACCTTTGCCTAATCGATCTCCATTACCATGACTTAACTCAATTGCCTCTGCAAAATATACGTTAGTCATAGTAATCTTATATTGTCATTAATCACCGAAATCTAACTAGGGGGCCTAGATGCTTTCACTTCGATAAGTACATGCCTGTGTCGCCCTCTTATTTTCCTTTTTTAGCATACCTGTACCCACATGGCCTTCCATATTTATATGACAAAGGATGAGCACCCCACGGCTACTATATTTGACATGAATACTCCTTATCTGCCTCAAAATATTAAGTATCCGTACTATATTGGAATGTGAATATCAATATCAGTTTCCTCGTGTATACATGACATATATATGAAAAATTAAGAGTATGTAATGTTATCACCCTGCATGTACACACCTATATTCATGGTGCCTGTATCCCTGTGCTCCTTCTGCTTACATAGATCTGTGTCTATAGATACGCTATTTTCATTAAATCCACTATTTCTGACTCTGTAAATAGGCTGCCAGCTTCATTATATTTTTGTTTCTTTTTTTCCTTTCCCTTCAGAAACACACAAAACTTTGGTTCTCTACCCTTTTTTTCCTATCTCAATTTTCTTTTACTCCCTGTGGCACTAGCCTTTTTCTTCATACTGTAACAAATTTGACATGTACCTTCCATACTCCCTATGCTACAACCTTTTTTTCTACTTCTATAGATATGGAGCAGGAAGACCGATCTTGCATTTGCAACATGAACAAGGTTATGTGCATAGAACAGCTCGCTGTTCAGCTTGATATGCCCAACCTGTGTATGTAACGATGCCTTCTGAACCAAACATGGCAGGCCGTTTATGAAATTTCAAATGCTACTATCCCAGTGTATATTATGTGAAGCACCTATACTCAACTATGTATGCCTACCTTTTGCACATGTGCCATATATCGGAACTGCTACAGGTCCTGTTTCAACGCAGTCTGAAATCACAGATGTTTTGTTAGTCTAAAAGACTTCTTTTCTAACCAGAGTTTATCCAATATACTTATATGGACTCTATATTCACATACTACTATTAATTGTTTTTTTTTTACATATAATTACATCGAACCATTTAGCAACTAATTACACGCGTAATTCATTCTCAATGAGTTCCATCTTGTCCCCTCCTTTTTTCATATATATATATATATATATATATATATATATATATATATATATATATATATATATATATATATATATATATACTGTAAATGATTAGCTGTTTGTAGACAACATCATCATATATTTGAAAACGGAGGGAATGTGCATTTTTGCTACGTATCCTGTGGCTCTGATGGTTGCCCGTGCTGTTCATATTTAGCATGCAGTGGCCAGCTAGTTGAGCTAGCTATAGCCTATAGGCACATCGAATTCATCAGCCGGATCGCATAATAAACCAATGATGGCAAGCGTGAGTTGGGAGCAGAATCAAAGGGATTACTGATCGTGTGTGCGACTCAGACGAGACATGTGGAGTGATGCCATGCATGATGGATACATGATGATGCTTTTGTTGTTGTTGTTGTGTGGGAGACTGAAAAATTCCATTGGGTGTTGTGTTGGCCTCTGCAACCACAAGGGATGGAAGGTTGGTTGAAAGTTTGCGCGTACGTGTTGGATTGGATGCCCATCATGCCGTCCCCGTCCATACAACTGATGACGCGTTCAACGAAAGAATTGGAAAAGTAACAATTTGAATGAAGATGTATATACGTACAAGACGTGATCGTGTTGCATCGTGGTGTCATGTGCTGGCTGGCAGGAGACGCTCAGGGGCCATGGGCGCCATGGCTGGTGAGGCGAGACTTGAGAGGAGTTGCAAGCACGATGTAGCTGCTGTCTTGTGTCTTGGTCCATCTGACCTCACTGCTGAGCACTGTGTCTCCTCCGCGTTTTAGCTGCTGCTGCTGCTTCTCTAGCTTGCCATGGGGAACAGCCGAGCGAGCCGGCCTTATTAGCGTCTGACTTTGGACCATTGGTTTCATCATCGTGCATGGCACAACACAACTATTTCAGTCAGGTATAAAACCAGGGGCTAATTAAAAAAACATCATTTAAAAAAAAGGATTAAGTCCGCTTTTGGCTCCTCAACTATTGTGTCGGTCTAATTTTAACCCCTCAACTACAAAACCGTCTAATACCGGTACCCCAACTGTCAAAACCATTCACTTTTAACACCTGGGCGCGGATGAGGCTGTTTTGTCCAACGTGGAGCGGTTTTGACACGCAACCTCCATCTCAGTGACATGTGGGGCCCACGCGTCATCGACTCAACTCCTCCCTCTCCATCCTCACGATCACTCCCCCGACGCGTCCTCTCTCCGCGCGCGGCGAGGCTGGCGCTGCTCCCTTCGACACGGCGGTGCTGGCCTCCACTCCTCTCGCGGGCGCGGGCGTGGGCGCTGACCCTTGCGCGGCAGGCGGTCCCGGCGCGAGTGACGCGGCGGCGCTGGCCTCCACTCCTCTCGGCGGTCCCGGGGTCGTCGTGGTGTTGTGTCGTCGCCATGCTGGTGTTGCACCCGTGCTGCACCGAGCAGTGCCGCTGCCGTCCCAAAAGGCGCTGGCCGCGCTGGCTCCTTGCGGCAGCGGCCGAGGAGAGCTTGCGGTCTGAAAGCATCTAGGCCCCTAGTTGGGTTTCGGTGATTAATGGCAATACAAGATCGCTATGACTAACGTGTGTTTTGTAGAGGCAATTAAGTTAGGTCATAGTAATGAAGATCAATTGGGCAATCAAGGTGGTCATGCCCCTACGATGGAAATCATTTCGGTTTTCAAAGGATGGACGACAAGGTTAAGGATGACTAGTTCTAAGTGTCGATTGGAGTTGGAGAGACACTTAGAGTAGTTTAGGACTTTGTTTTTCCTTTGGCCGTACTATTAAGGGGGGTATGGACGGGTAGCTTGACCTAGATGAGTCTAGTGAGTTAGGTGTGGTGCACACTTGTCAAAACTAGCACTAGGTAGCTTCACAACAGCCCTATGATCCCATGGAGCAAACTTTATTCACATATGATCGAGAGTTGGAAGTGAATGGAGGGTCAAATGCTGACCGGACGCTGGCTCCGGTCGGACCGGACGCTGGCTGCAGGGTCCGGTCAGTTCATTTGATCAAGGAGATTGCGTCTGGCGCGACCGGACTCTGAGTGGTCGAGTGACCGGACGCTGAGGGCCAGCATCCGGTCGACTCCAGTAAGGTTCCAGAAGAGAAAATCTACGACCGGACGCGTCCGGTCAGTACTGACCGGACCCTAGGGATTCAGCGTCCGGTCGAGTACAGTAAGGTTCCAGTGAGGGTTAAATGCGACCGGACGCGTCCGGTCAGTGATGATCGGACGTTGCCAGCGTCCGGTCAACACTTAAATATTGGTGTGCGGGTTGAACAGACCGGAGCATCCGGTCAACATGACCGGAGCGTCCGGTCATCCCGCAGAGGCACATAACGGTTCATTTTTCAGCCCTTGTTATAAATAGAAGCTCCACTCGTGTGTAGAGTCACTTTTGCACATTCCAACAGCTGAGAAACACGTTTGTGAGTGCCAAGAAGAGCAAGGTCTTAGTGAGGTGATTGAGATTTGAGAATCCAAGACAGTAGCCTCATTAGTGAATCAAGAGTAGCAAAGTGTGCATCCACCGTTCTCATTAGGCTTCGCGTGGTCAAGTGAGAGTTCGTGCTTGTTACTCTTGATGATCGCCATCACCTAGACGGCTTGGTGGTGATTGGGAGCTTGGTGATCACCCGGCGGAGCTTGTGGGTAACCCAACTTAAGTTGTGAGTGGTTGTGGGTGATTCACCGTGACGGAGTGTCGAAGAATCAACCCGTAGAAAGCACTTGATCCTTACACGGATCAAGGGGGAGCTATATCCTTGCGTGAGTGCTCCAACTAGGACTAGTGGGGAGTGGCGACTCTCCAATACCTTGGCAAAACATCGTCTCGTTCCTCTCTCTCTATTTACTTTGAGCATTTACTTTGAGCAATTCAATACTTGTTTTTACATTCATAGAATTGCCATGCTAGAGTAAGTTTAGAACATAGGTTGCAAGTCCTTTGTGCGTTAGATTAATAGAAACACTTTTCTAGGCATAAGGGGTTAATTAGGCTAACCGTAGGACTTGTTTATTGCGAAGAAATTTAGAATTAGCCCAATTCACTCCCCCTCATGGGCATCTTGATCCTTTTCTCCCGTGCCTAGCGCCGCCGCCAGCTCCGCCTAAGCGCCACTGCACGCATCGTGCCTTAGCCGCCAGCTCGCGCGGCACCGCCACCACAGCAAGCTGCCTCACCGCGCCAAGCTCCTCACCAGCGCCGCCCTCCACCGTGCCCCTGCTCCAGCATTGCCTGAACCCTAGGGCAGCGCCATCGCTCCGTGACAGTGCATCCACTGCAAATCCTCACTGACAACTCACATTGTGTCGCCGATCTCCGTCGAGTCGGGACCCTAACCCTAATCGATTCGGTGGTTCCCCGCGAGTCACTTCTCTTCTTTTCGGATCGCCGGTTCGTCAGGTAGCATGCCCGCGTTTCAATTTCGTATCCACATTGCTTGCTTCCTAGGGTTTCGCATCTATTAGGTACATTGTATTTACTGTATATCTATCTATTCTATCGTGCAGCGAGTCGGTGCCGTTGAGATCGTGTGGCAGTTGTTAGTCAACTCGGGCCAAGCTCGCGAGTACGGATCGAGGCCAAGCCTAGAAAGTGTTAGTGGACAGTTGATCTTGTTAGCGGTAGTGGTTCTAGTCAGATCAGATGGCTCGCACCAAGAATGTTGGTGGTGGTCCAGGAGATGATGATCGAGGCCTCCGCCTCGCCTGCCTACAAATCCTAAAGGCAAGGTAACGAAGAAAGTTGCATCAAAGAAGTGCAAGTACCCTGATGCAGAGGCCGACAGTTCCAGCTCAGCTCCACCTGCCTCACAGACGGATCCTGCTTGCTAGCTATACTAGAGCGGATGAGACAGGACTAGGCTAGACAGGCTCAGGAGACTGCTGCTATGTTCGCACAGTTCCAGACTCGTCAGGACGAGTTTCAGAGGTAGCAGCAGGCCATCCAGCAGTAGCAGCAGGCTATCTAGCAGCAGCAGGCCATGCATCAGCAGCAGTTACTCATGCAGCAGCAGCTTCTTGGTTTCATGCAGCATGTAGTGACAGCCATTGGGGCTCCACCGCCACAGCCTTCGCCCCAGCTTGGTCAGCATGGTACCACTTCGATGACTCTAGCGATACAGCCCAGTGGGCTTCAGAGTCAGGGACAGCCACCAGAGCCGTTTGCTTCACCGACAGTACAGGTGTCCCAGTGGTTATCCTCGCCAGTGGTAGCCCCGCAATTCACACCATTTCAGACGGGCTTCACACCGAATCAGTCATCCTCGCTATTTGTGCTTGACACGTCAGTCTCCAGAAGTCTTGGAGCATCTTTTAGCGAGTTGACAAGGATGCCTACACCGCCACATATGCATGCCCTAGGTCCTTTTATAGCAGCTCCCGTCGCCGTGACTACTCAGAGGCTCCCTTCTTCTGTCGCATCTTCAGATCCTACGACAGACATACCAGCAGCATCACAGGCTGCACCTGCCCCAGCTCAGACCCAGACCGCTTCAGCGATGCTTCCAGCCATAGAGGGTCAGTCAGTACAGAGCTCAGGGTCAGATGATGATGGCGCCCAGTTCCAGCTTGCTCCTCGTACCTCAGCGCCCGGCTCGTCCGCTGCAGCCCCGTCGACCGACCCTTAGGTTTTGGTGTTTGACGCCAAAGGGGGAGAGGGTTCGAGTATGTAGACTTAGGGGGAACGACTTTTAGGGGGAGACTAGTTAGCTATTAGTCTATTATATACATTTGGAGTTTTATTTGTGTGATCCACTATTACTATTATGCATTCGTGTGTTTACCTTCATGCATACTATTATATCTATGTGATAGTGATATCTATGTGATTGTGATATATGACATGTGTGCTCTACGTGATTGTGATATATGACATGTGTGCTCTCTACTTTGAATTCCTTTATATGTCATATCATGCTCATTTGCTTTTGCTTCCGTGCTTTACTCCGATGCAAATGAGCTTCACCACTTGTACTCATGCTTATTTCATATTTTTTGAGTACATCATGTTGGCTTGGTTCATATAAGCTTGCCTAACCTTTTGTTCTTATTGACAAAAGCTTATATGATCCAAGCATGTTAAAAACCTCAACTCTTTCATATACTCGAGGTGGTATTGTCATCAATCACCAAAAAGGGGGAGATTGAAAGCATCTAGGCCCCTAGTTGGGTTTCGGTGATTAATGACAATACAAGATCACTATGACTAACGTGTGTTTTGCAGAGGCAATTAAGTTAGGTCATAGTAATGGAGATCAATTGGGCAATCAAGGTGGTCATGCCCCTACGATGGAAATCTTTTCGGTTTTCAAAGGATGGACGACAAGGTTAAGGATGACTAGTTCTAAGTGTCGATTGGAGTTGGAGAGACACTTAGAGTAGTTTAGGACTTTATTTTTCCTTTGGCCGTACTATTAAGGGGGGTATGGATGGGTAGCTTGACCTAGATGAGTCTAGTGAGTTAGGTGTGGTGCACACTTGTCAAAACTAGCACTAGGTAGCTCCACAACAGCCCTATGATCCTATGGAGCAAACTTCATTCACATATGATCGAGAGTTGGAAGTGAATGGAGGGTCAAATGCTGACCGGACGCTGGCTACAGGGTCCGGTCAGTTCATTTGATCAAGGAGATTGTGTCTGGCGCGACCGGACGCTGAGAGGTCAGTGACCGGACGCTGAGGGCCAGCGTCCGGTCGACTCCAGTAAGGTTCCAGAAGAGAAAATCTACGATCGGACCCTGGGGGGTCAGCGTCCGGTCGAGTACAGTAAGGTTCTAGTGAGGGTTAAATGCGACCGGACGCGTCCGGTCAGTGATGATCGGACGCTGCCAGCGTCCGGTCAACACTTAAACACTGGTGTGCAGGTTGAACTGACCGGAGCGTCCGGTCAACATGACCGGAGCGTTCGGTCACCCCGCAGAGGCACATAACGGTTTGTTTTTCAGCCCTTGTTATAAATAGAAGCTTCACTCGTGTGTGGAGTCACTTTTGCTCATTCCAACAGCTGAGAAACACGTTTGTGAGTGCTAAGAAGAGCATGGTCCTAGTGAGGTGATTGAGATTTGAGAATCCAAGAGAGTAGCCTCATTAGTGAATCAAGAGTAGCAAAGTGTGCATCCACCATTCTCATTAGGCTTCGCGTGGTCAAGTGAGAGTTCGTGCTTGTTACTCTTGGTGATCGCCATCACCTAGATGGCTTGGTGGTGATTGAGAGCTTGGTGATCACCCGACGGAGCTTGTGGGTGACCCAACTCAAGTTGTGAGCGGTTGTGGGTGATTCACCGCGACGGAGTGTCGAAGAATCAACCCGTAGAGAGCACTTGATCCTTGCGCGGATCAAGGGGGAGTTACACCCTTGCGCGGGTGCTCCGACGAGGACTAGTGGGGAGTGGCGACTCTCCGATACCTCGGCAAAACATCGCCGTGTTCCTCTCTCTCTATTTACTTTGAGCATTTACTTTGACCAATTCAATACTTGTTTTTACATTTATAGAATTGTCATGCTAGAGTAAGTTTGGAACATAGGTTGCAAGTCATTTGTGCATTAGATTAATAGAAACACTTTTCTAGGCACAAGGGGTTAATTGGGCTAACCGTATGACTTGTTTATTGCGAAGAAATTTAGAATTAGCCCAATTCACTCCTCCTCTTAGGCATCTTGATCCTTTCACAGTCCTAGTCCTACCCGTAGCCCGCGAGTGTGGATGACGGATGGATGGACGAACGGACGCCGTGTCATCGGGCGCAGGCAGAGGCCGGAACCCGGAAGTGTTCGCGGCAACCTGCCTGTACGGACAGGCTGAGCGGCCTCGTCATGCCTTGCCGCTCTCAAACTTTCGCTGCAACTGCGCTCTCCGCCGCCCTCGCTACCTCGAAGACACCTTTCTTTTTGCCGCTACTTCAACTACCCTCCTTTTGCTGTCGCCGTCGTCTTCGCCTCCACCCTTCACCACCAGGAGCGGAGATCCACCTGATGACCCGAACTTGGACTGATTGTTCCCTTGCTCGTCGGTGAGGTAGCCTGGTCTGCCTGGATGGGTTGATCCCTCCGCCCTGAGGAACACGAATCTCCCTCTACGATAAAGACATCTCAATCCGTCTAGCTAGTTGTGTTGGCGTCCTGATAGCGGCAGGAAGGTTAAGCTAAGGGGCCGAGGCCATGGCGGTGGAGTTGGGGCAGCAGACCGTGGAGCTGGGCGCGATGGTCCAGCTCGCGGCCGAGGAGTCGTACCTGGCGCTGCGGGAGCTCGTGGAGAGGTCGCGGGCCGAGGCGGAAGCGGAGGCGCAAGGGAAGGAGGTCGTGCGGCTAAGGTCGGACACCGAGAAGAAGATCGACCTGCTCAAGTTCGTCGACCGCACGCGGCAGCGCATGCTCCGGCTCCATGTCCTTGCCGAGTGGATGGGCCGGGGCTAGAGCTTCTTCATGCCCGAGACAAGGCGCTGAGCAGCGATGAGCCAGACGTGCCCACGTCCACGCCGAGGCGTGGATGCCAAGTTGCAGCGGCGGCACGTGAGCAGGGCGACGACGCTCGAGCAGCACGACGCCGTGACGCGCGAGTAGCACAGCTGGCCGGTTGCCGGCGAGCCATGGCCGTGAGGATGACGCGTGGGCCCCACATGTCACTGAGATGGAGGCTACGTGTCAAAACCGCTCAACGTCGGTCAAAACAGCCTTGCTCCCGCTCAGGTGCTAAAAGTGAACGGTTTTAACAGTTGGGGTACCGGTATTAGACGGTTTTGTAGTTGAGGGTTAAAATTAGACCGACACAATAGTTGAGGGGCCAAAAATGGACTTAATCCTTAAAAAAATCCAGAAGCCTTCAAACAAGTTCAGAAGTCAGAAGAAACATGCCTTGAGAGCACCGATGGAGTTTGATACAGCATGCGGTCCAACTGATGGAGTTTGAAAATGGTTAAACAAAAAACCGTTGAAATACTATCGCCTTGTTCGCATGATCGTTTATGTGGTTTATAAGCCGGCTGATACTGTTTTGTTGTGAGAAAAAAATACTGTATCATGGCTGATACGATGAAACGAACATGACCATAGTAGTAGTAGTGCATAATAAAGATTAAAGAAGTAGTAGTTGCTGCCGGCCCAAATTCCCAATCCTATGAATCCCACGAATGGAGGAATTTGAAGTCCGAACCCGAGCTAAACAACACATTCAGACTGGAGCTGAATCGGTTAGGTAGGACCCCACATGGCAGGCAGCAGAGCACCGACGTGGGTCGTTGATTTGGCGCGCGTTCGCGCGCCCCCACCCCGCTTCCTCTTCTCCCCCTTCCCGGCCGGCGTCCTCCCCCTGCCAGACCACCAATCTCCGAGCATTCAAATAACCATGCCAGGGCAGCTGGCGTTTCCATGGGCGCCATCCCAATCCCAGGTCCATTTTGCTTCCTTCCGTTTTCATCCTCCTCTTGGACTTGGCCTCTCTCGACTTGCTACAACCAAACACTCCCGATTACTCGTCTGTCTCGTCTGGAGTGAAGGCGGCGTCTTCTCTCGCCCAAGTCAGATGATGAACAAAAGGTGATCGATCGATCATATCACTCACCATTTCATTCTCTCTTTTTTATATTTATTTGTTTATTTATTATGCAAAAAAAAAAACAGATTCAGAAATACAAGCCACTAATATCGGCTATCCTAGTTGCCATTTCGAACTGATCTGCTGCTGCACTCATGCTTTCTTTCTTTTTTGAATGAATATTCATGCTTTCTATCTCACAGCTAGCATGCATACCAACTTGGCATCATGTCCATATTCTTCGCCACTTTCCTTTTCCTTGTAAATTCCATCATTTGATTTATCGCATGCCTGTTTCGCCTTGCTACGGCTATTGCTCACGCCAAAAGTTTCCATCGGCAAAACCGGACTCTGCCGATCGCCATAACAGCAGCCAGAGCACAACCATTTTGAACTTTGAAAACAAGACCAGCAGGACCAGGGCAATTTAAACGAGTACCGACGCCGCCATGGCGTCCAAGGGGATCCTCAAGAACAACGGCTCCAGCCGCATGCCGCCGCAGGGCGCCGGCAGCAAGTCGCCCACCGCGCCCACGTCGGCGCCCACGGTCGTCTTCGGCCGCCGGACCGACTCTGGGCGCTTCATCAGCTACTCGCGCGACGACCTCGACTCGGAGATCAGCAGCGTCGACTTCCAGGACTATCACGTCCACATCCCCATGACGCCCGACAACCAGCCCATGGACGACGACGACGACGGCGCGGCCAGGGCCGAGGAGCGCTACGTCTGCGGCTCGCTCTTCACCGGCGGCTTCAACAGCGTCACCCGCGCGCACGTCATGGACAACAAGCCCGACGACGCAGCCGCCGGGCACCGCAAGGGACCCAGCGCGTGCATGGTCGACGGGTGCGACGCCAGGTCCATGCGCGACGCCCGCGGCGACGATGTCCTCCCCTGCGAGTGCGACTTCAGGATCTGCGTCGACTGCTTCACCGACGCCGTCAAGGACGGCGGCGGCGCCTGCCCAGGTTGCAAGGAGCCTTACAAGAACACCGAGTGGGAGGACCTTGCCGCCGCCGGCGCGGCCGAGGCCACGCGGGCGCTCTCGCTGCCCCACGGGCCTGCGGGCACCAACGGCCACAAGATGGAGAGGCGCCTGTCGCTGGTCAAGCAGACCAACGTCAACCAGTCCGGCGAGTTCGATCATAACCGCTGGCTCTTCGAGACCAAGGGCACCTATGGCTATGGTAACGCCATCTGGCCCCAGGATGGCACAGACGACGACACCGACTGCGGCGCCCCAGCTCGACCTGGGCACCCCAAGGAGCTCTTGACCAAACCGTGGCGCCCGCTGACCCGCAAGCTCAGGATTCCAGCTGCCGTCATCAGTCCTTACAGGTTCCGTCTTCAACTTCATCAATCAGTCATGCATTTACCTTACTCGCAAAAGCCAACTGTTTTCTTTACCTGAAACAATGCAGCGTACCATACATAAATACATGGTTACCAATAAATTATTATCTTAACTAAGAAATAGAACAGTGCAAGTGCTGTAGCATGCAAATCCACCATGGTCAAAAAAGAAGAAGAAAAAGAAGGGAACAGCTGAGCCATTTTGCATGAAACCTTTGCACCCACGTCACGCCGAAAATAAACTAGTAGTTATTTCTACTTTAATACTATGCACCTATGGTAATACTAAAATAACTTTGAGAAAAAATAGTGATTTGTGCTCTGCTACATTGCCACTTTCATGTGCCGTCTCCTTCGTCTTGCTGTTCACATTTTGTTCCTCCCATCCAGGCTCCTCGTCCTGATCCGATTGGTCGCACTGGCCTTCTTCCTCATGTGGCGTATCAAGCACCAAAATGAGGATGCTATCTGGCTCTGGGGAATGTCAATTGTCTGCGAGCTCTGGTTTGCTTTCTCATGGGTACTGGACCAGCTTCCAAAGCTGTGCCCCATCAACCGTGCAACAGACCTCTCTGTGCTCAAGGAAAAGTTTGAGATGCCCACACCTAACAATCCAACAGGCAAATCCGATCTCCCTGGAATTGACATCTTTGTGTCAACTGCTGATCCAGAGAAGGAACCAGTCCTGGTCACTGCAAACACAATTCTCTCCATTCTCGCGGCTGACTACCCTGTTGAGAAGCTTGCATGTTATCTGTCAGATGATGGAGGGGCACTGCTCACCTTCGAAGCAATGGCTGAAGCAGCGAGCTTTGCCAATCTTTGGGTGCCATTCTGCAGGAAGCATGATATTGAACCCAGGAACCCTGACAGCTACTTCAACCTCAAGAGAGATCCCTTCAAGAACAAGGTGAAGCCAGACTTTGTCAAGGACAGAAGGCGCATTAAGCGTGAATATGACGAGTTCAAGGTCCGTGTTAATGGCTTGCCAGATGCCATCCGCCGCCGCTCTGATGCATACCATGCCCGTGAAGAGATCCAGGCAATGAATCTTCAGAGGGAAAAAATGAAGGGTGGTGGTGGTGAACCGTTTGAGCCAGTGAAGATTCCCAAGGCAACATGGATGGCTGATGGCACTCACTGGCCCGGTACCTGGCTCCAACCTTCACAGGATCATGCTCGAGGCGATCACGCAGGAATCATACAGGTGCCACTTCTATCTCAATCATGTATCACCATTCACCACCATCTATCTCAATCATGTATCTGGTCTCGAACTGTACTAACATATGCATTCTTCTGTGCCTCAGGTTATGCTGAAACCACCAAGTGACATGCCGATGTACGGGAACATCAATGAAAAGACACCTCTTGACTTTGCAGGAGTGGATACACGGCTTCCAATGCTGGTGTATGTGTCAAGAGAGAAGCGCCCAGGATATGATCACAATAAGAAAGCAGGTGCTATGAATGCATTAGTCCGTGCATCAGCAATCATGTCCAATGGTCCATTCATTCTTAATCTGGACTGTGATCACTATATCTACAACTCAAAGGCCTTAAGGGAGGGCATGTGTTTCATGATGGACCGTGGCGGTGACCGCCTCTGCTATGTGCAGTTCCCACAGCGATTTGAAGGTATCGACCCTTCTGATCGTTATGCCAATCACAATACAGTTTTCTTTGATGTCAATATGCGTGCACTTGATGGTCTTCAAGGACCAGTGTACGTTGGTACTGGATGCCTCTTCCGTCGAATTGCCCTTTATGGCTTTGACCCACCTCGTTCCAAGGATCACAGCCCAGGATTCTGTAGTTGCTGTCTCCCACGCCGCCGTAAGGCATCAGCTTCCAATGCTAACCCCGAGGAGACCATGGCTCTTCGCATGGGTGATTTTGATGGAGACAGCATGAACCTTGCAACATTCCCAAAGAAGTTTGGAAACTCAAACTTTCTAATTGACTCCATTCCAGTAGCAGAGTTCCAGGGTAGACCCTTGGCTGACCATCCATCTGTGAAGAATGGGCGTCCACCTGGTGCTCTAACAATCCCTCGTGAAATGCTAGATGCATCCATTGTAGCAGAAGCAATCAGTGTGATCTCATGTTGGTATGAGGAGAAGACAGAATGGGGCATACGGGTGGGGTGGATCTATGGGTCTGTCACTGAGGATGTTGTGACAGGGTATCGCATGCACAATCGTGGATGGAAGTCAGTATACTGTGTCACACAGCGTGATGCCTTCCGTGGCACTGCTCCTATCAACCTTACCGATCGGCTTCACCAGGTGCTTCGATGGGCCACTGGTTCGGTTGAAATCTTCTTCTCCCGCAACAATGCATTGTTTGCCAGCTCCAAGATGAAGGTTTGCACTATTTGCCTCTCAAGTATTGTTATCCCTGATTAATGTAATGCAGATTTTTTCATCTGAAAGAATGACAAATTTTCTATACGTGAACAGGTGCTCCAAAGGATTGCATACCTTAATGTTGGTATCTATCCCTTCACATCCATCTTCCTCATTGTCTACTGTTTCCTTCCAGCACTCTCCCTCTTCTCAGGACAGTTCATTGTGCAAACGCTCAACGTTACCTTCCTGACATACCTACTTATCATCACCATCACTCTTTGCCTCTTGGCCATGTTGGAGATCAAGTGGTCTGGCATTGCTCTTGAGGAGTGGTGGCGAAATGAACAATTCTGGCTCATTGGTGGAACTAGTGCCCACCTGGCTGCTGTGCTGCAGGGTCTTCTAAAAGTGATTGCAGGGATTGAGATCTCATTTACACTCACTTCAAAACAAGTGGGTGATGATGTAGATGATGAATTTGCAGAACTGTACATAGTGAAATGGACATCATTAATGATACCACCGCTCACCATCATCATGATCAACCTTGTTGCCATTGCTGTTGGCTTCAGCCGGACGATTTACAGCACAATCCCACAATGGAGCAAGCTGCTTGGGGGAGTGTTTTTCAGCTTTTGGGTGCTAGCTCATTTGTATCCATTTGCAAAGGGGCTCATGGGAAGGAGAGGAAGGACACCCACTATTGTGTATGTCTGGTCTGGACTCGTCTCCATCACCATCTCATTGCTCTGGATTGCAATCAAACCTCCATCACAAGCTGCCAACTCGCAATTCGGTGGGTCATTTTCTTTCCCTTGATCCAGTATGTTCAAACCTATAGGTCTTACTGGATGGGTCAGAAAAATTACAGGAAGCAACAAGAAATTCAGGTTTTGCAGCATACCAAAAGAATGCCCTGTGGTTTAGACAACAGGTTACTGTGCAGCTCAGTTTCATTACAAAGTGAAGGACATAGGATATATCTATTGTAGCAAGCACATTAAAAGGTGGAACCACTGTTTTGATTCTTTCTTTCTTTTTATTTCTTTAGAGCTCGCACTCATTTGAATCATTGCCTTAAAAGGTGTAATATGTTGTTAGCATGTTTATAATGCTACTTTTAAAAGTTTTCCCAATCTGCGGTCATATCTGTGGTTTTTAAATAGAGCGATTGAGGCATAAACTAAGCAATTAACTAGTAGCAGTCATTTGAAAAAAAGGGCATACCCAGCAGAGAGCTCCGTCTGTGTGTGCGGGGGTCTGGGGAGGAAGGGGTGTCAGTGGCAAGCCTTACCCTCGCATACAATGCTGATCGTTGTTCTCTACTGAGGCAAAGTGTTTGCCACATTCTCAAGAAAACATTAATAGCAAACTATTTCAAGGTTACAGTTCTTCAGTGAAAGCCGTGAGATATCTAAAGCATACCTGCACATTCTCTCAGATCAAGTGAAAGGCCATGTTGCAAAATCATTTCAAGTGTATGAACCCCTTAATCTAGACTGCAGTCCACTGAAAGATCCAATATTTATAGTACCAGGCCACTTTATTTCCTGCACAAGGTAATATTGTCCAGATGAATCTTTTTCACTGCAGTATGTCCACCAACCTGAATCAGTGTGAAACCAAAGAATCAGCAACAGCTACATCCAATTACTATTTGAATCATGAACCAATAAACCAGAGACAAAATACTCTGGCAAAGATAAGAGAACACAGGTTCAATTCGTTATTACAGAGTCAGTATTTCAGCAAGAATTAACCTGAACTAAGCTGACTTCTAAAATCTCATTGTAGAATCAACCAACTCAAGAACTGCAGTTTAATATACACCACCTAGACAAGGCCAGCTGCCTAAACTAGCTGTGGTATTTGACTTCACTTCCCAAGTAATTAATTAATGGATTCCTTCTATATAATAATAGTGCAAAGTATAACAGTTTAGATAGGTTTACTGAATCATTTTCACCTGAAGCACTGAAACAATAGTAATGGACGGTGTACCTTGGATGATCAAAATTAAATTGAGAAACAGTCACAACAATCAGTAATTAATACAAAGCAAAATCAGGATTTAATTGTATGTTTACTTCATGGGCTTGGCAAGTACTTCCCTCTGTCCTGAATACAAGGTATCTAAGGAATTTTAGGACCAATAAGAAGTCTGGCAAAAGACTAACTTGCAAATCAATACTTAGATAATTTGGTTGTCAGCTTGCTTAATTTTCTAGTAACAAATAGTTTAAAAAATGCATGCATGCATGTCATACCAATCACAGAAGTCATTTTGCGCAAGATGGTGCTTAAAGGCATGCATGGATGTGTTTAAAAGGCATGCATGCATGGATGAGGTTGAGCAATCCAGAAACTTTATAATTTGGGACAAATTTTGAACCTTCAATACCTTGTATTTCAGGACGGAGGGAGCATAGCAGAATATGAATGGATAGCATAATCAACTACTTAGTGTATATGTTTTCATTCCTGTTTTTAGTTTCCAAGAACAGCTACATTTATAACAATAGCATGAATCCACCTTATGATTCTATAGATACGTGGCTAGAGCTATTTCTTGTGTAGCTATTTCTTGTGTGGTGTAAAGTATTGTCATTGTTGGATATTTACCATGTGCCACACCACCATGCCTAAGGTTTTGTTCTGCATATGCTGCTTGAAGTTAAGCAGATTCTGTATATAAACATTAAATTAAATACTTGATACTATAAGTTTAAGAAAAAAAAGGAGACAGGTGTCAAAACAGCAGAACACTTAAGAAACTCAAATCTCTGAGATAAACTATTTAAGAATTATGATAGCTACTGTTGGATAACACAAAAAACGAGGTGCAGCACCTTTTTTTAGGGCAGTATAGCACCTACTGAATGCAGAAAGTCATTGAGGATTCATCATTCCTTAGAACGGCATATTTTAAGTTTATGCAGCTGTGCATGACCAACTGTAGTTGGAGAGATATGTTTTTTCAGTTGACATAATATGGCCTATGAAGCTGAGCATACAAGGAAATTACTGGACGAGTCTGACCCATCGCTTTCAACAGTGGGAGTGGTATTATCCACCAAAACAGATTTATAGACAGTGGACTGAGAAAGTAACGAACAAGTTTTGGTACTAGGCTTCATGCCTAGATTTAGCATGTCTCTGATCAATGCAACAGCTGAGTCGATGCGCTGTGACTTAATTAGGAGCACAGCTACTGTGTTGAATGATATACTGTCCATTTTAACACCAGCACATTCCATTTCTGTTAACAACTGCTTGACAGCATGCAGATCCCTGGTCCTACAAAGTCCACGAAGCATCACATTGTATGTACAAGTGTTGGGTGCTAATCCTGATTTTTTCATCTGGTCAAACAACCTGAAAGCCTCTTCCACCAGATGCACACAGAAAAGACCATGTAAAACCACAGTGTAGCACACAGAATCAACAGCATATTTTTTCTGTACAGCCTCTCTTAAAATCCTCAAGGCCGCAAGGCTCTGGCCCTGTCTAACAAGGCCACAGAGGATTGCCGCATGAACATAGGCATTCGATTCAGGAGCACTTGCAATGATATTGTGGTAGACATCGATTGCATGGTTTACCCTTCCTAACTGGCACAAACTATCCAGTAACCCGACATGAGTGTAGCTGTCCGGGCTGGTGCACGTCTCAATTCTATCAATGTGGAACTGGATGGCTTCAGATGGAAAACCTGACTTGCACAGAGCACTCAACACAGAATTACAGGCCACAAGATCAAGAGAGATATCGGAGCGTACAATCAACCTGTGAAGAAGGCCCATATTCTGTGAAAACTGTAATACCCGAGCTAAAGTCGATAAAGTGTATGCATCAGACTTTATCTGACTGCCATGAATATGCATGTAAATATTCAGGGCCTCATTGTATCTTCTCTCCTTTGCCATGCTATCCATCAGAACATTATACAAAACAATGTCTGGGCTGCAGCTGGCGGACATCATTGATCCCAAAAGCTCACTGGCCTTTTCATGCCTACCAGCTCGCAAGAATCCTCTGACAAGTGGAGTGTAGGTGACCACTGACGGAGAACAACCAGAATCCACCATCTTTGCCAGCATATTACAAGCCTCCTCTAGTCGCCCCTCACGACACAGACGAGCGATCAAACATGTCCACATGGCTGAGGTGAGCTTGCAACCCGAGACAAGCACGAAAGAAAGCAGCTGCAGAAGCTCAGACATAGTTCCAGCCTTACTGCAGCAGGCAAAAAACGAAGTGAGAGAAGCTGCACTCGGGAGAAACCCCAGCTGTAGCATTTCAATAAAACAACTCCGGGCGCCTGACCAGGCCCCAGCCCTGCAGAGATGAGTGAGCACAATGGCGTAGGTGAGGTAATTGGGTGCCGGGTAGTACTGCAACGTGTGTCGCGCTGCGTCGAGATGGCCTGTCCTGAGCAGGACGTCGAGGACGACATTCCAGGCGAAGGCATTGGGTTGGAATCCCCAGAGGCGCATTTGATCGAACAGATCGAGCACGATAGGGTAGAGGCCCCCGCGCCAGTAGAGCCTGAGCAGGAGCAGGAAAGTCTGGGGCTTGACGGGCACGCCGAGGGCCTGGAGCTCGCGGATAAGCTCGTTGGCAGTGCCGAGGCGGGAGGCGAGGCGGGAGGCGGCGGGGAGGAGGCGGTCGAAGGAGGAGGGCGGGTGGAAATAGTCGGGGCGGCGGGCACACCACAGGAAGAAGGAGAGCGTGAGGCCGTCTGAGGGGCAGCGAGCGACGGCGGCTTCGACGACCTGCGGCGTTGGCAGCTCCGGCGGAGGCTGAGGCTGGGGCTTGGAAGCGAAGAAGGCGGCTGCGAGCGCGGCAGGGAGCGGCGCCGTCCTCCTGCGCGCGCCGTGGAGCATGGAAGCAAATGAGAGGGTACGGAGGCGTCGTCGCTAGCATCGCAAGCGCAGACGACACGCGGGAGGGAAGTAGGGAACACAAGCAACGGCGCGGCGCTCAAACGCCGCCGGTTGGCTGCCGCACGGCGGCGGCGTGTCGGCTCGCTGAATGAAGCTCGCCTTCAGGCTTCAGCTGGCGGTAGCCATGAACGTGCGGCCCAGCCTGAGCCCATGTCCACGTCCACGTCCACGTCCACGTCCACGTCCTACAAATGGAAAAGTTCTGCTCTCAACTCTCTTATGAGTTCTATCTGAATTTTTAGACTTGATTTGCCTCCTAAACGATTTTGAAAGTGGGACCATATCAACCATCCTACATGACGCCATGTCACTCAACGAGATAGATAAGTCGGACCGGGAGGTCAATTAGACTGTACCAAAAAAATCTGGAATAAATATGTATTTAAAAATACTAAAATCTGATTTATATTTATTTTTACTTAGAAAAAACCTAAATCATGCTCATACAAAATTTATGAAATATTTTTTTCAAAAAATTATCTAAATATTTAATCTAGAATAAATATGGGTTTTAAAATACTAAAAAGCTGATTTAATATTAGAAAATTTGTTTTTAACTTGGAAGAATATGAAGCCAGATTCATATTTTTCCTAAAATCATGCTCTATATTAGGAAACACATGAAGTTCATCATGATTGAGCCCGTCTAAACTAGTTTCCTGCTCGATCATGCCTCCTGGTGCGTGGGTAAACCTACGACGACGGCAACCTACAAGGAAGTGCTCACGTCCATCCGGATGTTTGTCGGCCATGTCGCAGAAGTCAGTTTGGGAGACTAAGAAGTCGTACGTTGGTTGCTGCTGATGACCAATGAGCCTTCACATGTCATCATCGTGATGTCTCTTGAAGAAGGAAGTGCTTCTACAAAGTTAATGCGCAATCAGAATTTGAATTCATATTTTATTTGGAATTCTTTGTTTATGTCTCTTGAAGAAAATGTTTTTTTTTTGTTTGCTTGGCGGGTTGCAAGGTGATCCATGCTGTGGTCTGCAAGGATTTGACTTGGTCCGTATCCTCATTTCAAAGTTTAGGAGACCACTCTTAGACTTAAATAATTCTAAGCAAGGACAAAAAGGTGGAGCATGATTTTAGAGAAAATATGAAACTGGCCTCATAGATGACTTTCTAGTATTAAATTAGATTTTTAGTATTTTTAAATGCATATTTATTCTAGAAAGGTATTGAGATATTTTTTGAAGAATATTTCTATAATTTTTATAAAGTCTAATTGATCTCCCTGAACTACTACAAAAGTTGATTTACCTACCTCGTACTGATGTGGTACCACTTAGGGCAATTGACCTGGTGTCATGTAAGTCAAAACCGCAAAACTGCTTAGGAAGATAAATTGAGCAATTTCAAGAGTCGAGGGAGTGCAAAAATTTGGTTTTCTAGTAAGAGAGACAAACTGAACTCACACAATCTAGTATTATTTATTAGACATACATGTTTTCTCAAACCAAAAAAATAACGACTCAAGAATGAGATGTGTAGTTATTTTAATACAAAGGAGTACTCCCTCTGTCCCGTTTTCAGTGTCGTTTTAGCATTCAATGAGGTGCAGTGAAGATTCTTTGAACTAGGATGGTGCCGGTGTCCGGATACATGAATGAATTTATGAACTTAGACACTTCGTGCCCGTGCCAGAACGACTCTGAAAAGGGGATAGAGGGAGTAGATATGTAGGGCCATTTATTCTGTATTTTTATTAAAATGCAAATCAATTGCCCCAAATATCCTTCTACATGTTTGAAGCTAGACCAACACTCCCTCCAATCAAATTTATAAAAACACATACATATTAAGGTTCAAACTTTATAATTTTATGTTTAACAAATAATTTAACATAAATTTATAACTATTGTAATACAAACTTGGCTTATGCTTATGCTTATGCTGATTTGTTATAAGATAGAAATACTGATCGTTCGCTAAAAGTAGTGCTGTAGAACATGACCTTAATACGGTTAGATTTATATCAACTAATAATCATAATATAATATAAAATAAAATAAATAGTATTTAAAATAAAATGTGTCAAACTGTGTCATGTGAACTAGATCGGATGTTTAAACACATACATAGAGTATTAAATATAGACCAATTACAAAACTAAATACACAGATTGAGACTAATTTATGAGCTGAATTTTTAAGCTTAATTAGTTCATGATTTGACAATATGGTGCTACATTAAATATATACTAATGACGGATTAATTTGGTTTAATAAATTTGTCTCCTGGACTACTGCGGACTTCTATAATTTATTTTATTATTACTATCCAACCACTCGATGTAACATCCCCACGTGACATCTGATATGACATCTCTAAACTTTAGCGAATTCAAACCCCTGGTAGATTTTAGCTAGCGGATACAGGTATGGGTTGGCACTATCCAACAGCTTTATCGACGGCAGATAAAGTTAATAACCCAACTGCTTATCGCAATGCAACATACAAAGGTCACATTGCCATCCGAGACCACAACGCGATGGCAGAGAATAAGAATAGGTTAATGATGACAAACGACTTATCGCAATGCAACATGCAAACATCAGGCACAACTCAAGTTCCAGCAAGATTCTCCTGCATCCATGTCCAACAGAGTATAAACTTGGTTACAAATTAAATTCAACTGGGAAAACTACAGTAACACCCTACTAGTATGAAATTTTCAATCCATTGGGTCCCGTCTTCGTGACACTGCTTGAAGTTCTAACCATCCATGTCCAGAGGACATAAAAAAAAGAAATTACAGGCCCCGATCAGTAGGACACAGGCAGACAAACGCTCAGGGCAGCAGGTTTCATTATCCAGAAAATGACTACATGTGTCACACAAAGCATCTCTCATTTTGCAATGAGACCTTGCTGACCAAGCCTCTCGCGGAAGTGTAACAGCTGCGAAATTACGCAGCAACAAGATCAGGGGTTTCTGCCTCAACTGAAAGCAATGTGGTATGGACCTTTCCAACCCAGGCATCCAGGCGGTCGCGCAAAGCCTTAACCTGTGGAATTCCAAGCACTCTGGGCTGGACCCACGAGACGTGAACTGTACTGTCCACTTCATCAATTATTCCCTCAATAAGATGAACCTGCATTTGAAAACAAAGCAGAAATGTTACAAATGGATTGCCAGACGTAAGGCAGTCAAATGAAACAATGGAAACACAAACACGTCAAAACCCAAGACTCCAGTGATACTTCAACAACTAAATAAAAAGAGCTCCACTTGTGCAAGAATGAGCTGATAGCAGTGAGACTAAAAACAGCTTATCTTACAAAGTAGTGAAACTAATAAATTCTTATCTTACATTAGGCTAAGAAGATGGGAACTATCAATGAAATATTACTACGGTCGATGGCTTGAAGGAAAGCATAGTTGCAATGGACACAAACACTAAAGTAGTAAAACAAGGCAACAAACATGTCTGCGGAGATAGACAAACATCCCAATAAAGCATTCATAAATGTGCAGTACAATGTGATGGCGACAAGACTAGTCGATTTCCCAAGAAATGAGATAATTCAAATAATGAAGTTTCCATTGAAAATATGATGACAAACAAGGAACAGCACAAGTGAAAAGGGAGGCCATGACAATAATATCTTGTGCTAAAAAGAATGTCAATCAAGTTACCGAGAGGCTCTTCATAAGAAGATATTCCACGTCACTGATTGAAAGTTTAGTCCGCTCAGCAATAACACTTAATGGAATAGTTCTATCTTCAGATGGCCGGCTGAAAATGAAGTCAAATAACATGTCAAAGGAAAAGAAAATGGAGGTGACCTTAGAAAAGAAGGATTCCACAAATATTACCTAAAGATTATCTCCATCAGACAAAGAATATTGATTTTCTCAAGCAGCTTCCGCTCATTCTGCACCAAAGCTGGTTGTGCGGTAAGAGCAGCATTGTGAACCCTGCAAAGTTCTTGGTAGAGAGCAAGGTTGCCGGTGTTGAATGCTTGTAACATATGATAAACCCACTCCACCTTGGTTCCAATAAGACTATTGATCTAAGGGTACAGATATAAATCTAACTTTTAGATCAAAGAAGTATCAAATCACAAAAAATACTCTAGTTATGATTTAATTAAAAGGCTTGTCTAACACTGAAACAGGATAGTCTATCCAAACTAATTTTGTCTAGATGATTTACTGTACAATCTTCAATGTCAACCAAAGAAAATGTAACTAAATTACTCTGATGACAAATACTGGTACGTTACAAGCGGCTATAGTAAGTCCATCAGTATTACATTTTATTGTCCAACCAATAACCGTGCAGATAAACATAAACTTATGCACACTTGACACTAATAATTTAATAATTATGCCACTGATATTTGAGTACAATATAATTATAACTATAAAGCCATAAAAGAACTAAATAAATTAGCAAGTGGAATGGATACCATCAAAAGGAAACTACAATACACAAAAATTATGGATGATAACAGAGAAGTCATGCACAACCAATATATTACTATAAAGCCACAAAAGAGCTAATGAAGTTAGCAAGTGGAATGGGTACAATCATACAATAAAAAAAATACAATTACACAAAAAATTAAGGATGATAACAGAGGAAGTCATGCACAACCAAAGAATTACTTACAATCGGGTGAGCTAACAACTCTCCAAAGTTGTAAATGTTATCACCCAGCAAGGCTGCTAGAGAAAGATCAAAAGCCAAGTCCTGACAAGATAGAAAATAGTCAATAAATCAGACAAACATTTAAACTGAAGTTTTGTTTTACAGTTCAAATGTTATTGATGATGAAACATACTAGCTTGAATGACTCAGATAGAGACTCCACAGTTGTGTAGGCCAGATAGAGAAGAGCGTTCTTATAGAACTCCGCAAATTCTTGGCGGGCCTTGTGGTATTGAGATGATATCCAGTAAAAGCTAGCATGAACTGTGGGATCAACATCAGTCATACTATCGAGAGTGGTTTTCCCATCCTCCAACAAATTCTTGCACTCTTTTTGGTTTCCTTTCTCAAGATTAATAGTTGCAATTTGCATCTTCACATAGAGAATTGGTTCATTAATCCGCGACTCTCTTGTCTCACGCAGCTTTGTGATCACCCCCTCTAAGAAAGTAATTGCAGCATCCTTATCAGGGTACTGGCAAGAAGCTATCACCGCAAAATGGGCAAGCTTGAGCAGATTAATCTTGGTCTCAAAGTCGGTGATGAAATTGTTGTAGAGCTGAATGATAGTGTCTCCGGTCTGTAGAAGAAAAGGTGGCATTAGAATCATAAAAAACAAAAGGGTACAAAAATTGCAGCAGGTGAAATGACGTGGAACAATATACATTTGGCGAACTTTCAATCATCATAGGTAGTCAAACCACCAACAAGAGTAAGTAATACGTATAAACAGCCAGAATGATCAGCATGCCCACTAGAAGACAAAGAAACTCTTGATAAAACAAATAGGTACATGAGAAATCAATAATTAGGTTAGGTAGTTTATTAAAAAAGGCAATGAACAATTGAAAGAAGCAACTCAGCCTGCTCTGCTTTTCCTTCGACATCATTGTTCTTCAGCAATTGCACATACATCCAGCATCTAAGTTTAGTTCAGTGGAAATTCATGTAATATGTGTGATAGATATCAATTGTAGCATTCAAATGAGGGTAACCAGAACAACTCCTAGATAATTTTTTGTATCCAATTCAATTATGTTTGACTAAAGCAAACTGGAGCTGCAGAAAGGATACTATAACTTTTTGTATCCAATTCAATTATGTTTGACTAAAGCAAACTGGAGCTGCAGAGAGGATACTCGAACAACATGCATAAAGTTTTATCGATCCAAGACGCAAGCTGGTGAAGTTCACAGTACACCAGAATTGAATTGAGAACCACGAGCAACAAAGAATTGACCAAATACTGGAGACTTGTATTCAATTTCCCCACATAGGCAACTCCTAATGATTAGGCTGGCAACAATTATCCAGTAACAACTCTTAAAACTTACTAAAGCATGGGAGGTCTAGGAGGTGGGGTGGGTGCGAGATCCGCCTTATGAACGAAGGCATATGTAATCCATCTGTCAAGCCTTAACTAACCCTAAAATGAGGAAGGCGGCGGGGCAAAGAGAGGAGGATGAAAAGGAAGCGAACCTGTGCGGCCTGGAGCTGTAGGAATTGGTCGAGCTTGAGGGTGAGCTGGTGCCATAGCTTCCGCTGGTAGAGGTCGGCGAGGGAGGCGTACCAGTCGGCGAGGTCCGGGCGCGCCTGCCGCTGCGCCTCCACGTACTGCAGCGCCATCGCAACGCCAACTCCGGTTCCCGTCCCGAGCAAGCAGCTGTTGGTCGGTAGGGTTTGAGAGAAGATCTGCTACGGCGACTGCGACTGCGACTGCGGCTGCGAGGGAGACGACTCAGAGAGAGAGGAGGGTAACAACCACCAGCAACAGCAATGCCAAAATAAAACCCTAGCGGTGGCGGAGGTGTGGCAGAAGAGAAACTTGCCGTGAGACGGAAGGGAAGGATCCGGATCGGTCGACTAGTAGATCTATCTCTCTCCACAGGTCTGGACTCGGCTGCAAGTGCAAGGAAGAGAAGAGAAGCCCGACGGCTGCGACGGGGAGACGATAGTCGGAGCCTTCCTGCGGACTGCCCAATGCCAATACGATACGTGCGTGCGGCGGCGGCCCATCCAGCTACAAGATCAAACTCGGCCCATGGGCCTAATATCCATCTCCGCCACGCTGTTGCATGTATGACCGGGCCTGCCGTATGATTTAGGGCGTTGATTTGTTGAAATCATCTAGCAAAATTCAATTTTCGCAAAAACAAAATCTAGCAAAAAAGTGAATAAAAATTTTCAAAAATATCCTATGGCGAGTCCTGTAAAATGTACTCTCATGAAGAGTCAGGAGGATTGATTGTAAATATAATAAGAGTTAAATGCATCATTGGTCTATTAACTTTTAGGCATGTTTCACTTATCAACTGTGAAAGTGGTTTGTTAGGTCCATAAATATTTTTAGTGATGCATCTGTAGTCCATACCCCTTTGTTTCTATTTTTAATTCGACGTGGTTGTACACAGTGGCAATGACCTGGCTTTGGAGGCACCAACAGCGCACGTGAGCAACACATGAGGGCCGGTATTTTTGCACTCAGGTCCTTGGCTTCTCTCCCTCGCCCTTGGGCACTCTATTCCCGATCCCCTTTCGTCTCTCCGTGGAGCTCGTCGCCGGCTGCTACTGCTCTCTTGCTCTCTCCCTCAAATCAGACGCAATGGCAGCCACATCCCACGCATCGGTCTCAGATCCACTAAGTCCAGAGGGTCTCCCCCTCATTTTTTGCCCCGAGTGCAAGGTCAGGCTCATGGTCCAACGGACATCGAAGCAAACATGGATCTTAGGTCAAGTGTTTTTCTATTGCCCTACCCGCAAGGTGAGTAAAACTTCTATTGGTTTTTTGTTCAATTTAGGGGTTTCTGATTGCTGGCGACTTTGTAGCCAAATGGCGTAGGTTGCGCAGGTTTCTATTGGAAGGAGGAGTATATTGCTCTACTGGAGAAGCGTGCAAGAGAAGCTGACAGTGGTAGCCACGGCGACGGTGTGGACTCAAGGTTGAAGAATGTAGCTAGTTTTTGGGGTGGTGCTGATCCGAAGATGGGGGACACACTAGCTACTGCTTTGAATCAGATAGAACAACTGAAACATAGAGACTTGGTAGCAATTGTGAAAGATTTAGTGAATTTGGCCAAAGCTATGTGTGTGCTGTCGTTGTGCATCTTGTTTGTGCTTCTCTTGTTGTTTGTTGAACTTGTTAAGAGGTGAAGCAACTGACATGTAAGGATTGTTTAAAAATGTTATCAATGTCATTATGTGTTTTGGTATTGTGTATCATCTCTGTTATGATGAAGCTGCAATGTCAATCAAACTAACTGAGCACAATCAAAGTAACAAGACACATTTCATCTTAACTGAACATTTCATTCTAGAACCATGCTTGAGCAGTCTGAAACATTAAAACTTGAGTAATCTTACACTGGAGACTATCAGTCAATCCAATTGTAGTTTGGACATGCTGTGAGAATGAAAGCTAGCTTCCAGTTGTTGTCCATGAAGCCTAGCAATCAGAGTTTACAGCTAGTACTACAAAAGATAGCAGTTAGGACTTTCTGCTATACAAAAGCGCAACTAGAATGTTGTACTATACAAAAGCTAGTAGTTTTTCTGCTATACAAAAGCTAGCAGTTAATAGTTTCTGCTATACAAAATAATGCCTACAACACTTCACTTTCTTAAGCCTTCTTCTTCTTTGGTGCTACTAGAACCTTCTTGTTTGCTATGGCTGGAGCATTCTTCTTTGATGCTACGAATGCATTCTTCCTCTTCCTGGTGCTTATCAAGGTGGTAGGCGGCACATGTCTTCCTACAGGCCTATTGTTTGTAATGAAGGTATTGTCAGGTAGAGGTTGATGCTCATGCTCCCTGCTATGTGAAGACTGCAATATAGCACCAAAAGAAGATGAATAAAAATATAGATGATTGCTTGCATATGTTGTGTGTTTTCTCCTTACCTCTTCTTGCATCTGTGAAAGCATAGTGGTACTGAGTTGGCTTAATAGAGGTGCACTTTCTTGATTAACATCCATAGGAACTTGTACATGGATTAGACCAGCTCTAAGAAATGGACACCTCAAACCTTAGCTAAGTAATGCATTAGGGAGTATATACCTGTTCAGTAGCTGTTTCCTAGACAAGATTCCTTTTAGTAGGCAACTTTGGCCTTACACCAGCCTTCCTCAAGCTACAAGTTGCTCTATTATGCCTTGCATCCCCACAGTGCCTACAGTGCATGGTGATACCATGCTTGGAGAGTTTTGGGCCACTAGGGCCAACTACTTCAATTGGTTGCTTCTTTCTGGACTTAGGGGGTCTCCCCACTCTTTTCTCATAAACTGGAGGGAGCACTTCAGCTGCATTCACCTTCTCCCATACACTTTTGTCTCTGCATGGCCTTATATGGTGTCCATAGGCAATCAAGTATGAAGCAGTTGAGTAGCATTCTGGGAGTACATCTTCTGGTACTATCCTTTCATGCCTTAGACATGATATGGCATGTGCACAAGGAATCCCAGTGAGGTCCCACCTCCTACAATCACACTTCTTCTCCTTGATGTCTACAATGAACTGGTAGTCTCTGTCTTGTACTTGGAAGATTCCATCACTAGAAGGCATTGCATAGCAGGTGTTTGTCCACTCTATGTTCTTGTTAAGTTTCTTCCTAATTTTTGGATAGGTGAAACCACTCCATTCTACTCCTACCTCCTTATGTTTTGTGTAGTACCTAGTCATTAGCTGTCCCTTGAACTACTCTAACATGCTTAAGATTGGCATTTCCCTAGCCTCTAAAATGTATTTGTTGAATACCTCACACATGTTGTTTAGCAGACGTAGGGTCGAGATGGCAGACTAGAGGGAGGGTGAATAGTCCTTTTTAAAATTAATCGCACCAGCTAACCGAAAGAAATGTGGAATTAAAACTATCAGTCTAGCCAAGACTACACCCCTCTATCTAAGTTCTCAAGCACCTTATAAAAGATCCTAGTTAAGCAAAAAGGTGTTGGGCTAGCTAGAGCTCACCTAACAATTCTAGCTTGCAAGGTCACACAAACCTATACAACTAGTACTTCAAGCAACCGGGGGAGCTCCTACACAACTAATGATGCAAAGCACACAAAAGCTCCTAAGCTCACTAGCAATGCTCAATAACAAGGCTACACAAGCCAAATTAGAGAGCGGAAATTACTTAGCTACACAAACTAAGCAATGCAACTAACAAGGCTACTCAAGCTAAATTAGTTGTGCAAGGGAGCTACTTCTATGCTACACAAGCAAGAAGGTAACTAGCAAGCTACACAAGCTAACTAATTACAAGAGCAACTATACAAGCACAATGTATATGAAAGTAATTACAAGCTTGTGTAAAGGGATTGCAAACCAATTCGAAGACAAGAATGACACGATGATTTTATCCTGAGGTTCATGTGCTTGCCAATATGCTAGTCCCTGTTATGTTGACCGCTCACTTGGGGGTTCAATGGCTAATTGGCATCACCTGCCAAGCCCGCACGTCGGGCACCACAAGAACCTACCCCGAAAGTGAGGATATGTAGGGTCGAGATGGCGGACTAGAGGGGGTGAATAGTTGTCGATGAAATATGGTCGGCAGTCTACCTAGGGGTATGCCCAAGGTAGTAGATTATCGGCAGATAGGTGCATAAGCCACAAACAAGATGGTGACGCAAGAAAGACACGAGGTTTTATCCAGGTTCGGCCGCCAAGAAGGCGTAATACCTACGTCATGTGTCTGATTGTATTGTTGTATGTCAATGAGAGATATTTTTTAGAGGGGTCCCCTGCCCGCCTTATATAGTCCGGGGGCAGGGTTATAGATCTGGAAACTAATCCTAGCCAGTTATAATTGCCATAGATGGCCGGATAAGGATTCCTATTCTAACCGACCAGGATCTTGCTTGATCACCAAATCTGTCTTGACTCCTTTGCGCGGGACTCCAAACAGGTTGGCCAGGCCACGCATCATCTTTTGGTGGATCGGACCCACTGATCCGGGCCAGCCCAAGCTTAGCCGTAAGGGTATAGGGGTTAATACCCCCACAACTAGTCCCCGAGCACCATGTATTATGCTGCGACACGCCATTTTAACCTTCTCCGAATAGTGAGGCTTGAGTTCTTGACATCTCTGACCACCGTTGTCATCGAAGAAGTAGGTTGTCCGAAGAATGTATGGTGCTCTTAAGAAAAAGAAAAAGATTTCCATCCTGTGAAGTGTGCGCACTTGTATTTCTGTAAAGAAATGTAAGTGCGTCTTGAAGCGTAGCGTCCTTGATCATCAGAGGCGTAGGGATCGAAAAACAAACACATTCATTGCAAGGTGAAGTGTGCCCACTTAGTCCCTGAGCCTGGTAGTAGATGACGTAGGCACGTGGTGCCAGGGTCTAAAAAGAATTCCTAGTTAAGTTAAGAACCCAATCGTCGTACAGGCGATACGAGATGCACCGGCAGGTGCATCGTACCGATGTAGTCCCCGGGCTTGCTGGAAGGTGAAGTATGAGCCTTGTAGCAAGGTCTAAATAAATGTCTCTCAACTGTATGTGAGTACAAATCACATGTAGCCGAGGAGAGCGGTCTCTGAGCAGTGGTTGGGACAGTCCTCGAGCACGGTAGTGGTCGGAGCAGTCCCTGAGCACGGTAGTGGTCGGAGCAGTCCCTAAGCACGGTAGTGGTTGGAGTAGTCCCCGAGCATGGCAGTGGTCTGGGCAGTCCCCGAGCACAGCAATGGTCGGAGCAGTCCCCAAGCATTGTAGTGGTCGGAGCAGTCCCCAAGCATTGTCGTGGTCGGAGCAGTCCCCGAGCACGGCAGTGGTCTAGACCATCCTTGAGCACAAGACATGCAGCGAAGAAACAAACGCCGCTTGTATTATTATTTGGTGTATTTATTTATCTTCTTACTCTGTCAAGTCCAATCGGACATGTCTGGTCAAAAAAGCAGGCGGGTATAGCATGTCATACTGTCTTCTTGCCCTTTCTAGCAAATAGTCGCTTGGCACCTATAAGGAGATGCGTCAGTGTGAGCCCTCTCACACTAGCAACGAAGAGGCACGTACACTGGTAACGAAGGGGCGCATTTATTGGGGTAGATCTCGAGGTTGTGAAAACAACTGTCTGCGGCGCGTGCGCACGTCTCCCAAGAATCTTAGGCGGACGAAATGGTAGAACTCTTGGTTATTTATAATATAGAACTGGTAAGTTACTGTTTACCGATCCCCATTACCATTCGCCGCCGCAACCTTCTTCTTCCTCTTGCCAAACCCTATACCTCTGAAATCATCACCAATCACCCCTCCACCGTATCCACCCCTTTAGCAAGGATGGATTAATGGCGAAGAGAGACGCCCAGAAGAAAGCCGGAGTCATGGTGAAGGAGTGGTGGAAGTCAAGGAGCAATGAGCAGACCATCGAAGACCTCGTCACCATGGGAGTGCTCCACAACAAGGCACTCGCGGGATGACGCGCGCCGGAAGGAGAAAGCTACC
The DNA here is from genome assembly GCF_019320115.1 of Miscanthus floridulus. NCBI lineage: Eukaryota > Viridiplantae > Streptophyta > Magnoliopsida > Poales > Poaceae > Miscanthus > Miscanthus floridulus. The sequence continues at coordinate 100,736,103 of NC_089581.1, forward strand.
CCGATCCACAACCAGGTGAGATTGTGGTTTTCGAGGATTTCTTCAAGCGGGGTTTTGGGGTTCCAGTGCACCCTTTCCTTCAGGGGCTCTATTTGTATTACGAGATTGGGATTTGCAATCTGCATCCCAACTCGATTCTTCTTGTCTCCACCTTTATCCATCTTTGCGAAGCATATGGTGGCTTCCAGCCCCATTTCGACCTCTTTCGCCATCTGTTCTGTCTGCGAAAGAAAGGAAGCGGCGGCTCGAAGATAGCCGGAGGCGTATACCTCAATCTGCATGATGGAATGAAGGCCCAGTACTTGCACTGCCCTTGGAACACATCGCTGGACGACTGGTACAAGAAGTGGTTCTACATCCGCGAAGAGCCGAACACGATCACATTGTGTGATGTGGGGTTCATTCCGGAGAAGAAGAACAACTGGTTGGAGAAGCCCGAGCACTTGGATCAGATCGTAGAACTTCTTGGGATGATCCCATGGGAGAAATTGGATGGTCCAAGCGTGGTTGGGAACTTCATCAGCCGAAGGATCTAGCCCTGCCAGAGGAGGGTACATCCTGGCTATGAGTACCAGGGTAGTGCAGACCCAACGAGGACCAGGAAAGAGGCGCTCGACAAGATCGAAATCAAAGCTAGGATTGGAGAGCTATTCAACTTAGCCGATCCAAATTATGTCAGATTAAGCGACATCGAGCACGCCTTCAAGCTGGCCCGACCTCCTCCAAAGGTAAATTATGCTGCCTTGTACCTATAGAGTTATGTTGTAACAAAAATTAACTGTGTTGTCGCCTTTATGTTTCCCAGAGTAATGGTTGTGACAGGGCAGCAGTGTTCGTGTCTCCACCCCCTGGTGTGGATTAGCCACAAGTTGCCAGCCCAACCGCCCAGACCAGTGCCAGAGCTGAAGATGTCGACTAGGCCATACTTGGGGTTGGGGAGGAGGCAACGGCCAGGGCTGCTGGCAAGCGGCCGACGGCCAGTAAACGTCGTTAGGCCATCTTCCCACTGTCAGATGATGAAATAGAGGATGCAGACATCTTCTGACTCATCCCTCGAAAGAGGAGGAGACAACTAGAGTCGATAGAGCAGGGTGGCTCCTCCATGCCAGCGAGGGTCGCAGTACCGACCACTATAACGCAGAGGACAAGCGGCAAAGGGGTCGAGCACCAAGCCCCAGCGCCGGTACTGGTCGTGGAAAAAGACCCGGTGGCACCCGCCGAGCACGTGGAGCAAGCACGAACGAAGAGATGCTCCTTCACCACGTCATTTCGTGCTTCCAAGCTGTAAGTATTTGTAACCTTGATGTGAGCTTACAATTTGTATTGGATACTATTGTCTTTTGAACTTATCCCTGATATATTAGGTCGGCATCCACCGAAAATCCTGATCAGCTAGCTAGGTGCGGCATGGCTTCACCAGCAATGGCGGAGAGAACTGCCCAGCAGCCGGCTATGGAGGAACCTATAGAAGAAAATCCACCGGAACCTCAGTAGATGAGCGGCTAGACGACAGTCCCCGAGCAGCTGGTCGAGAAGAGAGCCGAGCCAAGTACAAGTGCTCCAAGCACTAACCCTGCTGAGGGGGATACTTTGGCGCCAAGGGGATCAGACCAAGCCGAGGAATAGTGGCCGGAGGTGGCATAGAGCACGCTTGCTGATGCTACGGCTCGTGGGAAAGCCATAGTGGTCGCAGAGACTACAAACTCCAGACAAGCGCCGCTACCTAAACAAGAGGCTGAAGAGGACGAAGTAGAAGAGGTCCTAGGCCGTCCCTAAGACAAGCGACAACATGTATATGTGTCGCGCTGGCGGAACGACCAGTGGGTTATGTATGAGGAAATCCCAGAGGTCGAAGAGACCATGAAAGTTGAACGAGCAGCAAAACGTCTGGTGATGGAAGTCCAGGTATGTTTGGCTTGACCACTTGATCCTGCTATCCAGTCAAATTGTCTGACTTAGCTTTTTTGCATGCAGGACTTGATGAAGACCACAAGGTACCAGAAAAAGTGCTTTGACCAGATCGAGGGAATCACAGCAAGCAATAGAGAACTGACGGCCGAGGTGGAACGCTTGCGCCACCAACTTGAAGCCGCCGACTAGGAGAGGACGGAGCAAGAGGCACAGAACCAGAACCTAGTCGTCCATCTCAGTAACAAAGAGCAGGAAAAAACAAGTAAGTTGTCATTATCACAACAAGTGCATGACACGTGTTGTTGCATAGTTGGTAGTAACGGCTGTAGTGCAGGCTTAGAAGTTGAAGTAGTCCATCTCCAAGAGGAGAATAGCCATGTGGCCGTAGAGTGTGGTCGCCTAAAGGAAGACAACAAGAAACTAGCGCACGACCAGTCGCAACTCCAGGACTACACAACCAAGATGAAGGAGGAACTGAAAAGTAAGTGTTCCAGACCACCTTGCTCACTCTGTTGCCCGCCTTATCCTATCGTGGCGTAACATTTTAATGTCTTGTGCGTGTTGCAGTTTTAAAAGTCAATGCTAAGAAGCATCTGGAAGCCGTGATGAAAGATCGTGACGGCTGGAAGGCGCGATGCCTAGAGATCACCGAGGATCGGGACACATGGAAGAACCGGTGCCAGGAGGTGGCAACTGGCATTTTGCCCTTCCTCGACCTTATCGACCCAATGCTTACAGAAGAAGTGCCAAGGGCGCCGCAACTCAGACTGGTCGAGAGATGCCGAAAGGCGTGGGGATGGTTCCAAGAGTTCATGAAGGAGGCGGGTGAGTACACAGGCGCACATGTGCTAAGCATGGTGCGTGCCCACTACCCCCTGATCGATCTCAAGCGCCTAGAGGCTGGGTACCCAAAGGAGGTAGATCCAGACAAGGCCGAGGAGCTTTGAATGACCCAGCTGGACCTGTCTTCAAAGATAATTGGTGATATCAACCTATGTGGAGGTGGGGCAGCACCTATACAGGGTACACCATCAACAAGTCAGCTAGAAAGGCCATCAATTGCGAGCTAACCGGCGAAACCTGTGGTCTCGACCAGCCAGGCATCGGTGGGGCCATCCTCTTCAGCTCGACCAGTACAAGAGTCCTCGAGACTCGAGCAGGATGTCGGGAGCAGCGAGCAGCGGATGCCACATGCCCCGACCAGCCAATAGAATAGGCTAGAGCTGTGGAAGAAGGACATAGTTGTGTTATTGTAAACTTGGGCCTCTTCAGGCAAGCTTGTAATAACGTAACTGTATATCATCATAAGCTTGTTTGTTTTGTATAAAACATATTTAAGCTTGAAACTCATGTTGGTGTAACTAAGTGAGAACATGTAAACGTTCTGTTTAGTTGTACCATTTTACTCGACACGTCATCCTGAAAAGTTTGTATGGCCCGAATTTGCCATGTGGTCAGAGTGTGAGGTGCGTGACCTATGCACACGTAGATGCAGACAAGTCAAACCAGGGGGGACCTATCGATCACCCGTAGCATAGAGAGCAGATCCCATGCACACGTTGGGAGGAACCGAAGACAGGGCCTGCTCTAAAAACCCTAGAAGGAATGGTGGTCGGCTTTGAGTGGCTAAGTTAGAATAATCGTAAAATTTGAAGTGACACATTAGAGTGGTCGGAGAAATCATAATAGCTTTATTGAATGAAATCGAAAGTACAAGAGGAGTACATATCTTAGTAGTTAAGCATAGAAACGCCTAAGCTTGTTGATGTGCCATGAATTGGGTACGTCCGTACCGTCCAAGTGAGCTAACCTGTAAGACGTTGGTCGTGTGACCTCCTTGATCATGAAGGGCCCTTCCCATGGAGTTGCGAGTTTATGGACACCTGCTTGATTCGTCTTCCACTTTAGGACTAGGTCCCCGACCACAAAGAACCGCTCTTTAATGTTCTTGTTGTAGTACCTGCGCAAGACAGCAAGGTATTTGGCTGTACGTACACAAGAACCGAGCCGCTTCTCTTCTGCACTATTCACTTCTAGCTCCCACGCTTCGTTGACCCTGCCTTCGTTGAAGTTCTCGACCCGTGCTGATCTGAAAGCTATATCTGCGAGGAAGACTACCTTAGCGTCGTAAATCATAAAGTATGGGGAGACGCCGATGTTACGACTGGGCTAAGTTCTGAGGCCCCAGACCACGGCTGGTAACTCTTTGAGCCATCTTCTAGGAGCTTTGTCGTTTTCTCTATACATCCTCTTCTTCAATGCGTCCAAAATCATGCCGTTTGCCCACTCGACCTGTCCATTAGCTCTGGGGTGCGCCACCGAGACGTATTTTACTACTATGCTTCTTTCATCGCAGAAGTCCCAAAAATCGTTCCCGGTGAACTGAGTACCCAGATCAGTAATGATACTGTTGGGTATGCCAAAACGGTGGATGACCTGGTCGAGGAACGTAACAGCCTTTTCTGAGGATGCCTGTACTAGAGGCATGCATTCTATCCACTTAGAAAATTTGTCAATCAGCACAAAGACACATGTGAATTTCCCAAGAGCTGGTTTGAAGGGTCTGATCATATCCAGTCCCCAGCATGCGAAGGGCCAAGAGACTGGTATTGTCTGGATCTCATGTGCTGGTATGTGGATTCGCTTGGCGAAGAACTGACAACCCTCACAGTGGCGGTCTAGCTTCTCTGCATCGGCTACCGCTGACGGCCAATAGAACCCTGCTCGGAAAGCCTTGCTGACCAGCGTTCTCGAGGCTACGTGGTTACCACAGGAGTCGGAGTGGATTTGATCTAGGAGACGCTTGCCATCTTCCTAGGTTATACACTTCATCAAGATTTCCTCCTTTGCGTTCTTGCGCCATAGCTTTCCATCGACAAGCAGATACTGCTTACTGCGACGCATCAGGCGCTCGTTTTCTGTTCAATTAGTATAACCACTGCCATCTATTAGGTACTTGATGAAAGGTATTCTCCAGTCAGGCTCATGAGTGGTCGGAGGTGGCTCGGTGGTGCTCGACGCCGGAACCATAGCCACCAATTGCTTGTCTTGAGGCTTGTCAACCATGGAATCTTCCTCTTCGATCGAAGGCGTGAGCAGGTCTTGGACGAATATACCATGTGGGACTTTGGCTTAGGATGATCCTAACTTTGACAGCGCATCCGCTGCTTGATTTTTGTCCCGGATCACGTGTGTGTACTCGATGCCATAGAACCTGCCTTCTAGCTTTCTGATCGATTTACAGTATGCATCCATCTTTTCACTGGTCGTGTCCCAGTCCTTGTTGAGTTGGTTGATGACCAGAGCCGAGTCTCCATAGACATAGAGATGTTTAACACCGAGCTCGACCGCAATGCGCAAACCATGTAGGTGTGCTTCGTACTCGGCGGCATTATTAGATGCTGGGAAATAAATCCTAAGGACGTATCGGAGCTGCTCCTTGGATGGTGATACAAAAAGGACTCCTGCCCCTGCACCGTTGATGTTGAGAGAACCGTCAAAGTACATCTTCCAATACTCGTCGGGCCCCTGAGAAGTAGGCGTGCTTAAGTCTGTCCACTCGACGATAAAATCGACAAGCGCCTGAGACTTGATTGTAGTACGGCTTGCGAATTCCAAGGAAAAAGGACATAGCTCCATTGCCCACTTGACGATACGCCCATTCGCATCCTTGTTGCTAATGATGTCTCGCAGAGGGTACTCAGTCATGACCACCACATGATATCCGTCGAAGTAATGTTTCAACTTTCGGGATGTTATCAGTATGGCGTAGATCAATTTCTGGATTTGTGGGTACCTGGTCTTGGATTCATTGAGCACCTCACTGATGAAATAGATTGGTCGCTGTACCTTGTAGACATGGCTGGGCTCGTCGCGCTCGACCACCATGGCCGTGGAGACCACTCGATTAGTAGCCGCAATGTAAAGCAGGAGTGTTTTGTCTTCTCTAGGAGCAGTGAGGACCGAAGGTGATGTAAGGTATTGTTTCAGCTGTGTGAAGGTAGCGTCTGCTTCCTCCGACCACTCAAACTTTTCGGATGCTTTGAGCAGTTTAAAGAACGGTATTCCTTTTTCGCCTAATCTTGATATGAAACGGCTGAGGGCAACCATGCATCCGGTAAGCTTCTGAACATCCTTCACCTTTTTGGGTGGCTTCATGTCCAAGACAGCTTTGACTTTCTCTGGGTTAGGGCGTATGCCGTCATGACTGACGACGTTGCCAAGTAGTATGCCAGAGGGAACACCGAAGATGCACTTCTTTGGGTTTAATTTCCACTGGAATGTGTTAAGGGCTGCGAAGGTGCGTTCTAGGTTGTCAACAAGGGTATGTGCTTCCTTGGTTTTGATGACTATATCATCAACATAAGCCTCAACGAGGTCGTCTTTTATCTCTTCTTTGAGGCAGGCCTGTATAGCGTGTTGGTAGGTAGCCCCGGTGTTCTTGAGCCCGAACGATATGGTCGTGTAGCAGTAGGCGCCGAAAGGCATAATAAAAGATGTCTTGATCTGGTCGTCCTTTTTGAGACGATCTGGTGATAACCAGAGTAGCAATCGAGAAAGGAAAGCAGCTCACAACTAGTGGTTGAATCTATGACCTCATCTATGCGAGGTAAACCGAAGGGGTCCTTAGGGCAGTGTTTGTTGAGATTAGTGTAATCAACGTACATTCTCCATTCATTATTCTTTTTGCGTATAAGAACCGGGTTGGCTAACCACTCCGGATGATACACTTCTTTGATAAATCTGGCTGCCAAAAGCCGTGTAACTTCTACCCTAATCGCCTCCTTTTTGTCGTGAGCGAACCGTCGTAGCTTCTGCTTGTTAGGTTTGGCCTTGCCATTGACATTCAAGGAGTGCTCGATCAAGTTCCGAGGTACACCAGGCATGTCAGTAGGTTTCCATGCAAACACATCCACGTTGCTCCTCAAGAACCTGATGAGCGCGTTTTCCTATTTGGGATCCAGGTTGGCCCCGATAAGGGCCGTTTTGCTGGGATCACCGTCGACCAGCTGGATCACCTTGTGCTCCTTGGACTTGATGTTCTTGCGTGGAGCCTCGAGCTCTAGGATCTCCAGGTGGTTGGCCGAGGTCTTCTTGGCGTCGAGCATGGTCTCGGCCATGCGAATAGAGAGGTCGTGAGCCTCTGCTATTTTGAAGCTGTCGTCCTCACAAGTATAAGCTGCGTATACGTTGCCCCTGAGGGTTAGAACTCCTTTCTCGGTAGGCAGCTTGAGCACCAGATACCTGTAATGAGGTATGGCCATGAACTTGGTGAGCGACGGTCGACCAAGAATAGCATGGTAGGTGCCGTCAAAGTCAGCGACCACGAAGTTGACGTAGTCAGTGCGGAAGTGGTCTAGGGTCCCAAATTGCACAGGTAGCGTGATCTGCCCGAGAGGTGTAGAGCTCTGTCCGGGGAGAACACCCTAGAACTATGCCTCGTACGGCTTGAGATCCACCTGGGTTATCTTCAGGGTGGGCAGACTGTTCTTGAACAGTATATCGATGGAGCTACCGCCGTCGATCAGCACTCTATCGAACTGAACCTTGTTGATGCAAGGATCGAGGACCAGGGGAAAACATCCTGGCTCAGGTATTACAGCCCATTGGTCCTTTCTGCTGAAGGAGATCTCGCGGTGAGACCATGGAGGGAGCCATGGATCGGTGAGGAGGTTATCGGTGTTGGCCACGTTCAAGCAAGCGTGGGCGAGTAGCTTGCATTCTTGTTTGGTCTCGATGGACACTTTGCCTCCGATGATGGTGTGCACACGATCGGTTGGCTTGACGTACTTGTGACGGGGATCTGCGTCTTCATCGTCGTTGTCCTCGTTGCGCTGTTCCCCTACATCGTTAGGCTTGTCGGATGTATCCGGAGCCTGTTGACGTGTGTAGATAGACTTGAGAACACAGCAATTCTCCATGGTATGGTTTGACTTGGGATGGAGCTGGCAGGGCCCTTTCAATGCTTTGGCATAGTCATCTTCGTAGTTACGACGTCCGCCACCTTTTTTAACGGTGTTGACCTCGCCGTCGTCTTCCCGAGCACGCTTGCCCCTGTAATCGTCACGGCAGTTACGCCGCTGATTACGTTGGTCGCGGTGGTCGCGGGAGTCATTGCGCTGGTTGCGGCGGTCAAAATTGTCGTTCCGACCATGGTTGCCGCGGTAGTCGTCACGGTGTGGGGGGGTTGTCGGAGCGTGGAACCCTTGCTACTTCTTCGATAATTATCTTTTTAGCGTCATCGGCGTTCGCATATTTCTTAGCGGTGGCCAGGAGCATTGTGACCGATTCAGGCCTCTTGCGTAGGAGCTTGTCCCTTAGGGCATCGTGGAAGCAGATGCCAATGATGAAAGCCTCAATTGCCTCATTGTCGGAGATTGATGGGACCTTGATGCGCATCTCCGAGAAACGCCAGACGTACTCGCGCAATGGCTCATCTTTTCGATCTCGAATTCGTTGTAGATCATATTTGTTGCCGGGTTACTCACAAGTAGCAATGAAGTTGTCGATGAAGGCTTGCTTGAGCTCTTGCCAAGAATCAAAGTAGTTCGCCGGCAAGCTGACCAGCCATTGGTGACCTGCATGGCCAACAGCGACTGGGAAGTAGTTAGACATGACGTGCTCGTCAGCCATGGCTGATCTACACGCAGTTTCATAGAGCATGACCCATAATTCGGGGTTCTCCTTACCGTCGTACTTCTGAAGTTTCTCAAGCTTGAAGTTCTTGGGCCATATGACTTGGCAAAGGTGTGGAGTAAACTGCTTCAAACCCGGCGGGCCATGGGCAGTGTCGTATTCCATACGGCGATAGCTTTCGTGGGATGCAGGATTGTTGGCTCTCTGGTTGATGCGAGCGCGCAGATCATGTCCTCCGAGGTAATGGCAGAGATCGTTATTGCCATCGCGGCGATCTCGGTTGCCATCTAGATTAGCCCTGCAACCATGGTTATCGCAGCGATTGTCGCAGTTGTCTTGGCGTTTATTGTCTTGGACGTCGCGGTGGTTGTCCTCCCAACGGCGGTTGTCATCCCGACCACCATCATGGCCACCGTTTCCACCTTGATGGTTGTCTGATGGATCGTTGTTATGCGAGCCATGTTGGTTGGGTGGCTGTGTGCGACTTGAGTGTTGGCGGCTGTGTCTTGACTCGACTAAGACGGATGGAACCTGAGCTTGATTTACAATCTCTATGGTCTGGGCCATAGCAGCCGTCAGATAGGCTTGTATTTCATCGCAAACTGCTTAGGTTTCCGGGGTATTGGGTAGCCGTTGCATTGTCGCCATAGCAACGGCTACGTTGGCACTTGGAGTCCTGAAGACCTATTTGTCACCCTCCCTGTCGAAAGCATTGTTGAGGTTGCGTGGCTGGACCCTTATGCGTCATGCCTCCTCTTCTGCTTCGGCTTCAATTTGTCGGTGATAAAACCGGTCAATATTGCGTGCTTCGCGTGCAATCCTTTCTTGCTCTGTTTCGCCAACTGCCGGTGGCTCGTCATTGCTGACAACATTGATCAAATCCCCTCACTTTGGTGGGAAAGACGGGAATTGTGGGAACCCCGGAGCGTGGTCTAGGATATCAAGATCATATTCGACGCCTTCATCGTCGTGATGTTGAAGCTCGGTGTGGACGGAGGCATTAGATGTGATGCCAGACGAGGAGCTCGAGTCACCCTCTTGGACCGTGTGGACGGATCCTTCTTGATAATCCTCAATCCAGATCATGTTGATGAAGTTGCTTGGCCTCGGCCGAGGCTGATGTACAAAACACAGATCCGAGCAGCGTTGTATGTTATACGCGTAGTTGGAGGCAGTGTTTCGTAGGCCGTAGGGTTGGGCCTGGTAGTTCTCCGTTGAGTCTCCGTACTCGGAGAGCCGAAGACCCATCACGGAGGCTGGCTGGCGACGAGCAGAGCGCCCTTCAGGAGTAGATATGACCACAAGATCTTTACCAAGTCGTGCAGGATGGCTGGCCCGAGCTGGTCGGGTAGATCTATTGTGGGGAGTGGCTACCTGCTCATTAGATTGACTTTGAATTGCACTTACTAGAGCTAGGGTTTCAGCGAGTTTGGTGCCGACCCGATCGATGGAGTCGAGCAGGTCGGTGTTGTCGATCTGCTTCCCTTTGTAGCGGGGTAGCGGACGATAGGTTGTCGGCGTGGCTGAAGATGATGCAGGCATGGTCGGAGCCAGATGTGCCGTGGTCGGAGGCAGATGTACCATGGTCGGAGCTATAGCCGATGCAGGTGAAGCAGCAGTCGATGTAGATTGAATCCGCGTCTCCTCCGTAGTCATGGCGATGAAGTCGTAGGAGCTGGTGGTCTAGCTGATCTGGCCGACGGTGAACATGAGGCCATTCGGCGTAGCCACGGAGCCGGAGATGATGACCATCTTGTTTGCTTGGGGAGCAGTACGCACACCCCCTACCTAGCACGCCACTGTCGACAAAATATGGTCGGTAATCTACCTAGGGGTATGCCCAAGGTAGTAGATTATCGGCAGACAGGTGCGCAAGTCACAAACAAGACGGTGACGCAAGACAGACACGAGGTTTTATCCAGGTTCAGCCACCAAGAAGGCGTAATACCTACGTCCCGCGTCTGATTGTATTGCTGTATGTTAATGAGAGATGTTTTTTAGAGGGGTCCCCTGCCTGCCTTATATAGTCCCAGGGGTAGGGTTACAGATCTAGAAACTAATCCTAGCCAGTTACAATTGCCATAGATGGCCGGATAAGGATTCCTATTCTAACCGACCAGGATCTTGCTTGATCGCCAAATCTATCTTGACTCCTTGCGCGGGACTCTGAACAGGTTGGCCAGGCCGCGTGTTGTCTTTTGGTGGATCGGACCCACTGATCCGGGCCGGCCCAAGCTTAGCCGTAAGGGTATAGGGGTTAATACCCCCACAATAGTCCTTTCTAAAACTTAATCGCGTCGGCTAACCGATACAAGTGTGGAATTAAAACTATCGGTCTAGCCAAGACTACACCCCTCTATATAAGTTATCAAGCACCTTGAAAAGATCCTAAACAAGCAACTAAGGTGCCGGGCTAGTGTAACACCCCGGTGTTATGCCTGCATTTAGGCACTGCAAATCATACATATCATGCATCATCAAGCATCCTAATCATACATGCCTAATCATGTAAATAACAATTGAAACACTACTTCGAAACATTTGAAACATGTGTGAAACCTGAATGTTGCATACACCTGTCTAAGAGTTGTTTTGCCCTGATTTTGCTTGTTAGGTTAGTAGAACTTGTTTGGCTACTATTGTAAATCATCTAGGATTATTTAGTTCAATTTTTGGAGCAAGGTTTGTATTCAAATTAATTCAAAATTTTGCTTCCAAAGTAATTTCCCAAAAATTAGGGTTTTGAGTTAAACATGGACTTTGATTTAACAATTCAAAATCTAGAAAGAATTTGGCTTTGGTCATAAAAGCAAAGTTGTAGAGAATTAAATTCTAATCAACTTTCATTTTTGGTACATTTTCAAAAGATGTCATTTTCTTGCTCAAAATAATATTTGAAAGCTGGCATTTAAAAATTTCTTGAAAATATAAATGGAAAAGGATTTTTCTCATTCGCGGGCCGCCGCCTCGTTTCCGGCCCACGGCCGAAGCCGGCCCAGCCAGCCTCCCGCCGCGCCGCGCGCCTCGCCTTAGCCCAGCCCAGCCCAGCGCCACGCCTGGCCTGGCCTGCCTCCGTGCTCACTTGCCCGCTGACGCGCCGCGCCGCACCCGACCGCGGTAGAGCTCGCCCGCCACGTGGCGGCTATGCGCCGACGACGCCCACCGCGCGTCGCAGCCGGTCTGCCTCGCCCTCCATGCGCGCGCCTACACCTGCCGAGCAGCGCTACGCTCTCCACTCCCTCACTCACTCACTCAGCAGCAGCGACAGCAGCGCGCGTGCCCGCCATCGCCACAGCGCGCCGCGCCTTGCCGACCAGCTCGCCTGGTCACCACGGCTCGCCGTTGAACCCTCCACCTCACCCACAACACCGCCACCTCGCGCACCACGCTGCCGACCAGCTCGCCACGCGATTCGACCGGAGGTGAGGCCCAATCGCGTGTTTTTCCTCCGCGCTGTCGCTCGTCGGTGCTCGACAGCAACACACGCCACCGTGGCTAGCCCTGCTCCGCCTCCCTCTCTTCCTCTTTTCACGCGCACCATGCCCGCCTCGTAATGGCGGAGCTCAGTTGCGAGTCAAACAACGCCGCTCCGGCCACCCTTGTGCCGGAACGAGCCCGTGACGCCGCTCTACAGCGCCGCCGCGCGCCATGGCCGCAGGCCACCTTGCTCTGGTGGTCCTCTGGCCTTGCAAGTTGTACCAACGAGTGCGCATCGCTGTGTGGAGTCCAACGGTGCCGACCACGCCGCCGGCAACCTCACCGCCGGTGAGATCCAGCCGGTCAAAGCCGTCCCCTGCCTCCGGGTGACTGGCCAGTGGGGCCGGTTGACCCGCTGGGTCCCGCATGGCAGCCTCTCTGGGTGTACAGCACCGGGTGCACCCAGCGATTGTGTCGGCTGAAGTAAAAGAATTTCAAAAATGATTTTTCAGTTTTCTACTTAAAGGCTTTGGGAAATGTTTGTGTACTCATTTTGGCTCCAAATTTGTTGAGACAAATTTTGCTAGGTTCCTTGTCGCCAGATCTACATGATAAAAATATTGCATGTCATTTTTGAGATACTTTTCTGTAGAATTTTATTTAATCATGTATATTGCTGATAACTTGAAAAATATGTAGAAAAATCTACAGACTTCAGAAAAATATGATTCCAAGTTTGTTAATCTTCTTATGTAATGTACTTCCTAGGAAAAATATGTTTCATGCATGTGCTGTGGGAAAATTTTGAGGTGTAGTTCAAGTACCTTTAATGGCTGATTTTTTGTTATTTTAGCTAGAGAGCAAACTTTGTATAAAACATGCATGTGATAATTTTTATACAGTCATTGTATGCTATGAAGAACCTATGAAAAATACTAACTCTGTTGTTTGACACTTTTCACAGTTCAAAGTATTTTTATGTTCATAATCATGCCATAGCTTGTTATTTTTGTGTAGGCTAATCCACTCATTCAAATACCATGAAAATCTGATAGTAGACTACTTAGGGTAGTACTATGCTGTAGTAATTTTCTAAGATTTTTCTAAGCAAGAAAAATAGGGGTTGCTATTCAAGCCTATATTTATTAGGGTTTAATTAAGTGTTGCTTTCTGTGGGATTAAGAAATTAGTAAAGCTTTGGTGTATCTTTGAAGCATTTAATAAGATATGTTGACTTAACATATTAGTAGTAGAAGAGAATGCAGTAGATGACATGTGCTTGTAGTATATTTTCTTGGATGATGTTGACTACCTTGCATTTAAACATATCCATTGTATTCATCTCATCCGATGCACCGATTGCATAAGCACTTACGCACATTGCATCATACAGGATCGCAAACCGAGAACCCAGTCGTCATACCCGAGGAGTCCGAGGAGCAGCTCGAGGTGCAGTCGTAGGAAGTGCTCGAAGCCGACGAGGAGGACGATGAGGAACTTTCGAAGTGCCCCGATCACCGCCCGAGCTCCTTCGAAAGAGGCAAGCCCCGGAGCATTTTCTCCTAGTTTGCAATTATTAATTCAATGCTTTACTTTAATTGATGCACTACGTTCAGGAGTTGTTTGCAACTGTTGCTGCATTATACCTTGTTTACCTTTGTTATACTATATCCTTGTTACCCTGGTATCCGCAGTCGAGTCAATGCTTAGCTGGCTTAGAACGGTAGAAGTCAGGTGATTTCCTGTCACCTGCGAGCTATAGGTTGTTACCTGGATCTACTTGGATGACTATGAAGTCATGGTATAACTAAGTGTTAAATGAAGTTGAGACCGGACGGAGACTTGTAGAGTTTTGGACTATAGTGCTTTCCGTCTGTGTCGATTAAGGACCCGACCGTTGTTGGGCCTCGAGTCATGTTGAATGCATGCCTTATATTTAGCTGGCCGGATAAAGTACCTTCCGACCGTGAAGCTGGGAGATTATTCGGGCCGAGTAGATTACCCGCAGCGCACTGTGCCAGAGCAGGTGTGGTAGGACACGGGGGCGAGATGATAAGACCAAAGTGCAGTCGGTCGGCCCTCGGGTACATGTGGTTCCTGGCAAACTCGAGATTCCTGGATAGTTGACTCGATGATCAATATCTCACTTTAGCGGGTGAGTGAGGTTTGTGTAAGGAATAAATCACCAGCTGGTTAGGAATCGATTCGAATCACCATCGCTCCTGGACAGTGAGCACTTGACTTGAGTGACTTCATCGTAGTAAATGTTTATGGAACACTTGGACATTATAATGAATATGACAGTATGGAAGTTGTTTAATAATCATTGGTTATCATTATCTGCTTAATCACTGTTTGCTCTAGTATAGGTGCAAATCTAGTCGACAGGTTAATAACAATTAACTTGACAATAATGCTTTAAAAAGGGTCATGAAATGCTAAAAATGCTCCTTTTTGCAAATGAGTCAGCTATCCTACTATAAAGCCCTTCATAATCCTTGGTGTCACTTATTTTGGTTATGTGGGGTAAGTCTAGCTGAGTACCTTCTCGTACTCAGGGTTTTATTCCCACTTGTTGCAGATGGGCAGATGTATTACAGCTACTGTATCAACTGTCTTTATCCTGTGATGGGTGATGTTTAGGACCATGGGCATGGTCATTCCTTACGTCTCGTCTGATGCTTTTGTTGGAGATGATCATTCGCTGGCACTGTATTTAAACTCCGTGTGAGTGTGTGTGTGATTTGAACAAATGGCTTCCGCTACTTTTATTCGAACTTGGTTTGTAATAACTATGTTTAACTCTGATGTATCTGAGATGCAAACCTTTTATGTAATATGTGATGGTGACCGCTAAACTTATTACGATCTTGGCTGGAATGGAAGTTGGTTTGAAATCCTTCGTGATTTCACGGACTACCGGGTTATATGGGCTTAAGTTTGCTAAATCGCGTCTACTCTGGTGGATGATTTTCTTACTTAATTTCGGATAATTGGTCGGTTCTGTTACAACTGGCATCAGAGAGCATGATTTAGCGTGATACTGTTCACAAGTGTATTTAAAATAAAAAGACATTTGGAAAACGTGATTTTCAAACTATAAAGTGTGCCAGTGATCATATCCTGTTAATGCCTAGTTAAGGACTTTAGGTGGCTTAATTAAGTACTGACTTGGGGTTCTTTGCATCATATTTCTCCTTCGTCGCTCATGAACGGCGTGCTATTGTATGAGGTGCCACTTGTTTGAGTGGTAATGTATGGATCATTTGGCCTCTACGTCTCGGTAAGTGTGAGTTGTGAGAGCATGATCGAATACACCGCTGATCTAGGGTGAATGCTTATATTATGCTAGAGTAATTACATTTTACGCATGTTTTTACAAAGGTATCTCATGTATGGGTCTGCCGTCTATTGAGACGATGCCGTCAATAGGACGATGGTTCGGGTAGTTACTACCATTGTACACGTATCTGGGGATTCGTGTAGAGCATGTAGATAAAATTTACTGCTTTTATGCATTCATGGGAATTGGGGCTGAAATGAATCTTCTGCAGTTACATAACAACGCTATCGGGTAGAACATATTAGCTACGTATTTGAGAGATCGTTTGTATGCCCACCGAATTCGTCGTTAGAAATTATTTATTTCATAAGTTTGTGAGAACGTACGGCACTACATACATCATATTACTTGTGCATTTCATTCATGTCATGCATTCCTCCCCTTATAAATTGACTATCTCATTTTGATAAAAGTTGTATCACCAAAAATCTATTTCCTCGGGGTAATAAAAGAACTTTTGCTACAGATGGCCCGCACGAAGCAGACCGCCCATAAGTTCCACCGGAGCAAGAGCACCTCGACGTTCGTTGGCCCTGAGGGAGCACCGCACCACGAACACCTTCTTGAGTGAGTTTGGCATGTCGACCTTGCTTTGGAGAGTGCTCCATGATGTGGGTACCCAGAGGGGTGAAGAGCCGGTGTACTCCTGGATGAGAGCCAGTTAGGCAGAGATGGGACTTGCAGTGGTAGAATCATGGTTCCTGCTCTCGGGGATGCTCCAGATTGGGATGTTGGCACTTGGAGTTTGAGGGTCACACTCCCCGCTGAGGGGTGCAGAGGGAGCATCCTTCTGTGTCATCAGGGATATTAATGAGCAATTTCCCAGTGAGCTTGCAGCAGCTCTAGCTGGCACTTTTCCTAGGGATGATCCTCGTGATGCCATTTGGGTTCAGCCTCAGGGAAGTGCATTGGTCAGAGGTCCAGCTGAGGGACAGGCTAGCGACAACCAGGCAATGAGTGCTATGTTCGCCGCCATCAGAGCGTATGAGGGTCTCGAGAGTACCTACTGGACTTTGACTGGCTTGCGTGGTGAGGATAAGCTCAAGGGGAGAAAGCAGAAGAAGAGACAGGCATGCTATAGCTAGTTTGCAGGAGCAGTTGGCTGATATGAACTTACAGCGAGATCAGGTGGTTGAGAGAGGTGATAGAGCTATGCAGCGGGTGCATACGTTGACTCAAGCCAACAACAATGCAGACCGCATGATAGGACAGTTGGTTCAGGAAAGGAATGAAGCCTGGGACGAGAGGGACCTTCTACTATAGAGGGTCGATGAGCTAGAGGAATACAACGGCAACCTGCACGAGGAGTTTCACACGCTCTACAATGGGGTTGGCCCATATGCTCCACCGGACGCCGCTGGCATGGATATCGACGACAACAACGAGGACGAGCCTATAGTTTCACCTGGGGGTGATGGTGACGTCTCCGATCCCGACGATGGCCCCGAGGAGTAGGCTAGTTGCCTTGCGCTAGTATCTAGGTCCTGTCGCGATGACCTTTCTTTTGTTGGCATGTAACCTATTGTATGTTGCTTCGAACGTATGAGACTTGGCATGTGGTTGGAACTTGATTTTCGAATGCGATATCTGAACGCATAAAAGTCCAGTGTATGTATGCTGGCAAATTGGTTGTATGGACGCGATGTTTGCCATTGAAGTAATTTGATTAAGTGTTGTTGCTTTAATTGGGATGCGATTGTTGTGCCTCTATTTTATTGTATGAATTTATTCTCTCCAGTAAATTCAGTATGGCATAATTTTTCCTTCACTCGCAATTATTACAGCTTCACTCAATCATTACTTGTTGCTAAAATATGCAGATGACAAACACTTGCCGAACCACGTATGAGGCCGCTGAGACCGGTGCTAACGGTGCGGGGACCGGTGGTGGTGGTGGTGGAAACCACGGCAACAACAATGAATCTCCCCATGAACCGCATTTGCCACCTCCTCCCCCGTTTACCCCCGAGATGTTCCTCGCACAGTTGCTCGAGAGTCAGCGCAACGCGGGACAATCCCAGAAAAACATGGAGGATTTTCTGCGCACCATCGCCAACAATGTTCAATGTGGTAACAATCAAGGTGGTGGCATGGGAGTGAACCAATATAGCAGCTTCAAAGATTTCATGGACGCCAGGCCGCCAGTATTCAAGGAAGCAACAGAGCCACTTGATGCTGAAGAATGGATCAACACGATGGAAGATAAATTCCATGTGTTGAGGATGACTGAGGTGTTGAAAACGGAGTATGCTGCACTTCAGTTGCAAGGACCAGCGGGAATGTGGTGGAAGCACCATCGCACCACTTTCCCTCCAAATGCTCAGATTTCATGGAGAGAGTTTGCTGAGGCCTTCTGTGGAGTCTATATTCCACCCGGGCTGACCAAGATGAAGTTGGGAGAATTCTTGGCGTTAAGTCAGGGCACCAAGACCGTGACGCAATATCTGCATGCCTTCAACAACTTGTGTCGCTATGCTCCTGACATGGTTGACACAGATGCTAAGAGGATAGCCAGTTTCAAGAGGGGACTCAATCCAAAAATGATGAAACATGTTGGTACCAACAACCGCGTCAGATTCAATGACTTCATCAGTGACTGTCTGAAGCAGGAGAAGAATAACAACGCCAGCACCGCAGCCAAGACACACAAGAGAGCCCTTGAAGGTGGTCCATCCCAAGCTAGAGCACCTATGGGAGGTCATCCTCCATATCGCCCATCGGCACCCGACGCTAGGTTCAGGCCACCTCAGCAAAGAAGTCAGAATTTCTGTGGACCCCAGAAGCCTTACAAGATGGTAGTACAGCCCAACAAAGCAGCCGCAACTGCGGTACAAGGCAGTTCCAAGGGAGCTGTGGGATCTGCTGGGACAGTGAGGGGACCCTGCTATAACTGTGATCAACCCGGCCATTTCTCGAGGTTTTGTCCGTATCCGCCCAAGAAGAAGCAGCAGACTTATAATGCTAGGGTGCATAGTACGACTGTGGATGAAATTCCTGAGGGAGAACCCGTCACTGCTGGTAAGTTTCTTGTCAACGGAAACCCTGCAGTTGTTCTATTTGATTTTGGATCATCGCATTCTTTTATGAGTCAAGCATTTGCACAGAAACATGAACAACTATGCACATAATTGGGTTATGGTTACCATATAAGTTCAGCAGGGGCTGATGTTTTGACCAACCGGATGGTTCAAGGGGCAACCCTTGAATTAGGTAGCAAGAAGTTCCGAGTGAACTTGATAGTTATGCCTGGATTAGTTTTGGATGTCATTATAGGGATGAATTGGATGAAGGATTGGGGAGCAGTCATAGATACTGGAAGTCGAGTACTTACCCTTAAGGATCCCCTAGGTGAGGGTACTTTCCAAGTACCATTGCCTCGGAGAACAGACCTTATAAGTGTTAATTGTGCTACGGCAGTCATTCCTATTCATCAGATTCCGGTAGTGTGTGAATTTCCGGATGTATTCCCGGATGAGCTACCTAGTCTTCCGCCGGATAGGGAGATTGAGTTTGGAATTGAGTTAGTCCCCGGAACAGCTCCGATTTCAAGGAGACCCTATCGAATGCCTCCAGATGAGTTAGCTGAGCTGAAGAAGCAATTAGAAGATTTATCAAAAAGGGGGTTTATTCGGCCAAGCAAGTTTGAATGGGGATGTCCCGCCTTGTTTGTGAAGAAGAAGAAAGAGGGCACGTTGAGAATGTGCGTAGATTACAGGCCACTCAACGCTGTAACCATAAAGAATAAGTATCCCTTGCCTCATATTGATGTTCTGTTTGACCAGTTAGCCAAGGCCAAGGTGTTCTCAAAAATAGATTTGAGATCCGGTTATCATCAGATCAAGATTAGGCCACAGGATATACCAAAAACTGCATTTTTCACTAGATATGGGTTGTATGAGTATCTTGTCATGTCCTTTGGCTTGACAAATGCTCCTGCATACTTTATGTTCTTGATGAATATAGTTTTCATGCCAGAATTGGATAAGTTTGTGGTAGTGTTCATCGATGACATTCTGGTGTACTCCGAGAACATGAAAGATCATGAAGAGCATCTGAGAACTATCTTGACCAGACTTAGGGATCATCAACTGTATGCTAAGTTTAGCAAATGCGAATTCTGGTTGGGGAAAGTTCCTTTCCTTGGTCACATTCTGTCAGAAAATGGAGTTTCAGTCGATCCAAGTAAGGTGCAAGAAGTGATGAATTGGAAAGCACCGACCACAGTTCCTGAGATTAGAAGTTTCTTAGGACTAGCCGGTTATTACCGTCACTTTATACCAGATTTCTCGAAGATTGCCAAACCGATGACAAGTCTCCTACAGAAGGATCACAAGTTTGTGTGGACAGAGGAGTGTGAAGTAGCTTTCCACACTTTGCGGAAACTGTTGACCACTGCTCCTGTTCTAGCACAACCAGATATCAAGAAACCATTTGATGTGTTTTGTAGCGCATCAAAGACGGGATTGGGCTATGTTCTTATGCAAGAAAGGAGAGTCATTGCTTATGCATCACGTCAATTGAGAAAGCACGAGGTCAACTATCCAACACATGATCTTGAACTTGCTGCAGTTGTGCACGCCCTAAAAATTTGGAGACATTATCTACTTGGTAATGTGTGCAACTTTTTCACAGATCACAAGAGTCTTAAGTACATCTTTACCCAACTAGAGCTGAACATGAGACAGCGCAGATGGTTGGAATTGATCAAGGATTACAACTTGAATGTGCAATATCATCCTGAAAAGGCCAATGTAGTGGTAGATGCTTTGAGCAGAAAGTCACATTACTTGAATGTGCAGCCATTACTTGAAGATGGGTTCAATCTAATGCATCCTGCTGTGTTACATAGTATTCAGATTAGTTGCTCTTTGGAGAGTAAGATAATAGAAGGCCAGAAAACCGACAAGGGAATATTCCACATCAAAGAGAAAATCAAAGAAAAGTCATCTCAACACTTTAAAGTGGATGAACAGGGCGTGTTGTGGTTTGACGACCATCTTGTGGTTCCCAAGGATCGAGAGCTTAGGAATAAACTCATGGATGAAGCTCACCTTTCTAAGCTATCTATCCATCCCGGAAGTAGTAAGATGTATCAAGAACTAAGATCTCGTTATTGGTGGACCAAAATGAAGAAAGAAATTACAGCATATGTTGCCAGATGTGACACATGTTGTTGAGTGAAAGCTATTCATATGAAACCTGCCGGTATGTTGCAACCCTTGTCAGTCCCTAGTTGGAAGTGGGACGATATAAGTATGGATTTTATCATGGGTTTGCCCACTACTCAAAAAGGACATGATTCGATTTGGGTAATTGTGGATCGTCTTACCAAGACCGCTCATTTCCTACCTGTCAAAACAACATATTGACCACCTCAATATGCCGAGAAGTATATCGCAGAAATGGTGAGGTTGCATGGTATACCAAAGACCATAATATTTGATAGAGGCTCATAGTTCACGGCTCACTTTTGGGAACATTTACACAAGGGCTTAGGAACTAGTTTGATTCGTAGTACCGCTTATCATCCTCAGACAGATGGTCAGACTGAACGAGTGAATGCTGTTTTGGAGGATATGTTAAGAGCCTGTGTATTGTCTTCTAAGGGATCATGGGAGTCATGGTTACCGTTAGCTGAGTTTTCTTATAATAATAGTTATCAAGAAAGCATCAAGATGGCCCCATTCGAAGCTTTATATGGCAGAAAATGTAGAACACCATTGAATTGGGTCGAGCCTGGTGATAGAAGGTATTATGGCATTGACTTTGTAGAAGAAGCCGAGAAGAAAGTTCATATTATTCAGCAAAATATGAAAGCTGCCCAATCACGTCAGAAAAGTTATGCAGACAGAAGGAGACCCCTTATGTTTGAAGTTGGTGACTATGTTTATCTGAAAGTCACGCCAATAAAGAAGAAAAGGTTTGGAGTTCGAAGAAAGCTTGCCGCGAGATTCATAGGACCATACAAGATTCTGGAACGAAGAGGTCCGGTAGCCTACAAGTTAGAGTTACCTGAGACAATGAGTACCGTTTTCCTAGTTTTCCATGTATCACATCTCAAGAAATGTTTGCGTGTTCCGGAGGAAAGAATAGAACCTCGAGGAATCCAACTCAAATCAAATTTGGTGTATCGTGAGCAACCAGTCCGGGTGTTAGACACTAAGGAACGTGCTACTCGGAATAGTGTGGTGAAAACATACAAGATACAGTGGGATCATCATGATGAGGGAGATGCAACTTGGGAAACGGGAGAGTATCTACAAAAAGCTTATGAAGATTTTTATAACAAATGGTTCGTAACCCAAATCTCGGGACGAGATTTTTATAAGGGGGGAAGGCTGTAACACCCCGGTGTTATGCCTGCATTTAGGCACTGCAAATCATACATATCATGCATCATCAAGCATCCTAATCATACATGCCTAATCATGTAAATAACAATTGAAACACTGCTTCGAAACATTTGAAACATGTGTGAAACCTGAATGTTGCATACACCTGTCTAAGAGTTGTTTTGCCCTGATTTTGCTTGTTAGGTTAGTAGAACTTGTTTGGCTACTATTGTAAATCATCTAGGATTATTTAGTTCAATTTTTGGAGCAAGGTTTGTATTCAAATTAATTCAAAATTTTGCTTCCAAAGTAATTTCCCAAAAATTAGGGTTTTGAGTTAAACATGGACTTTGATTTTACAATTCAAAATCTAGAAAGAATTTGGCTTTGGTCATAAAAGCAAAGTTGTAGAGAATTAAATTCTAATCAACTTTCATTTTTGGTACATTTTCAAAAGATGTCATTTTCTTGCTCAAATTAATATTTAAAAGCTGGCATTTAAAAATTTCTTGAAAATATAAATGGAAAAGGATTTTTCTCATTCGCAGGCCGCCGCCTCGTTTCCGGCCCACGGCCGAAGCCGGCCCAGCCAGCCTCCGCCGCTCTGCGCGCCTCGCCTTAGCCCAGCCTAGCCCAGCGCCGCACCTGGCCTGGCCTGCCTCCGTGCTCGCCTGCCCGCTGACGCGCCGCGCCGCGCCCGACCGCGGCAGAGCTCACCCGCCGCATGGTGGCTATGCACCGGCGACACCCGCCGTGCGTCGTAGCCGGTCTGCCTCGCCCTCCACGCGCGCGCCTACACCTGCCGAGCAGCGCTGCGCTCTCCACTCCCTCACTCACTCACTCAGCAGCAGCGACAGCAGCGCGCGTGCCCGCCATCGCCACCGCGCGCCGCGCCTTGCCGACCAGCTCGCCCGGCCACCACGGCTCGCCGTTGAACCCTCCACCTCGCCTGCAACACCGCCACCTCGTGCACCACGCTGCCGACCAGCTCGCCACGCGATTCGACCGGAGGTGAGGCTTAATCGCGCGTTTTTCCTCCGCGCTGTCGCTCGTCGGTGCTCGGCAGCAACACACGCCACCGTGGCTAGCCTTGCTCCGCCTCCCTCTCTTCCTCTTTTCGCGCGCACTGTGCCCGCCTCGCAATGGCGGAGCTCGGTTGTGAGTCAACAACGCCACTCCGGCCACCCTTGCGCCGGAACAAGCCCGTGACGCCGCTCTGTAGCGCCGCCGTGCGCCATGGCCGCATGCCACCTTGCTCCGGTGGTCCTCTGGCCTTGCAAGTTGTACCAACGGGTGCGCATCGCTGTGTGGAGTCCAACGGTGCCGACCACGCCACCGGCAACCTCACCGCCGGTGAGATCTGGCCGGTCAAAGCCATCCCCTGCCTCTGGGTGACTGGCCAGTGGGGCCGATTGACCCACTGGGTCCCGCGTGGCAGCCTCTCTGGGTGTACAGCACCGGGTGCACCCAGCGATTGTGTCGGCTGAAGTAAAAGAATTTCAAAAATGATTTTTCAGATTTCTACTTAGAGGCTTTGGAAAATGTTTGTGTACTCATTTTGGCTCCAAATTTGTTGAGACAAATTTTGCTAGGTTCCTTGTCGCCAGATCTGCATGATAAAAATATTGCATGTCATTTTTGAGATACTTTTCTGTAGAATTTTATTTAATCATGTATATTGCTGATAACTTGAAAAATATGTAGAAAAATCTACAGACTTTAGAAAAATATGATTCCAAGTTTGTTAATCTTCTTATGTAATGTACTTCCTAGGAAAAATATGTTTCATGCATGTGCTGTGGGAAAATTTTGAGGTGTAGTTCAAGTACCTTTAATGGCTGATTTTTTGTTATTTTAGCTAGAGAGCAAACTTTGTATAAAACATGCATGTGATAATTTTTGTACAGTCATTGTATGCTATGAAGAACCTAGGAAAAATACTAACTCTGTTGTTTGACACTTTTCACAGTTCAAAGTATTTTTATGTTCATAATAATGCCATAGCTTGTTATTTTTGTGTAGGCTAATCCACTCATTCAAATACCATGAAAATCTAATAGTAGACTACTTAGGGTAGTACTATGCTGTAGTAATTTTCTAAGATTTTTCTAAGCAAGAAAAATAGGGGTTGCTATTCAAGCCTATATTTATTAGGGTTTAATTAAGTGTTGCATTCTGTGGGATTAAGAAATTAGTAAAGCTTTGGTGTATCTTTGAAGCATTTAATAAGATATGTTGACTTAACATATTAGTAGTAGAAGAGAATGCAGTAGATGACATGTGCTTGTAGTATATTTTCTTGGATGATGTTGACTACCTTGCATTTAAACATATCTATTGTATTCATCTCATCCGATGCACCGATTGCATAAGCACTTACGCACATTGCATCATACAGGATCGCAAACTGAGAACCCAGTCATCATACCCGAGGAGTCCGAGGAGCAGCTCGAGGTGCAGCCGCAGGAAGTGCCCGAAGCCGACGAGGAGGACGATGAGGAACTTTCAGAGTGCCCCGATCACCACCCGAGCTCCTTCGAGAGAGGCAAGCCCCGGAGCATTTTCTCCCAGTTTGCAATTATTAATTCAATGCTTTACTTTAATTGATGCACTACATTCAGGAGTTGTTTGCAACCGTTGCTGCATTATACCTTGTTTACCTTTGTTATACTATATCCTTGTTACCCTGGTATCCGCAGTCGAGTCAATGCTTAGCTGGCTTAGAACGGTAGAAGTCAGGTGATTTCCTGTCACCTGCGAGCTATAGGTGGTTACCTGGATCTGCTTGGATGACTATGAAGTCATGGTATAACTAAGTGTTAAATGAAGTTGAGACCGGACGGAGACTTGCAGAGTTTTGGACTATAGTGCTTTCCGTCTATGTCGATTAAGGACCGACCGTTGTTGGGCCTCGAGTCATGTTGAACGCATGCCTTACATTTAGCTGGCCGGATAAAGTACCTTCCGACCACGAAGCTAGGAGATTATTCGGGCCGAGTAGATTGCCCGTAGCGCACTGTGCCGGAGCAGGTGTGGTAGGACACGGGGGCGAGATGATAAGACCAAAGTGCAGTCGGTCGGCCCCTGGGTACTTGTGGTTCCTGGCAAACTCGAGATTCTTGGATAGTTGACTCGGTGATCAATATCTCACTTTAGCGGGTGAGTGAGGTTTGTGTAAGGAATAAATCACCAGCTGGTTAGGAATCGATTCGAATCGCCATCGCTCCTGGACAGTGAGCACTTGACTTGAGTGACTTCATCGTAGTAAATGTTTATGGAACACTTGGATAGTTATAATGAATATGACAGTATGGAAGTTGTTTAATGATCATTGGTTATCATTATCTGCTTAATCACATGTTTGCTCTAGTATAGGTGCAAATCTAGTCGACAGGTTAATAACAATTAACTTGACAATAATGCTTTAAAAAGGGTCATGAAATGCTAAAAATGCTCCTTTTTGCAAATGAGTCAGCTACCCTACTATAAAGCCCTTCATAATCCTTGGTGTCACTTATTTTCGGTTATGTCGGGTAAGTCTAGCTGAGTACCTTCTCGTACTCAGGGTTTTATTCCCACTTGTTGCAGATGGGCAGATGTATTATGGCTACTGTATCAACTGCCTTTATCCTGCGATGGGTGATGCTTAGGACCATGGGCATGGTCATTCCTTACGTCTCGTCTGATGCTTTTGTTGGAGATGATCATTCGCTGGCACTGTATTTAAACTCCGTGTGAGTGTGTGTGTGATTTGAACAAATGGCTTCCGCTACTTTTATTCGAACTTGTTTTGTAATAACTATGTTTTAACTCTGATGTATCTGAGATGCAAACCTTTTATGTAATATGTGATGGTGACCGCTAAACTTATTACGATCTTGGCTAGAATGGAAGTTGGTTTGAAATCCTTCGTGATTTCACGGACTACCGGGTTATACGGGCTTAAGTTTGCTAAATTGTCTGCTCTGGCGGATGATTTTCTTACTTAATTTCATATAATTGGTCGGTTCTGTTATAGCTAGCTAGAGCTCACCTAACCATCTAGCTTGCAAGGTGACACTAACCTATGCAACTAGTACTTCATACAACCGAGGGAGCTCCTACACAATCTAGTAAGCAAAAGCACAAAGCTACCTAAACTTACTAGCAATGCTCAATAACAAGGCTACACAAGTCAAATTAGAGAGCACAAATTACTTAGCTACACAAACTAAGCAATGTGACTAACAAGGTTACTAAAACCACATTAGCCACTCAAGGGGGCTACTTCTTATGCTACACAAGCAAGAAGGCAACTAGCAAGCTACTAAAGCTAAACTAGTCACAAGAGCAACTACACAAGCACAATGTATATGAAAGTAATACAAGCTTATGTTTCATGGAATGCAAACCACCGAGAAGATGATGAAGACAATGTTGACACGGTGATTTTCTCCTGAGGTCCACTTGGTTGCCACCAAGCTACGTCCCTGCTGTGTTGACCGCTCACTTGGTGGTTCGGCGACTAATTTGCATCACCCACCAAGCCCACACGTTGGGCACCACAAGAACCTACCCCAAAAGTGAGGGTAGCTCAATGACACACTCAACTAGAGTTGCTCTTCGCGATCCCCACGGGGTGAGCACAATCTCCCTCACAAATCCTCCTCCAGGGCACCGCACAATCTTCTTGTGTGCTTCAACGGAGTCACAAGCCACTGAGCCATCTAGGAGGTGGCAACCTCCAAGAGTAACAAGCACCACTGACTTACAACTCGATCACCTAGTGCCACTCGATGCAACCTCATAATGCAACGCACTAGAATCACACTCACTCGCAATTCGGATCACACTCTTGCAAGCACAAGTGATTTAGAGGGCATCCAAGCACATCTACACAAGCCACCAAGGCTTAAGGGTGCTCGGCAACCGGCCCAAGGCCAGCCACCACTTCTATTTATAGCCCCTAGGGCTAAACTACTTCTCCTTTGTAAATGTGCTAACACCACCAAGTGATCACCACCTTGTGCACGTGTGTTAGCTTTTCACAAATATTTTCCAAAGGATTAGCACTCTTTTCTCAATGCCACTCGATCCTAACACGTATGCAAAGTTAGATTGCTCAAGTGGCACTAGATGACCGATATGCAAACAAGTTTGCTCCTCTTAATAGTATGACCATCTATCCTAAACCCGATCATCAACTTTTCTACACGCCTATGACCGGTGAAATGAAATGCCCTAGGTTATACCTTTGCCTTACGTATTCTATTTCATCTCCTTTCATGTCGATGCAACACATGCACCAACCAATCACCAAATGATATGATCCACTTCATATCATTACGTGACCGTATTGGTTCATCGATCTTGACATTGTTTGCTCTTCACCGTTGCTTTGGTCCATCGGTACCAAGTCATTACTCAACTTCCCTTCACACTTGCAAACCGGTCCGTCGAGCCAAGTCTTGTCTTGATCTTCTCCACCTTAGCCACATGACTCAATGTCATGTCTCATATGCAATGAGCTCCTTCATCATATGTGTGAGCCTTGCAACAAATCCAAGCCATCTTCACCGTCATGGCATGAGTGCTCACACAAGTACCTATGAACTAATCACCTGTGTATCTCACATTAAACACAATTAGTCCACCTAAGGTTGTCACTCAACTACCAAAACCAAACAAGGACCTTTCAACCTCCCCCATTTTGGTAATTAATGACAACTCTACAAAGATATAGAAAGTAAGCTCATTCCAAGCTAGCACTTCACACAAGTGTGAATTGCTAACTTGATTTGGATTTTATGCTACTTATCCAACATTTAAGCTCAATGTTAAGATTTGGATAAGCATCATAAAACCTGACTTGGTAGTGATAACTCCCCCTATATGTGTGCTAGAGTGTTTGGTTTGAAGCTCACACATATGCATAGATTGGAAGTGTGGAAGAGTAATTACTACCAATGATGCTAAGGTGTAAAAGAATTAATCTTTGATGCGTGATACCAATCGAAGTTGCACTTTTAACACCATCCTTAGCATCATGAGTAGCTAGACAACAAAAACACTAGAAACCCCGTGAGATCAATATTATAAGCAATGTTCTAGTATCACTTGTAAAAACACAAGTCTAGCTACCATCCTATGCATGCTAGTTATCAAATCATCATTCAAGTTCTATAACTAGCATATAACACACAAGCATGCATATCAAATTTAAAAACTTATGTAATGCAAGCAAGCACATGACTATGCACATA
This sequence comes from Miscanthus floridulus, assembly GCF_019320115.1. Classification (NCBI taxonomy): domain Eukaryota; kingdom Viridiplantae; phylum Streptophyta; class Magnoliopsida; order Poales; family Poaceae; genus Miscanthus; species Miscanthus floridulus. Next base: position 100,763,984 of record NC_089581.1, read on the forward strand.
TCAAATACAACCAATCAAAGTTCATGAGCTTGCTCTCCCTACTTGTGTGCTTCTCTTGTCCAAGAATTTTGAACCTTCTCAATTCCTCAATGTTGCTCTCTCTTTGTCCATATTCATGTTCAAATCCAACTTCTCTCAATATGTTTGTACTAATCTCTCCCCCTTTGTCATCAATTTCTATAAAAGGTGTGCATATCTTGATACAAAGGGTTGCATTGGGGTAGATGGTTGACACTTGAATCTTGCATTTTTTATGGGCACCACTACATATGTTGGAATCACTCCATTTGGATAGCTCTTGGGATACCACACATAGGATCTTTGACCTTGATACCAATTGGTGGGACACCTCCCCCTATGTCATAGCATGGGTCATCCATTTGATAAACTTGAGTTCTTGTAGACGAGGGATGCATTCTTCATTTGATGATCACTTAAAGTTGAGGATCACTTGTGGAACCACCGTCTTGTATGATTGATACCACATGTAGAAATGTGATACCACTTGAAAGAATTTGCTTCCATAGAACCACTTTTTGGATTTCTCAATTTTGACCATTTCTTGAATATTTTCTATCTTCATGAGTACCACTTATAGGATATCACTTGTAAGGTGATCTAGACACCACTTGTAAATACCACTTGATGAATTAATTGAATCTAGATACCACTTGAAACCAAATGAGATATCCATTTGCATTGTTGTCTTGTGCTTGTTCTCTTGTTGCTATCATGAGCTTTTAATTTGACTTGAACTAAATTGAGTTGCCTAAGCTTCCAAGTCCGGTTTGAACCAATGACAAGCTTCTTCACACCTCTTGCAAGGGTTATCTTGCCAATATTGTACTTGTCACTTGTTAGCAATCCAAAATAAATCAAGTACTTGGGTTCAATAGCTCATAAACAAACTCATGTACTACCACTAGATCAATTAACCATACAAGCAATAGTGGTAGGTTATGAATTTAAATGTTTTATTTGTTATGCATGATCCTAATATGCATGTACTATATGCACTTAACCACATGCTAGTAAGGGATGAAAATGATCATGCACATTACAATGATACCTTTGTTATCTTGGAGTAGAGGATAGTCACATAAATTCCAATTCATTACTCCAATAGCAATGTGAAGTCCAATTTATAGCTTGGTGAAGACCAATCATCATAGATAGAGTCCATTCTTTACCCATATGATTTAAGAACCACTAATGATCAAGTGCACTTTCTTATTGTGGTTGGCTTGCTTCTTCATTTCATCTTTGCTTGCATGAGAGCATCAATGTGAGAATACCACTTGAAATATCATGACTAGCTCTCTTTTGGGTGTTGCTTGCTTTTCTTGATCAACCCTTTTGATTGCTTCAACTAAGCATCTCAAATGTTCCTTGGATCACCACTTCCATGTTAGCCTTCCAAGTACCACACTTGGTTTACCTACAAAAGGTGGCACGCCCCTACATTAGGGAGAAGTGACCTCTCTCCAAAGAACCATTCTTGACACTCACTTGAAATATCTTGATTGATTGATCCAAGTGATGGACTTAACTTGATGATTAATCTTGAATCCTTCTTTAAGTCCTTTTTCTTTCCACTTGTTTAAGTTCTTTTCTTTCTACCAAATGATCTTCAACAAGCACTAGAACTTAAACTTTATATCCATCTTGAGCTTGGTCTTGATCTTCAATTGAGTACCAATTGTGTGCCAAGTACACTCCATAATGAAATGGCCTTGTACTCTTTGCTTATCATGATTCAAGATCATATCAAACCCAAACTTAGGTGCCTCAATCACTTATAAACATGTTTCCAACTTGAGGACCTTTCAATCAAAGTAACTCTTGATCAATCCAATAGATGTCACTTTTCTGGTAGATTCTGTATTCTTCAAAGAAAAATCTATATCTCCCAATGTACAGATCCAAATACCACGAAATTTAGTGAAGATGTGGTTCACTAAGTCATGTAGGAGCTGTAAAAATTTGGGATTCATTTGACTTCTTGATTACTACCATATTTCAATTCTTCTACCACTGCTACATGCTGAAAACTGCCGCACTATATCTGACAAGATCTACTCCAAAACCAAAGCATCTCTTATTCAATTATTATGAAATTTGTACATCATCTTATACCATAAGTCTATAGAATGCATAACAAATTTCAATCCAATCCAAATATATATGATTACTCAAACATGGCTAAGATCACAGCTAGCTTAGATTTTGTAATATTGGACAGATTTCAATTACTTGAGCTATTCTTCATCAAATGTGAATCAAACTTAAAACTAACTTATTTGAATACTTTCACAAGACATATATCCATTTAATCCACTTACTCAAAGTCATCTCATGAATTTATCCAACACAAATTAATCCAAACTTGATTACTAAGCTATTTATTCATTCAAACATCTCATAGCAAGCAACATTACATATTTATCAAATTCAATCAACTCATATGCACTCAAATAAAATGATCAACAAGGGATATACCTTGGTTGGCTCATGATCATCCAATTAGCAAGCTTCAACTCATATCTTGCAAGCCATCAAATATATCAATACATCATCCACAATATGAATGTTGCACTTGTATGTTGATAGCTCTTGGGCTTCACTATCTTGTCATGGCATTGGGATAATAATCATCACTTGTCAATACTTGGCTCAATCACATGATCAACACAATGAATACCACTTGAACCAATCCTCCAATGCCCATGGCACCTACAACAATTATCCACTTTTTGATGGTACCCAAACTAGTTTGGGTCCTCTCAAGTTAGGAGCAACATACTTAGGCATAGCCTTTGTCGGGTTCATAAACCTGGGGTCCCTCGGGGACCGGCTTCTGCACCAAGGCTCGGCCCAAGAGTCTAAAAATAATAGGGCAAAGGGATGGTCCAGCAACTGACCGGAAGGCTAGGCCCAAGAAGAGCAACGCCCGCTCGTCAGCTACTTCGGCCCACCTATCCGACCGGAGCACTCGATTCAGGCTCCAACCGTTTCCGGATGGCCTCTTTGATCAGAAGGCCTGCCCCGAGCCCTACTTCTGACTCCGACCCCACGTCCCTCCGACCGAGGCTTGTAAGAACCCTACTCACCGCTCTTCTCCGACCGGCGCACTCAGAGTCAATTGGAGCCATCCGACCGGGGATGCCCGCTCGGTAGGAACTAGAAGACGTGTGGAGAAAGGCAAGGCAAGGCTCACAAGTCAAAACCACTATACTAGGGACCATACCCTGCATAGAATAGTACTCTATAGCCTCCCTAACACAAACAGTATTGTAGGCGCCGACATCTCCCCCTACAGTATTGTAGGGGCCGCTAAAACTCTCATACAGTAAGACCCTCCACGTGCCTCTGGGCATCGATAGCGGTATGGGTGCCAGGATTTACCGTACCGGGTGAACATAGCGAGACTCCTCACATGCTTCTAGGCATCAAATAGTATTTGCAGGTACCGACGTCCACCATCCCTAAAAAAGGCAACACGACCTCCCGTGGGCATCTGACATTCTACAGCAATAGCAACAGTGTTGTAGGCACCTACCACTATCTTGTACCAGTCGGCGTGGGCAACAAGGCTCGGTAGGCATGGGCAACAAGGCTCGGCAGCATATGTACCCTCACCCTCTCACTTGTAAAGCCACCCCCTTCATCTATAAAAGGGGGTGCGCTTCCTCCAACAAGAAAGGGAGACTGATTCCAGTAGGCTAGAGTTCCTTAGATCGATAGCTCACAACCACAGAACCACTAGGTTTGGACCTCAAGCACCCGCTTGAACACTTAACTCATAGCGAAGTTCCTATCACTCTCGACCCTTCTGGTCGGAGCCGACCGGACCTCTTGTACACCCGATCTTTTGCCCTCTCGTTTGTAACCCCACTACAAACTTCGAGCACCTGGGCTCAGGAATAAAGTCACCGATCGACCCCGACTGGACGTAGGGCATGTTGCCCAAACCAATATAAATCCTATGTCATTGAGTGCTAGGCCACCTTCGATCAAAACATACAACAAAACTACAAATATTCAATAGTTGGTCACTTTCTGCACCGACAGTTGGCACCGTCCGTGGGGAAGACGCTGTACGTTCAACACTTTTTTGGTCATCAGATGGCCCATTTTTCTACCACCCCCGCCGTGGCAGGCTCAGGCGATACGATTCACTTCGGCTCGTTGGAGTTTCCCGCACTCTCGCCCGCCGGGATGTGGGTTCCACCCATCTTCGAGCCATCCCAGGCCTTCCTCTTTGGAAGCCTGGACTTCGTCGCCAACTGACTCGGCGTACTCCACCCCCGTGAGGAGACTCGTGACCCAGCACCCATCGGGGAGACGTCCTCCATCGACTCCAGGATGCGCGACTTCGACGACGCGGCATCTGTGCTTCATTCCAAGCAAACTCTCTGCTCAAACCCCACTGTAAGTAATATGCATACTACTATTCGCTCTTTATTTACTATCTCCCACCAATCACCCGGAGGGAATGTATCGCCCACACCACAAACACTGTATGATTGGTTCCCCTACGGCCTCACATCCTCCGCGGACGCATACGCTCGGGGGCTCCGAAGGATGCTGGCACCATCCCCCCTCATGTCCGAGTTCATGGGAATGGCAGGCTGCATTCCTGCCATTTCCCACGAACTCCCAGATGGTGAGGGCGAGAGCAACGGTTCTAGCATTGGTGATGTGGCTCCCCGCCACCATCCGTCCTGGGAGTGCGCTATGGTGGACGCTCTGGGACAGTCGTCAGTGGTTGCGGAGTCTGCACAAATTCACACCCCTTTGGACCCACATGTGAGGGCCCTCTCATCTGCGCAAGCACACGCCGAGGAATTACGACAATGATGGCAGAACCAGCCGCTGCTTGTGCCAGCGCCATCAGTATTGCCTGTTGTGCCCCATGCGCATGGCCCAGTGGGCGGCGCTCGGGGTCACGCCCATCAAGTCCAACACGACATCATGAATGAGGGGAATGATCTCCCTCAATTCGCCCAAGCTGGCTAGAACATCGCCGCTATGGCAATGCCTCTGCACGGCGTTCCTAAACCCGCTGACCCCCAGGAGTGGGCAGTCTACCGGGACCTCCGGGTTCTAGTAGAAGCCACCGCCGTCCAATAGGTAGAAAGCTCTATGTCACGACTCTGACCCACACGCTCTCTCCCTATCAGGGGGACGAGGATGCACTAGACGGATCGCTCCACTCGCTCACCGCCATAGCAGTCAGGCCTAGCTCGGGGTGCGGCAGTCATGCCATGGTCCAACCTGGCGCCTACTCCACACCAACCACCAGTACACGAGCGGCCCGATCCACACCAGGACGCTCGCAGCGTCATCGGCAACTAGCGTCAGGCTCAACATGATAACGAGGTCCACCATACGATAGCAGGCGACACGGACCTTGGCCAAACCATTGAGGGAACTAGTGAAACGCGCCCTAGGCGTGGTTGCCGGCTAGACGACCAGAGCCCCGGCCCTGAGGGCCCGGGGCCACGTGCCTTCAGCTAGCGTATCCGAAGAGCACCATTCCTGCAGCGTTTCTGGCCGCCCACCAACATCACCAAATACACTAGGGAGACCAACCTAGGCATTTGGCTCGAAGACTTCTAGCTCACCTGTCGGGCCGGAGGAGTGGATGATGACTATTTCATCATTCAATACCTTCCCATTTGTGTGGGGGAACATGTTCGGGCAAGGCTTGAATTCCTTTCGCATGACAGCATCCGCAACTGGGCGGACCTCAAGAGGGTCTTCGTCGGGAATTTCCAGGGGATGTATGTCCACCCAGGAAACTCCTGGGACCTCAAGAGCTGTCAACAGGAGCCTAATGAGTCTATGCGAGATTACATCCGTAGGTTCTCCCAGCGATGCAACTCCCTCCCCAATGTCGTCGACACAGACATCATCAATGTGTTCCTCTCTGGGATGAACTGCGAGTCCCTAATCCACAAGCTTGGTTGCTTGAAACCCTGTACCACCTGTGACCTACTCGACGTCGCCACCAACCACACCACTGACGAGGAGGTGGTCAGAGCGGCCTTCGGTAGAGGCCGGCACAAGGTCAAAGCCAAGCGCATAGACCCGAACGAAGGCCCCTCCATGCAGAGGGGCAAGAAAAACAAAAAAGATCAACACCGGTCGGACAGCTCCGCGCTGGTTGCCGCGACCGATCGCATGGCCAAGTAGCCCTAATAGGGTTTGCCTGACCACTTCAACAAACTCATGGACGGTCCATGCACCAACCATGCCTACCCCATCAAGCACCTCTGCAAGGAATGCGAGCTCCTCAAACGCTTCCTTCGACAGGCCGGTGGGCCAAAGGAGGGAGACGGCAAAGAGGCGGCAGCCAAGAAGGGGGGCGCGGTAGGCAAGGACGGAGATAGCTTCCCCGAGCCTAATGAGTGCATCATGATCTTCGGTGGATCCAACATCATCTGGTCCAAGCGCCAGCACAAGATCCGCTATCGAGAGGCATGCGTCACCGAGATGGCCATCCCCTCCTTCCTCAGCTGGTCAGAATCGCCGATCACCTTCGATCAGAGGGACCATCCCTCCCACATCACAAGACCTGGATGCTACCCGCTCATCATCGACCCCATCATCCGCAAGAAGCGCCTCACTAAGGTGCTGATGGATGGGGGCAGCGCCCTCAACATCCTATACAATGACACCTTCGATGCCATGCACATCCCTCGGTCAGAGCTCTACCTGGCAGGCTCCCCCTTCCATAAGGTAATCCTAGGAGCATAGGCATACCCGCTCGGATAGATCGATCTACCCGTCACGTTCGGTGGCTGGGCCAACTTCCGCTCGGAGGTCCTCACCTTCGAGGTGGTGGACTTTCTAGGGTCCTACCATGCCATCTTGGAGTGGCCATGCTACGCAAGATTCATGGCAATCCCCAACTACACCTACCTCAAGTTGAAGATGCCAGGACCAAACGGCGTCATCACCATAAGTAGCGCCTTTTCGCACACCTTCGCGTGCGACCACGAGCACTACAAGCTTGCCATGGCGGTCGTCAACTCATCCGAGCTCCTATAGCTCGGAGAGTCGTCAACCCAAGTAGTCCTAGACTACAACAAACCAACCTCCTCGATAGCCTTTCGCCCGCTCGAGGAAACCAAGGTGGTGGGTGTCAACCCCACCAACCCAGCCAAAATGGTGCGAATCAGGACCTAGCTCCTGGCCAAATAGGAATGCGAGCTCGTCGACTTCCTACGCGACAATTGTGATGTCTTCGCATGGCAGCCTTTTGACATGCCGGGGATACCACGGGAGGTCACCGAGCATGCACTATGCCTTATCCTAGGCTCAAAGCCCGCCAAGCAACACCTGCGTTGTTTCGACGACGAGAGGCGTAGGGCCATAGGTGAAGAGGCAGCAACCGAAGAAGGGGGCGCAATGGGCAAGGATCTAGGCGACTAAAGGATGAAGTGATCCAACCGGACGCCTACCGACTGAAGGACAACAATGACGATGCTCTCTCCGAACACCTTGGAATAGCTATGTCATTTTTTCTTCCCCTAAGTTTCAGTCTTACCATTACCTACTTAGTATATGCTCCTACAAAAGCACCCCGACCCGAACAATTTTTGGCCCGGGGCGCTCGGGGGCTCCACTAGAGTACACTACTATCATTATGCTTAACTACTACCTCTCTATTTTGTTTACTATCATGTGGAGAAACTCCTTCCTACCCTAGCAAAGGGGTGGTTCATTCCTTTAATTTACCTTACGTAGCTTTGCTTTAAAAATTCCGACCGATCGCACCCCGCCTTTTCCTATGGTTATAGGCAGCTGAGCCTTGCGGGCCATGCCTCGGGCTCCCAAGGTTGCAGCCTACGGGACAAACAGGCAGGTATGAGAAGAAAAGAATTAAAAAACAAAGTTATGCTAAGGAACAGCAAAGGAACGAAAGGGAACAAGCTTCCCTGAATGGAGTGACTCCATCACAGAAAACAAAAATACCATTATAACCGTTAAGAACACAGAAATGTTTACACGGGGGCTCCCCCATGAACTTAAACTTTTTACGTTTACTAACTACTTATATTCTGCAAGCTATTAAACTGGCCCGATGGCATCTGCTGACAGCACGACCGACGAAGGCGCAGGCTGCTCACTCCCCGGTAGCATGATGTTTGGCTCGATCGGGGCTGAGGCAACGTCCCCCCCAAACCAGGCTCTGTGCTCTCCTTCTTTTTTACTATCACATGATAAAACAACTTTGTCCCCAAACAGAAACACATTCCATTCCTCTGATTACCTTATGTAACTCTATTCTTACTCCCAACCGGATGCACCCCGCCTTTCCCTATGGGTACGAACAGCCAAGCCTCGTGGGCCATGCCCCGAGCTCCCAAGGTTGCACCCTATGGGACAAATGGGCAGGTACAAGGAAGAAAGGATAAAAACAAAAGTTATGCTAAGATAAACACAAGGAACGAATATTGTGGTTCTATCACAAGGGCAGCACGGATGTATTCATCGATACAAAAAACTATTCACATGGGGACTCACCGACAAACTTAACTTTTACATTTTCTACTACTGCAAATACTACTATGACCGCAAGGGATCCACTCGGATCCGCTCCCTCGACTTCGGCAAGCACAACGGGTACCTCAAAGGCGTCGCACCCATAGATGCTCAGTAGAAGAACATGGAGCTCCTGACCTTCTCATACAGATGAGGTAGCTACCAAGGTAGGAAGCAAAGGGATGCCCCATGTAGGCCGTGCCGACTCCATCGAGGTGAGCATGTGTTCATTAATACAAAACTATTCACACAAAGACTCACCCACGATTGACGAGCGTAGGTCCCGGTCGAACATTTCTGACTGAAGCTTTCCAAACCCCATCACTTTAGCCATCAAGGTGAGCACTACCAACCCCCTCTATTTCCTTACAATCATTTCATACATCCATACACGCATTCATTCCATACGCCCGCGCCTCCCGAATGATTTGGGCCCTGAACCACCTAGGGGCTCAGGAACTAAGCATCGCACGTGCAGCAAAATGCACCAGAACGCTCCGTGTTGTGTCACAAAGCGGCGGTTGCCTCATTCAACATGAGCAAACAACAAAGCCAGGGGAGAAAACCATAGATGAGCACCGTGTGGCCCTAGCCCAGTTCGGCAGACCGGGTCATCTCAACCTTCTCGTTCGATCCTGAACCTCTCACCAGGCCCACAGAATCTCCATCGAGGGGAGGCCATTAGGCCACCCGGGTCGGTCTCTAGAACGACCTAGGCATCTGCCGGGTTGCAGGTAAAGGAGTAGTGGAATGTCACAAGAGGGCTATGCCGACCCCATCACGAATGACAGACCCGGATTCCGCTCGATCACACCCATTAGCGAACTCACCGAGCTAGTCTTCAAGCCCGAGCGATCGGGACAAGCGACAAAACTCAGCCCCTCCGGTTGTGAGGAACCAGATGGGCTAACGCACACAACTCACATTGACCCCCATGAAGGCCCAACAGGGCTCGGGGGCTCAAGACAAACGCCAAGGAAGTGACCTCAAACTCACCAGATCCACGACTATGACTCGCCCGGTCCCTCGGTGTGCACCGACGCCAGGAGCGCCTCGTCCAATCTTTTAACTAACTAACTAACTACACTTTGACTGCGCTCCAAATAACCTTAGGACCGCGACCCCAAACTCGCGTTGACAGGATCTATGATATCCGGCTACGGCTTGGGACCGCGACTCCGAACTCACGTAATGACTTCACTTCCGACGGCGCTCCAAAAATCCAGGGATCATGACTCCAAACTAGCGTGAAAACTAACTGAACTAACTACCTCAGCTGCCCAGGCTATGCCAAGGCTGGGATCCACGACTCCAACCCGCTCGGTCCCACAGCGCGCACCGACGCTAGGACCCATGGTCTCGGTCTCGTCCAACCCCTAAACTAACCATTTCAAAACCACGGCGTGCACCGATGCCAGGGTTTGTCCGAACTAACTCCCTCACCCGATCCCACGACGCGCATCGATGCCTGGATTAGTGAGCTCTCTCACAACCGAACTAACTCCCTCACCTGATCCCATGGCGTGCATCGATGCCAGGATCAGTGTGCTCTGTCTCATCCGAAACTAACTGCCTCACCTGATCCCACGACGTGCATCGACGCCAGGATCAGTGAGCTCTGTCTCGTCCAAAACCCTTGACTGACTCCCTCGCTCGATCCCACGGCATGCACCGACACCGGGATCCACATGCTCCCTCTCGCCCAATCTCTCAAAACAAACTAAAAAACTACCTCGGCTGCACAACGACGCCTTAGTTGACAAAAGTCCGTCTCAGACTAAAAACACGCACACATGCCCGCTAAAACAACACCCCCAGATGGTTCTGCCCGAACTACCCGGGGGCTACACCCGCGGGTGCGCTCGCGTGCACCCGTCAACAAGACAAAATCCCCCGGACGATTCTACCCGAAACGCCCGGGGGCTCAGGGGCTCCTGCTGGGTTCATAAACCCAGGGTCCCTTGGGGACCGACTTCTACGCCAAGGCTCGTCCCAAGAGTCTAAAAACAACAGGGCAAAGGGGCGGTCCAGCAACTGACCGGAAGGCCAGGCCCAAGAAGAGCAACGCCCGCTCGTCAGCTACTTCGGCCCACCTATCCGACCGGAGCACTTGATTCAGGCTCCAGCCATCTCTAGACGGCCTCTCCGATTGGAAGGCCTGCCCTAAGCCCTACTTCTAACTCTGACCCCACGTCCCTCTGACCGAGGCTCATAAGAACCCTGCTTACCGCTTTTCTCCGACCGGCGCACTCAGAGCCGACTGGAGCCATCTGACCAAGGACGCCCACTCGGTAAGAACCAGAAGACATGCGGAGAAAGGCAAGGCAAGGCTCACAAGTCAAAACCACTATACCAGGGACCATACCCTGCATAGAACAGTAGTCTGCAGCCACCCTAACACAAATAGTATTGTAGGCACCGACATCTCCCCCTACAGTATTGTAGGGACCGCTAAAACTCCCATACGGTAAGACCCTCCATGTGCCTCTAGACATCGATAGCGGTATTGGCGCCAGGATTTATCATACCGGGTGAACATAGCAAGACTCCTCACATGCTTCTAGGCATCAAACAGTATTTGTAGGTACCGACGTCCACCATCCCTGAAAAGGCAGCACAACCTCCAGTGTGCATCTGACATTCTACAGCGACAACAATAGTGTTGTAGGCGCCTAACACTATCTTGTACCCGCCGGTGTGGGCAACAAGGCTTGGTAGGTGTGGGCAACAAGGCTCGACAACATACGTACCCTCACCCTCTCACTTGTAAAGCCATCCCCTTCATCTATAAAAGGGGTGCGCTTCCTCCAACAAGAAAGGGAGACCGATTCCAGTAGGCCAAAGTTCCTTAGATCGACAACTCACAACCACAGAACCACCAGGTTCAGACCTCAAGCACCCGCTTGAACACTTAGCTCATAGCGAAGTTCCTATCACTCCCGGCCCTTCTGGTCGGAGCCTACCGGACCTCTTGTACACTCCATCTTTCTCCCTCTTGTTTGTAACCCCACTGCAAACTTCGAGCACCTGGGCTCAGGAATAAAGTCACAGACTGACCCTGACTGGATGTAGGGCACGTTGCCTGAACCAGTATAAATCCTATGTCATTGAGTGCTAGGCCACCTCCAATCACAACGTACAACAAAACTACAAATATTCACTAGTTGGTCACTTTCTGCACCGACAACCTTAGTATGGGTAGCGGGATATTTTGCAATTGCAATCAATGAGGTACCATTGCCATCCTTCCTAAGCATAGAATCATTATCAATTGAAACAGGCTTAGGGATGTTACCTAGGGGACATGAATGTGCCATGTGTCTCCTTTCCCTGCATGAGTAGGACTTTCTCTTTAATTGAGCCTTGTCTTCCTTGCTCATGTGGTGCTTCTCATTGCCTTGCTTCTTCTTATTTGCTTGAGCCTTCTTCTCTAGCTTGATTGGGCAACCCGAAGCTAGGTGACCCAATGTGTCACAACTATAGCACCTTATGTGAGCCATCTTCTTTATCTTCTCTTCTTTGCTCTTGCTCACTTGCTTTGCATCTTGATTCATCCTTGGACGCATTGCTCTTTCTCTTGCTTTTCCACCCCTCCTTATTTTCTTCTTCTTTATCATCAAATCATCACCCTCTTCATGATTGATCTTGATTTGCTCTTGGGGTGTCTTCTCTTCTTGCTCAACTTGTGGCTTTGATTGAGGCTCTTCTTGTTGCTTCACCACTTGCTTGGTTGGGCACATAGAGGTGAGATGACCCCATGTGTGGCACTTGAAGCACTTGACATGCTTTAGCCTCTCTTCTTCCTTCTTCAACTTGAGCTTTTCTTCATTGGGGCAACCATTTACAAGATGTCCCACTTCATGGCATTTGAAGCACATGAAATGAGATAGCCTCTTCTTTTCTTGCTTCTTCATCTTTCTTTCTCTTTTTATTTTGCCCTTGGTCATGCTCTTCTTGTTGAAGCCAACGCCACACTTATCACCATAGCTTCTTTGAGTCTTCAATATGTGCTCAAAGGTGACTCTTGAGTTGTAGCACCTCTCTAACTTGTTGCTCAAATTCTTTACTTCATTATTGAGTTCATTGTTCTCCTTCAAAATGTTAGTTTCACAAGACAGAGGAAGAACAAGCATTTAAATTTGAAGAACATGGCATATCTAGCAAATCATAGCAAGAGGTGGATACATGCTTCTTGCCTACATCACAAGGGTTAGCAACATTGTGTGATTGATCATTTGACCCATGTGATGAGCTCTCACTAGTTTTAATTTCTTCATTGGAAAGCTTATTAGTGTGAAAAGCATGGTCTTGTACTAAGTTATCATGAGTAACACTAAGTTCCTCATGAGCCAATTTTAGCTCCTCATGTGAACAAGTAGTAACATAAAGTAGATGCTTTTGTTGTTCACATGTGTTCTTTAGAAAATAGTTTTTATTTTTCAATTTCTTAGTTTTAACCATCTTTTTTCTAAAGCTTTGATCATATAACCATATCTATCTAGAAGCTCCTCATATAAATCAAGATCAATCACATTTGAATTAGATACCTTTGTATCACCTTGTGACATGAAGCAATGTGATGTAGTTGGAGAGCTTGAAGAAACATCACTCTCATAGCCCAAGCATGATCCATCACCATCACCATCAATCTTGTCAAGTGATCTTGTGATAGAATCATCATCATCATCATTACTTGACCATGAGGTGGAGCAATCTTCCACAATCACCAAATTGTGGTCATGCTCAACACACTCATGCGCTTGCTCCTTGGGCTCATCATCATCATCAATGGAGACCATCCCTTATTTCTTGTTGAGATAACTCCAAATCTCATGGACGGTTTCATGTCAATGATCTCTCCAAATATGCTATCATCCAAAGATCTATAAATGATGTCAATAGCTTGGATATTGAGATCTAGGCATTTCTCTTGTGCTTGAGTTAGATCATTTTCATCCAACACATGAGAAAAGCCTACATCTACCATCCACCACATTTGAGGGCAAATAAACTTAAAATTGCATATCATCCAATTTTTCCATTGTGTAAAGTGTGTGCCATAAAAAATATGTGGACACTCAACATCTAGCCCATAAGTTACCATCCTCTCGGGTCGGTGAAGACCATAAATGAGAGACCTAGCTCCAATACCACTTGTAGGGTCGAGATGGCGGACTAGAGGGGGTGAATAGTCCTTTCTAAAACTTAATTGTGCCGGCTAATCGATACAAGTGCGGAATTAAAACTATCGGTCTAGCCAAGACTACACCCCTCTATCTAAGTTATCAAGCACCTTGAAAAGATCCTAAACAGACAACTAGGGTGCCGGGCTAGCTATAGCTCACCTAACCAATCTAGCCTGCAAGGTCACACTAACCTATGCAACTAGTACTTCACACAACCGAGGGAGCTCCTACACAATCTAGTAAGCAAAAGCACAAAGCCACCTAAATTTACTAGCAATGCTCAATAACAAGGCTACACAAGCCAAATTAGAGAGCGCAAATTACTTAGCTACACAAACTAAGCAATGTGACTAACAAGTTTACTAAAACCACATTAGCCACTCAAGGGAGCTACTTCTTATGCTACACAAGCAAGAAGGCAACTAGCAAGCTGCTAAAGCTAAACTAGTCACAAGAGCAACTACACAAGCATAATGTATATGAAAGTAATACAAGCTTGTGTTTTGTGGAATGCAAACCATCAAGAAGATGATGAAGACAATGTTGACACGATGATTTTCTCTTGAGGTTCACTTGGTTGCCACCAAGCTACATCCCCGTTGTGTCGACCGCTCACTTGGTGGTTCGGTGGCTAATTGGCATCACCCGCCAAGCCCGCACATCGGGCACCACAAGAACCTACCCCAAAAGTGAGGGTAGATCAATGACACTCTCAACTAGATTTGCTCTTCACGATCCCCGCGGGGTGAGCACAATCCCCTCACAAATCCTCCTTCGGAGCACTGCATAATCTTCTCGCATGCTTCAACGGAGTCACAAGCCACCAAGCCGTCTAGGAGGTTGCAACCTCCAAGAGTAAGAAGCACCACCAACTTACAACTCGATTACCTAGTGCCACATGATGCAACGCACTAGAATCACACTCACTCGCAATTTGGATCGCACTCTTGCAAGCACAAGTGAGTTAGAGGGCATCCAAGCACACCTACACAAGCCACCAAGGCTTAAGGGTGCTCAGCAACTGGCCTAAGGCTAGCCATCACTTCTATTTATAGCCCCAAGGGCTAAACTAGCTGTTACCCCTTCATTGGGCATTTTGCGGGCTGACCGAATGCGTTGGTTGTAATGACCGGATGCACCAGCCCAGCGTTCGATCAAGCTACACCGTCCATGTGTCGCTCTATGTTCATCCAGAGCCGCTCGATCTGAATGGTAACTTTGCGTGCCAATGGTCAAAGATGACCGGACATGTCAAACCCATGACCTGACGCACCCAAGCCACGTCAGATCACTCCCATGCATGCACGTAGCCAACACCTGACTAGACATGCCTCTACTCCACTACCTGACGTGATACCACCTGAGTCTGATCATTTTCAAAGAGCTCCCCAAGCCTCTATTTTGTGACTGAACAAGTCAGGTGAGTCATGATCAGATGCAGCACCTGAGTCCGGTCCTTCACTGTCTGCCACATGTCGACGGTAAGCCCGCACCACTACATCAGCAAACATTAGAGATGACTGGATGCGGCCCCTACGCGTCAAGTCACTCTTCATGCCAGCATCTGGTCATAAGACTGAGATCGCGCGCTCTCAACTGCCACTTGATCGGAAGCGCAGGTCCTCCTGAGGCCAACGTCTGATCACTCATAGTGACACTTTCTCGCCTCCGCTTCTTCACCGAGTTGATCCACAACAACTCCAACCACTTCTCCTTTGTAAATGTGCTAACACCACCAAGTGATCACCACCTTGTGCACATGTGTTAGCTTTTCACAAACATTTTTCTAAAGGATTAGCACTCAATTCACCATGCCACTCGATCCTAACATGTACGCAAAGTTAGATCGCTCAAGTGGCACTAGATGATCGATATGCAAACAAGTTTGCCCCTCCTAATAGTACGGCCATCTATCCTAAAACCAGTCATCAACTTCTCTACATGCCTATGACTGGTGAAATGAAATGTCCTAGGTTATACCTTTGCCTTGTGTATTCTATTTCATCTCCTTTCATGTCGATGCAACACATGCACCAACCAATCACCAAATGATATGATCCACTTGATATCATCACGTGACTGTATTAGTTCATTAATCTTGACATCATTTGCTCTTCACCGTTGCTTTGGTCCATTGGTGCCAAGTCATCACTCAACTTGCCCTTCACACTTGCAACTAGTCTATCGAGCTAAGTCTTGTCTTGATCTTCTCCACCTTAGCGAACACGGCAGTGCGGTCACCGGACATGGGGTGGTAGTGCCCCCAATGGTCGAATTCCAATGGCTATTTCAACTAGCCATTGCAGACCTGGCACTAGACAAGTAGGGGTGGCGGTGGCACCGATGGTGCTCGTGCCCATTTTCCTCCCACATTGGATTAATAGGGCGGTGCACCGGACATAGGGTGGTGGTTCCCATGGCGGTGACCCCCTTAGCTCAACACCAAAAATGCTAGCCTTGGGAAAAACATGATGGTGGCACCGGACAACACTCAATGGTGCACCATCCATGCCATGGCGGTGTACACCATCATGTCTAGTGACCACCCCGACTCCAGCTGCCCTCTGCCAAGTCTAGGTGGGCACCGCCCTAGGGTTGGTGGTGCCACCATACAAGGCATAGTTGTGCCAGCCCCCAGCACACTACTCTCAGCCTCGGCTAGTCGGGCACCGCCACAGGGGTGGCAGCGCACCAGATAGGGGGTGGCGGTGCCCCTAGGGCACCACTCTGAGCCTAGTTTTGTCTCCTTTTCTTCACCAACTTCTTCACCTTTACAAATGTGCTAACACCAAGTGATCACCATGTAACATCTTGGGTTTTTGTGCAACCAAAAATAAGAGGTTTTTAAAATTTTCCTTGCAATCTGTGAAGCATGTAGTCTCTAGGTCAAACCTTAGTCAAACCAAGGAGAGCTTACCGATAATTTGTTGCATTCATATAGAATTGCTTATAGGAGTATGCCTGTGTTCTTGACTTGGTTTTGGTTTGAGTTTTGTTTGGAGTTTGGAGAGCACAAATCTATAGCACATTCATCTCAAACCCTTTTGTGTTACCTCTCAATTCCTTCAAAATCCTTCTCACATCATCATAGGCAAAATAGGGAGACCCCTATTTTTCCCAAGCAATGAATTGGAAAATCCTTTTTCCTCCTCTCCTTGAATTCCTCTCAAATCTCTTTGAATTCATCTCAAATCCTTTTTAATCCTTCTCAATCTACCTAGAGTCATAAAAGGAAAAATCCTTTTCCTTTTTCCTACTCATTCAGCCTAACCAGCCCACCAGCACCAGGCCCCTTCCTTTCCCCGCTAGCCCAACTCATGCAATAGCCCCATGGCCCGGTGCCCTCCCCTCACCCATAGGCCCACTCATGTGCCTAGCACAGCCATGCCCCCTTCGCTTCGCACCGGCCCAAGCCAATAGGCCCAGTGTGGTAGCTCGCTCATGCCCTGCCAACCTCACAAGCCCAGATCATGCATGTGGCCTAGGCCCAACAGCTACCGTGCCCCTAGGAACCCTAGGAGCGAATCGCTCCTAGGCAGAAAACGCCACCGCCGCTGCCACCATCGCCAGGTACACATGCCCATGCCCCCACCTCAATGTCAGTGCCCCACCTACTCCTGCCTATGGATGAACAACGCGTGGACAAGGAGTATGGATGCTGAGGCATCCTGCCATCAACACCCTAGAACCCTAGCCCTCACCGCGCTATAAAAACCACTACAGCTGTCGCCCCCATCCATTTCCCATCCACCACCACCCCTCCTCTTCCTTATAGCAGTCAACCATACCTAAACTATGACCTCACCTTGACATCATAGCTCTACCTCACCATAGTATTGCTCCTAGCCACCCCTAGCCGATCACAGCGGTGCCTTGCCTGCCCATAGCCATAGTTCCTCATTGCTACAACATCGTCCACCGCGACCATGCTGAGCTAGAGCTCTGCCTTTGTGCCCACCTACTCCTCCACCCCACAATGTTGTGTCTTTGCTTCCGAGTCAGTGATGCCACATCCGTCTGGTAGAGCCTCGTTGAGCCCCTCCTGCAGCTCTCCTTCCTCAAGCATGGAACCATGATGCTAGCTCTGCTTTGTCCTCGATGTGCCCCTTCATCCTCACCATGGCATCCACTCTAGGAGCCAACAACAAGCAGCTCACCTTCACTATCTTGCCATGCCATGACATCGACTATGCACCACCAATCTCCCTTGCCACGCTAACCTCACCCTGCACCATGAGCCCCTGCTCCGTCCGGCCCGAGACCCCGATCGTGACACCAACCTTGCCCTACTCATCGCCAAGACACCGCTTCCTAGTAGCACCACCTCGCCATGACACCCAAGAGCCATGACCAGGAGCATCACAGTCACCATGGTGACCCAGCACCTCGCCGTTGACCAGCTCCCCTTCATCCTAGGTGAGCCCTGATCCCAAAGCTCGTTGTTTTCTTTGGAACCCACCACTGCTCCTAACACCCCTGACTGCGTCCTGCTGTGAGCTCAAAGCTGCGGCCTTGCAACCCTTCTCATCACCACCGATGTCTCTAGTAGTAGCCCAACACTGAACCAAACAGCCTTGCCTTCACATCATCACCATGCGGTGGCCAGCAGCCAGGGCAATGATTCCTTCGGCAACATGTCTGCTCCACTACTGGCCAGTCTGTAGCACCTGACACCTGCTTGTGGACGTGGCACCACTAAGCTGCCACTTCAGCAGTTGTCGCCAGGAGCTGAGCCTATAGAACCACTTTGATGTGCCCCTACTGTGGAACCCGGTGCCAAAGCCACTGGACCAGGATGCTGCTATCGTGTGTGTGCCGGACCTGCAGGAGTGTTGCAGCGGACCCCAAGACTGCGCTTTCAGCACCAATCCCTCACCTTTACCAAGCATGTAGCCCTACACCTCCAAGGTCGAACTTTTGAACCCAGTCGACGCTGTCCTCGATGTTGGCAAAACTCTGCTTTTCATTTCATACTTGTTCATACACATTGTCTATCTATCTATGCCTATGCCATGCCTTCGTGCCGGTCTATCTCTTATGCTATGGTATCTACCTCTTGTGCTATGGAAATGTGCTACTCCATTTTGTGGTTTGTGTCATGGGTTTGATTGTGTGTTGTTTGTTGTCATCTGTGGACCGAGCCTTCGAGCTGGTTGAGGGATCATACCTTGTTCAAATGTTTCGGTCGTGGGTTCGTCCCGCCATGGTCATGATGTCGAGCATAACTCGACCCCTCGTTCTTAGTTGGCCTTGTGGTGTCGCGACTGTTGGCCCCTCCTATGGCTCTAGGACATGGTCACCATGGGCTCGATATCGGTGCGCCTCCACCCGCACATGATGAGCCCATCATGACCTAGTCTATAGGGGCAAAATAGGGGACAACCATCATGGAATTCATGGAAGCCAACTTATTTAGGTAAAGCTCATGGCCATGAGTTGCCTCGCTATGACCATCAGGCTCTACCTCTTTTGCTCTTATGTTCTCCCTTATTCTTTTGTTCTTCCTAACCAACTCGTATGCTTGTGCCACATTGACCATAGCATTTCTTTGGTTCTTGCGGTGACAACCATACCGCTATGAACCCTAGGAATAATAAAGTGTTGATCTAGTTGCACATAGGTCATGGTGCCCTATGGGTTGGCATGGAGTGTCGTTTGTGAGTGTTTGTCGAGTCAACTCTCTTGTGCGTCATTTCTTTTAGTTCCCATCCATTACCATGATGAGTGGATCAAAAGGTAGTGGACTGCTGAGGCATATCCTCGGTTACCGCCTTTTGCCAAGACGAGTAAATCAAAGAGTGGTAGGCCTTGCTACCCTACCTCTCTTTTTGTTGGTTCAACTTCTTTCAACTTTCGACCATTACCATGTCGAGCAGGTTGAAGCAATAGGGGACCATTCTTCTATCCTCTCTTGTTCTCTCTTTCGATCCTCATCGATCTAGTAAGATATGGATTGAGCCCACACCCTCCTAACACAGCATAGTGACCTCTAGGGGCCTGATACTACGTCTCATAGTCTTAGCGTGCCGGTGGACTCCAAGGTGGCCTAGGGCTGAGTGGTAGGATGGCACCATATCGGTTGGGAGGCAGTCAGTATTAGCCTAGGCGAGGCACCGCCGATGATGGTGATCTAATGGTTCTAGGTGTACACGCTCTGCAGAGTTGATCGATCTATACATATAGCCGAGTCCTCGGATATGGACATTCCTATGACCTATGCTTCCCTTGATTAGTGAGAGGACTCCTGTCTTCTTATCCCCCTAGGTTTGGTGTTGGTTTCTGGCTTTGGCCGTTGAGGCAAGGTATGAGAGGGAGTCATCCTTGCCGCCTAGAGAGTGAGAGTGTGGTGAGATGTGTGTGATGGGATGGGTGAATGTGTGAATGAGATGGCTTAAAACTTGATGAACCATTATAAAATATTGATGAAACTTGAATAGGAAAACTACAACCATAAATAGGCCTTTTGCTCTACCCTTGCATTCCACTTACCACAAAGCAAAGTATAGGGTGGGAGCCAGTGGCCAGTACAAATCGTACTAAAATATATTTGGTAGGTTTGTATGTCACCTACGACGACGACAATGGAGGATAGAAGGATTAGGTGGTCTCGTTCCTACGCTCAAGTTTGGTTGAGGAGATGAAGTCTACACCCGCTGACTTTCTACGCTGACTTTGATGATTGCCCGTGAAGGAGGACACTTCACCCATCGACGCACTACATCTACTATGATCTGTGTGCATTTTTGCTAGTGTGCGTTGTACTTAGGTGTGATATCAAGTGTTGTAATACCTTGTAAACTTGTAATTTCTTGATGTATGAACTACGGTATCGACAGAATAATGATAATGTGACAGCTTGGTCTTCCTGGACTATCACATTATGTTGTAATATGTGAATTTCCCTTCGAGGAAATCGTGGATCATTTCACACCACCTTGTGCATGTGTGTTAGCTTTTCACCAACATTTTTCCAAAGGATTAGCACTCAATTCACCATGCCACTCGATCCTAACACGTATGCAAAGTTAGATCATTCAAGTGGCACTAGATGACCGATATGCAAACAAGTTTGCCCCTCTTAATAGTACGTCCATCTATCCTAAACTCGGTCATCAACTTCTCTACACACCTATGACCGGTGAAATGAAATGCCCTAGGTTATACCTTTGCCTTGCGCATTCCATTCCATCTCCTCCAATTTCGATGCAACACATGCACCAACATGATCAACAATGATATGATCCACTTCATACCATCACGTGATCATATTGGTTCATCGATCTTGACTTCACTTGCTCTTCACCATTGCTTCGGTCTATCGGCGCCAAGTCATCACTCAACTTGCCCTTCACCCTTTCAACTGGTCCATCAAGCCAAGTCATGTCTTGATCTTCTCCACCTTGATCACATGACTCAGTGTCATATCTCATGTGCAATGAGCTCCTTCATCATCACATGTGTGAACTTTGCAACATCTCCAAGCCATTTTCACCTCCATGGCATATGTTGCTCATACACATGTACCTATGGACTAATCACCTATGTATCTTACATAAACACAATTAGTCCACCTAGGTTGTCACTCAATTACTAAAACCAAACAAGGACCTTTTAGTAGAATATCACACTTTGGAAAGGTACTAAAGAAGGCTCTGACCCAAGTTGTTGGTGGCATTTTCTCAATTCATTCATGTGCTTTATGGTCTAGTGTTCTCATCTTTTCCATGTTTCTATTCCACTCAGGAACTGAACTAGACCTAGCATAAGCCCAAAGTTGGTTTTTCAGGTTCTCACCTTTGAAGTGTTGTTGGAAATTGGAGTAGAGGTGCCTCACACAGAACCTAGATGTTTTTATCCAAGAACTTTGATCCTTCTCAATTCTTCAATGTTCCTCTGTCTTTGTCTATATCCATGTTCAAATCCAACTTCTCCCTAATACCTCCTGCATATTTCATATTTTTGTACCAATCTCTCCCCCTTTGTCATCAATTTCCACAAAAGGTATGCCTCTTTTGATACAAAGGGTTGCACTTTGGGGTAGATGGTTGACACTTGAATCTTGCATTTTTTATGGACACCACTACATGTGTTGGAATGACACCACTTGTATAGCTCTTGAGATACCACACATAGGATCTTTGACCTTGATACCAATTGATGGGACACCTCCCCCTATGTCATAGCATGGGTCATCCACTTGATAAAGTTGAGCTCTTGTATGCAAGGGATGCATTCTTCATTTGATGATCACTTCAAGTTAAGGATCACTTGTGGAACCACCATCTTGAATGAATGATACCATGTGTAGAGATGTGATACCACGTGTAGGGTTGATTTGTCAATAAAAACCATTGCTTGAACATTTGCTATCTTCATGAGTACCACTTGTAGGATATCACTTGTAAGTTGATCTAGACACCACTTGTAAATTCTTGATGAAAAATCATTTGAATCTAGATACTACTTAAAACAACCAAACTAGATATCCATTTGAATTATTGTCTTGTGCTTGTACTCTTATCACCATCATGAGCTTCTATTGTGACTTGAACTAAATTGATTTGCCTAAGCTTTCAAGTCCGATTTGAACCAATGACAAGTTTCTTCACACCTCTTACAAGGGTTATCTTGCTAATGTTGTACTTGTCACTTGTTAGCAATCCAAAATAAATCAAATACTTGGGTTCACTAGCTCATGAACAAACTCATACACTACCACTAGTTTTAACTAATCATTCAAGCAAAAGTGGTAGGCTATGAATTTTTTAAAGATTTTCATTTGTCATGTGTGATCCTAATAAGTATGTACTATATGCACTAACCGCATACTAGTAAGGGATGAAAATGATCATGCACATTACAATGATACCTTTGCTATGTTGAAGAAGAGGATAGTCACATAGATTCCAATACATTTCTCCAATGACAATGTGAAGTCCAATTATAAGCTTGGTGAAGACCAATCATCATAGATGGAGTTCATTCTTCACCCATATGATTTGAGAACCACTAATGATCAAGTGCACTTTCTTGTTGTGGTTGGCTTGCTTCTTTTCTTGATCAATGCTTGCATGAGAGCACTATTTGGAATATCACTTGAAATATCATGACTAGCTCTCTTTTGGGTGTTGCTTGCTTTTCTTGATCAACCCTTTTGATTGCTTCAACTAAGCATCTCAAATGTCCCTCGGATCACCACTTCCATGTTAGCCTTCCAAGTACCACACTTGGTTTTCCTACACATAGGTGGCAAGTCCCTACACTAGGGAGAAGTGACCTCTCTCCACAGAGCCATTCTTGATACTCACTTGAAATAATTTGATTGATTGATCCAAGTATGGACTTAACTTGATGAGTAACCTTGATTCTTTCTTTAAGTCATTTTCTTTCTACTTGTTTAAGTCATTTTCTTTCTACTAAAAGATCTCCAATAATCTCTAAACTTCATCTTCATCTTGAGCTTGG
The DNA here is from genome assembly GCF_019320115.1 of Miscanthus floridulus. NCBI lineage: Eukaryota > Viridiplantae > Streptophyta > Magnoliopsida > Poales > Poaceae > Miscanthus > Miscanthus floridulus. The sequence goes on from NC_089581.1 coordinate 100,787,188, forward strand.
TCTTGATCTTTAATTTGAGTACCAAATGTGTGCCAAGTATATTCCACAATCAAATGGCCTTGTACTCTTTGCTTGTCATGCTTCTAGATCAATCCAAAACTAAGCTTAGGTACCTTAAACACTTATAAACATGTTTCCAATTTGAGGACCTTTCAATCAAAGTGACTCTTGATCAATCCAATAGATGTCACTTTTTTGGCACATTCTAGCAGCTGTAAAAATTTGGGCTTCATTTGACTTCTAGATTGCTACCAGATTTCAATTCTTCCACCACTGCTACATGCTGAAAATTGCTGCACTATAGCTGACAAGATCTACTCTAAAACCGAAGCATCTCTTATCCAATTCTCATGAAATTTGTATAGCATCTTATACCATAAGTCTAGAGTATGCATACCAAATTTTAAGCCAATACAAATAGATTTGATCACTCAAACTCAGACTTGATCTCAGATTTTTAATTTAGGACATATTTCAATAACTTGAGCTAGACTTTATCATATATGAATCAAACTTGAAACTAACTTGTTTGAATACTTTCACAAGACATATATCCATTCAATACACTTATTAAAAGTTATCTCATGAATTTATCCAACACAAATTAATCCAAACTTGATTACTAAGCATTTATCCATTCAAACATCTTATAGCAAGCAATATTGCATAATTATCTAATTCAATCAACTCATATGCACCCAAACGAAATGATCAACAAGAAATATACCTTGGTTAGCTCATGATCATCCAATTAGCAAGCTTCAACTCATATCTTTGCAAGCCATCAAATATATCAATAAATCATCCACAATATGAATGTTGCACTTGTATGTAGATAGCTCTTCGACTTCACTATCTTGTCATGGCATTGGGATAATAACCATCATTTGTCAATACTTGGCTCAATCACATGATCAACACAATAAATACCACTTGAACCAAGCCTCCAATGCCCATGGTACCTATAAACAATTATTCACTTTTTGATGGTACCCAAACTAGTTTGGGTCCTCTCAAGTTAGGAGCAACATACTTAGGCATAGCCTTAGTATGAATAGTGGGATGTTTTGCAATTCTAATCAATGAGGTACCATTGCCATCCTTTCTAAGCACATCATGATCATCAAATGAAATAGGCTTAGAATTATTACCTAGGGAAAATGAATGAGCCATGCGTCCTCTTTCTCGGCATGAGTAGCACTTCCTTTTTGATTGAGCCTTTTCTTCCTTGGTCATATGGTGCTCCTCATTGCCTTACCTCTCATGAGTTGCTTGAGCCTTCTTCTCAAGCTTGGTAGGACATCTCGAGGCAAAGTGTCCCGTATCTCCACACTTGAAGCACTTGATGTGAGCATACATCTTCTTCTCTTCTTCATTCTTGTTCATCATCTTGGTATCTTGAATTTGCATTGGATGCCTTGCCTTTTCACCCCTTCTTGTCTTCTTCTTCATCATCATCAAGTCACCACCATCTTCATGGTTGATCTTGATTTGCTCTTGGGGTGTATTTTCTTGCTCAACTTGTGGTTTTGGTTGAGTCTCTTCTTGTTGCTTCACCAATTACTTGGTTGGACACATTGAGGTAAGGTGACACCAAGTACAGCACTTGAAGCACTTCACATGCTTGAGCTTCTCTCCTTCCTTCATCTTCTTGAGCTTCTTAATGTTTGGGCAACCATTTGTAAGGTGTTCCACTTCATGACACCGGTAGCACATGGAGTGAGACAAGTTCAATTGTAGTTGCTTCTTCATCTTCTTTGCCCTTTTTCTTTCGCCCTTTGTCATCTTCCTTTTGAAGCCAAGGCCACTCTTGTCACCGAAGTTTCTTTGAGTTTTTAACATATGCTCAAAGGTGACTTTTGAGTTGTAGCACCTCTCTAACTTGTTGCTCAAATTCTTCACTTCTCTTTTGAGCTCATTGTTCCCTTTCTAAAGGTTAGTCTCACAAGACATAGAAGTAGAACGAGCATCTATTTGTGAAAAGCATGGCATTTCTAATAAGGACCCGTTTGGCTGGCTGCGGGTAGCTTCGGCTCCTGTGCCGAAATCACTGTTCATCTATACATATTTCACTGTTTATCGAAGCCCTTTTTCTCTCTCCTCTCCTCCCCACTCACAGACGCGGTCGCAGCAGCCAGAGCCAGAAATTCGAGCTCCACTGGCTCTGGCTCCGGCAGCCTCCTGTCGGCCGCCCAGCGGCCGACACCCTGCTACAGTGCCAGAGCCGGAGCCGACAGGAGCCCGGCCAAACGGTTCCTAAATCATCACAAGAGGTGGATACATGCTTCTTCCCTACATCACAAGGGTTAGCAATAATATGTGATTGATCATGTGACCCATGTGATGAGCTCACACTATTTTTAAGTTTCTTTGTAAATACTTTAATGAGAGAAGCATGTTGATCTAATAATTCTTCATGAGATGCAAATAGTGTCTCATGAGATGCAAATAGTGTCTCATGAGTCAATTTTAGCTCACCATGTGAAGATTTAAGAACAAGTGATTTCTTATGTTCTTCACATGAGTTCTTTAGAAATGAGTTTTTATTTTCCAATTTCATTGTTTTAGCTTTCTCATTTTCTAAAGACATGGTCATGCTAGCAAGTCTACTCACAAGCTCATCATATGAATCAACATGATCAACCACATTAGTATTTTGTACCTTTGTGTCACCTTGTGACATGAAGCAATGTGGCGATGTAGGAGAGCTTGTGGTAGCAATGTCATCCGAGCATGATCCATCATCATCACCATCAAGTGTGTATGGAGTAGCATCATCATTTGCATCGCTTGAGGCATCATCATCAATCTTGTCAAGTGAACTTGTAGTGGATCGATCATCATCATCACTTGACCATGAGGTGGAGCAATCCTCCATAATCACTAAATTGTGGTCATGCTCAACACACCCATGCGCCTCCACCTTGGACTCATCCTCCTTCTTGAACTTGCCATCATCCTATGAGGAGTCACCGAAGGTGTGCTTGATTGATTCCCACAACTCATGGGTGGTTCCTTTGTGGTTCACCGTGTAAAATAACTCAAAGCTCAAAGCATCCATTAGAAATAAATAAGCATCAGAATCAAGTTCAAAGAGAACCTTTTGAGCTTTGGTTAGATTTTTATGGTCCAAGACATGGGTGAGACCACTTATGACAACCCACCAAAACTTAGGTCCCTTTGCACAAAAATGATCAAGCATATGGTGTTTCCACCGTGCAAAGTGTGTGCCATAAAAAATGTGTGTGTCACACTCATCTAGCCCAAAGTTTGTCATCCTCTCGGGTTGGTGAAGACCACAAATAAGAGACCAAGCTCTGATACCAAATGTAGGGTCGAGATGGCAGACTAGAGGAGGGTGAATAGTCCTTTCTAAAATTAATCGCGCCGGCTAACCAAAACAAATGCGAAATTAAAACTATCAGTCTAGCCAAGACTACACCCTCTATCTAAGTTCTCAAGCACCTTATAAAAGATCCTAGTTAAGCAAAAAGGTATCAGGCTAGCTAGAGCTCACCTAACAATTCTAGATTACAAGGTCACACAAACCTATGCAACTAGTACTTCAAGCAACCGGGGGAGCTCCCACACAAATAGTGATGCAAAGCACATAAAGCTCCTAAGCTCACTAGCAATGCTCAATAACAAGGCTACAAAAGCCAAATTAGAGAGCACAAATTACTTAGCTACACAAACTAAGCAATACAACCAACAAGGCTACTCAAGCCAAATTAGTTGCACAAGGGAGCTACTTCTATGCTACACAAGCAAGAAGGTAACTAGCAAGCCAACTACACAAGCTAACTAATTACAAGAGCAACTACACAAGCATAATGTATATAAAAGTAATTACAAGCTTGTGTAAAGGGATTGCAAACTAATGGGAAAACAAGGATGACACGATGATTTTATCCTATGGTTCACGTGCTTGCCAACACGCTAGTCCCCGTTGTGTCGATCGTTCACTTGGTGGTTCGGCGGCTAATTGGCATCACCTACCAAGCCCGCACATCGGGCACCACAAGAACCTACCCTAAAAGTGAGGGTAGCTCAATGACACGCTCAACTAGAGTTGCTCTTCACGATCCCTATGAGGTGAGCACAATCCCCCTCACAAATCCTCCTCCGGAGCACCGCACAATCTTCTCGCGTGCTTCAATGGAGTCACAAGCCACTAAGCCATCTAGGAGGTGGCAACCTCCAAGAGTAACAAGCACCACCGGCTTGCAACATGATCACCTAGTGCCAATGCAATCACACTAGAATCACCCACTCACTCGATTGGATGATCAGTATTAAGCACAAGTAAGTTAGAGGGCTTCCAAGCACCCCCAAGCATGGACACTTAGTCCCAAAGGGTGCTCAACTAGCCAAATGCTTGAGCTCCACCTCTATTTATAGCCCCTATGCCAAATAGAGTGTTGGAGCAAAGCTACACTTTCTGCGAGGGCATCGGACATGGCGGTGCCCCCAATAGTCAAATTCCAATAACTATTTCAACTAGTCGTTGCAGACTTGGCACCGGACAAGCAGGGGCGGTGCACCGCCCAGGGGCGGTGGTGCCCCTGATGGTGCTCATGCCCGTTTTCCTCCCTCATTGGATTAATAGGGAGGTGCACCGAACATAGGGTAGCAGTGCCCATGGTGTTGACCTCCTTAGCTCAACACCAAAAATGCCAGCCTCAGGAAAAACACGATGGTGGCACAGTACAACACCCCGTGGTGCACCGCCATTGCCATGGCGGTGTACACCATCACATCCGGTGACCACCCCTACTCTAGCTATGGTCTGCCAAGTCTAGGTCCTCTCCTTCTGTTCCACCCTCTCTTTGATTCTCATCAATTACAATGGCATATGGATTGAGAGAGATTAGAACTTTTTCCCTTCTCCTTAGCCCACTCTGTTCGATCCTATCCTTAGCCATGACAATCGGATCAAAGATCAGACTATTAGATCTAGTTAGCAAAGCTATGGTCTATGTCATGTCCTCGGAACCATGCGAGTTGACCCAATCGATCTTTAGAGTGTCGTCTCTACCGAGGATGTGACATGGACATGCCTAGCTGACTTTCTCCTTTATAATCCCAAGGATACAGACTTGCTTCGTGAGGGCTAGCCTTGTTATTCCATGGTGTTTGCTTAAGTTGATCTTGGGTCTTGGCCATTATTCTTGAGGCCATACAGGTCAACACGATTGGCCTAGGAAGTACTGGCTAGGTTGTGACTTGAGCTTGTGCTTGGCAAACAACCAAGTCTGCCTCTTTTGTCCCAAGGATCAGAAGTTTTCCGCTAGGGCTAAGTCTTTTCCCCCTTGGTGTTCTTTTGGTGCTATTCAATCTTCCTGTGCCTTATTGCCTCTTCTTTTGCAATCTTTCTTGGTTAATGGTTGATTGCTCCTTTGCTTTGTTTGTCGTACGAACGAGGTAGTTGCATCAGGAATGACGTTGATTGAACCAAAATCCATTGGAGGGAGGAGATGCAGATGACAATAGGACTCTAAGGAGGACAACTATAAGTACACTGAGGATTCTTAGAGTTAACAAATCAACAGGTGCCACATCCCACCCAACCTCGTAGAATCCTATTAGACATGCAATAATGTAGCTACTAGTGCTTTACTTTCATTCAAATGAACTATGATAGGTTGCATGGTAGAATTGCTTGAATCCATTACCTTGACGCAACCTTTATCCCTGCACACCCGCTGTTAGCCTAGATGCTCGCTTGCTACTTACTGCTTACTTCTACTACGCATTATATATGTGATGTGATGCTTGGTGGAGGATTGTTTGTGAGTGGCTAAGGCACATGGTGCCGCTAAAACTAGTGATAACTTGGGGAGATCTTAGCGTGTGTCTTGGGTGTGTGGTGAGGGTTGAGTCAATCAGACAGGATTCTACGACAAGTCTTTGGATGAGTCCTGCCAGGGGGATGTGACCTAGGCATTCCCCACGAGAGGTACCTATGGCGAGTACATGTGTGAGGAGTATATTCTGAGGAGGCGACTCTTCGAGATGGAGGTGCCATCGAGGCACGGGGTGTTGGTTATCCCCTTTGAGAAGATATCCTATCTGGCCCCCCTAAGGACCGGTATGTTGAGAGAACCATATCATAGGACCCTACATACACACCACTCGCTCCTGAATGGGTAGGGGACGGTTACCCGACCAACTAGGACGGGGCCATTACTACTAGGTTGGAAGTGGATAGTGTAGGGAGGTACAGGCATATGGCCCACACCCTCCTAAGGTAGCATAGTGACCTCTAGGGGCCTGGTACTATGTCTCATAGTCTCAGCATGCCAGTGGACTCCGAGGTGGCCTAGGCCTGAGTGGTAGGATGGCACCATACCGGTTGGGAGGCAATCGGTATCAGCCTAGACGAGGCACCGTCGATGATGGTGATCTTGTGGTTCTAGGTGTACACGCTCTACAGAGTTGATTGATCTATACATATAGCCGAGTCCTTAGATATGGACATTCCTATGACCTACGCTTCCCTTGATTAGTGAGAGGAGTCCTTTCTTCATCTCCCCATGGGTTTGGTGTTGGTTTCTGACTTTGGCCATTGAGGCAAGGCATGAGAGGGAGTCATCCTTGCCACCTAGAGAGTGAGAGTGTGGTGAGACGAGTGTGATGGAATGGGTGAACGTGTGAATGAGATAGATTAAAACTTGATGAACCATTATAAAATATTGATGAAACTGGCATAGGAAAACTACAGCCATAAATAGGCCTTTTGCTCTACCCTTGCATTCCACTTACCACAAAGCAAAGCAAAGCATAGGGTGGGAGCCAGTGGCTAGTACAAATCATACTAAAATATGTGGTCTCATTCCTAGGCTCAAGTTTGGTTGAGGAGATGAAGTCTACCCCCACTGACTTTCTACGCCGACTCTGATGATTGCCCATGAAGGAGGAGCCTTCACCCATCGACGCACTACATCTACTCTAATCTGTGTGCATTTCTGATAGTGTGTGTTGTACTTAGGTGTGATATCAAGTGTTGTAATACCTTGTGAACTTGTAATTTCTCGATGTATGAACTATGGTATCAACTGAATAATGATAATGTGACAGCTTGGTCTTCCTGGACTATCACATTATGATATAATCTATGAATTTCCCTTCAAGGAAATCATGGATCATTTCACACCACCTTGTGCACATGTGTTAGCTTTTCACAAACATTTTTCCAAAGGATTAGCACTCAATTCACCACGCCACTCAATCCTAACACGTATGCAAAGTTAGATATCTCAAGTGGCACTATATGACCAATATGCAAACAAGTTTGCCCCTCTTAATAGTATGGCCATCTATCCTAAACCCGGTCATCAACTTCTCTACACGCCTATGACCGGTGAAATGAAATGCCCTAAGTTATACCTTTGCCTTGCGCATTCCATTCTATCTCCACCAATTTTGATGCAACACATGCACCAACATGATCAACAATGATATGATCCACTTCATATCATCACGTGATCATATTGGTTCATCGATCTTGACTTCACTTGCTCTTCACCATTGCTTCGGTCAATCGGCGCCAAGTCATCACTCAACTTGCCCTTCACCCTTGCAACCGGTCCATCGAGCTAAGTCATGTCTTGATCTTCTCCACCTTGATCACATGACTCAGTGTCATATCTCATGTGCAATGAGCTCCTTCATCATCACATGTGTGAGCTTTGCAACATCTCCAAGCCGTTTTCACCTCCATGGCATATGTTGCTCATACACATGTACCTATGGACTAATCACCTGTGTATCTCACATAAACAGAATTAGTCCACCTAGGTTGTCACTCAATTACCAAAACCAAACAAGGACCTTTCAGCAGAATATCACACTTTGGAAAAGGTACTAAAGAAGGCTCTAACCCAAGTTTATGGTGGCATTTTCTCAAGTCATTCATGTGCTTTATGGTCTACTGTTCTCATCTTTTCCATGTTTTTATTCCACTGAGGAACTGAACTTGACCTAGCACAAACCCAAAGTTGGTTTTTTAGGTTCTCACCTTTGAAGTGTTGTTGGAAATTGGAGTAGAGGTGCCTCACACAGAACCTATGTTTTCATCCTAGAAACACTGCTTGCACTGCTGGTACGAGACCCTAAAAACAACACTCAAATTAGTAATGGAGAGGTGGCAGTAACAATGCCAATGCAAAAATATACAATCTATCACTTGACCTTTTGCTTGTTTGTCATTATTGTCCATGGAAATGTGTTAATAATGCCAAGATCATCTTTTAGTGTCTACAGAAACCATTTCCATGAAGCAAATGACTCAACTTCAACAATTCCAATTGGTATTGGGTATATGCAATCATTTGGGTCTATACCAATAGCTGTGAGAATCTAACCCCCAAACTTGGTTTTTATGTGACAGCCATCTAAACAAATTATAGGTCGACAAGCACCCAAGAACCCCCTTTTGCAAGCATCAAGTGACATGTACAATGTAATGAAGATATTGTTCTCTAAGGTCAGGAAAAAGGAAGTGGTATCTAGGTTGCTTTTCCTTAGCTCATTGCCATAATCCCACAACATCTTGTGTTATTAAACCTCATCTCCTAAAATAGCTTTCATGGCTAGCCTTCTTGCCCTTTGCAGCTTAGACCTTGACGGAGTAAGGTTCCACTCTTTTTGGACAATTCTTGAAAAGTTGACTAGGGTCATCTTTTAGTCAGCCCTGAAGGATTCAACATACTTGTTAGCTAACCATTTGGAGGTGAGTCTCTTGACTTTCCACTTCTTCTGGCAAGTGTGTGTGCCATTATATGTCTTCAGGACCATTCCATGAGCCCTGCTATCAACTGATCCATAAAGCATCTAGGGACAACCCTCTTCATAGTGTGCCTTCAACCTCTTCTACTCATTCCTAGAGTAGTGGATTTGAACTCTTTCCTTTATACTGTATTAAGTGATAGCCTTCCTAAGTAGCTCAACTGATTCAAAGAGCATGCCCACTTTGAATATTGGATTGCTCAAGTCTTGCTCCTTGAAAGACCTGAACCTCAAGTTTTCGTCCCCTTCACCATTAGAGTCTGGTAGCTATAATTCTTCATCATCTGTAGACACATCATCATCACAGTCTAGTAGCTTTCTTTTGTTTCCTTTCTTGCCTAGTGCTATGACCTTCCCCTTACCAACCCCCTCATTTATCACTTGGTCATCTACACACTGAACAAATACGTCATCGTCATCCTCTTCTAATTCATAGTCTGAATCTTTGAAATCTAAGTCATCATCATTCCCACTATTGCGACCATCATTGTCTTCCTCTTCTTCATCATCATCTATAGTCGGTCTTTCCTTGTTACTGCCAACAAAATGAGGCTTCTAGGGGGTCATAACCCTAGGCAAAGATGCAATTGGGTTTGCCACTATGTCATCCCAATTGAAACCATCTAGAGTACCATCATGATCCACATACACTACAAAGGTCTTGACTCTGTGCAGAAGTGACGCCATAACCAGTGTATCAGAATCTGATTCCACCACATTAAGGCCTTCTGAGAGGGACAGACTAGGCAGCAACCAGTGCATTTTTGTTGATGGAGTCTTTGGATAGTGCAACTATAAAATAAAATCTTTTAGCCACACTAGAGACCATGTGTTTACTTCACAGTGATCAAACCAACTGATTTTCCCATCAATATAAGCCCTGTTCTGACCTTGACCAACAAACATCCCGCCATGATGCAACTCTACAATGAACTCTTCATCATCATCCCCTACTACACGAACCCACAACCAGATCAATAAAACCTAAACAGGCAACAAAAAGAGGGGAAATCAAAATCCGAAACCCTAACCATCAAAAGGTTGCAATCTCATCACCCATAATCAAACACAACTTCAGAACTATGGCTTCCAACCACTAATTGTTGTGAGTAGGTCACGGATGCACTCACCATATTGGGGTGGGGATTCCCCTTCCTTGCGCTTGGTGGCCACCATCCTACGAACTCACCGTGGGCCACAGCAGCACCCACCAGTGACAGGTGCGCCGCCACCCTACTTCATCGGCATATCGACGCCGCTCACAGAAGATCACCACCACCGTCGGCCACAGCCACCATACCACCTTCGCCTCCCCTCCGTCTTGACAAGCACGATGATATTTTGGAGGGAGAGAAATGAAATGAGGGAGAGAAGCCAGGGACCTGAGTGCAAATATACCAGCCCTCATGTGTTGCTCACGTGCGCTGTTGGTGCCTCCAAAGCCAGATCATCGCCACTGTGTACAGCCACGTTGGATTAAAAATAGAAACAAAGGGGTATGGACTATAGATGCATCACTTAAAATGTTTATGGGCCCAAAAACCACTTTCACAGTTGATGGACCTAAGTGAAACATAGCTAAAAGTTAATGGACCAATGATGCATTTAACTCATATAATAATATAAATTTTGCCAATGTATAGCTTGTACATTAGGATGTCCTCGATGGCACGATCAAATCCTCAGCTGAGCTGGAAGCTAAAAACAATAAACACAAGAAAAAAAACTAAAAGCGCAGGTATATGAGATCAAAACTGAGAGAGGATGCCTCCTTTGGGTGCATGTGAGACTAGCGAGCTAGTGTGTTATTCTCCCCCCTCTGTGACCAATAGAAAATCATCTGAGCTAGCGGTTTCACCACCACTGGGGGCACCCTCGGTTCTACTGCTTACATTATTGCACACATATGCATTGCGATAGAAATCTAGGAGTAGGATACTGATGAGGACATCGCCAAGATGGAGTCGAGGACGACTCCAATTTGAGAAGGGGAGGATGATGAGGACATCGCCATGCTGGACACACTTACGTCATGGTCTTCCCCAAGTTGTAATTCGTTCCCAACTCAGCTGCCACGTCGCCCTCGGATTCAGCAGACACGTCGTCACTATTTCGGTCATAACTTTCACATACGACATCGAAACGAGCCGTTCTTGGATGCGTTGGAAAGGGGACGACGACGCCATCGTTTTGGATCTGGTCCCAGCTCCAGAAGGTCCGTGGATCATTCTGTGTGACCACGGCAAGGTGCTGCGTCACCTATTTGGGCCAACTTGGCCATGTATCGTGTCGGGCCTTAAGCCCAAGTTGTGGGCGCCCAACCCCTGATCGTCCCCAACCCTAGGTCGAGTCTTAGACTATAAACACAGCTGCCGCCGCTGCTACACAATTGGGTTTTGTTTAGAGTTTAGTTTTCTATCGAGAAACTGAATCGTTCATTGTAACTGTGGTGACAAATCCTTTTACAGTGATCTAGGGCCCACGTTCTTGATCTCCTCCACTGTGTCGATTAGTCCTTTGGAACCGAGTTCTAGAACCCTCTATTGATATTCGCGTCATTCATATTTGCAATATCAGATTGCGTGTTTTACCTTCTTGCTTGTGCTCTTCGATTCGCTTGCAGGAAAAGCCTTCTTGGCGAGGTCAATCAAGTTGTGCTTGGTTGATAACCAATGGAGCAGTGGTGTAACGGTTGCAGGGTTCGAATCGCGTCTGATTTGAAGCCGGATCGCCAACGTCGAGATCTCCACAAATCGAACTTACCGGCTACCTCTCGGAAGATCGGGCCTGTACTCATCAGATACACAAGCTGAATGCTGCGAGTTTGCAGGCATTGCACTTGCATTGGATAACTTCAAAGAAGATATTCGTTGATGGATGTCATTTCCCCAAATAAACGGTGAGATAGACCTCGTCCTTGCCACTGTTATTGCCGTTGGCGATGCTCTTTATTGGCGGTGACCCACTTGATGGTCTTGTAGCCGAGCTTTCACAGCATGGCGACGTAGACGCCCTCTAGGTCGCTCCTCTGGCACTAGAACTGGTCCACCTAGAACAGCCCGCCTAGGCACAAGACACGGTCGGCATCATACCATAGGAACTCTAGCACCACATCCAGGAACCAATGGTTCACGACATGCCCCGTCCGCACCACGTCCTTGGTCCTGTCTCCTACTGGGAACCATTGCTCCAGCAGCACATGCAGCGGCACCACCTCGCGCGCCATCTTCGCCTCCAAGTAGGTCATGCTAGGTTCAAGGTGTTCGTCAGCACTGTGGCGTTGGCAAGCTTCTTGAGCCGCACCGCCAGCGTGCCCTTGCCACCGATCCCAAACCAAATGGGCCCCATCTAACTCAGCGAGGCTAGCCGCAGTAGTTGCGGCATCATCAGGTCTAAGGGCCCCGCGCATGCGGAGGATTCGTGCGTGCCACGTCGAAGCCCAGCGATGGCGGTAGGCAGGAGAATGATTGACACTTCCCCTCCTTGGGCCATCGGATGACGGCGTTAAGAAGCGAGGAGAAGGGATTGGTAGGCAAGAGTTTGGATGTAGGTGGGGAAGAAGCACCTGCGGCGCGGGAGCGAATGGCATCCATGGAGGAGAAGGGCCTTATCGAGGGAGAGGGTGTCGTCAAGGCAGGGTGCAAAGCCGCATGTAGGACATGTAGCATTGGAGGAGGTCTAGGTGCGCGGAGCACGCGGAGATGATGGGGGCAAGGCGGGAGTAGAGGACCAGTCCTGTCATGACTCATGACTCAATGGTTGTTCCAACTTAAAGTTCTTAAGAAATGCCCCTCGAAGCCTAAGACCCTCACCAAAACCCTCACTGAATTCTAACCCAAGCCTTTAATCCACTTTCTATAGGACAACGACTCAAAATTCACTTATCGACTCTCATGATCTCCTTCAATTAGCCTAAGCCAACCAAAATCAATCTTGGTCAACTCTGTAGTTGACTCAATGAGATTCTCCAAGGTATCACCCAAGAAGCACCTCCCTAACTCTCCAAAGTTTCCTACTAACTCTCTATGTGAAGATCATGGTCCTAACATCAACCTCCTTCCTTCAAATCCAAAATCCCAAAATTAGTGTCATGTCGGATCGTCATGAACACTTAGTCGTCAGAATCAGTTTGGATGAGTTGTCTATCTATCCCTTGCCTTGGACCCACCTGTCAGCTTGAAGTGAATGAAGATTCCCATCTAGTGATCCAGCCCTCCTCCACTCACCCTCCCATTCATTCACTCACTCACGCATGCTCTCTCTCTCTCTCTATCTATCTCAAGTGAAGGAGCAAGAACAAGTGAGAATAAGGAGAGAAAGAAAAGAAGAAAAAGAAGATCAAGGATGAAACCAAACTTCAACATCTCAAGGAGAAGATCATCTCATCTCCATTCTTGGGTGAGCTCAAGAAATCCCCTTCTCATTCTCCTTGGAATCTCCCCTCAAACCCTAACTCTTGATTTCTCCATGCATGGATGGAAGAAGAAGGTTACTAGATGCTCCACCATCTCAAGTGTAAGCTCAAGTCCCTTTCTTGCTCTATCATCTCATGGAATCAAATCTCCTCTCTAATTGAATTTGTGTGGGTTGTACAAGAGATTCTTCATTTTGGTCAAATCCTCTCCCTCACTTGGAAGCAAGAAGGAGCAAGGCCTAACCATAATCTTGGTGACCCAAGGACCACTCAAACCTCAAGAGTTAAGTTGCCATGCCCAAGTTCATGATTTTTCTTCTTTTTCTCAAAGTTGATTCAATCCCTAGTCACTACTTTTATCTCTTGATTAGGAACTCAACCTCTAGCTTGCACAACCCTAACACATCACCTAAGCCTCTTAGATGGTCACAACACATGCTTTGTAAACATCATCCACAACCACTTGACCCATGTTTGCTAGATTTGTTAGTACCTATACTACACACTACACCCACGGTGGCCCCATGTGACTGTCAAGTGTCAACCTCATCTCCAGCAAGTTATCCGTCCACTAGCTAAGTGTGCTTACTCCGCAACTAAAGCTAGAATAATTTTTATCCGACTGCATACCATAATTTGTCTCTGAAAAATGTTGATTTTTATCAAACATACTACTTTATATCTCTTGTTTCTAGGAAGGGAGAAAGACGATATCACAAACTATCAAACAAATAATGGATCCATGTTGCTCTAGTAGTAGTATTTTGTCACAAAAATTGTAGTATTTTAGTTACATCCTGATTACAGAATTATTCACCTTTTTTCAAGCCCCTATAAATAATAGATCCTGACCCAACATGTGGCGCGTTGCTTCTTCATCTTCTGAACATAACTTCTTTTACACGGAGAAAGCGGCTTCTTTTATCTACAGAATTAAATCCTAAAATTCAGATCATCATGAGCTGCTCTTAACCAGCTATGAATATCAAGCTTTGCCTGACTGCTGGGACCGAGCAAATCAGCGAGCCAAAAATTCCCGTGAAACTATAAGAGATGGCGCAGAAAGGGAGTGCTTCAGGTTCCTTGGCTGACAGTGCTGCTGTTCCCAGTCCTTGAGCACTACACCATTAGCCAAGCAAAGACTACATTTAGTCAGGGCCTAATCACGCTCACAAATGAAGAATGACTGAATGACGCAGATCGACATATATCGAGCAAATTACCTGGCAGCTGTCGCTATTCCTCGGGAGATGGGGTCGTTGAGACCAATTTTCTCCATAGCTGCTAGCACAAAATTCGCACCGAGGAGCCCGGTAAGGACAACCACGACAGCAGTTACTGAAGAGTTTACTCCTGAACCACAAGAAACCATGAGCCATCAGTGCCCGTCAGCAAATTACCGCAAAGACGCATAGCTGGAAGATTTAACACTAAGGAATCGAGTCAATCACTACATGTTTAGGTCAAGTAATCGACCGATGGTTAAATTGCCTGTGAATACAAGCTAGAGAACTTATCATGATAACCCAAACAAATTCACAGGAGGATGGACTACCAAGATTTACCTTCAAAGAAAGATACTATGCTCAAAGCCAGCGCCAGAGTAATACACCTTGGCAACATGGATATGGTCAACGATGGCTCTAGCCCAACCAGGCGCCCTATGATAGCAGTCGAGTACAGAGAGAATGTAGCTCCAATGGCAACTGATGTGAAAATCTCTGCTGCGTGCCTCTTTACAATCTGAAATCAGGGCTCAGGAACATGGACAAGTCGACGATCAGATAAAAGGCACTTGCAGCAGAACAGAGCTTAACCGAAACGATGTCACAAGATAACCATGTGCAATAGTACCTTTCTCTGTTTGAATATGGAGAATGCAAATGATATGATCACAGACCCAAGGAAACCCATCAGTATGTCACCGGCTCCAGGATTAGAGGCCGCCTTTGTGAGGTAATCACCTGGACAACCACTTTTTCTGAGAGCACAGTGATATATATCATGTGTATGTTCTATGTTACTCCAGCGCTAATGCTTTCCAGGCAACTCTTCTGAAACTAAAAAAAATTGTGATATAATTGTAGGATTATATATTAGGGTTTATAGCTTATGAACCTAGCACAGCATCAAATCCAGAGCCGGAGAGGTACGCATACGCTGCTGCCGCCAAATCTGCAGAAAGTGCGCAGGAGATGACTGGATGCAACACTTTCTTGACACCAGCGGGTAACCTGAAAATACCCAGATCGTCAGATAAAATTGAACAAACTGTTTGCATACTTTGGATCATATTGATCGAGTTTATATAAGCATATTTACCCAGAACCAACCATGTATCCCAGCACATTAGCAGCAAGCAGGAAAGGAAGGCATGTTTTTGCGGTGGTACCAAGTGCCGTGGGATTGAAATATGCAACACCAAATGATGCGACGAATATAGCAGTCCATGACCAGATTTCCGATGTAGAAAATGGCGACGGCTTGCTCACGGGCTCTGTATCTGGAATAAGCTCTGTATTCACAAGGTTTCTCACAGCTAACACTGCATATCCTGCAACTGTGAGGGTAGCAAACCAGCCACCCACTGAAAAAGCGGGCAAAATTAAAACAGTATTTCCATAAAAAAATCAAAACAGTATATAAAAGTAGCTGTTCCAATTTAATGTTTTGAAATTAAATTCGCTGTGAAGAGAAACAATGACAGAACGAAAAATGTGATCGAGAATAATACATACAAGTGATTGCAAAAATCTTGAATGCTGAAGCCGCTGGGATTTCCGTGATGGCGAGCGGAAACACGACCAGTGTCGGGACGTAGAACACGGGTAGCCACCTCTTGATGAACATTGTGGCAGGCTCAAAGAAGTTCATGAACGCCTTTGCGAGAGGAGGCGCGAATGTGTCGAAGACGACTAGCACAGAGAAGACACAGAACATTCCGAAGAGGGCGCTTGGGAACTTGATGCCTGCGGCGACGAATGCCTTTTTGAGGAACTTGTCGGCGGCGAGCATAATGCCCAGCGACACAACCAGATGTGCCACCCCAAGAATCTGCATACACGCATCGGGTTCAATTCTAGAAGCTAGAGAGGAAAAGATGTGAATTTTAATAAGAGCATTATTATTAGTAAGTATAAAGGAAAAGATGAAAAGAGCGTCTTCTCACGGCGGGCAGCACTCCTGAGGAAGCAGTGGCGTGTCCGGTGCTAGCGGTGGAGTTGGGGACGATCAGGCGGCGGCGAAGGTCGGACGATGATCGGTTAAGCGTGGTGGCGTCATTGTTGGCTGGACCCACGAATCTGGTGTCGCCGGCAGGGATGCGCTTCAGTGCTGCTGTTGGTCGGAGGACCCGGCGCGGAGAGACGGAGGAGGAAGGGGAGCAGCAAGAAGAACGGGGAGTGAGCAGTCTGCATCGGCGGCGTCGAGAAGGAAGCGCACAGGAGCGAGCGGCCGACGTGGCACGGGGAAGGGCGGAGAGCGGGTCGTGGCCGCAACGTAAATTGGTAATCCCAATCATGGCGGTCGCGGCCATGGATTGGAGTTCGTGGGGTGAAGAGGAGGAAGAAGCGGCAGAGTTTGGCTTCCTCTTGCCGACTGATGTGTCGCTCCTCCCTCATCCTGAACAGACGGAGGAGGCTGGGCAAGGTGGTGACGGAGACTCCATTTGTCGGGATGTAATGCGAGCTACTGAACGAGAGCGAGCGATGGAAGTGTGGCTGCAAATTATCGGCATGGCAGCGAGCGAGGATGGGGTTGGGATTGAGAACGTTGGGCTACGAGTGATCGATCACTTGAATCTCTCATCCTCTTCTTCCAACGAATTGAAAGCGACGGCCGGGGTCGGGTTTGTGGCTGTCCACAACCCAGGGCGGACAGCCGGAAACGGACAGAACCGCAGCGGCCAGCTGCGCGTGCTCGTCGTCCGCGCTCGAACTTCGTGGACGTCGCCGGCTGCCATGCGTGGACGGCGACATCGGCCGTGCTACCCAGGGCCCTGCAGCACCCTACGCTCCATGGAGTCGCCGCCGGGGAAGATGAACTCCTCGTCCCCCTCCGCGCCCAACACCCTGAGCTCCCAACCGATGGACACCCGCCGGCACATCGCCTGGCCTGAACAAGGAGCGGGTTGTGGTTGGATATTCGGCGGAGGCAGGTCATAACCATATCGTTGCAGGTTCTTGCGGGGCGATTGTGGGCTTGCGCTCTCGTCCAATGGGCTTCGCGGAACAGCTCACATGACGCCACAAACAAGTTGGAGCTGGTCTGCATCTACCACAAAACATTTTCTCAAAAACAAAACTACCATAAAATATGATTTTGTGGGGGCAGATATGCAGGTTCCATAAAAACCCGTCCCGCCTGCAAACCTAGTACCAACTAAGGCGCTACTGAAATAGCTAAGAACAGGTCCAACACAGGCTACCAAGCGTGTTGGCTTGAGTCTAAAGTAGCAGTACAGCTAGACATAGAAAGCCTAGAACCCCTAGGCTCTCAATGTAGACCACTCCTCCTGCTGCTGCTGAAGGCCATGACATGTCCACTTGATTTTCTTTCTCTCTCGCGTTACTTTTTGACAGATGCACGGGAAGATGTTGTGCAGAGGCTACACACAAGGCCACAACGTGGTCTCCATCACCGCCCCGCAGCTTTTGTAAGCTAAAGCTTTGTTCTCTCTACAAGACAAGACGCTCTATCACCCTATGGGGCTATAGTTTACAATGACATGGAGAACTTATACAGACGTGGACTCTGAGGTAGCACTCCATGCTGGTGGTGCATTGGGGACGCCCTAACCGTGCTGCGCCCCTGGCTGCCATCATCAGTTTCCGACGGTTCTTCCCCCTCCGATTAGGCTGCCCCACCACTCGTCTGACAAGTCCCCTTACCTGTTGCGGTTACGGGCCCTAGGCCATAGGCCCTCTCAGATGAAAGCCAAGCCCTGTAGGGCTCGACCTTGCAGGCCAGGCCACTAGCACAAACGGTGCATGTGCCCCATTTGTTACTAGCAAGTTTCACCGATTCGATCAGTCTAAAAAACACACCGAACCAAGGTTATGATTTCCACTTTTGTTGTTCCATGGGACATATAAAGCCACGAAAACCATTCATGGTATTAGAGATTTTGAAGGTGTGTTTGGTTTGATTATGGAATGTGGGAAAGCTACTAAGTTGGGGGGAAAGATGTAAGTTATTTTATTGGAACATCGGTGAAATTATTGGTCTAAAGAAAATGTCTGCAACACCCTAAAATCTAGAGGCTATTTATTTGTTAACTGATCTTACGGTATACATGAAAATTATCTTTTTGGAAAAAAAATTAATTTTTTAATATATTGCATTCGTATCCATGTAAATAGAAAGTGAGATTAGTATAGAATACACCGTTCACGTAATGATGTCTCCCGTCAACAAAACCATCGCTCTCTCACTAATCAAAGCATCAACTATCCTATTATGAATGATATTTGTGGTATCCTTAGAGCAACTTCAAGAGATTGTCTATATCCTTTCTAATTGTTAGGAATAGAGATTTTGATGAAAAAATGCTCCAACAACTCCTTTATTTGGTTATCCAAATATAGTCATATTCTATTTCAAATTTCTTGCTAGCCAGAGATAGAAAACGAGAATGACACTCTAGAATGCAGACAAGATATAGAAAAACTGTTGGAGAGCGAAAAGATATAGAAAACGATATTTATGCAAATGACTCTCCAAGTGATGATTTAGAGGGTCACTAGTAGAGAAACGACCTTTGATCCCACCTCGAAATTTGGCTTTAGTCCCGGTATTTTTCACGTCCGGAACTAGAGATACCTTTAGTCCCGGTTTGTAGCTCTAACCGGGACTAAAGGTCCCTGCCCAACGGCTACTGCGGCAGACTTTTGCTGCAGGGGACCTTTAGTCCCGGTTGAAGTTACCAACCGGGACTAAAGGTTAACTTTTACTCTCGGTTGGTCCCTCCAACCGAGAGTAAAAGTCTACTCCCGACTGGAGGCTCCGTCCAGGACTAGAAAGGTACCTTTAGTCCCGGTTTCTGTCTCCAACCGGGACTAAAGGTTCCCTCCTATATAGCCCTTGTTCCTCCCCGAGCCCGAGCCACTTTGAGCTCAGTGTTCTTGCTTCATCGCCGGCCTCTCTTCTTCCTCATCACCGGTGTATCACAAGATTTCTTCCATTCCTCCATCGATTCTTCGGTTCTAAAGGTTACCAACTTTATACTCTCATGTTTCATCAGTAGCTTATTTCATTTTGTGGACTAGATATATGTTGTTTTTTTATGGTAGATTTTTTTTATTTGTAAGCCATTTAAGCTCAAAATCACTTTAAAGTTTGCGTATTTGGATGAAGGAAGGTTAAAGTAGTTATTCAAAACTAGTATTGAGTTTTCAATTCTAGCATGCATAGCACACTTCATGGTTTAGAGATATAGAGAATTTTAGAGTTTTTTTAATTTTATTTGTTTATAAAATAAGAAATTTATATTATATTAAAAATGAGTATAGAGAGTAGATGGCAACTGCTTCCGGGTCCTCGGCCTCTCATCGGGTTCCAAAGCGACTGAGGCCGGACCTTCCTCTCATTGCATACGGCAAGTGTGAGGAGAAGATTGTGATGGAGTACCGGGTGAGGAAGGAGTGTCCTAACAAGGGTCGTATCTTCTACAAGTGTCCGGATCGTAATGTGAGTTATTTTGTCACATTTGATGATTATGGTTAATTTATACTTATTTTCATGATGATTGTGATTAAAGTTCTAATTTTTTGTTTTAATTTTAGTGGGATGGCACTGGATGTTCAGGCAGGTACTGGGAGGAAGAGTATATTGAACATGTGCAAAACTCTCTTCCATAGGTGGCTACGGCGGCTGATGAGGCAGTGATCCTGCGGAAGAAGCCCATAGATGTTGAACAAACGCATGATCTGTCTGTTTTAGTTGGGATTGGTCGCGAAATCCTTATGCTGCTAAAGTGCATTTTAGCTTTAGTTTTTTTAGTGGTAATTGGGATTGTCTACATTGTAGCGAGACTTTCACAAATTAATACCTTATGTGGTAGCATGCATGTCGTATAATATCGGAATTCAATATCGAGACAGGCGAACCACTTGGTCCACATGTAAGAAAATTCGTGCAACACTGTGGGTGCCTTGTAAGGGACAGACTTCCGATCAGTGCCCGTGAATGGAAGCAAAAGATCAACGAGCCTCATGTTAGTTTTGTCTCTAATCTTTATAAGAATTTAATTTGGGATGATATCCTTCAACATTTTACGTTGCAAGCGGATGATTATGATGCTATCAACGATGATGAATTGAAGGAACTAGTTCAAAAGTGGGCTATGAAGAAGATGGCCACACAATTCCAGACTTGGAAGAAATCCCTATACATGAAATACGTCAAGAAGAACCTAACGCCCAATTTCAATACTAGCGGCCCACTCGCGAAGTTGAGGCCCTACTAGAATGATTTTGTACAGTACAAGACATCAGAAGAGGGTGAGGAACGGGTGAGAAGGAACCAAGAGAATGTCCGACATAAGGTATACCACCATGGCATGGGATCAGCTGGCTACGCGACTGCCATTCCCAAGTGGGAGAAAATGGAAGCGGATATTCTTGCCAAGGGTATCGCACCGGAATCACTCAATTGGCCCACATGCGCGAAGAATTGGTTTTTCGCTCATGGGGGAAGACTAGACCTAGAGACCGGGAAGCTGGTTCATGGCACAAAACTCAAAAGAGCAACACAAAGATTGTCTTATGCTCTACAAGATAAAGCTATTGGTGCGTTCAGGCCCAATAGAGAGAAGGATGAACTGATGTATGCCCTCGGGACCGCTGAACACAGTGGCCGAACGAGAGGTTTAGGACGGAACATTTCTTGGGAGCATGGTTTCCCTGATGACAGAGATACCTACAGAAGCCGATAGAGAAGGAAGGATGAGGATACAGCGCGGATCAGCAGGTTGGAGGAATTGGTTCATGAGTCACGGGAGGCGTTGGTTCAAGCACAGGAGCGTGAAAAAGACATGCAAGCTAGAATGCATGACGAAATCAGAAAGCAAGTGCAAATAGCAATGAGTGCCCAAAGGCAGGCATCAGATCCAGGAATCAACATTAATATTAGCCCCCTCGATTAGTTGAAAAGCAGTTGCGCTTCCACGGAGTTGCCAAATCAAGATGACGCAATGCTACGTTTCCCCGTGGATGACATTACTGCACCATTTACAACATGTGAGCTACATATTCCAAAAGAGAATGCCACAATCATGGTGGCTCTCAGTGTTTTTTCTCCTCCAGATCCTACCAAGACACCAAGAATTCATGGGGCAATAATACCACCTGGATATGTTAGCGTCTTAGTGGATAGAGTTAACAAAAGTTTTAGTGATCTGCCTCTTGACATTCCAGGAGGTGATGGGGAGAAGACTCTAGGAGAAGCAGAGAAG
Organism: Miscanthus floridulus; assembly: GCF_019320115.1. Lineage (NCBI taxonomy): Eukaryota > Viridiplantae > Streptophyta > Magnoliopsida > Poales > Poaceae > Miscanthus > Miscanthus floridulus. The sequence continues at coordinate 100,808,844 of NC_089581.1, forward strand.
ACATTCATACTATGGCCCAAGCGCTACATCATTATTCCCGGGGTCTCTAGTCCACCACCGTCTCCTCAACTGCCAGACAATAGGTGCGGACAAAAGTGAATGAAACAATTTTTTCACAAATTTTCTATTGACATGCATGATTAATAATAACAATTTCTTATACCTAATTATTCTTTTTTGTAATCACACAGTAGGGCCTCCGCCAACCTAAGTCTAATTATTCAATCTCCAGATCATCATAGTGCTCCGGGCAATGATTATGCAACGCCACCACCGCCGCCACCTCCAAGGAGGTCTCCACCGCCTCCAAGGAGGTCTCCAGCTCCTAAGAGGCCCACCAGCCGGCAAAAAAGAAAGCCTCCTCTAATCCAGTTATTCTCCGAAAACTGTCTTACGAGAAAAGTGAAAAGGAATTAAAGGCTGAAGTACAAAAAGATGTGAAAAGTTTCTTCGAAAATGTAAGAAAGCAACGACAAGCGAAGGAGAACCCGGAGAAATCGTACTTCTACCTAGATCTAGATCTTCTAAGAAAGAAGGTGGAAAAAAAGCAGAAATCTCAAAAGACCCGGCCAAAATCGGACTACGACCGCTCTCTCACCAAGTCATTTGAGGGGGCGTAGAAAAAAACTAGAGCAAGGAAAGGTGTTGCACAACTCGAACAACAATCACAACAATTAGTCCCCCCTCTTGTCATTCGTAATGAATATGGTTCAAACTTAGACTTACCAGACGTCGATTTTGAGGAACTGCTTCGGTTTTACGAGGATACAGGTTTCGACCTTGCACAAGTGCTGGCTGAAGGACCATTTGCTTCGAAAGTGGATCCTTAGAAGAAATTTAAACATGAAAAGAGTCTATACAACCCTGAGGCCTTAGGTGAACTGGGTACGCAAATGTACCTGCTAAACAAGTGGTACATGGCGGCGTGTAAACGGGGAGAGAACTTTGTTTCTGTCAGAATTAGAAACCAACATTACTTCCGTGGCGATGACGTTATATATGTCGAGTTTGGAGAATTACACTAACTATGCCATCTGGACTCTCTCGATAAAAATCTCATTAGCTGCTATTGTCTGTAAGTGTAATTATTTTCTACTATTAAAGTGTATATATATAAATTATATATCCTCACACTATATTTTTATATATGCAGATATGAGATGACAGAACTCAGAAAGAGACAGGATAACGATGTTGGTTTCGTTGATCCAAATGTCGTATTCAAACACCCTGATCCCCCGCCGCCTGGATGAAAAGCTGGACTCGAGAAAAATCTCATGAGGTTCTTAGTGAACCAACAAAACAAGGACATACTATTCCCCTACAACTTCAAGTGAGTGTTAAATAATTAATGTCGATCATATGGACATTTGTTCAATTATTTGCTTACTAGCTAAGCTATCTCCCACATATACATATGTTGACTCTAGTTAATGTCGATCATATTTGTGTATAAAAATATATGCAGCAATCACTGGATATTGATGGTCATCGATATGGCCAATAGTCGGTTGTGTATCTTAGACTCGTTAAGAAAAGAGCAAACAGAGTCCAAGACATGATAGATATTATTCAAGGATAATTTGGTCTCTCTAGCAACTATATATATTCCGATCTCTTAACTGCAACAATTATTAAAGGCCAAATTAATTTTTTATTTTATTGGGCGCAGTGTTTGGAAAAGTTTCATTGAGGAACAATACATGAAACATTGCAAAGCGTCACTAGATGTAATCGCACACAAAGTAAGTACCAGCTACATTTATATATATATAATTCAATTAACACCATGCATGCTTTCAATTCACCGGATTTTTTTTCTCGTAAAAGTGGGTTCGGAGGCAAGAACAGGGGAACAACTACTGCGGATACTATGTTTGCGAGTTCATCATGACGTACTCAAAAAGAACTCATGAAGAGAACCTCAAAGTACGTTATATAAATATATTCATATATTTACAATTTCTTTTATTGCTAATATATATAAGTAATCATGTGACCAACACATATATATATTAATACTTTTCCTTTAACTTTTATTGAAGACTTTATGGTTGAAGGAAAAAGTCATACGACGTGACCAACTAAAAGCAATTCAAGAGACCTTAGCAGGATTTCTTAATGACCAGGTCCTCAACCCCGCCGGCGAGTTCTACAATGACGTCAATAAAACATAGAAGCCAAACCAGATGGAGTGAATTTGTTATCCCAAGGATATGACAGAATATACAATGCAAGCTTTATTTGTAATATATATATATATATATATATATATATATATATATATATATATATATATATATATACATACATATTATATGTCCATAAAATTACATACAATATATATATATGCATGTAATATATACGTTAGTTTCATACTTTAGTTTGTACAAAATGTTCGAACATTATAAACGTGTAGAATATGTATATTATTAGCAGCGTAGAATGCGTATTCGAAAACCAAAACGAATCATTAATTGAAAATAGAAATAAAAAAAGAAAAAAAATAAAACCTTTAGTCCCGGTTGGTAATACCAACCGGGAATAAAGTGACGACCCATGTGGCCAGGCCAGGAGTCCTCTTTAGTCCCAGTTGGTATTACCAACCGGAACTAAAGATGGACATTTAGTCCCGGATTTGTGCTCTGGTTCTAAAACCAGGACTGAAGAGGGTTGAGAACCGAGAGTACAACTCGTTTCTCTACTAGTGGGTGAGCTTTAGAAGGACTCTTGAGATACTCTTACTGTTCACTTTAGGACCTTTATCTCCTGTCTTTTGTGTCACCGCATATGTCACTTATAGTAGGTACTTATGTGCATCAGATCTATTAAACTCCTTATCACGTTGAAGAGTGGCTCGGGATAGGGAAGAAAACAAACAAAACAATATGACTTGACGCTGAGTTGATGACAACATTGGTAGTCTTCATGAAACATTAGACTCCACTGCTGTGGAGGCAGGGTGTCACCTGCTATGGAAAATACATTGTAAGAACGCAGCGGCATTCGTGAAAGCTGCTTAGAATCTATAAATACCCATTTGGTTAGTGGTCATCTTTTTGACAGCAAAAGCAGGTTGCAGAAGTTAAACCAAAACGAACAATCGAGTCATATTTGTGCTGCTTGCTTCACTTTTTGAAATTTGTACTAGAGTTGAGCCTCAATTCTTATGAGCTGATATTTCAAATTTGGTTGTACCTCTTTTCCAGCCGTGACCCAAAAAATGATCAAGATTGAAAATCTAAATGGTCAAGATATTGATCTATGGTTCACGAGGAAATTTTTAGTGGTCATCTTTTTTATCTAAAGAATCAAATCCTCAAATTCAGATCATCAGGAGATGCTCTTAACCAGCTATGAATACCAAGCTTTGCCTCACTGCTGGAACCGAGCAAATCAGCGAGCCAAAAATTCCCGTGAGACCATAAGCAATGGCGCAGAACGGGAGTGCTTCAGGTTCCTTGGCTGATAGTGCTGCTGTCCCCAGTCCATGAGCACTACACCATCAACCAAGCAAGATTACTTTCAGACAGGGCATAATCATGCTCACAAATGAAGAATTACCAAATGATGCAGAACGACATTATATCCAGCAAATTACCTGGAAGCTGTCCCTATTCCTCTGGCGATGGGGTCGTTCAGACCAAGTTTATCCATAGCTGCTTGCACAAAATTCGCTCCAATGAGCCCGGTAAGGACAACCACGGCAGCAGTTAGTGTAGAGTTTACACCTGAACAACAAGAAACCATGAACCATCAGTGCCCCTCGGTAAATTACTGCAAAGACACATAGAGGGAAGATTTAACACTAAGGATTAAGTCAATCACTACATGTTTAGGTCAAGTAATTGACCTATGGTTAACTTGCCTGTCGATACAAGCTAGGGATATCATGATAACCCACTCTCCTCATCTCTACTATAGGAACACAATCAAATTCACAGGAGGATGGTCTGCCAGGATTTACCTTCAAAGAAAGATACTATGCTCAAAGCCAGCGCCACAGTTATACACCTTGGCAATATGGATATGGTTAATGATGGCTCTAGCCCAATCAGGCGCCCTATGACAGCAGTTGAGTACAGAGAGAATGTCGATGCAATGGCAACTGATGTGAAAATCTCTGCTGCGTGCCTCTTTACAAGCTGAAATAAGTGCTCAGGAGCATGGACAAGTTGACGATCAGATAAAAGGCATTAGCAGCGGAACAGAGCTTAATCGAAATGATGTCACAAGATAACCATGTGCAATAGTACCTTTCTCTGTTTGAACATTGAGAATGCAAATGATATGATCACAGACCCGAGGAAACCCATTAGTACGTCACCGGCTCCAGGATTAGAGGGCGCCTTTGTGAGGTAATCACCTGGACAACCACTTTTTTCTGAGAGCACAGTGATATCATGTGTATGTTCTATGTTACTCCAGCGCTAATGCTTTGAAGGCAACTCTTCTGAAACTAAAAAAATTTGTGATATAATTGTAGGACTATATATTAGGGTTTATAGCTTATGAAGCTAGCACAGCAGCAAGTCCAGACCCGGAGAGGTATCCATACGCTACTGCTGCCAAATCTGCAGAAAGTGCGCTGGAGATGATTGGATGTAACACTTTCTTTACCGGACATGCCAGGTATGACCACCTCTAAGTATTGCATTAAGAAGAAGACCTTCTCACGTAGGCCTAGAAAACTCCCGAACTCTTGCCCCACCCTTACACAGGGGCAACCGTCACCCTATGAGAACTACCCCTGAACCCTTGCCCCACACTACTAATTCACGTTCTTTGCCGAGTGCCTGCAAAGGCTAAATTGCACTCGGCAAAGAACACACGGTAAAAAATTGATCGGCAAAGCCCTTTTTGCCGAGTGTCTTTTATCGGGTACTCGGCAAAGGCTTTGCCGAGAGCCCCAGGGGCACTCGGCAAAGAAAAGCGACCGTCATGGCGTCGGACTCGTTGACGGTCGCTTTGCTGAGTGCCAACCCTGCAGGCACTCGGCAAAGATTTTTTATTTTTTTTAAAAAATTCTTTGCCGAGTGCCCTCTATCCAGCCCTTGGCAAAGATGTTTTATTTTTTTTCTAAAAATTCTTTGCCGAGTGCCCCTGGCCAGCGCTCGGCAAAGTTTGAATTTTTTTAAAAAAAATTCTTTGCCGAATGCCCCCTGGCTGGCACTCGGCAAAGTTTGGAATTTTTTTTAAAAAAAAATTCTTTGCCGAGTACCATGGTCATGGCACTCGGCAAAGCTGGAAAAATGGTTTTCCGAGCGCCCATTTTTCCAGCTTTGCCGAGTGCTGTGACCATGGCACTCGGCAACGGGGTCCTTTGCCGAGTGCAACACTCGGCAAAATGCCCCAAAACGATAATTTTTAATTTTTTTACATTCCATCATGATAAATAAATTCATACAAACATATATTACATATATATCTCATACATCACATATATATCTCATCCATCCACACATCCATCCACATATATCACACCCATCACAATATATATCACATATATAATAATAAGTGCTCAAGTCCATCCAAATAAATCCACAAGTCCATCACAAGTCCATCAAAGTCTATAAGTACATCACAAATATATCACAAGTCCATCACCAAGTGAACAATAAATAAAAAAAATACAACGTGCACTCATCTCGGCCACTGCAACTGTGGTGAAGGCCTAGCTCCATCATTCGGAGGTGCATGAGGTGGATTATTCGAACCACCGTCAGATGGAGACTGCACAAAGGAGAAAAGATTGCATGTGAGACAAGATTATTTGGATAGCTAATCTAGAAAGGTAGAGGCCATATAAGCAAAGCACAAGCGAAAGTAAAAAACTTTCATACTCATAGGAGTAGCTGCAGCTGCAGGACGCGGAGGCTGCAGCTGCAGGACGCGGAGGCGGAGGTGGAACCAACAACCCAGCTGCAATAAAAAAGAAAAACAAGACGTAATTAGAAATAAGTGAAAAAATGAATAAAACATAATTACAAAAAACATAGTAATACATGTATTAGACATATATGCAAAAATGAACAAAACATAATTACAAAAACATAGTATTACATGTATTAGAAATAATCTTCATGATTGTGATTAGCTGGATCATAGGTCTCGTCATCACTATCAACATTGTCCAACTCATCAACACTATCCGAATGAGGAATGTTGTCTTCATTGTCATTGCCTAAACGTAATCGCTCAAGCATTTGTATGTCCTTCAGATTTCGCACCTCGTCTCCAGCGTCCTCGTCATCATCCATTTCATTGTCTACTTCCATTCCTATCTCTTCGGTTAAGTCTATGTCAAACCTCTCTTATAGCCCCTCTTCTTGATAGAACTCTCCATCATATGTGTTTGGGTTGAAGTTGTAATCTTCATCGTTTGGGACAGGTAGTTTACTGTGTGGCGATACCTTGTGCACAATAGACCAATCCTTGAGATGCTCGGTGTCTTTGCACGCGTATGACGTATAATAAACCTGGATGACCTGTTGAGCCACAAAGTAGACATCTTTTCCTGGATAGATGGAATCCTGTCAAATCTCGACTAGCCCAAGCTTAGGGGTCCGTCTCATTACTCCAGGATGAAACCAGTGGCATTTGAATATGACAGGAGTAAGAGGTTTGGAACCATAGAATGCTAGTTCGTAGATTTCTTCAATTCTTCCATAATAGTCGAGTCCATCAGTGCCGGGTGTAACAACTCCGCTGTTTGTGGTTTTTCGATTGGGCCGACTCTACTCGTAGCTTGCTGTGTGAAAACAATATCCATTCACATCATAACCGGTAAATCACTTGACCCTAACGGCACAGCCGTTTGCAACCTATCTCAGCTCGTCACTTATAGGCGCATCAGTTTGGGCTTTCTGTTTGAACTAACAAATGAAATCGGGGCTCTCTGGTCCCACACCCTGTGAAAGAAGGGTATCATTTTCTTGCGGGGTAGGTTGCCTTGATCCATGCCAGGATTGACGAAGAAATTCCCTGTACCAACGAGAAACAAGGGGGTTGGATGAAGAAACAAGGACATACGGCGAAATGAAACAAGTTCGTTCAGAACTTACCCAATGAATGGCTACACCTCGACAAGGTTGGTCAACACATGTAGCATGATACTGCACCACTCTTCATTTTTCAATTGCTTAGTGGTCGATGCACTTGTGCTTCTGAGTTGCCCTTGGAAAAGGCTGAGGTTTGATTCATTTTCGCCAGCATTGTAACGAGAGGGTGGATTATAAACGCTAAGAAGGTTCTCAGTGTAGTATTTCTCTGTGAAGTTCGACACCTCCTCTAGAATATATGCTTCTGCAATAGAAGCCTCAATTTTGGCTTTATTTCTACATTTTTTTTGCAAAGAGTCTTCAGACATCTCTTGATTGGGTAGCACCAACGGTCCTGCACAGGCCTCTCCATCCGTGCCTCATATGGGAGGTGCACAATCAAATGCTGCATCGGCAAGAAGCAGCCGGGTGGAAAGATCTTCTCCAACTTACAGAGCTACACGGGTGCCGCTTTTTCCAAGTCATCAATGACAGTCCGAGAGAGCTTCTTGGCACAAAGCTGGCAGAATAAGTAGCTCAACTCTACCAGCACTTGCCAAACATGCTCCAGGACATAGCCTCGAACCATCACCGGAAGAAGCCGCTCAATCCATTGTTGATGCAAAAGTGGATCTGCAAACACAAAGGGCTAATACCCGAATCGATATCCAAAGCGTGCCAGTCGATTTGACCTGCTAATCGACAAGGAAGAAGATACGAACACTTTAGTCCTGACAACAGCGATACGCCCGGAAGTCACGACCAAGAGGTGTTCACGCGGAACTCGAGAATCGCCGAAGGTCGTACTGAAACGATGCAGCTCGCCGAATCAATGAGAACTCGTAAAAAAAAAGGAAAAATATGCAAATTGACGAAGTCGCCGAAAAGTAAGTAGATGCAAATAGGAGTAAAAATTGGTTTTGATATTGATTGATCTTTTTTATTACATTGCCCCTCACTCCATATTTATACCCTGATCTAAAGAGACACAACCGAACACAACTAGGACACCAAGCCCATATCTAAGGAAACGCGTGACTTTTACATGAACCATACTCTAACAAATATAGAAAAGGAAATTAACTCCTATCTATTTCCCTGTCCGCCTCAATTACGATGAAAATCTCGCCATCTTCCTTCCCATCGGCATATCCCCTGTTTCATCGGCAGTAGTCCTCAAGTCTTCCTTCATCGGCATACTTACTGCTGTAACGGCAGTAACCTTCAAGCCTTCCTTCATCGGCATACTTACTGCTGTATCGGCAATAACCTTCAAGCCTTCCTTCATCGGCATCGATAATAACACCTCCAACCTCATCGGCAACGCCCGAGTCCAAATCAACCTTTCCATCGACCATCACCAGCTATCGGCAACCACCTTTACAAGCTGGCTTTCATCGGCTATCAAAGTATTCAATAACTTTCCCCTTGCCGATTAGCCCACTCCGACTATTTTGATACGTGCAAAAAAACGGTGTCAACACATGCCCCCCAATTTCGGAGTATAAAACCATTAATGCTCCGAAATTTACTCCAGATAACACTTGCCTTCGCCCGATTACTGTAACTCATTCTCCAAGCCAAAACTTGATTTGTTATCAAATCCAATCAAATCTAATCTTGATTCACGCACTTCAGTAAATATCGCACAATCGCCAACCACTCTTGCCTTGATTATGGTTAAGATACCGAAACAATAACCCATCGGCAAGATCTTAACATGATAATGCTGCCATTTTCAGAATTAAAATATCCTGTATCGATATCCCTTCCAAGTCATGATTACTTGTCATCAACTCATCTGCACAATCCCCTGATTATCGCGCGAACAGTTACCATATCCATCTGAACCGCCTTGACCTATGTGCGCGCGACATAGAGATAAGTCCAAAATACCCTTATTCCGGGCGGCTTATAAATAGATTTCTCCGGAACCCTCATTTTCTATCTTCAGCCTCCAATCCTTGGCATTCTCTCTCTCCGGCGGCGACTCCGACGACCAACTGCGCGACCTCAACCAACAAGAACCCTTCTCCGGCGCTAACCTCAAGTCTCCGGCTCGTACCTCCACCTTCCTCAAGACAATGGCCATCAACTTCGACGTCCCCGTGGTTCGCTCCACTTCCATTACCTTTTACTTTGATCTTTTTGCAAATTCATTCAGTTGGTGATTTTTTCTTTTCTTCTGTTCTCTGGATTCCATAACCTTAGGAACTGCGCAACAAATTAGTTATCCCAACCGATCAGCCGCACGTCCAATGCCTTGGACCAATGGGCAACCCAGATCCAACCGATCTGATCAATGCGGAGGTTAACAGAATCCCCTTTAGAGCCCAAAATTTCTCTCTGAATTTGTGGAAAGACACATTCCGATCTTGGCCCAAAACCACCAAAGGGTGGAAAGATTGGTACTTGAGGGTTAGTAGGTCGATGCAAGTATACTGGGCAGAACGAAGGTTAGACCAATGCATCAGGCTATCTATTGCCGATATGCAGAAAAATGAATCAATGATAATTGCAGCTGCTTATTTCTGGTCAGACACGACCAACACTTTTATGTTTGGACATGGCCCAGCAACTCCTACCCTTGCCGATATCCACATGCTTACTGGCTTGGACATCTCAACTGCCGATGAAGGCTCCATCTATGGTAGAAAGTCTGAATATAGGGTGAATACCCGCAACATCGGCGGTTGGACAGGATATATTCAAGAATACCAGAAGACCGGGACACTTAACCAGAGGGAACATGCCACATTCCTGAATATGTGGTTAGAAAAATTTATCTTCTGTGGTCGATCAGTAGGACCAACCAACGCCTTCCTTCCTGCAGCTGAACTTTTGGCTAATGGCGTAAGGTTTCCTCTTGGCCGATACCTTCTGAGCTCCACTTATCATCTTCTTCATCAAGTGTCTCAGAAACTCTTGCTTGGTGAACCCATCGGCAACCTGGGAGGCCCGTGGTGGTTTATCAACATGTGGCTGAATGCCCATATGCACAAACGTTTGCAATGGGACTTTTTTGCTCAACAATTCCCACGAGAAATTGCTGAAGACTATGTGCTCGGGGATGATGAATCGGCAACACGCTCACCCCTCAATTTTGGTGAAGCCATAATTGTCCTTCCTGGAACAGAAGCCAACGAAGATCAAATCGGCAGATTCTTTCAAAGCTTCTACAATGGTCTCTCTCGTGATCATAGGGCCTGGGTGCCTTATATTGACGAAGAAAACAGATTCCCCCTTCTTTTCAACTTTGCCGATGACACTCTGAATCAAGATAATGAGCTCATGATGGCTATCATCACTCCCAGGGCAATTCCAGTAAACACATTCGGCAGCGGGAAAAACACCAACATTACGTATGAATTTTAAAACCCATCGGCAGTATCCCGCCAATTGGCCTTTGGGCAACTGCCCATCAAACTCTGCTTTGCCGATGTGATCAAACCCAGGGAAACAATCACCTGCGGAACAGATTGGAATAAGGTAGTACAACTCTCTCCCGATGCCGATACTACAGATGTTGATATATCCACCTGGACACCAGTATCTTTCATCACCGAGTCATATAAGCAATGGTGGCGAGAGTGGAAAGAACAACTGTTCGCAACTTCTGCTCACACATATCGGCACATGATCGACCCTGAATATGCCATCCCTGACGACGCGGTAAGTTTCTTTTAACTCCCTTCTGCTTTTCCCTTCATATATCAGTAACTGACTCTCTTGTAACAGGTTAACAACCCAGCACCATCGGTGAGCAAAAGTGGGAAACCCTTCAATCTCCGGCCTGTTTCCCCAACATCGCCGATCGGCTACAACGCTCCCACCTTAGCCGCTTTGACCCACCAGAAGATTCGTACCAAGACCATCACTTCCAAGTCCAAATTGGCTACATCCAGGGCTACTCCATCGGCTGCTGCTACAACCTTGGTCAAAGCATTTAAGGTAACAATCTTGTTTATTTTTACTTATGCCGATCACAAACTATATTAACCTTAATCATCAGGGGGTAAGAGCTGCTACTGGATCATCATCGGCAATTCCGCCGATATCAAGCACCACTTCTTTCGATGAACCTTCAGAGGTAGCTTCTTGACTTTACATTTTATCGGTTAAATATCATCTCTTACACTTGTTTTGCAGCAACAATTGGGTACATCGGCAAACGTACCAGATGTCCAAGCTTCACAACCAACAAGTGTCGATGCCCCCCAGCCAATCGTTGCCGATGCCCAAGCAAAGCGCAAAGCTTTAACAGATACTGAAGCACAGCCAAAACGACAAAGATCTATGCCGATCCCTACATCTGCCCCAATGTCATTGGCCATCATACCTCAAGAGCCCACCACCGATGAAGTCACAGAGGATATCCCATCGGCAAGCTCAGCCGATCTCCCACATGACATACTCCAGGTTGCTTCCTCCAGTCAAGCACAGGAAATTGCCTTGAAACAGGTAAACCGATCAACCTAGCTGATTTACAATACTCATACTTACCCCTAACTGATCTCCTTTTCTCTCTCTCAGGAACAAGATTCCTCGAACAGCCTATTTTCCTTTGCCATCGACATTTCTGACGACGATGGAGAGGAGACAAGTTCTTCCCTTGCACTGGGAACAATATCGGCAGAGACTAAATCCAAGTTGGAAACCCTCCTGAACTTGCTACAACAAGGTACCGCCCAACTGGTAGATGACTCGGACCCCGCAAAGGCAATTTTCAAAACAATTCGTGGCCAGGTCCCTGCCGATGTTGAAGAAGTACTTTTCCCAGCAGCTCACTTAGAAAGCCGCCAACTGCAATATCAACGGGCTGCTCAGCGCATTGCCGATAGAGCAGCTCAGGCTCAACTCAAAGAAGAGATGCTACAACTGAAACAGATTGCCGATGAGAAGCACAAGGGCATCGGCAACTTGCAGACTTCGGGCGCTGAACTTAAGCAGAAAATCTTGGATTTATCAGCAAGGAAGATGGCTCTATTGGCTGAATTGAAAGAAGTCGAGGCAGCCTTAACTCATGCCCAACAAGAAGAAAGCCAGCTACCCGATGCCATCAAGGCCCTTCAGCAAGAAAGAGACATCCAGGCTCGCAAAGCCTTGGTCATGAAGAAAAAACTCAAGCCTGTGGAGGGTGCTGCCGATGACGATATCAAAGAAATGGAGGAAGCCGACCAGATTCGCCTGCGTGCGATATTAGCTATCCAATCCTTGTTGAACATGTAATCTTATTTATTGTATCGGCACTTTATGAGACATTGACATCCTTGCATAATTCTAGCCGATAGTACTATTATCGGCACTTATACTTTTATACGTCTATCCAGATACTAGGGTAATATTTCTTTAAATATTTTCCATTTAACGCTCTGGGAAACACAACCCCTTCGAGGGTTTCTAAAATATATGCATTACCAGGAACAGACTGATTTATCCGATATGGACCTTCCCAATTAGGAGACCACTTTCCAAACTTTGAACTTTTAGTCCCAATCGGTAAAATCAATTTCCAGACCAGATCTCCATCGGCAAACTCTTTTACTTTCACCTTCTTGTCATACCATCTAGCTACTCTTTTCTTATTTTCTTCGATACTAACCAAAGCCCTTAACCGATGACCCGCCACATCTTCCAACTCATCCTTCATAAGAGTATTATAATCATCGGCTGTCAGCTGATTTTGAGAACGTATTCGTCTAGAGCCAACCTTGATTTCCCAAGGCAATACTGCATCGTGTCCATATACTAACTGATAAGGCGTTACTTTGGTTGCACCATGACATGACATCCGATATGACCACAAGGCTTCATTTAATACTGTATGCCACCTCCTAGGATTTTCTTTAATTTTGCGCTTAATGAGTTTGATGATCCCTTTGTTAGAAGCCTCAGCTTGACCATTAGCTTGAGCATAATACGGAGAAGAATTTAAAATTTTAATTCCCATACCTACAGCAAACTCATCAAATTCTCCTGATGTAAACATAGTGCCCTGATCGGTAGTGATAGTCTGAGGAATACCAAATCGGTAAACAATATGTTCTTTCACAAAATCAATCATATTGACCGATGTCACCTTTTTTAAAGGAATTGCCTCAACCCACTTTGTGACATAATCGGTAGCAACCAGAATAAATTTATGTCCTTTACTCGATGGCGGATAAATCTGACCAATGAGATCAATAGCCCATCCCCGGAACGGCCATGGTTTGATTATAGGATTCATAGCCGATGCAGGCGCTCTTTGAATATTACCAAACTTTTGACACCCCTGGCATCCTTTAAAATATTTAAAACAATCTTCAAGAATAGTCGGCCAATAGTACCCATTCCTTCTGATCATCCATTTCATCTTGAAAGCCGATTGATGTGCCCCACATACTCCTTCATGAATTTCACCCATCAAGCTTTTCGATTCATCATTGCTAACACATCTAAGTAAAACTCCATCTATAGTTCGATAATATAATTCATCATCGAGGAGCACATATTTGGTAGCTTGGAACCTTATACGTCTCTCAACCTTTCTATATGGATCCTTTAAATAATCGACAATCTCTTTCCTCCAGTCATCGGTATCAACTGCCGATGTTAGCACTTCCTGAATAGGCTGATACCCTGAAGCATGCTGAGCTAGTCGATTAGCTTCCTCATTATGCAATCGAGAGATATGTTCAAGATGAAAACCTCTAAATCCTTTCAACAATTGCAAACATCTCTCATAATACGAAATCAAAGCTTCACTTCGGCATTCATAAATTCCAGCCAATTGATTTATAACTAGCATAGAATCACCAAAGATTTCAACAACATCGGCACGTATCTCCTTCAGCAATTCTAACCCTTTTATCAAGGCTTGGTATTCAGCTTGATTGTTTGTCGCTGTAGCAACAATCGGCAATGAAAACTCATACTTCCTTCCTTGAGGTGAAATTAACACAATGCCGATACCTGCTCCTTCACCACATGTGGACCCATCGAAGAAAAGTGTCCAGGGAGCAATCCCCAGAGAGTCCACCGTATTACAATGCTGAGTGACAAAATCAGCCATCACTTGCCCTTTAACTGCCTTAGTTGATTCGTAACGTAGTTCAAATTCTGATAATGCTAAAATCCATTTGCCGATTCTACCACTTAATATCGGCATCGACAACATATACTTGACCACATCATCTTTGCATATGACCGTACATTCGGCAGATAACAAATAATGCCTTAATTTGACACAAGAAAAGTATAAACACAGACACAATTTTTCGATGGCCGAATACCTCGTCTCAGCATCCACTAATCTTCTGCTCAAATAATAAATAACACGTTCTTTCCCTTCAAATTCTTGAATAAGAGCTGAACCGATAACTGTATCATCGGTTGACAAATATAACCTGAAAGGCTTCCCATGTTGAGGTGGAACTAGCACTGGAGGATTTGATAAATATTTCTTAATTTCATCAAGGGCTAATTGCTGTTCAACTCCCCATACAAATTCCTGATCAGCTTTCAATTTAAGTAGTGGGCTGAAAGCCTTGATCTTGCCCGACAAATTAGATATGAATCTTCTAATGAAATTAATCTTACCGATCAAAGATTGCAATTCAGTCTTATTGGCAGGAGCAATCACCTTGTTAATTGCATCAATAGACTTCCTACTGATTTCAATGCCCCGCTGATGCACCATAAAACCCAAGAATTGTCCTGCCGATACACCAAATGCACATTTATTAGGATTCATCTTCAATCCATGCTTCCTTGTGCACTCCAGTATCTTTTGCAGATCGGCTAAATGTGCTGTGATATCTCCAGACTTAATCACTACATCATCAATGTATATCTCCACTAATGTGCCGATGTATTCATGAAAAATAAAGTTCATAGCTCTTTGATAAGTAGCACCGGCATTTTTCAAACCAAACGTCATGACTATCCACTCAAACAACCCCACATGACCTGGACATCTGAAAGCAGTCTTGGGAATATCTTCCTCAGCCATGAATATTTGATTGTAACCTGCATTACCATCCATGAAGCTGATAATTCGATGTCCAGCCGCAGCATCAATCAACAAATCAGCAATCGGCATTGGATAGCCATCCATCGGTGTGGCTTTGTTGAGATTCCTGAAATCAATACAGACACGAAGTTTTCCATTTTTCTTATAAACAGGAACCACATTAGAGATCCACTCTGCGTATCGACATTGCCGAATAAACTTTGCTTCAATTAATTTAGTTATTTCGGCCTTAATGTCAGGAAGTACATTAGGGTTGCATCGGCGCGCTGGCTGCTGATGTGGCCGAAATCCAGATTTGATAGGTAACCGATGTTCAACTATCGATCGGTCTAATCTGGGCATCTCAGTATAATCCCAAGCAAAACAATCTTTATATTCTTTTAACAAATCTGTTATTCACTGCTTACACTTGGAATCTAACTTAGCACTAATAAAAGTAGGTCTTGACCTATCACCATTACCAATATCTACTTCTACTAAATCATCTGCCGACGTGAACCCTTGACCTAATTTTCCATCATCGGCAAACCTATCCATTAAAACTCCTCTTCAGAACCGACTGCTTGGATCGGTGGAATTTCATAATCAGCAACTCTAAGGAACTCCTTTTCCCAAGCTTCTCCTGATATGCATTTAGTTCGTTCATAAGTATCTGATTCTGCCGATGCAATGATATAAGAAGAATCACCAGGGACGACCTCAATCTTATCCCCAATCCACTGCACGAGGCATTGATGCATTGTAGAAGGAACACAACAATTAGCATGAATCCAATCCCTCCCTAGAAGCAAATTATATGCACCCTTGCCGTTGATAACAAAGAACGTCGTTGGCAAGGTTTTGCTGCCGATGGTCAATTCAACGCACACTGCCCCTTTAGCCGGTGACACATTGCCTTCAAAATCTTTCAACATCATATCGGTTTTGGTCAAGTCTTGATCTCCCTTACCAAGTTTCCGATACATCACGTAAGGCATAATATTAATCGCAGCCCCTCCATCAATAAGTACCTTAGACACAGGCTGCCCATCAACTCTGCCCTTCACAAATAAAGCCTTAAGATGCTGTCTCTCGTCATCGGTAGGTTTCTCAAAAACAGCCATCATTGGATCTAGTGTTAACTGAGCTACTTGATCAGAGAGAACAACTTCTTCCTCATTATCAGATAGTGCCAAAAACTCCATCGGCAACATGAATACCATATTAACATCTGCCGATGGACCCTTATTTTTGTGTTTTACCTGCCACTGCTGATGACCGGGCCTTTCATTGGAGGAATTTTCCTCTTGGTATAAATCCTCCTGACGCTCGCGTTGCATCCTCCTTCTCTGCGTCTTTGTCAGACCCTCTGGGCACCATCGAGGAAACTTGGTTTTCCAAACCGGCTGATAACAAGTCCTAGTCGGTTCTACACGACGTATATTAGGGTCCCTGTAGAATATTTCCTCATCGGGAACTCTTGCGTTTGCCATCTCCTCAAGCTCCTCTTGATTCCTTGGAAAATATCCAGCGCGTTTACCAAGCCTCTCATGTACACTAAATCTGCCCCCCAGCCGATCATGCACTAATGCTCTGCCTCTGATCGGCTCATTGATAGACAAACCCTGATTACC
The DNA here is from genome assembly GCF_019320115.1 of Miscanthus floridulus. NCBI lineage: Eukaryota > Viridiplantae > Streptophyta > Magnoliopsida > Poales > Poaceae > Miscanthus > Miscanthus floridulus. The sequence continues at coordinate 100,825,511 of NC_089581.1, forward strand.
AAGTTGAAACCTCCTTTCTGAGCGATTGACCCCGTAATAACCATTACACTCAGGGCAATTTTCAACAGTTAGCAATTTAATACCTTCTTCCCAGCAATGGATGAAAAACGGACACCTCCAATGATCTTTATGTCGATTCCATTCTTCCTGACGTCTCACTTTTTGCTGTTGTCGATATCGGTCATTACGTTGACGCCAACCCTCCTGCTGCCTTCGATGAGTAATCACAATGCCAGGTCGAGGAGGATTTTTGGAATTATTGCTTTCTCCTAGCAAACCCTTACTTTTTGCATCATCGGTAGTTATCCGATGTTGTGGGTCCACTGACGCGTTTTTCTCAGCAGCCTCTGACGTCAATATCTTGGTCTTTCCTTTGGCATCCAACATATTTGCTGGAAAAGGGTGTTGATCAATTTTCATCGGCTTCTGGGCCTTGGTGATATCAAAGGTAAACTTTTCTGGCTCTTTTTGACCAAAGGGACATGATATCGGCTTTTTATTCTTAACCCACTCAGCTAAGCCGATAACTGGTTCTTCATCAGAGTCAGAATCTCCTACTTCTTCGACAAATGATACCTTTTTACTCCAATTCTTTTTAGGTTCAAAAACCCTAGTATCTTGATCAGAGATCCTTTGCACAAGATGACTGAGGCTTTCAAACTCCTGAGAAGCATATCTGTCTTTAAGATGTGGCAATAACCCTTGGAAAGCCAGATCGGCAAGCTGCCGATCATCCAGCACAAGGCTGTAGCACTTATTTTTTACATCTCGTAGCCTTTGTACAAAGCTTTCTACCGATTCATCATTACGCTGTCTCAATTTTACCAAATCGGTAAGCTTCTTTTCATGGATTCCAGCAAAGAAATACTTATGGAATTGTTTTTCTAGATCAACCCAAGTAATAATAGAATTTGGTGGTAATGAAATGAACCATGTAAATGCTGATCCAGACAAAGATGATGAAAATAATCGAACTCTTAATTCATCTCTGTTAGCTGCCTCTCCACATTGAATAATGAAGCGATTGACATGTTCCATTGTTGATGTATCATCTTGCCCAGAGAATTTAGTGAAATCCGGTACCTTGTACCAATTTGGGAGAGGAATTAAATCGTATGCAGGAGGGTATGGAGTCCGATAAGAATAAGTATTGACTTTGGGTTTTATCCCAAACTGATCCTTCATAATTTCTGCTATCTTATCGGCCCAAAAAGCATCAGCCTCCTGCTGACGAACTGGCTGAATTTCTACCGGAGGTGCCTGCTGACATCCCTCCACATATCTTTGTGGCCCACGATCTCCAGCAATCGGCATATTTGCCGTTACTTGTGGTCCATTAGTCTGTTGGAAAGGATTCATCGGCTGAGCTGCCGATGCTTGATTCTGGAAACCAGCTTGCATATGACCTTGTTGAATCCCTGCAACCTGCTGATTTCGCTGAACTGTATGTTGAACAGGTAACTGTCCTGACCAATCATTATTAGAACTCATCGGTACAAAACTTACCGATGGCTGGTAATTTGCTGATATTGTTGGATAATTATAACCGGTTTGAGGCATGAACTGAACCCCAGTTTGACTCATAGCAGGGGCTTTCTGCTGCATCGGCAGTAAGCTCGCCGATGGACTTGAATTGAATGTTTGAACCATAGGCATCTGGAAACCTCCTGGAGTTGGTTGCACAGAAGTAGCTGCGACATATTGAGGCACTTGAGCCATCGGCGAAACAGCCGATGGTATAGGCGCTCTTCCTACTGCATCAAACCCTTGAGGTAATCTAGGATTGAAAGCAGATGACTCCGGAGGCATGCCATATCCCCACCAATTAGTAGGAATCTGGCTATTCTGAGACACAGGGCCTGACATAGCTGATGCCGATAGATCTGTATTAAGCTGAATTCGCCCTCCTGGTAATACCTGATCTGATCGTATCGGTGTAGATTGAATATTAGGTGAGCCTGCCGATACTGGAGGGGAAGTAACTTCTGTACCCACAACGGCCGAAGGAGCCGATGGAGTTTTGACAGATGTCTGCTCTGGTTGATGATAGGCAGGCCCAACGTAATGTGGTGCCGCTTGTCCCTCTTTGAGAGTTCGAACCACAGCATTATGAACAGTATTGGACAGCACATTGGAATGATTAATCAAAGCATGATTTACTGCAGAATTAACCATCTCTTGAAGTTTACCAGGATTGGAGCCAAAGGTAACCTGCCGAGGCAACGGCAAATCTTGCTTCTAGATGACTTGTCCACTCTTGTTCAAGCTAAACGATCTCAGACAAAGCTGCTTGTATTCTTCTACAGCCTTTTCCATAGCCTGCCTCTGTTCTTCCTTGAGATCTTCTTCTGATACTGCGATAATGTTCCCTGAATCGATCTCGGGATTGAACATATTGATTGATTGGTCCCACCGAGCGTGCCAAAAGATGTGTTGATGCAAAAGTGGATCTGCAAACACAAAGGGCTAATACCCGAATCGATATCCAAAGCGTGCCAGTCGATTTGACCTGCTAATCGACAAGGAAGAAGATACGAACACTTTAGTCCTGACAACAGCGATACGCCCGGAAGTCACGACCAAGAGGTGTTCACGCGGAACTCGAGAATCGCCGAAGGTCGTACTGAAACGATGCAGCTCGCCGAATCAATGAGAACTCATAAAAAAAAGGAAAAATATGCAAATTGACGAAGTCGCCGAAAAGTAAGTAGATGCAAATAGGAGTAAAAATTGGTTTTGATATTGATTGATCTTTTTTATTACATTGCCCCTCACTCCATATTTATACCCTGATCTAAAGAGACACAACCGAACACAACTAGGACACCAAGCCCATATCTAAGGAAACGCGTGACTTTTACATGAACCATACTCTAACAAATATAGAAAAGGAAATTAACTCCTATCTATTTCCCTGTCCGCCTCAATTACGATGAAAATCTCGCCATCTTCCTTCCCATCGGCATATCCCCTGTTTCATCGGCAGTAGTCCTCAAGTCTTCCTTCATCGGCATACTTACTGCTGTAACGGTAGTAACCTTCAAGCCTTCCTTCATCGGCATACTTACTGCTGTATCGGCAGTAACCTTCAAGCCTTCCTTCATCGGCATCGACAATAACACCTCCAACCTCATCGGCAACGCCCGAGTCCAAATCAACCTTTCCATCGACCATCACCAGCTATCGGCAACCACCTTTACAAGCTGGCTTTCATCGGCTATCAAAGTATTCAATAACTTTCCCCTTGCCGATTAGCCCACTCCGACTATTTTGATACGTGCAAAAAAACGGTGTCAACATCCATATATGGTAGTCATGACTCTTCATCCCATTGACTCACAGAGTGCCTAAGTTCACTCTCCTCTTTAGATTCACTGCATACCCATTAGGGAACATTAGCGTCTGGATCCATTCAAGTACTTCCCTCCTTTGGTCCTTTTTCAAGACAAAATCGGCCTTAGGCCTTCTGCAGGTCTTGCCACGACTAGGAGGCTGCATCTCTTGATTTGGTCTATCGCACAATGTTGCTAGGTCTACTCTAGCCTTAGGGTTGTTCTTAGATTTTTTAGTGTCCATAAGTGTTGCCCAAAGTGCCTCGGCGATATACTTTTCAGTGTGTATTACATCAATGTTATGTGGCAGAAGAAGGTCATCGAAATAGGGGAGCCTCGTCATGCCTGAGATATGAGTCCACATATGTTGCTCACCATATCCCACAAAACCACCTTCTTCATTGGGCACGAGAGCATCTATCTGAGCATGAACCTTGGCACCAGTCATCATCCGCGGTGTAGGGTTTGTCACTTTGACACCTTTCATAAAGTTCTTGATGTCTTGTCTGAATGGATGGTCCAGAGGTAGGAATTGACGATGTCTGTCGAACGACGAATACTTGCCACCCTTCTGCAACCAAATGAACCTCACACCTTCCTTGCATATTGGGCATGGGAACTTCCCGTGAACACACCAGGCGCAGAATATCCCATACGCTAGGAAGTCATGCAGGGAGTAGTGGTACCAAACGTACATTTTGAAGGTTGTCTTTGTAGCTCGATCATATGTCCATACCCCTTCATCCCAAGCACGGACCAATTCATCAAACACGGGCTCCATGAACACACCCATATTACTCCCTGGGTGTCCAGGAATTATCAATGACAAGAATACGTTATGTCGTTGAAAGGAGACACTGGGGGGAGATTAAGGGGGATAACGAAGATGGGCCAACATGTGTATGGGGAGCCATCATTCCATAAGGATTGAACCCATCTATTGCTAGCACGACACGTACATTACGAGCCATGGTGGACCCACCGGGTGTAGTCCGGCGTAAATCCATTCTTCACAAGGTGTTTACCCATTTCCACCTTGTTTACCTTTCTCCTGTTTCCACATTTGCTGTAGGGACACAAAACTAGGCAATGTCCTTTAGTAGCCTTGCCAAATGCACTGTTCAAGAAAGCATCGGTCTTGTTCATCCATTCTATGGTGTAATCACTCTAACTTCTCCAGCCTGTGTACATCCACTGATGGTCATCCATCCTCTAACATATGTATCAGCGAGTAATGTAACCATCAATTGCATCTACATGGTGTTCCTACTGTCTAATAGGTGAGGATAGGTCCTAATCCCACCCGCGGATGCATAGATGAGGTTAGTTTCCATGCTCTACTCCTATCCGAGATAGAATTTCGGCAGCACCTCCCCGCTGTTCTCCAGATACACGTCCTGCCAAAGAAGAGTGCGTATCTGGAGAACAACAGGGAGGAGATGCCGAAACTCTATCTCGGATCGGAGCAGACCATGAAAACTAACCCATCTACGCATCTGCGAGCTGTCCAAAAAACATGGACAATCCAAAATAGATACAGTCATAGATATGCAAAGATCTGCATACCTCCAACCGTATCTCTTTCGAACAGGAGACGCCTAATTGGGTTACGCGATCTACGACCATGATACGGAAAGAGGGGTTATACCTAGGGTGGCGGCGGAGTCAGGCTAGCGGGGCCATGGTGGGTCGGTGTAGTGGTGAGGCGACGCGGTGCAGGTAGACCGGCACGGCAACGGGAACTCCGACTCGGCTCCAACGGGCTCTTCTCTATAAAAATGGAACAAAATACTATCATTTAAAAAAAATCGGCAGAACCTCCCCTGCACGGTGAGGTTTCCAAAACCTGCAAAAAACAACGGCACGATGGTCGACAAGCACATATGTCTCAAGAGAAGCCATGTAGTTTGGATATCAATCCATGCAGAAGAATATATCCAAGTAGTACCACTACTTCTACTACTACTTCCACTATTGCTACTACTACTACCACTAGTTCTACTACTACTACTACCACTATTGCTACTACTACTACCACTACTTCTACTACTACTACCACTAGTTCTACTACTACTACCACTAGTTCTACTACTACTACCACTACTTCTAATACTACTACTACCACTAGCACTACTACTACAACTAATGCTACTACAACTATCACCACCACGACAACAACAAGAGAGAGGACATACCTGACGGGCACCGGGGGTAGGGGCGGGCGGCGTCGGGGTCGGGGTCGCCGGAGTTGGGAACGGGGTCGGGCACGGGCGGCGTCGGGGCAGGCGGTCCACGGGGCGCGACCGGGGGCAGGACCGACTCCTACTCCTCCTCCTCCTCCTCGCCTCCTCCCCTTCCCCCTCCTCCTCCCCTCCTCCACCCGCCGGCGTTGGCGGGACGACGTGGGTGAGCTGGCCATGCTCGGCCACATGTGGGCATGGGGGCGGGGGTGGGGGTAGGCGTCGGCGCGCGGCGTGGGGAGGGGCTACGGTAGCCAGTGCGCGGCGTGGGGAAGGGCGGCGCCGCGCGACGTCGGCGGTGGCCTGGTGGCTGGCGAGTGGGGGGGCGGCCACGGGCGCAGCGCACGGGGAGGGGAGGGCGGCGCGTGGCACGGGGAGGGGCTGCGGCGGGCGGCGCGCGGCGTGGGGAAGGGCGTCGGCAGTGGCCCGTTGGCTGGCGGGCGTGGCGCACGGGGAGGGGAGGGTGGCGCGTGGCGCGAGGAGGGCTGCGGCGGGCGGCGCGTGGCGTCGGCGGCGGCCCGGTGGATGGCGGGTGCGGGGCGGGTATGGGCGCGGCGCATGGGGAGGGAGGGCGGCACGCGGCGCGGGGAGGGGCTGCGGCGCACGACGCGGGGATGGGTGGCGGCACGCGGCGTCGGCGGCGGCCCGGTGGATGGCGGGCGCGGGGGCCGCCGCGGGCGCGACGCACGGGGAGGGGAGGGCGGCACGCGGCGTGGGGGCAGCCCGACGTTGGCGGGTGGGAGCGCGGGGACGGCCAGGAGCGGCGGCTATCTGTGTGTGTGTGGCTTGGACTGCCCGCCTAAGTGCCCCCACCCGCCCCTTTGCCAAGCGCCGGATCAGGGAGGCACTCGACAAAGAAGGCAACTTTACCGAGTGCCCCGATCCGACCGTCGGTATATATTTTTTTTTGAAATACCTTTGCCGAGTGCCCCTGTGAAGGCACTCGACAAAGAGGAAATTTCTAAAAAAATATTAAAAAACCTCTTTGCCGAGCGCCTTATTCTTAGCACTCGGCAAAGACCCCCTTTGCCGAGTGCCATGCCCCGGCGCTCGGCAAAGTTTTTTTTTTAATTTTTGGCCTCCAAATTTTTTATGCAGCCCTTTAAAAGGGCTGCACAAAAAAATTAGAGGCCAAAAACAAAAAAAAACTTTGCCGAGCGTCGGAGCATAACACTCGGCAAAGGGGGTCTTTGCCGAGTTCCAAGAATAAGACGCTCGTCAAAGAGGTTTTTTTTAATTTTTTTTGAAATTTCCTCTTTGCCGAGTGCCTTCACAGGAGCACTCGGCAAAGGTATTTAAAAAAATGTAATTTTTTTAATTCCTCCTTTTGCCGAGTGTCGAAGCTGTTAGGCACTCGACAAAGACATTTGAAAAAAAATATTGAATCTTTGCCGAGCGCCGTGTCAGGGGCACTCGGCAAAGTATTTTCTAAAAAAATCTTTGCCGAGTGTAACAGCAGGCACTCGGCAAAGAAAGACATGGCCGAACACCGTTACGCGGGGCAGCCTATGCCGAGTGCCGCGCTTTTGCCGAGAGCCTGGCACTCGGCAAAGAAGTCCTTTGCTGAGTGCCCTTTTTTGCCGAGTGCCCGGCTCTCGGCAAATTGTTCTTTGCCGAGTGCGGTCTTTGCCGAGTGCTCGATTTTTGACACTCGGCAAAGCAGTTTGCACTCGGCAAAGGCCCTGTTTCCAGTAGTGCCACCCTTACACAGGGGCACCGTCACCCTGTGAGAACGGGCCGGTCCTAAGACCTGTGTTTTGGCGTGGAACAGACGAGGGGATTTTTTTAATCCCAGCCTAAAATTCGCTTCCACAGGGAGTCGAACCTAGGACCTGAGGAGTGCTGCCAGGACGCTCTAACCAGTTGGAGTAGAGGTCCTTTGGCATAACACTTTCTTTACACCAGCTGGTAACCTGAAAATACCCAGATCGTCAGACAAAATTGAATAAACTGTTTGCATACTTTGGATCCTATTGATCGAGTTTATATAAGCATATTACCCAGAACCAACCATGTATCCCAGCACATTAGCAGCAAGCAGGAAAGGAAGGCATGTTATTGCTGTGGTACCAAGTGCCGTGGGATTGAAATACGCAACACCAAATGATGCAACGAATATAGCAGACCATGCCCAGATTTCCGATGTAGAAAATGGTGACGGCTTGCTCATGGGCTCTGTGTCTGTAATAAGCTCTGTCTTCACAAGTTTTCTCACAGCTAACACTGTATATCCTGCAACCACGAGGGTAGCAAACCAGCCACCAACTGAAAAAGCGGGCAAAATCAAAACAGTATAAAAGTAGCTGTTCCAATTTAATGTTTTGAAAGGAAAAACTAAGGGGGTGTTTGGCAGGGCTCCTCGTAAGGGGCTTCTCTGTTTTTCAATAAAAAACAGCTCCTCCTCCAAAACGTTTAGCAGGGCTTCTCCGGAGGAGCCGGAGCCGGGAAGGAGCCCGGACCTAATAGAATCTAATTCCTTCTGTAGCATTTGTTTCATGTGCAATCATATCTCATAGGTAGCTAAATATAACACAGAAGATCCTGACAGCATATATATAGCAATGAAAAGAATTGGTAAGGTACCTCACAATTTTCAAAATTTTGTTTACTGGGGCTGCAGGCTACTTAACTGGAGCCTGAAATCATACAGTACTGCAACATGACATGCAGTGCAGCGAATGCTTACTGTTACTGGTACCGTGCTGCAATATCTAAGAGTAGGGTGCATCTTTCGGGTTGTAGTTCTGCAGGTCTGCATAATGAGGAGAACCTCATCTACCTTTTGCAAATGAACTGGTTCGTTTCGGAAGTGTTTAGTCATAGTGTCACAATTCAAGTTTAAGTCGTTCCATCATGTTATTAGACAGATAGAAACAAATCAAATTCGCTGTAAAGGGAAACAATGACAGAAAAAATGTGATCGAGAATAATACACAAGTGATTGCAAAAATCTTGAGTCCTGAAGCCGCTGGGACATCCCTGACGGCGAGCGGTAGCACGACTAGTGTCGGGACGTAGAACAAGGGTAGCCACCTCTGGATGAATAGTGTGGCAGGCGCAAAGAAGTCCATGAACGCCTTGGCGAGGGCAGGCACGAATGTGTCGAAGACGACTAGCACGGAGAAGACAGAGAACATGCCGAAGAGGGCGCTTGGGAACTTGATGGACGCGGCGACGAATGCCTGTTTGAGGAATTTGTCGGTGGCGAACACAATGCCCAGTGACACAAGCAGATGCGCCACCCCAAGAATCTGCATACACGCATCTGGTTCAGTTCTAGAAGAGAGGAAAAGATATGAATTTTAATAAGAGCTTATAATGTATAAAGGAAAAGATGAAAAGAAGCGTCTTCTCACGGCGGACAGCAGTCTTGAGGAAGCAGCACTGGCGTCTCCGGTGCCAGCAGTGGAGTTGGGGACGATCAGACTGCGACGAAGGTCGAACGATGACGATCGCTGAAGCGTGGTGGCGCCATTGTCGGCTGGACCCATGCAGCTGGTGTTGCTGCCAGGGATGCGCTTCAATGCTGCTGTTGGGCGGACCCGAACCCGGCGCGGGGAGACGGTGACGGAGGAGGAAGGGGAGCAGCAAGAAGAATGGGGAGCGAGCAGTCTACATCGGCGGCATCTAGGAGGAAGCGTGCAGGAGCGGGCGACCGACGTGGTTGCTAGTATAGGACGCGAGACACAGGACTCCAATCGTCCACTTCGCTAAAACGACATTTGAAACGTTTGACATTTTGTTTTAGATGATATTTGGTGTATTTCTTGACTTTGGTAATCAAAATATATGTATTTTGTTCCTTAATTGACTCTTTTACTCTTCTGGCCTTACGTATCCTTTTGCATGAGCCCGACGTTTCGTTTCATCTTCCGACGTTTCTTCTAGCCGCCGCCGCCCGCCCAATCCTCCTCGACGCGCCGCCCATGGAGGAGACGAACTCGCCCCCACCGGATCCAGAAGGGCCGCCAGCCGCCTCTGCCCTTACCGCGCTGCCCTCAGGCGTGGCCGCGTTGGCCGGCCCTAGCCTGGCCGCCTGTGCCCTAGCCGCGCCGCCCTCTGGTGTGGCCGCGACCGCCGCCTCTGGCCTAGACGGGCTGGCTGAGGGCATGGCCGCGCCGACAGTGGAGGGCATGGCCGTGCCTAGGCCCGGCCCTGGATGGGGGCAAACGGGGCAGCCTCTCTAGGCCCCAAGACCAAGGGACCCCAGGTATGTACGATGTATATACGTATTGACAGTGTGGTGTGGGAGCAGTGGGGATCCCAGAGAAGATTTCACCTTTGCTTATCTCTCTACTCTATCTTACTAGCTCTGATCCATCATCTTTTTTTTTTGTTTTCTTTTGGAGTAGGAGTAGTATTATCCATCTGGTTACTAGCTAGCCCAGGTCACTAGCAGCACCCGGTGCTGATCTGATCAGTCACAAGTCATGGCTCATGAGATTTGGGCAACAGATACACACAGGTTGTTTCAGGGCAGGCTTTCATGGTTTGGAAAGCATAAGATTGTGTGGCATCATGACCTGAGGCATGGCAGTTTTGAGTCTCCTCCTTCATGCACTCCTCCCAAGAACACAAAGAGATCTGCAGTGTTCTTCCTGTAGCCGGCCACAGTCACTCTGGCTGCTCTCTTAAAGGAGCAACACCAAAACACGTACAAAACACACACAAAGCAAAGGCTAGCTTGAGTTGCCAGAGACTCAAAAGATCACCGCACCTATCCTCACAAGTCACACATGCACCTTCTCTGGTTGCAACTGATTACCATTGCTGCATGAAAAAAGTCACACAGTGCTGGGTAGGTTCAGTCAGGTCACCTTTGGACTTTGTTTCATTTGCTTCTTTTGTCCGTTTATTAAATTTCAACACTTTATGCCAAAAATAGTCTTCCAGAAATGAGAAAAGGAGACAAAAAAGAGTAAGGAATAAGTAAATGAATTAATGAGTCAGAGAGTATCCATTATAAATCTTTTAAGAGTCATCCAAGCTAAGAAATCTATATGAAACAAATTTTTTTGCCAAACCAGTTAAGATAGAATAACTCCTCAAGAGATCCTTAAAACCCACTCTTATAGAAGTAAATGAATTAATGAGTCAGAGAGTATCCATTACAAATTTAGTACTATTGATATGATTTTTATATTAAGGGGGTCTGAGTTTCATTTTGGCTCTAGGCCTCAACAATCCCAGGACCGGCACTGGCCGCGTCGGCAACAGAAGGTGTGGATGCGGCAGCAGAAGGTCCAACAAAAGGTCTGGACGAGCCGGCAGAAGGCATGTCCACTGCTCTAGCCCTAGCGAGATCGCTGCTTGCAACTGCTCCTCTTCCGGCAGTAGAGTGCAACCTTCCTGAAGTGTAAAGGTATATATGCTTGTATGCTTTCTGTTTGTTTTTTACCACGATAGTAGTATATATTAGTTAAAGTTGATTTCACTTGTTTAGGTCCCAAGTAGATCATGTGGAAAATATGGAAAGAGTTGATTGGGATACGATACAAATAGTGGAGACACATGATGACGAAGGTCGTATTGCACTTATGAGTGAGTCGTAGATTTGTGAGTTTTTAGGCTTGACAGAGGAGGGCACAACAAATATACCTGCACAAGGCTTTGATTGCCAAATGGATGAAGAGGGGAATGATAATGAGATTGGGCAAGATATTGATGGTGCTGCCATTCCTACTAGTGATGCCATACCAGGTGAGATGGTCATTTCATATGATAAGAACAACCCATCAATGGAGGTAGGAACATTGTACCCAACAATGGAGGAGTTCAAGTTGACAGTGCGGCAATTTGCCATCAATAAAGAGTTTGATTTAGGAGTAGAGAAGTCATGTAAGACGATATATAGGGCTTTTTGCAAGTCCGGTGATGAAGATTGCCCTTGCCTTTGGAGGATAAATGGCACTAAACAAAAAGGCCAAGCCAATGTGGAGGTGAATAATTTTTTTTATTATTTCATTAATTCTACTTGTTATGTAAATTATTATCAATCTCATTGATTTTTTGTTTTGCAGGTATCTGTCTTAGTCGATAAGCACGAGTGTGTGTCCAGCATGAGGCAGATAACTACAACTCCAAGTTGCAAGTGGGTAGCTAGCAAGGCTATGAGTATCCTTAGAGCTGTCCAAATATTGGTGCTAAGGAATTGCAAAAGAAGTTGGAGACAGATCACAAGTGTCAAATTGCATATGACACTGTATGGCGGGGTAAACAAAGAGCTCTTGAAGAGGTTTATGGCAAATGGAAAGAGAGTTTTGAGCTGTTATTTAGGTGGAAGGCCGAGGTAATGAAGCGGTGCCCTAGGAGTGTCGTTGAGATTGAGATACTATGGATGGTCAAATATATTTCCACCGTTTTTTTTTGTGCTCTTAAACCATGCATTGATGGTTTTTAGAAGGTTGTAGGCCTCATTTGAGCATAGATGCTGCATCATTTAATGGAAGGTGGAATGATCACTTGGCCGTAGCTGTAGCAGTTGATGGTCACAATTGGATGTATCCACTCGCTTATGGCTTCATAGCTTCTGAAAACACAAACAACTGGACTTGGTTGATGGAACAATTAAAGAAGGCAATAGGTGGTCCTCCACTGCTTGCTGTTTGTTCTGATGCTTGCAAGGGCTTGGAGAATGCAGTGAAGAATGTATTCTCAAATGCAGAGCAAAGAGAATGCTTTTATCATCTTGTCAGAAATTTCAAGAAGAGATTTAGAGGGTTTGGCCAGATATATCTTGCGGCAAGGGCTTACAAAGAGGACATATTCTATGACAATATAGCAAAAATGGTAAGTGAATCAGCACAAGCAGTGAAATGGTTACAGACCAATCATAAGTTATTATGGTATAGGTGTGGTTTCAATCTAGAAATTAAGTGTGACTACATAACTAGTAATATTGCTGAGTCATTTAATAACTGGATTAGAGACCATAAAGACTTACATGTTGCTGACCTTGCTGATAAGATCAGAGAAATGATCATGGTACTTTGGAATAAGAGAAGAAATATTGCATATAGGCTACCTGAAGGCAGGATACTTTCAGCTATTATGGTTCAGCTAAAGGCAAATACTAGAGGTTTGGGACACTTGAAAATTGTACCATGTTCTAATTGGAGTGCAGAGGTGTGGGACCATAGCAGCCGAGCTGAGAGGCATATTATCAAATTACACCAAAGGACCTGTACTTGTCTTGAATGGCAGCACACTTGTAAGCCATGTCAACATGTATTGGCCTATGTAACCCGCCATCGGGGAGTTGACCTAGAACAGTTTGTGCATGACTACTACCCGGTCAATAGATTAAGGGCTGCTTATGAAAGAGAGATTGAGCCAATGATAGATAAAACACAATGGCCACAAGTTGACCTACCATTTTTAGTTGGTGCACCTCTTGCTAAACTACCTGTTGGACAACGAAGGAAACTAAGAATGAAAGGATGGATGGAAGGTGGACATAGGAAGAAAGGTTCCAAAGATGGTGAATTTACCAACGATGGTGAAGGTGAGAAGGGATGTGACAACGATGCAGCTCCAACAAATGGAAAGGGAAAGAAAATGATCAGAGGACCTATGACTTACAAAAAATGCGGAGAAAAAGGTCATAGGCAAGCTAGTGCCAAGTGCCCACTCAATGGGACCGCAAAAAATATGACTTGAATCTTGTGTAGAACAATATTATGATGTGAGATGAATTCATGTGTACTCAATGGGACCGCAAAATTTACTATATTTTTGTGAATTTTAATAATGTGTGACATACCCTAGCGGCAGCAAGCGTGCTAGCCAGCCTGCCCAGGCGATGGCAAGCCTGCCAGGCAGGCAGGCCAGGCGGCGGCAGCAGCCAGGCAGTCCATGCACCTGCCTGCCCACTCTTACGTGAATATGACTGAAGGGCAATATGGTCATCCCATGACAAAATACATGTATTTGAAATGAGAAAAGTGATTAAAAGAACCAAATGTCATGTAAAAAAAGTGCCAACGTTTCAAATGTCGCTTTAGCGAAGTCGACGATTACAACAACAACAAAGTCTTTAAGTCCCAAACAAGTTGGGGTAGGCTAGAGTTGAAACCCAGCAGAAGCAATCAAGGTTCAAGTACGTGAATAGCTATTTTTCAAGCACTCCTATCTAAGGCTAAGTCTTTGGGTATATTCTATCCTTTCAAGTCTCCTTTTATTGTCTCTACCCAAGTCAACTTTGATCTTTCTCTGTCTCTCTTCACGTTAGTATCCTAGCTTAGGATTCCACTACGCACTGGTGCCTCTGGAGGTCTCCGTTTGACATGTCCAAACCATCTCATCCGGTGTTGGACAAGCTTTTCTTCAATGGTGCTACCCCTAATCTATCACGTATATCATCATTCCGAACTTGATCCCTTCTTGTATGACCGCAAATCCAACGCAACATATGTATTTTCATGACACCTATCTATTGAACATGTCGCCATTTGGTAGGTCAACATTCTGCACGATACAACATAGCAGGTCTAATCGTCGTCCTATAAAACTTGTCTTTTAGCTTCTGTAGTACCCTTTTATCACATAGGACACTAGATGCTTGGCGTCATTTCATCCACCCTGCTTTGATTCTATGGCTAACATCTTTATCAATATTCCCATCTCTCTGTAGCATTGATCCTAAATATCGAAAGGTATCCTTTCTAGGCACTACTTGACCTTCCAAACTAATATCTTCTTCCTCCCGTGTAGTAGTGCTAAAGTCACATCTCATATATTCAATTTTAGTTCTATTGAGTCTAAAACCTTTGGACTCCAAAGTCTCACGCCATAACTCTAGTTTCTGATTCACTCCTGTCCGACTTTCATCAACTAGCACTACATCGTCCGCTAAAAGCATACACCAAGGGATATCCCCTTGTATGTCCCTTGTGACCTCATCCATCACTAAGACAAACGGATAATGGCTCAAAGCTGATCCTTGATGTAGTCCTATCCTAATCGGGAAGTCATTCTTGTCTCCATCACTTGTTTGAACACTAGTCACAACATTGTTGTACGTGTCCTTAATGAGCCCGACGTATTTTGTTGGGACTTTGTGTTTGTTCAAAGCTCACTACATAACATTCCTTAATATTTTATCATAAGCCTTCTCCAAGTCAATAAAAACCATGTGTATGTCCTTCTTCTTCTCCCTATATAGCTCCAAAGTCGACGATTGAAGTCATGTAATAACTAAGCCAATGTGGTGGCGGCAACGTAAAGTGGTAATCCTAATCATGGTGGTCGCGGCCATAGAGTCGAGAATCGTTGTTCGCGGAGTGCAGAGGAAGTGGCGCCAGAGTTTGGGCTTCCCTCTTGCTGACTGATGTCTGGCTCCTCCCACGTTCGAAGGAGCAGACGGAGGCTAGGCAAGGTGGCCACGGAGATTCGATTCGTCGGGATGGGAATGGGATGGGAGCTACTGAACGAGCGAGCGATGGAATTGTGGCTAGAAATTATCGGCATGGCAGGAAGCGAGCAAGGATGGGGTTGGGATTGAGATCATTGGGTTGCGACTTGCGAGACCCAAACTCACCTGATCTCGTCCTCTTCTTCGAACGAAAGCGACGGCAGGAGCGGAGTACCAACCAAGGGCTACTGGGATAGCTAACCGCGAAGCGGCGCCGGCCGCCATCACCGGCTTCTGGTAGTTCCGCCACATCTGCCCGTCGTTCCCCTTGCCGGTTGCGGTTGCGGGCCCTGGGCCACAATCTTTCTAAATGAAGGCACGCCTAGTAGCGCTCTACCCAGCAGGCCGGGCCACTCGCACAAAGCTATGAGTCGTTAGCTAGACTGTCCACAACGTGAGTGTTTTTTCATGCTAAAACAGATGGAGCATCGGGTAGTGACGCTGTGGCGACCATGCTGACTTCAAATTCACATGACCCAACACATTTTCATTTCTCGGTGCTTAGATCAATAAAGTATTCTATTCCAGCCAGTACTGAAGAGTCTCTCACGCTAGAAAGAGTTGAGAAGGAAGGGGATGGTTCTGATGGTTGGGGTCCACACACAAGAAAGAATTGGTGTGACCACTTCGAGTATAAAAGGAGTTTAGGCATCGATACCAGGTGGCACTTAGAAAAATTTTCAGCACCGCTAACGACGTGGACAGTCTTACAAAAAAAGTTCATCAAATCAATCCTTAAAAAATAAAACAAAACAAAACACCAGTTCAAGGTTGTGTATCGACCAACATCGACTTTTGCTTCTGATGAGGACATCACTCCTTTGGATGTACCCGCTGATCCTACAACCATCATGCAAGGTCCAATGACCCGAGCTCGAATGCATCAACTCAATTTAAAGGTGAACTCGTTCTTAAACGATCCTTTTCATACTTTTGAGAATAGACTACTACCTAATGATGTTATCTTGCTTAGAAACATTGGAGAGGGTCATAAGGGACTTAGAGGAAGAGGTGGAGGCGTTGATGACCAGCAAGGGCGTTCAACAGAAACAGGAGGCCCGGTCCAACTTGATTTCGAGTCTGCCTTGGCCTCCAGGACCAGTCTGCCTTAAACTGGTCACTCAGGACGCATTCGAACTCCGTTTTCGACGATCCACATATAGTTGGAAAGCTAATTTGATAAGGAAGCCAATTCAAGTGGTTTCACGTCAAAAGGCTTCCAAAATCATCGGGAATCATCGAAATAAGTCAGCATCCAGAATCTGCCAGGGTGCTGCGATACCGTCTTTTGGTCCGATGGACCGTGTATCGCGTTTGGGCCCATTAGGGGGCGTGTCTAGGGTAGGCGACGACCCTAAGACCTTTATAATCATACGCCGCCGCCGACATTAGGTTTTATGGGGTTTTGCTTAGATTAATCTATCAAGAATAGTTTCGTCGTTCATCGGTTTGTGAGACCCCAACTTCGTGAGATTAATCAATCATCTGCAATTTGGTTGTTTTCTTTCTTGTTCTTGCTTATGTTCTTCGTTGCGCAGGTAGGGATTAGCCTTCTTAGTGAGGTCAACCGGATCCATGTCTTGATTGATAACCAGAGGAGTTGTAGTGCTAAGATTGCAGGATTCGATCTTTCAATCTGAAGCCGGATCGGTGTGTCATTCTCCGCCGCAATGATAGTTATCACTACCTGATGGAAGATCGGGATCCCCATTCCCATTAAGTGGTAATCAAAGCTAAGGTATACCGTCAGGTTCATATTTATCCCCTAGTTTGGAGTGTTTCGCATTTGTCCCATAGTCTAGTGCCATACTTTTTTCTATCATGTCCTAGAACCTTCCGCGCCATAGCATTTGCATATTTCAGTTTCAGACCTCGTCATGTTGAGTTTGTGTCCTGGTCGAGGTCTTGTTGCTGGTCAGGTCATGTTAGAGTCCAGTTCGTGTGTTTTCCCCCATCGTTTCCATCAAATCTTGGCTTCCGTGACCAATTTTGCGCACATTATTCCCGTTTTGTCCTCTAATTCGAAGCCAATTCTTAAAACTGGTCTAGTTTTCGCATACGAACTCGGATTTCGACGTTCCATATATCAAAATAGATCAGAAAAAAATCAGATCCATCCATCTCATCTTTTCGGGGTCGAAGATTTTTATTTTGGTCAAAAACTTGTCACAAGATCCCCTTTTCGTGGTCACAAGCTTTTCGTCATTTTTAGCACGTCTTCTGAAATTTCAACAGGCCACACCTTTCACTTGTTTAGGCTCATATTTTCTATGGTTACTTTTTTTGTGCTCCTAAGTGAATGAAAAATATCAGAAAAAGAAAAAGAAAAAGTCAAAATTTCCCAAAAAACAACGACAGCCCAAAAAATAGAAAAAAGAGAGGGGCAAAAGAGGAACAATATCTAGAGGAGCACATAGAGAAGGTCAAAGTGAGCTGTGTTAGCGTGTGTTGTCTGTTTTCTTGTTTGTGTTGCTATTGCCATCCACCGTACTTGTTTTTCACACCCCTGTCACCTTGCTATCCATCATACTTGTTTGTTACACACCTGGTACTTGGAACATTTTAGACCAGCAACGAGAATAAGTACTCTGGACTATAATTCAGCATTACTTTATGTTACTGACTTATGTGCTACATATACATATTATTCTTTGTATGCCTTCCAAGCTCCACAAACTCTTCAGATTAGTACGGAAAAATGGCCTTGCAATCTTGGTACCACTGCCTCACAGGTATCACGAATCAACCGCCGGTTGTACCGTCCACTGCTTGTGTTGGTAAGAACTTTGTAAGAGCTTGGTAAGATGCTTCCACTTGCTGTGAAAAGTGACACCACTGCAACTGCAACCACGTAGTCATTTGTTAGGGATAACTTTCACCATTAGTTTCTGTTTTTGTGTTTACAATGGCAGAAAGTGATTAGACTGGAGATAACAATCCTAAGGGTTTCAACGAGTGTGTCAGCCAAGAGCAACTACAAGCTGTTGTAGAGGATGCCCAAAAAAGGATGAATGAGGTCATCACTGACGCACTCATTGAATTCAATGTTGGCAACAGCATGGAGAGATTGGACAAACGAATTTCCACGCTAACCGACAAGGTTACTGAGTTGGAAACCTTTGTGGTGGGCAATAACGACGTCTCCGGTAGCAACACCAATGGTCTCTTGCTAGAAGACATGGTGCATGATGCCAGTGGGAACATAGATCGATCAGCCTTCCGACAAGCAAGATTACGATGATGTCTTCACCGTAACACGACAGGTATGCGTGGTGTCCACCACCATCAAGGTAATAATCACCGTGTGCCCGATGATCCTTATGCTAAGATTAAGTTCACAATACCATCTTTTCGGGTCATTATGATGCTGAGGGATATCTTGATTGGGAGATGACAGTAGAACAAAAGTTTAGCGCCCACCTTGTGCCTGAGCATCATAGAGTTTGACAAGCTACTAGTGAGTTTAAGGATTTTGCCATTATTTGGTGGAATGGGCTAGCTGCACAGGATGTTTTACCTGGTTCATGGGAAGAACTTAAGGTAGTTATGCGTGATCATTTTGTACCTCCTTCTTATCATAGAGACTTGCGTAAGAAATTGATGCGTTTAGAACAAGGAGATAAATCTGTACAGGATTACTATGGTGAGCTCCAAAAGGGATTGATGCATTGTAGTGTTGTCAAGGGGAACAAAGATTCCATTTGTCATTTTTATTCAGGTTTGAGGCACGAGATTTAGGACATTGTTGATTATAAAGAATTTAACACTGTCAACCAGTTGTTTCAGTTTGCTATGCTTGCAGAAAAGCAATTGCAGGGGCGTGAACAGCATAGCAAGAGCAAGGTCAGCACCACATACACGTCATGCTCGGCACCATCTTCAGGGCTGACCAAGCCAACCACTTTTCGAGCACCTCCACCAGCGAGCAAGCGACCAACAGCCTCTGGAGTTACCGCTACACCTAAGGCACCTCCCACATGACCTTTAGATTCAGGTAAAAATTCTTTGCAGGTGCCTACCAAGAGTGCCTCATCTGTTGCATCGACGGGACGCACTTCGGGCATTCAGTGCCACCGCTGCCATGGCATTGGCCATGTGCAGAAGGACTGCCCAAGTCAGCGGGCATATATTGCTATAGAAGATGGTTACATTAGCACCTCTGACATTGAGGATGAAGAAGACCAAGATGCAGATGAGGAGGACGGCAAAGTCCTTGGTGACGAGGCCATGGTGGCCTATAGGAGCATCATTGTACAGCAGATGCTCAGCTCACAAGTGCAGCAACCTGAGAAGCTACAACGCCATAACTTGTTCTAGATTTTCTTCGTCATCAGCAACCATCGAGCACGTGTCATTATTGATGGAGGTAGCTGCAATAATTTGGTGAGTTCTGATTTGGTCAAGAAGCTTGGCTTGACCACATGCCCACACCCATGTCCATACCATATTCAGTGGCTAAATGATTCTGGAAAAGCAAAGGTAACACAAACTTGTAGAGTTTCATTTTTTATTGGTTCTTATGCTGATTCTATTGATTGTGACATGGTACCTATGCAAGCCTGTTCACTCTTATTGGGTCATCCTTGGGAACATGATAATGATGCTACACACCATGGTAAAAGTAATAAATACACCTTTGAGCATAAAGGAAAGAAAATTACTTTGGTACCTTTGACCCCTGCTCATATTGTACAAACTGATAGAGAACGTGCTGCTAGTTTGAATGATGTTCAATCTGAAAATCAGCAAGTTGCTAATTCTATTCTCCCACCTAAAAAGGATAAGTCTACATCTGTTTCTAAGGTTGAGGGGATTAAATTGAAGGGTGGTGTTATGCTTGCAACAAAATGTGTCTTTGCTGAAATTTCTGATGATGATATTTGCTATGCTTTGGTATGCAAACGAGCTATGTTTTCGCTTGATGATATTGTTAGCTCGGTGCCTCTTGCTGTCACTAACCTTTTGCAGGAGTATGAGGACATTTTTCCAGCTAAGATACCCTTGGGGCTGCCAACTATGAGAGGGATAGAGCATCAAATCGATTTGATTCTGGGAGCAACCTTGCCCAATCGTGCTGCCTATCGAACAAATCCCGAGAAGACTAAGAAAATTCAGCGGCAAGTCCAAGACCTTTTGGACCACGGGTATGTACATGAAAGCCTTAGTCCTTGTGTTGTTCCTGTACTTTTGGTTCCTAAGAAAGATGGAACTTGACGTATGTGTGTTGATTGTAGAGCCATCAATAATATTACTATTCGGTATCATCATCCTATTCCTAGGCTAGACGACATGCTTGATGAGTTGTGTGGTTCTATAATTTTTTACTAAGATTGACTTGCGAAGTGGCTACCCTCAAATTAGAATGAAACTTGGAGATGAATGAAAAATTGCGTTTAAAACCAAATTCGGTTGTATGAGTGGTTAATAATGCCTTTTGGTTTGACAAATGCACCTAGCACTTTCATGCGCTTAATGAATGAGGTTTTAAGAGCTTTTATTGGTCGTTTTGTGGTAGTTTACTTTGATGATATATTGATTTACAGCAAGTCTTTTGTTGAACATATGGATCACTTACGTGCTGTTTTTAATGCTTTACGTGATGCACGTTTATTTGGTAACCTTGAGAAGTGCATCTTTTGCACGGATCGAGTTTCTTTTCTTGGCTATGTTGTAACTCCATAGGGAATTGAGGTGGACGAGATGAAAATTGAAGCCATAAAGAGCTAGCCGGTTCCCCAAACCGTCACACATGTGAGGAGTTTTCTTGGTCTTGCAGAATTCTACCGCCGGTTCGTTAAAGATTTTAGCACTATTGCTGCCCCGTTGCATGAGTTGACGAAGAAAGGGGTGGTGTTTCATTGGGGAAAGGCACATGAGGAGTCCTTTGACACTTTGAAGGACAAGCTCACACATGCACCATTGCTACAACTTCTAAATTTTGGTAAGACTTTTGAGCTAGAATGTGATGCTAGTGGAGTTGGCATTGGGGGTGTTTTGATGCAAGATGGTAAACCCATTGCTTACTTTAGTGAAAAATTGCATGGTCCTATTCTTCATTATTCCACGTATGATAAGGAATTGTATGCACTTATCCGTTCTTTAGAGACGTGGCGTCATTATTTGTGGCCTAAAGAATTTGTTATTCATTCTGATCATGAATCACATAAGTATCTATCGATGTTTGACCACCGATAGCCTGCCATAGGGGTATTCGGGGCAGTATGTTTGGGCTTCAGCGTATGCAAAACTCGATGGTTAACGCAAGAGACAGTCGATTTATCCTGGTTCGGACCCTCGATCGTTGATCAAGTAATAGCCCTATGTCCAGTCGGCGTTAGCCTTTGCGTTGGGTTGATTGTAAAGTGTTGTGTTGCGTTATCTAAAAGTCCCCGTCCCTAGGAACCCTGCCCTCCTTTATATAGTCAGGAGGTCAGAATCCTAGTCGGTTTATAATGAGAGTTCCTAGTAGGATTACAGAATAATACTACTACTAAGATTATAGGGGAAGAATCCTAGTTAGACTAGATCTTCTCCCTTTCTTGCGGGGTATTCCATGGGTCCCGCACCGACAAGCCCCCGAGCACTTCATGGTTGAGTTCTGGAAGCCTCGTCTTGTTTCTTCAAGTCTTGTCGAGCAAGAACAAGCGTCGTCCGAGTGCTTTCTTGAGCGAAACCGTGTAGCGTTTCGTGAGATCTTCGCGTGGTGTGTACATTTTTGAAGAAAAAAGTACTACCATTTGGGTATAGCCCCCGAGCCTCTTGCTGTTTGGCACAAGGAGCTGGAGGGTCTTTTCTTGAAATCACCCTGATTCTTCGTCGAAGGGCTCCTAAGCATATACCCAGGTTCTTTGTCGAAAAGAGCTCGGATATAGCTATGTCTGGGTTCTTTTTGTCATGTGGCCTTGAAGTGGTCTGTCTTGAAGAAGTCTTCTGAGTGATGTGCGCTTTTTTGAAGGAAAAAGTGCACTCACTGAGTGTAGCCCCCGAGCCTCTTGCTATTTGGAACAAAAAGTTGGAGGGTCTTGAATCTTATGTCGTTTGAAAAATTGTTGTCTTGAGGAAGTCTTCTGAGTGATGTGCGCTTTTTTGAAGAAAAAAGTGCACTCACTGAGTGTAGCCCCCGAGCCTCTTGCTGGGTTCTTTTATCAAAAAGAACTTGGATACAGGTTCTTGGCATGTTCTCTGGTAGTCTGCTATTGTCAGATGTAGTTGTATGGTGCTGGTTGATAGTAAATGCTGTTTGTTCATGAGTTGTATAGTATTGGTATATTCTTTCAAATATGCTCGTTCTCGAGTACTGCTGCTTTACGCCTGACTCCTCTTTCATTCAATTCTGTCTTTTCACTGTGTCCTTTGTTAGGTTTTTTCCGCTAGTGCTCCTGGTCTATGTGCACCGCTTCTTTGGCCTATAAATATCCTCCTCCTGTGTTGTTCTGATTCATCGAGCATTTTTGTTGCGTGGTCTGAAGTCTCTATAGTCATGAATATGGTAGTTTGTGAAATAGAGCAGCCTCCAGGCATATTTTATAGTTCTTGCGTATCTTGCCATAGCTGGAGGTAGTCTTGTGATATGGATTAGAGGTAGACTAATCCTACAGCAGCATTATACTTAGAAGTACGTGGCGGTAGTTGGAGGGAGTCTTGTGATGTGGGATGCGATCCTTCATCTGGCAGTTCTGGGTTGATCTTCGTTGCCTGCCCTGAGACTGTCTGGTGTAGATTAACACCATATCCAGCATCACATCGGTCTTGGGTAGACAGATGCCTGCCGGCCTTCTCTGCTCCATGCTGTCCCGCCGTGCTGCTGATTTCCGCCTTGGATGCACTGCGTCTATCCTTTGAAGAAAACAGTGTAGCCGAGGGCAGTTTGTTCTACCTAGTAGCAATTTGGAACATGTGGTCGTTCCAGAGCCTAGCCGTGTCTGGGTTCCTCTTTGCTACCTTGCTTGTCATAGTACCGAATTCATTGGGTCTTGTAAGATGTGTAATCTTCTATTTTTTTGAAACCGTTTATAATGGAAAGAATCCTGTCTTCTGAGTTGTCATTCTTTATTATGCTGATGTCTCGGTTGTTTATGAGATTTCCGAGTTCTTTCTATAAGGACCGGGTTGTTGTGTTTCTTTTGAGGTAACCCTTCGTTGCTTCATGGTTGATGAGTTCTTTTGTAGCAATATGATAACTCCGCCGTGGTACTGGATGGATAAGTCTAAAATTTGCTCGTTGAACTGTACCGTTGTGTGGATTTGTGTTGTTTGTCATTTTAGCTGCGTCGGTAAATGGACTATTGCATCCTCATGCCGTGTTAGAACGGGCCTGGTGGGCCGCGTTTTTACTGGTGTAAAATCTATTTAAAGGCCTTTCTCCTCTTCTTTGGTACCTTGCATTTGCCTTGAAAACCCTAGCCTTCGAAACTCCACCGTCGCCATTGCCGCCGTCATCTCAGCGCTACCACCTGAGTCTTCTCGATTCTTAGTGCCCCCTTGCTTTTGCTAGTATATTGGTAGGAAGAAGTCGGTGAGTAAGTCCCAGGCGACCTTTGTCGATGAGGAAGCATCGCTCTCCGTCATTGAAAATCAAGAATCCATGGCCATGAGGGCTGCTCAGAAGGTCTAGCCGGCTTAGACTACGACTGAGGACCAGTTGCGTGAGCTTGTGAGTGATGGTCTGCTCCAAAGCAAGGAGTTTGCTAATTGGAGAGCCCCAGGCGAGCATCGGGTCCCTGCTCCAAGTCCTGGTGAGATTATTTTTTTTGTCTCTTTTATCTGTGCCGGTCTCTGCCTTCCTACTTCTACCTTTCTTCACTGATTTCTTAGCTATTTTGGGGTTAGCCTGAACCATCTTGCTCCCAATGTTGTCCTTCATCTTTCTATTTTCGTTCATCTTTGTGAAACTTTCCTTGGAATTCCTCCTTCTCTTTCTCTCTTTCGTTACTTCTTTTGCCTGAAGCCGCAACCCCGCCACGATGGCTCCAATGTTCTTGGTGGCTATGGGATTCAGTTTCGCCAGGGTCTTAAGAGCAAATTCTTTGACTATGACCTGGTTGATTCTGTGAGGGATTGGCGTGCTGACTGGTTTTATGCCGCCAACTTGATTCCTCCTCTTTCCGTTAATTCTAGATCTGGTCCCTTGGTTAATGACCGATGGGAAAAGAATCCTGTGACGGCGGCTGAGCTCTAGATGATCAAGTCATTTCTTGAGAGGATTTGCACTCTGAAACAACAAGGCTTGACCGGCTTCAGGATTATTTCTAGTTTTCTTTGCCGCTGAGTTCAACATTTGAAGGAGCGAGAACACTACAGTTTTGAGTACTCTAGGGCGGAGGACCCTTCTCGTATGGTACCTGCCCTTGAGTTGACTGATGAGGAGGTGCTTGAGTACAGTGCTAACAACCCGCCCCCTGCTGTGAGTTGTTCTTTTCTTATGCGGGTACTTTGAATGTCTTTTGTCATATCCACTTTTTGCTTAATCTTCCTTGTCTTGTTGTTTTACTCTTTTATAGGAATTGGGGCGTAATTTCGCTGATCCAATCCCCCTTGATGATTTCCCTGCAAATGTGGAGGCTAGGGGTAGTCTTGCTGGGGCGTCCTTGACCAGTAAGTTTCAGACCACCACAATATTTCCTGGTGTTTCTTCCACAAACCTTGATGTATATGTAGAGTATGTTCCTCATCTAGTTCCTCGAGCTCCTCGCACTTTCGGAAAGAGGGGGTGAGTGGATAGTTCTTCTTATGCTCCATCTACTGCCAAGAGGTCTCACCAGTCGAGTATTCGCCCAGGTACTCCAGTTGTAGCTAGCATGCTCTTAGGTGAGCATATTAATACGCTCTGTCCTTTTGTTTTTTGTTTTTATCTTTGACCGAGTACTTTTGTCCTTTTTCAGCTGGTGCTATGGTGGCCTTGGTCGAGAGTGAGGAAGAGGAGGATGATGATGCCGCCCTTGTTACTCGTCGGTGAGTTGTTGTCTTGTTTTCATGTTGTTGAACCCCTCTTTTTGTTTTGACTTTGGTTTTGTTCCCTTGTAGTAAGCGGTCATCGGGTTTGAGTTCTTCTGGAGCTCCAGTACCGGCCGAGCTACTCCCATCGTAGGGTGGTGGCCGTGTCTTTGCTGCTGTGGTTCCCCCTGCGAGGTCTTCTTTTGGTTTTATGAAGAAGAAGATAGCTGAGTGAGTGAATTCTGGTTTTATTTCTTTGCTTCTGTTCTCATTTTTTCTTATTCTTATTGGCGAGTTTCCTTATCAACTTTTAGGCCTTCATCCTCCCTGAGCATCTAGTCGACTTCTTGTCAAACCTCTGGTGCGCCCTTGTGTACTAAGTCTTAGGACTCAGAATGCATGGTCATCGAGGTGGCTGTGAGGGGGACAGAGTACGCAGCTGCTGATTTGCTGACTCCTGAGGTGACCGTGGCTATGGCGGCAGGTTCATCTGAGGGATGGGCCGTGGCTTCCTAGGAGATTGCCTTAGTCATGCCTTCTTTGCCTCGGTTGGCTTCTCCCTCTCCTCTTCTTACTTCTGGTGGTCCGCCTTTGGCTGATGACGTGGTGTAGCAATTTGATGCCACTCATCGATTGTCGGAGCTAACTGCTGCCTGGGGAAACTTGGCGACCTTCGCGAGTTCTTTCGGGGAAAAGCTCCAGGTAAGTTTTTATGAAGTTGTTTCTTTGGATGTTCGTTTTTCTTCTATCCTTATGTCTTGTTTTTCTCTCTCTCTTTTTGCTTAGTCTTTTTCTCATGGTCATACCGGCTTCTTTTTCTCGTCTAAAATCGAGAAAAAGTTGTCTTCTGAGGTGAGTGTCCTAAAGATAGAGCTTGACCTCTATCGGGCCAAGTTGGAGACCGAGCGTCAGACGCATCAGAAGGAGGAGAAGGCTCTCCATGCCCGGGTGGCTGAGGTAGAAAAGCAGAGGGATGCAGCTGCCCAGGAGGCCTTGAAAAATGTGGAGGCCATGAAGAAAGAGTGCCATGGTATCACGAGTTCTTTTTTGCTTCCCTTTGTATTCAAATTCGCCTTTCTGCTGACTTGTCTTTTGTTGCTTGGTCTAGCTCTCTGAGTTGAAAAGTAGAAGCTCTCGGAGGGTATTGAGGAGATGAAGACACTTGTTCATACTAGCCATAATAAGGCTGAGGAGGTAATTACTCGAGCTAAAGAAGAACTCGCGCTTGCTAATTTGATTAGGCATGGAGCTGACAGAGATCTTGTGTAGGCCCAAAAAACCATTGAGGACTTGACTGGCAAGTTGACAACGGCTACTAAGAACTGGAAAGCTTTGTGGAAGACTTTTCGGTCAGTAGCCGACCTTCTCCGGACTCTAGCAGATGATGGTCATTCTTGGGCTCAGTTCATTCCCTAAGTGCTGACCCATTTCCAGGAGTTCGTGAAGAGGTGTGCCCATCTATGTACCAGGAATGTTCTTGCCTAGGTCCGAGTTCTTTCGCCGGAGTTTCATTTATCCAAGGTTGTTGATGAAGCTGAGAGTCAAGAGTATCTGGATGCTATTGAGAAGTTGGAGCCTGAAGTCGATGATTTAGCTAGGAAGATTGTAGATAATCTTAACATTGATATTTCTTCTCCTGATGACAATGCTTGATGTAATCAACCTTTGTATTCCAGCTTCTATAATAAAACACTATACTTGAAGACTGAATGGAGATTCTTTATTTTTGTTGATGTCTTCTTTGTTTGTATTTCTTTGCCTCGTAAACAACCTGGCTTAGGTAAATCATTGTCTTGACAAACTTTCTTGATCTGTCGAGTGCTTTTCTAGCTTTAGTTTGTGCCTTGTAAACAACTCGGTATATGTAGATTGATGTTTTGACAGACTTCCTTGATTTGTCAAGCGCTTGTCTGGCTTTCATCTGTGACTTGTAAACAACTCGGTATAGATCGTTGTCTTGACAAACTTTGTGTTCTTGTTAGTACTAAAAAAACTTAGGACATCTCCAGCTTCTTCTTTTTGGCTTAACTCGGAGTGTGGTCAGCATCTGGTCCTATCTCTGGTTGCAAAAACATCCTAGGATCGACAAGCCCCCGAGCACTTCATGGTTGAGTTCTAGAAGCCTCGTCTTGTTCCTTCAAGTCTTGTTGAGCAGGAACAAACGTCATCCGAGTGCTTTCTTGAGCAAAACCGTGTAGCGCTTCTTGGGATCTTCTGAGTGTAGCCCTCGAGCCACTTGCTATTTGGAACAAGGAGCCGGAGGTTCTTGTCTTGAAATTGCTCTGATTTATGCTCAGGCTTAGTTTCAGCCATTTTGCTTTTTTGGTTCGGGTGTTAGCTTATTAGCTACCCTCATCGGCGGGCTCAAGCATCTTTTCAGCTCTTTTGCTCTCGGCTAGTATGCTCAGGCGTATTTTCAGCCATTTTACTTTTTGGTTTGGGTGTTAGCTTGTTAGCTACCCTCATCGGTGGGCTCAAGCATCTTTTTAGCTCTTTTGCTCTCGGCCGGTATGCTCAGGCATCTTTTTAGCCATTTTGCTTTTTTGTTCGGGTGTTAGCTTATTAGCTACCCTCATCGGCGGGCTCAAGCATCTTTTTAGCTCTTTTGCTCTCGGCCGGTATGCTCAGGCGTCTTTTCAGCCATTTTGCTTTTTTGTTCGGGTGTTAGCTTGTTAGCTACCCTCATCGGCGGGCTCAAGCATCTTTTCAGCTCTTTTGCTCTCGGCCGGTATGCTCAGGCATCTTTTTAGCCATTTTGCTTTTTTGTTCGGGTGTTAGCTTATTAGCTACCCTCATCGGTGGGCTCAAGCATCTTTTCAGCTCTTTGCTCCGTCGGTATGTCAGGCGTCTTTTCAGCCATTTTGCTTTTTGGTTGGGTTTGTTTTAGCATGTTTAGCTACCCTCTATCGGCGGGCTAAGCATCTTTTCAGATCTTTTGCTCTAGCTTTTTGCTCTTGGAGGTATGCTATGCGCGTCTTTTCAGCCATTTTGCTTTTTTGTTCGGGTGTTCTGGTTTAGCTTATTTAGCTACCCTCATGGGCGAGCTCAAGCATCTTTTTAGCTCTTTTTGCTCTCGGCCGGTTATTGCTTAGGCGTTCTTTTCAGCCATTTTGCTTTTTTTTTGTTCGGGTGTTAGCTTATTAGCTACCTCATCGGCGGGCTCAAGCATCTTTTCAGCTCTTTTGCACTCGGCCGGTATGCTCATTGGAAACAACTTGGGGAAAGCCATAATAAGACATATGTTGTTGAGAAAGAACCATCTTTGTTGATCATGAACATTGATAAGTCATAATAGTACATATGTTGTTGATGAGCACCATCTTTATTGATTATGAACATTGATCTCTTGTGGCTTGTGTATATATTTTCCCTTGAGTTGTTTTCATGCGTAGAATCTTCTTAGCTGGCTGATGTGCCATGTATTGTTGACTTCTTTTCTGTCTTCAGTTACCAACTTGTATGTGCCTGGTCTGGTGACTTTTTTGATGATAAAAGGACCTTCCCATGGACTGAGTAGTTTATGGCGTCCGTCAGTTTTTTGTATTCTTCTTAGTACTAGGTCTCCGACTTATAATGATCGAGACTGGGTATTCTTGTTGTAGTGGCACCTTAATCCTTGGAGGTACCTTGCTGATTGAAGGGTAGCGTTTACTCTGACTTCTTCTGTATAGTCGAGCTCCAATCTTCGGGTGTGTTCTGCTTCTCCTTCGTCATATTGTTCTATCCTTGGTGACGTCTAGATCAAGTCAGCAGGTAGTATGGCTTCTGATCCGTAAACCAGGAAGAAAGGTGAGTATCCGGTGGCTCTGCTTATTTGAGTCCGTAGCCCCCATACGACCTTGGGTAATTCTTCAATCCATTTTGATCCATAGTCCACTAGTTCTTCATACAATCTTGGTTTTAATCCGGCTAGTATGAGTCCATTAGCCCTTTCTACCTGTCCGTTGGCTTCTAGATGTGCGACTGATGCGTAATCTATTCTGAAGCCGCAGTCCTTTGCCCAACTTTGGAATTCTGTGGCTGTGAAGAGAGAACCCAAATATGTGATGATTCGATTGGGCATGCCGAAGCGGTGCATAATGTCTTGGATGAACTCGACTGCTTTGGCTGCGCTGTATTTTGCAAGTGGTTTGTATTCAATCCACTTGGTGAACTTGTTAATTGCTACGAAGATGTACTCGAAACCGCCTTTTGCTTTCTTGAGAGGTCCTACTTGATCTAGCCCCCAGCAGGAGAAAGGCCAAGCGGGTGGGATGCAGATGAGATTATGAGCTGGCACATGAGCTTGTCTTGCAAACATTTGACAACCTTTGCATCTTCTGATGAGTTCTTCTGCGTCTTTCAAAGCGGTTGGCCAGTAGAAACCGATGCGGAATGCTTTGCCAACTAGTGTTCTTGAAGCGGCATGATTTCTACAGCAACCTGAGTGTATTTCGTCTAGTATCTCTTTGCCCTCTTCAAATGAGACGCATTTTAGGAGTACTCCTAATGATGCGGCTCTTCTGTAGAGTTTGTTTCCCACTAGGACGTAGTTTTTGCTTCTGCAAACAACTCGGGTAGCTTCCTCTTTTTCTGCTGGCAACTTATTCTCTTTGATGTAATCAATAAAACCTGGGTCCATGAGGTGGTGATTACCAAGATCTGGGTACTTTTAGCTGAGATTTCAGGGGTTATCTCACCGGATTGTTTGATAGAGGGAGCTGATAACTCCTCTATGAATACACCGGGTGGGACCTTCGCCTTGTCTGATCCAAGCTTGGCGAGGACGTCTGCCACGATATTAGAATCGCGCAGGACGTGTAGAATTTCTAATCCTTGAAAATATTTTTTGAGCTTTTGTATTTCCGCACAGTAGGCACCCATGTTTTCTTTGGTGCAGTCCCAATCTTTGTTGACTTGATTGATGACTACTGCTGAATCGCCGTATACGAGTAAACGCTTGATTCCGAGGGTAATTGCCACTCGTAGCCCGTGGATGAGGGCTTCGTATTCTGCTTCATTGTTTGTAGCTTGCCATAATATCTGAAGGGCGTACTTGAGTTATTTTCCGTCTGGAGAAATGAGGAGAACGCCTACACTGGCTTCGCCTAGCTTGAGTGATCCATCAAAGTACATATTCCAATGATCAAGGATGGTACTTGACATAGGTTGTTGAATTTCTGTCCACTCGGCAACAAAATCGGCCAGGGCTTGAGACTTAATTGCCTTCCATGGGGTGAAATCGATATTGAGAGCACCAAGTTCAACTACCCACTTAGATATGAGCCCTGTTGCATCTCTGTTGTGCAGGATGTCTCTGAGTGGGAAATCTGTCACCACGGCAATCTTATGGCCTTCAAAATAGTGGTGAAACTTGCATGAAGTGATCAGGAGGGCGTAGAGTAATTTTTGCACATGCGGGTACCGGATTTTTGATTCTGACAGTACTTCGTTGATGTAATATATGGGGCGTTGTACTTTATATATACGCCCTTCTTCTTCTCTTTCTATGACAATCGCTGTGCTGATCACAGTAGAAGTTGTCGCAATGTACAACATCATGTCTTCGTATTTCTTTGGAGGTGTGAGAATGGGTGGGGAGGTGAGGTATGCCTTGAGCTTCTTGAAAGCTTCGTTGGCTTCTTCTGTCCACTCAAACTTGTCTGTCTTCTTTAGCAATTTAAAGAAAGGTAACCCTTTTCGCCCAGTCTTGATATGAAACGATTGAGGGCCGCCATGCAGCCTTTTAGTTTCTGCACAACTTTGACACTTTGAGGAGGGCCCATCTCTGTTATGGCTCGAATTTGTTTGGCGCTTGCTTCGATTCCGCGATGACTGACCAAGAATCCGAGTCGTTGTCCTGAAGAAACTCCGAATACATACTTGTTTGGGTTCAATTTCCACCTCCATCTTTTTAGGTTTTCGAAGGTTTGCTTTAAGTCTTCAATTAGTGTATCCGGGTTCTTTGTCTTTACTACTATGTCATCCACGTATGCCTCTATGTTTTCGCTGATCTGATCACCTAGGCACGTTTGGATAGCTCTTTGGTAAGTGGCACCAGCATTCTTGAGTCCAAATTACATGGTTTTGTAGTAGTAGACACCGAATGGAGTGATAAAAGATGTCTTGCTCTGGTCTTGTTCCTTTAATGCGATCTGGTGATATCCTGAATAGCAATCAAGGAAGGATAATAGGGCAGATCCTGTTATTGAATCAACTATCTGATCAATGCATGGCAGCCCGAATGGATCTTTCGGGCAGTGTTTGTTGAGATCTGTATAGTCGACATACATGCGCCATTCGTCCGTATTCTTTTTCTGTACTAGAACCGGGTTTGCTAGCCAATCTGGACAGAGGATTTCTCTGATGAATCCAGCTGCCATTAGTTTTGTGATTTCTTTTTTAATTGTTGCCTTCTTGTCGGGTGAGAATCATCGTAGTCGTTGCTTCACAGGCTTGGAGCCTTCATTGATATCAATTCTATGCTCAGCCAACTCTCTTGGGACCCCTGGCATGTCAGCCGGCTTCCAAGCGAAGATATCTTTGTTGTCCCAAAGAAAGTTGGTGAACGCGAGTTCCTATTTTGCCTAGAGGTGGGCACTGATGGTTGCCGTTTTGGAGGGATCACCGGTGCCTAGGTCAATTTGCTTGACATCAGCTTCTTTTGGTGGTGCTAGGATGCTAGGTTTTTTAGCCAGTATCACTAGCTCTTCTGGGCTCATTTCTGCTGCAACAGTGGCTATTTCTTTTCTTCCATCGGCGGCCTGTGCTTTTGCTGCAATTTGGATTGCCTGAACATTGGAGTCAAAAGTGCGCTTCAAATCACTCCGAAGAGAAAGGACACCATTAGGCCCTGGCATCTTAAGCAACAGGTACGGATAATGCGGTATTGCCATGAATTTTGCTAGTGCTGGGCGCCCGAGGATTGCGTGATATGATGAATCGAAGTCCATAACCTCAAACTTGATGAACTCTGTACGGTAGTTCGAGGGAGTCCCAAAAGTAACCGGTAGAGTGATTTGTCCAAGTGGCATTGCTGCCTTGCTGGGTACTATGCCATAAAAAGGCATGCTTGTTGGTGTAATCATCTCGACGAGTTGTAGTCCCATCTTCCTTAGAGTTTCTAAAAAAATGATGTTGAGTCTGGCTCCCCCGTCGATTAGTACTTTCGTAATAGTCATACCGGCAATAGTTGGATCTAGAACTAGTGGGTAATGGCCGGTGTTTCCTACGCTAGTCCATTGGTCTTCTCTTGAAAATTGGATTGGATACTGTGACCAATTGAGATATCTTGGTGTAGCTGGTTCTGCTGCCATGATGGTTCGTAACGCTAGCTTTTCTTGATGTTTGCTTCTAGAATCTAGAACCCCGGCAAAGATTACTACTACTGTCCCCCTAGATTTTTGGAATCCCTTGTCTTCGTGGTTGTCTTCTTCTTTTTTCTAATTGCCTTCTTTGGTATTCTCCTTACTATCTTTCCTTGTGTATCGATCTTTGAAGGTGTAGCAATCTCCGATGGTGTGATTTCCTTTGGGGGTGCAAGATGCAACGCATGTTTTCAATGTCGTCATACCTTCTAGGCTTGGAATATTTCCTTGATTTGTCAGTCACTGCTATGGTGTTGTCTGGTCCATGTTTTCTTTCCTGATGTCTGTTGTTTCGAAGATTTTGCCTGTCCGGGTTGTCTCGGTTGTTTCTATCCAGGAATCTTTCTCGTGTCTTTTCCTCTGTGGTAATCATCTTTTCCACTGTTCGTCTAAATTCTTCATTGTTTCTTGGGTTTTCTTTGCAGAAGTCTTGAAATTGCCACCTAGCCATGATTCCGTGAGAGAAAGCTTCGATTACTTCTCGTTGGGTGATGTCATGTACTTGAGCTCGTAGTTCGCCAAATCGTCGATAGTAATTTCTGAGACTTTCACCTCCTTTCTGCTTGAGTCCTTTTAACTTTGCGTGGGTGATTGGGTGTGTAATGATACCTATGAAATTTTCACAGAAAGCTCTTTGCAAGTCCTCCCAATTTCTGATTGATCCTGGATTCAATTTGTCAAACCACTAAAGGGGCATGGTTTCTAGGGCCATGGGAAAGAACAAGGTCTTGATGTCATCGTCTCCTCCGGCCAATTCAATCGATTGCGAGTAAATCCTGAGCCACTGCCTTGGTTTGGTCTTGCCATCATACTTGGAGTGGTTGGACGGCTTGAACTTGTGAGGCAGTCATATTGAAGCAAGTCTGTTTGCAAAACAGGGGAATCTATCGTGCATTCTGGCTTCTGTGTATTCTAATTTAGCGCCCCCTTCTTGCCAACTGTTGTCTTGGGGAGAGTAGTTTTGCGTGGCTATCCGAGTAGGTGCTTTGCTTCTGGCCTTTCTTGGTTGTTCGACTCGGATGTTTTGACTATGATTTTTTCTTCTTTCTCTGTTGTGACTTCCACTTGGTCCAAGTCTCTCGAAAGCGGACTTCCTATGATTTTGATCTTCCTGCTCATGAGATGTTGACTTGTTAGGTAGTCTTGAGCGGGCCCTTCCATCGTGCATCCTTAGGCCTGTTGATCGGAGGAAGTCCTAGAGTTGTTCTTGTTTTTCATTGGGATGTGAAGTCGCCCTGAGTTCTTCTAGTGCTTCTCGGATCTTATCATAGGGTGCATTCACTACTCGTCCTTCTTCGACCTCTCGCTCTGATTTTCTTCTATTGTACTCGGTTAGGTCTGACTCATATTTGATCCGAGCTTCCTTGTGCTGCTTAGCATGGCGTTGACGTCCTTGTTTCAATTTGTTCTTTCTCTCTCTGGCTTGCCTCTGACTCTCAGTCTCACCATCGTGCCCCTGGGTAAATGGTGATATGTTGTATTCGGATTCATCTGAAGACCTGACGTCAGGCGCTTCTAAGGGGACCAATGGTGATCGAGGACGGCGAATCATGAATACTTCTCAAGCGTGAGTTGTTCTATCATTGGCGTTGGTTTCCGTACTATTAGAGTTGTTGATAACTTCAATAGAGGCTTTAGGGTCACAGATTGAGTCTCCTTCTTGGTAGGGTAGAGCTGTTGTCATTGTTGTGTCAACTAGACGGGTACTGCTATCCTCAAGAATAGAACCTGGCCAGTGGATGATGCAGTCTTGAGATGTTATGGTTAGTACGAGACCTTTCTGAGCTCCTATCAGTGATATTCCAAACACTAGATTAAGAGATCTTTCGAGCTATGCCCAATAAGACGTTGCCATGTTGCCGAGACCGAACAGAAAAGGACCCGTCTTCCTTAGAGTACTCTGAGTGTACTCCGAGTTGTATTCTTGATAGGTTGATGTAGTGTTCCGGAGCCCTGTCGGAAAAGAACTTGGTTTTCCGAAAGAACTCGAATAAGACTCCGCCTTGGAAGTGGAGCCCGAGTTTAAATCGGATGCGTGAAGTAGTGAAATCTAAGTTGGATTGGACATCACGAGCTACGCGAATCTTCCAGCAAGCTAATCTATCATTGTCGCCAAAATGGAAAAGTCCTGATGATGATCTGAATCTTCGAGGAGACAGCTTTGGAGCTTGCCATTGTTAGCTGCCTCGCAAATCCATGATCCGAAGATGAAGGTTGATCCTGGCGAGAAGATCATGTTGTCGAGGTCCATCGAGCTCTTGGATGAAAAGTCGTCAAAAGCCCCAACCTGGCACGCCTGCTGTCGATGTTTGACCACCAATAGCCTACCATGGGGGTACTCAGGGCAGTATGTTCGGGCTTCAGTGTATGCGGAACTCGACGGTTAACACAAGAGATAGTCGATTTATCCTGGTTTGGACCCTCAATCGTTGATCGAGTAATAGCCCTATGTCTAGTCGGAGTTAGCCTTTGCGTTGGATTGATTGTAAAGTGTTATGCTATGTTATCTAAAAGTCCCCATCCCTAGGAACCCTGCCCTCCTTTATATAGTCAGGAAGTCAGAATCCTAGTCGGTTTACAATGAGAGTTCCTAGTAGAATTACAGAATAATACTACTACTAAGATTATAGGGGAAGAATCCTAGTTAGACTAGATCTTCTCCCTTCCTTGCGGGGTATCCCGTGGGTCTCGCACTGATAGTATCTTCGCTCTCAACATAATCTAAATCGTAGGCATGCTAAATGGGTTGAATTTATTGAATCTTTTTCTTATATTATCAAACACAAGAAAGGGAAGGATAATGTGATTGTTGATGCTTTGTCTAGACGATATACATTGCTGTCCCAACTTGATTGTCGGATTTTTGGGCTTGAATCAGTAAAAGAACAATATGCGCTTGATCATGATTTTAAGGACGTGTTGCTAAATTGTAGAGAAGGACGTACATGGAATAAGTTTATGATCAATGATGGGTTTTTGTTTAGAGCTAACCGTCTATGCATTCCCGTTGGCTTCGTTCGTCTTTTATTGTTACAGGAGGCACATCGAGGTAGATTGATGGGACATTTTGGAGCTAAGAAGACAGCGGAGGTGATGTCCACACATTTCTTTTGGCCTAGGATGAGGCGAGATGTAGAACGGTACGTGGCTCGGTGCACCACATGTCAAAAAGCTAAGTCGCGGTTGAATCCATATGGTTTGTATATGCCTCTTCCTATTCCTTCTACTCCTTGGGCTGATATATCTATGGATTTTGTGTTGGGTTTGCCAAGGACTAAGAGGGGGAGGGATAGTATTTTTGTGGTGGTTGATCATTTTTCTAAGATGGCACATTTTATTCCTTGTCATAAGAGCAACGATGCTGTTCATATTGCTGACCTTTTCTTTCAAGAAATCATTCGCTTGCATGGTATGCCTTCTACTATTGTTTCAGATCATGATGCAAAATTATGAGTCATTTTTGGCGCACTTTGTGGAATAAATTGGGGACCAAGCTGTTGTTTTCTACAACATGTCATCCCCAAACTGATGGGTAAACTGAGGTAGTGAATCGAACATTGTCCACCATGTTGAGAGCCATTTTGAAGCGCAATTTGAAAATGTGGGAAGAGTGTTTGCCGCATGTGGAGTTTGCATATAACAGGGCGGAACATTCCACCACCAAGGTAAGTCCTTTTTAGGTAGTGTATGGTTTTAACCCTCGCGCTCCTATTGATCTTTTGCCTTTACCTACCACTGAGAGAACACATAGTGATGCTAGAGAGCATGTTGAATTCATTCAGTAAGTTGCATGAAACAACTAAAGCAAATATTAAAAGAATGAATGAAAAGTATAGAATTGCTGGTAGTAAAGGTAGAAAAGAAATTAAACTTGAACCGGGTGATTTGGTTTGGTTATATTTGAGAAAAGATAGATTTCCTGAGCTGTGTAAGTCTAAATTAATGCCAAGAGCAAGCTGGTCCTTATAAGATAATTGAGAAAATAAATGATAATGCCTACAAACTTGAGTTGCCACCAGAGTTCGGGGTTAGTCCCACTGTGGGGGTATTAACCCCTATACCCTTATGGCTAGGCTTGGGCCTAGCCCGGATCAGGAGGTCTGGCCCACTATAAGACAACTGCGTGGCCCGGCTGATCTAGTTCAGAATCCCAGCGCAAGGAATCAAGGTAGATTTGGAGGTCAAGCAAGATCCTGGTCGGTTAGAATAGGAATCCTTATTTGGCCACCTATGACAGTTGTAACTGGCTAGGATTAGTTTCCAGATCTGTAACCCTGCCCCTCGGACTATATAAGGTGGGCAGGGGACCCCTCTAAAAACATCTCTCATTGACATATAGCAATACAATCAGACGCAGGATGTAGGTATTACGCCTTTATGGTGGCCAAACCTGGATAAAATCTCGTGTCTGTCTTGCGTCACCATCTTGTTTGTAGCTTGCGCATCTGTCTACCGACAATCTACTACGTTGGGCATACCCCTAGGTAGACTGCCGACCATATTTCGTTGACAGTGGCATGCTAGGTAGGGGGTATGCGTACTGCTCTCTAAGCAAACAAGATGGTCATCATCCCTAGTTCCATGGCTACGCCAAATGGCCTCACGTTCACCATCGGCCAGATCACCTAGACCACTAGCTCCAATGACTTCATCGCCATGACCCCGGAGGAGGTGCGGGTTCAATCTGCGCCGACCACTACTTCACCTGCATTGGCTACAGCTCCGACCACGGTGGATCTAGCTCCGACCACGGTGGATCTGGCTCTAACAATGGTGGATCTGGCTCTGACAACGCCAGCATCGTCCCCAGCCATGCCGACAACCCGTCGTCTGCTTCCTCGCTACAAAAGGAGGCAGATCGACAACATCGACTTGCTCAACTCCATCGATTGGGTCAGCACCAAACTTGCCAAAACCCTAGCTCTGGTAAGTTCGATTCAAAGTCAACCTAATGAGCAGGTAACTACGACCCACAACAGATCTACCCGACTAGCTTGGGCCAGTCATCCTGCTCAACTTGGTACGGATCTCGTGGTCACATCTACTCCTGAAGGGCGCTCTGTTCGTCGCCGGCCAGCCCCTGCAACGGGTCTCTGGCTCTCTGAGTACAAAGCCTCGATGGAGAACCACTAGGCCCAGCCCTACGACCTACGCAACTTCGTCAACATGGTTTGGATTGAAGATTATTAGGAAGGATCCGTCCACATAGTTCAAGAGGGTGGCTCAAGCTCCTCGTCTGGCATCGCATCTAATGCCTCCGTCCACACCGAGCTCTAGCACCATGGTGATGAAGGCGTTGAGTACGATCTGGATATCCCAGACCATGCCCCGGGGTTCCCATGATTCCCATCTTTCCCACCAAGGTGAGGGGACTTAATCAATGTTGTTAGCAATGATGAACCACCGGTAGCCGACGAAACAGACCAAGAAAGGCTAGCACACGAAGCACGCAATATTGACCGATTTAATCATCGATAAATCGAAGCCAAGGCAGAACAGGAGGCCCGATGCATAAGGGTCCAGCCACACGACCTTAACAATGCCTTTGATAGGGTGGGGGACAAGCAGGTCTTTAGGACTCCAAGTGCCAATGTAGCTGTTGCTATGGCAACAATGCAACGACTACCAAATACCCTGGAAACATAAGCAGTGCGTGATGATATACAAGCTTACTTGACGGCTGCTATGGCCCAGACCATAGAGATTGTAAATCAAGCCTAGGCTCCATCCATCTCAGTCGAATCAAGCTATAGCCGCCAATACTCAAGTCGCCTATAGCCACCCAACCAACGTGGCTCGCGCAACAACGACCCATCAGACAACCGTCAAGGTGGAAATGGTGGCCATGATGGTGGTCTGGACGACAACCGCCGTTAGGATGACAACCGCCGTGACTTCCGGGACAACAACCACCGAGACAACCATGATAATTGTCGCAATAACCACGGTCGCAGGGTTAATTAGGGTGGCAACCGAGATCGCCGTGATGGCAATAATGATCTCTGCCATTATCTCAGAGAACGCGATCTGTGCGATCGCATCAACCAAAGAGCCAACGATCGTGCATCCCACGAAAGCTATTGCTGTATGGAATATGATACTACCCATGGCCCTCCGGGTTTGAAGCAGTTTACTCCACACCTTCAACAAGTCATATGGCCCAAGAACTTCAAGCTCGAAAAACTTCAGAAGTACGACGGCAAGGAGAACCCCGAATTATGGGTCATGCTCTATGAAACCATGTGCAGATCAGCCATGGCTGACGAGCATGTCATGTCTAACTACTTCCCAGTCGCTGTCAGCCATGCAGGCCACCAATGGCTGGTCAGCTTGCCGATGAACAACTTTGATTCTTGGCAAGAGCTCAAGCAAGCTTTCATCGACAACTTCATTGCTACTTGCGAGCAACCAGGCAACAAATATGATCTGCAGCGGATTCGAGATCGGAAAGATGAGCCACTATGCGAGTATGTCCGGCGTTTCTCGGAGATACGCATCAAGGTCCCATCAATCTCCGACAATGAGGCAATTAAGGCTTTCATCACTGGTCTCTGCTTCCATGATGCCCTATGGGACAAGCTCCTCCACAAGAGACCTGAATCAGTCACAGCGCTCCTGGCCACTGCCAAGAAATATGTAGATGCCGACGATGCTAAAAAGATAATCATCGAAGAAGCAGCAAGGGTTCCATGCTCCGACCACCCCCCACACCGCAACGACTACTACGGCAACCGTGGTCGGAACGACAATTTTGATCGCCGCAACCAGCGCAATGACCCCCATGACCACCACGACCAGCGTAATCAGCGGCGTAATCGCCGTGACGATTACAGGGGCAAGCATGCTTGGGAAGATGACGGTGAGGTCAACACCGTCAAGAAAGGTGGTGGACGTCGCAACTACGAGGAAGACTACGCCAAAGCATTGAAAGGACCCTACTAGCTCCACCCCAAGTCAAACCATACCATGGAGAATTGCCATGTTCTCAAGTCTATCTACATGCGTCAACAGGCTCCGAATACGTCCGACAAGCCTAACGATGCAGGGGAACAGTGCAACGAGGACAACAATGATGAAGACGTGGATCCCCGTCACAAGTACATCAAGCCAACCGATCGTGTCCACACCATCATTAGAGGCAAAGTGTCCATCGAGACCAAACGAGAACGCAAGCTGCTCACCCGCGCCTACTTGAACATGGCCAACATCGACAACCTCATCACCGATCCGCGGCTCCCTCCTTAGTCTCACCGCGAGATCTCCTTCAGCAGAAAGGACCAATGGGCTACAATACATGAGCCAGGACGCTTTCCCCTAGTCCTCAATCCTTGTGTCAACAAGGTTCAGTTCGACATAGTGCTGATTGACGGCGGCAGTTCCATCGATATACTGTTCAAGAACAGTCCGCCAGCCCTAAAGATAACCCAAGCGGATCTCAAACCATACGAGGCATAGTTCTAGGGTGTCCTCCTCGGACAGAGCTCTACACCTCTCGGGCAGATCATGCTACCTATGCAGTTTGGTACCCCAGACCACTTCCGCACCGACTACGTCAACTTCGTGGTCGCTGACTTCGACGGCACCTACCATGCTATCCTTGGTCGACCATCACTCACCAAATTTATGGCCATACCTCACTATAGGTATTTGGTGCTTAAGATGCCTATAGAAAAAGGGGTTCTAACTCTCAAGGGCAATGTATACAGTAGCTTATACCTACGAGGACGACTAGCTTCAAAATAGCAGAGGCTCATGACCTCTCTATTCGCATGGCTGAAGACCATGCTCGATGCCAAGAAGACCTCAGCCGACCACCTAGAGATCCCAGAGCTCGAGGCTCCATGCAAGAACATCAAGTCCAAAGAGCACAAGGCGATCTAGCTGGTCGACGGCGATCCTAAGCAAAACGGCCCTTATTGGGGCCTAACCTAGATCCCTAAATAGGAAGACACGCTCATCAGGTTCTTGAGGAGCAACGTGAGTGTGTTCGCATGGAAACCTGCTGACATGCTCGGTGTACCTCGAACTTGATTGAGCACTCCTTAAATGTCGACGGACAAGGCCAAACCTATCAAGCAGAAGCTACGACGGTTCACTCGCAACAAAAAGGAGGTGATTAGGGTAGAAGTTACACGGCTTTTGGCAGCCAGTTTTATCAAAGAAGTGTATCATCCGGAGTGGTTAGCCAACCCAGTTCTTGTACACAAAAAGAATAATGAATGGAGAATGTGTGTTGATTACACTAATCTCAACAAACACTGCCCTAAAGACCCCTTCGGCTTACCTCGCATAGACGAGGTCGTAGAT
Organism: Miscanthus floridulus; assembly: GCF_019320115.1. NCBI lineage: Eukaryota > Viridiplantae > Streptophyta > Magnoliopsida > Poales > Poaceae > Miscanthus > Miscanthus floridulus. Next base: position 100,866,081 of record NC_089581.1, read on the forward strand.
TCAACTACCAGGTTGCGAGCTGCTTTCCTTTCTCGATTGCTACTCTAGTTATCACCAGATCGCTCTCAAAAAAGACGACCAGATCAAGACATCCTTCATCACGCCTTTCGGCGCCTACTGCTACACAACCATGTCATTCGGGCTCAAGAACGCTGGGGCTACCTACCAACGCGCCATATAGGCCTGCCTCAAAGACGAGATAAAAGACGACCTTGTCGAGGCTTACGTTGATGATGTAGTTGTCAAAACCAAGGAAGCGTATACCCTTGTTGACAACCTAGAACGTACCTTTGCAGCCCTTAATACATTCCAATAGGAAATTAAACCCAAAGAAGTGCATCTTTGGTGTTCCTTCTGGTATACTACTTGGCAACATCGTCAGGTCACAATGGCATACTGCCCTAACCCAGAGAAAGTCAAAGCTGTCTTGGACATGAAGACGCCCAAAAAGGTGAAGGATGTTCAGAAGCTTACCGGATGCATGGCTGCCCTCAGTCGTTTCATATCAAGATTAGGCGAAAAAGGACTACCATTTTTTAAGCTACTCAAAGCATCCGAGAAGTTTGAGTGGTCGGAAGAAGCAGACGCTGCCTTCACACAGCTAAAATAATACCTTACATCACCTTCGGTCCTCACTGCTCCTAGAGAAGATGAAACTCTCCTACTTTACATTGCAGCAACTAATCGAGTGGTCTCCACTACCATGGTGGTCGAGCGCGACGAGCCTGGCCATGTCTACAAGGTACAGTGACCAATCTATTTCATCAGTGAGGTACTCAATGAATCCAAGACCAGGTACCCATATGTCCAGAAACTAATCTACGCCATATTGATAACATCCCGAAAGTTGAAACATTACTTCAACGGATATCGTGTGGTGGTCATGACCGAGTACCCTCTGGGAGACATCATTCGCAACAAGGATGTGAACAGGTGCATCATCAAATGGGCAATGGAGCTATGCCCTTTCTCCTTGGAATTTGCAAGCCATACTACAATCAAGTCTCAGGCACTTGTCGATTTCATCATCGAGTGAACAGACCTAAGCACACCTGCCTCTTAGGAGCCCGATGAGTATTGGAAGATGTACTTCGATGGCTCTCTCAACATTGATAGCGCAGGAGCAGGAGTTCTTTTCGTGTCACCATCCAAGGAGCAGCTCCGATATGTCCTTAGGATTTATTTCTCGGCGTCTAATAACGCCGCCGAGTATGAAGCATGCCTGCATGGTCTACGCATTGCGGTCGAGCTCGGTGTCAAACATCTCTATGTATATGGAGACTTAGCTCTGGTCATCAACCAACTCAACAAGGACTGCGATACGACTAGCAAAAAGATGGATGCATACTGCAAATCGATCAGAAAGCTGGAAGGCAAGTTCTATGGCATTGAGTACACACATGTGGTCTGGGACAAAAATCAAGCAGCAGATGTGCTGTCAAAGTTAGGATCATCCCGAGCTAAAGTCCCACATGGCGTATTTGTTCAAGACTTGCTCACGCCTTCCATCGAAGAGGAAGATCCCACGGTCGATAAGCCTCTAGACCAGCTTTTGGTGGCTACGGTTCTGGCGTCAAACACCATCGAACCACCTCCGACCACTAAGGAGCCTGACTAGAGAGTACCTTTCATCAAGTACCTAACAGACGGTAGTGGTTACACCGATCGGATAGAAAACGAACGACTGATGCATCGCAATAAGCAGTATCTGCTCGTCGATGGCAAATTGTGGCGCAAGAACGCAAAGGAGGAAATCTTGATGAAGTGTATAACCTAGGAAGATGGCGAACATCTCCTAGACCAAATCCACTCTGGTTCCTATGGCAACCACGTGCCCTCGAGAACGCTGGTTGGCAAGGCTTTCTGAGCAGGGTTCTATTGGCCGTCAGCCATAGCCGATGCAGAGAAGCTAGTCTGCCATTGTGAAGGTTGTCAGTTCTTCACCAAGAGAATCCATGTACCAGCACATGTGATTTAGACAATACCAGCCTCTTGGCCCTTCGCATGCTAGGGACTGGATATGATCGGGCCCTTCAAGCCGGCTCCTGGGAAATTTACATGTGTCTTTGTGCTGATCGACAAATTTTCTAAGTGGATAGAGTACATGCCTCTGGTACAGGCATCTTCAGAAAAGGCTGTGACGTTCATCGACCAGGTCATCCACCGCTTTGGCATACCCAACAGCATCATCACTGATCTAGGTACTCAGTTTACCGGGAACGCTTTTTGGGACTTCTGCGATGAAAGGAGCATAGTAGTAAAATACATCTCGGTGGCGCACCCTAGAGCTAATGGACAGGTCGAGCGGGCAAATGGTATGATCTTGGATGCACTTAAGAAGAGGATGTATAGAGAAAATGACAAAGCTCCCAGAAGATGGCTCAAAGAGTTACCAGCCATGGTCTGGGGCCTCAGAACCCAGCCCAGTCGCAATACTGGCGTATCACCATACTTTATGGTTTACGGCGCTGAGGCAGTGCTCCCAGTAGATATAGCCTTTAGATCAGCACGGGTAGAGAACTTCAATGAAGACAAGGCCAATGAAGTGCGGGAGCTAGAAGTGAATAGTGTATAAGAGAAGCGGCTCGATTCTTGCATACATACAGCCAAATACCTTGCTGTTTTGCGCAGGTACTACAATAAGAATGTTAAGGAGTGGTTTTTCATGGTTGGGGACCTGGTCCTAAAGTGGAAGATGAATCAGGCTAGTGTCCACAAACTCGCAACTCCATGGGAAGGACCCTTCATGATCAAGGAGGTTACACAACCAACATCTTATAGGTTAGCCCACCTGGACGGTACAAACGTACCCAATTCATGGCACATCGACAAGCTTAGGCATTTCTATGCTTAACTACTAAGATATGTACTCCTCTTGTACTTTCGATTTAATTCAATAAAGCTATTATGATTTCTCCGACCACTCTAATGTGTCACTTCGAAGTCTATTGTTATTCTAACTCAACCAGTCAAAACCGACCACCATTCCTTCCTGGGTTTTTGGAGCAAGCCCTGTCTCTGGTTCCTCCCAACGCGTGCATGGGATCTGCTCTCTATGCTATGAGTGATCGACAGGTCCCCTCTGGTTTGACTTGTGTGCGTCTACGTGTGCATAGGCTACGCACCTCACACTCTGACCATAGGACAAACCAGGTCCATACAAACCTTTTAGAATGATGTGTCGACTAAACTGGTATAACTAAACAGAACGCTAACATGTTCTCACTTAGTTACACCAACACGAGATCCAAGCTTAAATACATTTTCTATAAAACAACCAAGCTTATACAGATATACAGTTACGTTATTACAAGCTTGCCTAAAAAGGTCCAAGTTTACAATAACACAACTACATCTTCTTCTATAGCTATAGCCTATACTATTGGCTGGTCGGGTCACGCGGCACCTGCTGCTCACTGGGCCTGACATCATGCTCGAGTCTTGAGGACTCTTGTACTGGTCGAGCTGAAGAAGATGGCCCCTCCGATGCCTAGCTGGTCGAGACCACAGGCTTCAATGACTGGCTTAAAAATGACGGTGCTTCTAGCTGACTTGTTGCTACCATACCCTATACAGGTGCTGTCCCGCCTCCACATAGGTTAATGTCGCCAATTCTTTTTGCCGACAAGTCCAGCTAGGTCATCTGAAGCTCCTCAACCTTGTTTGGATCTATCTCCTTCGGGTATCCAGCTTCTAGGCACTTGAGGTAGATCAAGGGGTAGTGAGCACATACCATGCTTAGCACATGTGCGCCTGTGTACTCACCTACCTCCTTCATGAACTCCTAGAACCACCCCCATGCCTTTCGGCATCAATCAACCAGTCCAAGCTGTGGCGTCCTTGGCACGTCCTCTGTAAGCGCTGGATCGATAAGGTTAAGGACTGGCAAAATGCCCATTGCCACCTCCTGGCACCGGTTTTTCCATGTGTCCCGATCCTTGGTGATCTCTTGGCACTGCGTCTTCCAGCTGTCACGGTCTTTTATCATGGCCTCCAGATGTTTCTTGGCATTGATTTTCAAAACTAGAAACCGCACAAGCTATTAAAACGTCATACCACGACAAGATAAGGCGGGCAACAAAAGTGAGCAAAGGGGTTTGGAAAACTTACTTTTTAGTTCCTCTTTCATCTTGGTCGTGTGGTCCTAGAGCTACAACTGGTCTTGCGCTAGTTTTCTGTTGTCCTCCTTCAGGCGATCACACTCCACGCCCGCACAACTATTCTCCTCTCGGAGACGGACCACTTCGGCTTCTAAGCCTGCACTACAACTGTTACTACCAACAACGCAACAACACTTGTCATGCACTCATTGTGATAAAGTGACTACTTACTTGTTCTTTCCTGCTCTTTGTTACTAAGCTGGACGACCAGGGTCTGGTTCTAGGACTCTTGCTCCGTCCTCTCATGATTGGCGGCTTCAAGTTTGTGGCGCAAGCGTTCCACTTCTATCGTCAGCTCTTTATTGCTTGCAGTGATCCCCTCGATCTGGTCGAAGCACTTCTTACGGTACCTTGCGGTCTTCATTAAGTCCTATGTGCAAAAAGATAAGAAAGTTTGACTAGATAGCAAAACTAGGTGGTGAAGCAAAGCATACCTGGACCTCCATCACCAGTCATTTCGCCGCTCGTTCAACTTTTTTGGTCTCTTCGACCTTCGGGATTTCCTCATGAACAACCCATTGGTTGTTCCGCCAACGCGACACATACACGTGTTGTCGCTTGTCCTATGGACGGCCCAGGACCTCTTCCACTTCGTCCTCTTTAGGCTCATCTTCGGGTGTCGGTGCCGATCCGGCGTTAGCAGCTTCCACGACCACCAAAGCTTTCCCATGGTCTTTAGCGTCGGTGAATATGGGCTGTGCTCTCACCTCCGGTTGTTGCTCCTTGGTTTGCTCTGTCACCCTCGATGTTGAAGTATTGCCCTTAGCAGATCGAGTGCTCAGAGCACTCATGCCCGATTCAATCGGTACCTCGACCACATGCTCAGGGACTATTGTATGACTGCTCCCTTGCTGAGGTAACAACAGATCTTCTGATATGGCTTCCTCAGAGACCGACTGCTGGGCAGTCTATTCTGAATTTATTGGTGGAGCCACAAAACTTCCGGCCAGCTGGTCTGGACTTTCGGTGGACGCCGAACTAGTACATCCGAGATAAGTTTAGAAGGCAGCCATATTCAATACAAATTGCTACCTTACAGCAAGGTTACAAATACTTACATATTGGAGGCATGGAACAATGTGGCGAAGGCGCGTCTCTTTGGCCGTGCCTGCTCCACGTGTTGTGCGGGTGACACCTGGTCTCCCTCTACATCCAGCATCGTCGTTGGGCCTTGGTGCTCGACCGTTCCACCGCTTGTCCTTCACGCTGCAAGGGTCGGCGATGTAGGTTCCACCGGCATGGAGGAGCCACCCTGCTCCATCAACTCCAGTTGCCTTCTCCTCTTTTGAGGGATGAGTCGAAAGATGTCTGCCTCCTCTGTGTCATCGTCCGACAAAGTAAAGATCGCCTGATGACGCTTGCTGGTCGCCGGCCGCTTACCAGCAGCTTTGGCCACTGCCTCCTCTCCAACTCCAAGCACAGCCCAGTCGACATTCTTGACCCCGACACTGGTCTAGGTGGTTGGGTTAGCAACTTGTGGCCAATCTACACCAGGGGATGGCGACACAAACACTATCGCTCTATCCTGACCATTAATCTGGGAAACAAATAGGAGTGAGCACAGTAAGTTTCTATTACAATATAAGGCTACGGGTACAAGGCAAGATGAGTTACCTTTGGGGGAGGTCGGGCAAGCTTGAAAGCGTGCTCGATGTCGCTCAATCTGACATAATTTGGATTAGCTAAGTTAAATAGCTCTCCAATTCTAGCCCTGACTTCGATCTTATCAAGCGCCTCCTGCCTCGTCCTCGTCGAGTCTGCGCTACCTTAGTACTCATAGCCAGGATGTACCCTCCTCTGGCAGGGCTGGATCCATCGGCTAATGAAGCTCCTGACCATGCTTGGACCGTCTAATTTCTTCCACAGGATCATCCCAAATATTTCTGGAACCTGTTCTAGGTGTTTGGGCTTCTCCGACTAGCTTGTCCTCTTCTCCGAAATGAACCCCACATCGCACAGTGTGATCGTGTTTGGCTCTTCGTAGATGTAGAACCACTTCTTGTAACAGTCATCAAGCGACGTGTTCCAAGGGCAGTGCAGGTACTGGGCCTTCATCCCATCACAGAGGTTGAGGTACACACCTCCGGCTATCTTCGAGCCACCGCTTCCTTTCTTTCGCAGACAGAAAAGATGGCGAAAGAAGTCAAAATGGGGCTAGAAGCCACCATATGCTTTGCAAAGATGAATGAAGGTGGCGACAAGGAGGATCAAGTTGGGATGCAAATTGCAAATCCCAATCTTGTAGTACAGACAGAGACCCTGAAGGAAAGGGTGTACGAGAACCCCAAAACCCCACTTAAAGAAGTCTTCGAAAACCACGATCTCACCTAGTTGTGGATCAGGGTACCCCTCGCCCTCCGGCTGCATGCCATCCTATGAGCTCCTTGTTGTGGAGTACTCCCATGGTGATGAGGTCTTCAATGGTCTGCTCGTTGCTTCTCAATTTCCACCACTCCTTCGCCATGACTCATGCTTTCTTCTGGGCAGTCACTTTTTCGCCATGGATCTGGCCTTGCTGATGAACGAGGGAACGGTGGAGGATTGATTGGTGGTGATTTTGGAGGTATTAGGGTTGGCAAGAGGAAGAAGAAGGTTGCAGCGATGAATGGTAATGGGGTATAGTAAAAAGTAACTTACCAATTCTATACTTATATTTAACAAAGAGTTCTGCCAGTTTTGTCTGCCCGAGATTCTTGGGAGACGTGTGCACGCACCGCAGACGGTTGTTTTCACAACCTCGAGATCTATGCCAATATATGCGCCACTTCGTTATCAATGTATGTGCCTCTTCATTACCAGTGTGAGAGGGCCCACGCTAACTGCACCTACTTACAGGTGCTACATAACTAGTTTGCTTGAAAGGACAAGAAGGTAGTATGACAGTGCTATATCCGTATACTTTTTTGACCAGGCGTGTCAGATTGGACTTGACTAGAGCAAGTAAATAAATAAATACACAAAATAATAGTACAAGTGGCATTTGTTTTTTTGCCGCACCTCTCGTGCTCAGGGACTGTCCAGACCACTATCGTGCTCGGAGACTGTCCAGACCACTACCGTGCTCGGAGACTGTCCAGACTACTACCGTGCTCGGGGACTGTTCCGACCACTACCATGCTCGAGGACTTTTTCTAACCACTATCGTGCTAAGGAACTGTTCTGACCACTGCTTGGAGACCGCTCTCCTCGGCTACATGTGATTTGTACTCACATACAGTCGAGAGGCATTTATTTAGACCTTGCTACAAGGCTTATACTTCGCCTTCCAACAAGCTCGGGGACTACATCGGTACGATGCACCTGCCGGTGCATCTCGTATTGCTTGTACGACGATTAGGATTCTTAACATCAGTGGAAATTCTTTTTAGACCCTAGGCACCACATGCCTACTGTCACCTACTACCAGGCTCGAGGACTAAGTGGGCACACTTCACCTTGCGGTGAATGTGCTTATTTTATCGACCTCTACGCTCTGACATGTTCACCTAGAACTACTATTGTCCAAGGGTCACTTACATTTCTTTTCAAAAATACAAGTGGGCACACTTGATAAGGAAAGAAATCTTTTTCTTTTTTCTTTAGAGCACCATGCATTCTTCGGACAACTGGAATCTTCGGCTATAATCGTGGTCCACTGCTCTCTGTTCTGACCAGAATTCTAGCACATTCGATTGGTCAATATTTCAACCAGTTGGAGATGACATTATGATGGATCGCATTAGTTGAAGGAGATCGAACGGCAGTGTCACAGCATAATACATGGTGCTCGGGGACTAGCTGTGGGGGTATTAACCCCTATACCCTTATGGCTAGGCTTGGGCTAGCCTGGATCAAGAGGTCTGGCCCACTATAAGACGACGCGCAGCCCGGCCGATCTGTTCGGAATCCCACGCAAGGAATCAAGGCAGATTTGGAGGTCAAGCAAGATCTTGGTCGGTTAGAATAGGAATCCTTATCCGGCCACCTATGGCAATTGTAGCTGGCTAGAATTAGTTTCCAAATCTGTAACCCTGCCCCCCGGACTATATAAGGCGGGCAGGGGACCCCTCTAAAAAACATCTCTCATTGACATACAGTAATACAATCAGACGCAGGACGTAGGTATTACGTCTTTACGACGGCCGAACCTGGATAAAATCTCGTGTCTGTCTTACGTCACCATCTTGTTTGTAGCTTGCGCATCTAGTCTGCCGATAATCTACTACCTTGGGCATACCCCTAGGTAGACTACCGACCATATTTCGTCGACACCCACCTTTAACATTGCAGATTTGAAGCCTTATTTGGGAGAAGAAGATGAGCTTGAGTCGAGGACGACCCAGTTTCAAGAGGGGGAGGATGATGAGGACATCACTCCTTCGGATGTACCCGCTGATCCTCCAACCGTCATGCAAGGTCCAATGACCCGAGCTCGAATGCGTCAACTCAATTTAGAGGTGAGCTCGTTCTTAAGCGATCCTTTTCATACTTTTGAGAATAGACTACTACCTAATGATGTTATCTTGCTTAGGAACATTAGGAGAGGGTCAATGAGGGACTTAGAGGAAGAGGTGGAGGAGGTGATGATGACCAGCAAGGACGTTCAACAGAAATCGGAGGCCCAGTCTAACATGATTTCGAGTCTGCCTCGGCCTCCAGAACTAGTCTACCTTAAACTGGTCACCCTAGGATGCATCCGGACTCTGTTTTTGATGATCCACATATGGTTAGAAAGCTAATTTGATAACGAAGCCAATCCAAGTGGTCTCACATCAAAAGGCTTCTAGAATCAACAAGAATCGTCGAAACAAGTCAGCATCCAGAATCTACCAGGGTACTGCGACACCGTCTTTTGGTTCGATGGACCATGTATCGCGTTTGGGCCCATTAGAGAGCATGTCCTAGGGTAGGCGACGACCCTAAGATCTTTATAATCATACGTCGCCGCCGACATTAGGTTTTGGGGGGTTTTGCTTAGATTAATCTGTCAAGAATAGTTTCGTCGTTCATCGGTTTGTGAGACCCCAACTTCGTGAGATTAATCAATCATCTGCAATTTGGTTGCTTTCTTTCTTATTCTTGCTTGTGTTCTTCATTGCGCAGGCAGGGATTAGCCTTCTTGGCGAGGTCAACCGGATTCCGTGTCTCGGTTGATAACTAGAGGAGTTTGTGGTGCTAAGATTGCAGGGTTCGATCTTTCGATCTGAAGCAGGATCGGTGTGTTATTCTCCGCCACAACGATAGTTATCACTACCTGACAGAAGATCGGGATCCCTGTTTCCCATTAGCTTCACACGCAACGCTTCCCAACACCGCAGCCGCCCACACCTGCCTCCTCTCTCTCCTAACCAGTGATCTTGTCGATGGCCGGAGGAGCGAGGATCTGCTTCTGTTCCCCTTAGTAGTTCTTAGTTTTTTTGGAAATCCATAGCTCTTAGTTAGATTTGTGGATCCTTATTGATTTAGGTCTTGATTTTTGGTGTCATTGATAAGGTGGCTGTGGCGATGATACTTAGGAATAATGTCTCTCTAGCCTCTCTCTACCTCGATGACGTTCGATCTGGCGTCAGGTGAAGGGCCTAGTGAGAATTTGGTCTCTCAAATTTGTTTGTTCTTCTATAGATCTTGACATTTCGTGTGCTTATCAGAGGAAATAGGATTGCCATTTGATGTGGCGATCTCGACCACTTCTTTTGGTGTGTCCTACAACAAGATTCGGCATCTTGAACATACTATTTTGATGGTGAAGGATTGTAAGTCTGGGTTCTTTGGAGGATCAACCGTTGTTCTTTTTAAGGGATGCTAGATCTCGTTGTTAGTGATGAGTGCCTTTTTCGGTCTTCAAAATCTTGTTTAACAAGGGTGTAGGTGTCCCTTTTCTTCTTGACAGTGTGATCTTCAAACTCCGGCAGGTAGTGAATGTTCGAAGGAAGAAGACGACCAATTTAGTCTTTGATGTACTCTTATTTTTAGAGATCATTTTGTGTCTTATTATCCATCTTTTGTATGAGTCTTTATTTTTCTTTAGATATATCAGATGTGACACTCTTTTGAGTGTTTTTATAAAAAAAAAACAAAGAAAAAACATCGACTTTTGTTGTTTCATTCATGGACATATAAAGACACGAAAGCCATTCATAGAATTGGAGATTTAAGGGTTTGTTTAGTTGGAGAGTAGACTATGAAAAAACTATAAATTATTTAGTTCAAACAACCGTGAAAGCATACTTTTGGTACAAAGTGTGCAATGCTCTAAAAAGCTAGAGGTTGTTTATATATAATTATATGTTAGCTAATCTAAAACATTAGATGACCATTTTGGAAACAAACTTAGTTCTCGAATGCACTGCATTCATATTCATATAAATAGAAAGTGATACTAGTATGAAATATATATGACTCAATAATGATGTCTTCCATCAACATAAAAATACTCGAGCTTTACGGGTAAGACCTGACATTAATGGAAAGGTAGACGATTATCTTCCGCAGGGTCAAGAAAAAGGTCACGAACCCCCACTAATCAAGATGTGCCACTAACTGTCGAGGACAAGCTTGCGACCGCGTATCACGCTGCAACCGTTAGTGGACCTCGTATTTTCATGAAAATGGCCTAAGGAGTGGCCTTTTTCTTAGAACAGGGAGTCAAACTCCCGACCTGTAGGTTACTAGGTTGCGCTTCCTACATCCCTATCATCCGTGCACGTTCTCCTTCCATCAACATAGCTATCTCCTTCTCGCACTAACCATAACATCGCCTATCCTACTGCTGAATGAATATTATTATTCCCCTCTAAACTTTCATCTCCTTGTGTTTGTGCCGCTGTAATGACACTTCTAGCACATACTTCTCATTTGCATCACATCGAATCCTTTATCATATTGAAGAGTGGCTTGGGATAGGAAAGCAAAGAAACAGACCAATATATAACCTGATAGCTGGTAATGGCAACGTTGGTAATTTTTGTGAAACCTTGACTCCGCTGCTGTAGGCAGAGTCTAAGAGCATCTCCACTAGACATCATATCCCCTCTCCTCCCAGATCTTATGTTATACCATCTTCCTCTATATATTTTTAAGAGATCTCCTAATTCTCTGCCCCTCTCCTATCGTTAAACCTGTGCGTGTTGTTGCTTGTGCGACTTCAAATAGGCAGATGTTGGTGGCGTCCCCGCCCGTTGGAGCCTTACATTCCACAGCACGTGCGACGGTGCGAAGTGATGCGCGTCGGAGTTGGATGCAAACTCACTAAGCACAGGGAAGAAGTGTTAGTTATTGAGGGATCCACTCCCCTTTTACTCGAGGGGAGAAAGGTAGAAGAACTTTTTTGGTAGAAAAAAAAAGGAAAGGATATTGGAGATCTGCTAGAGAGAAAAAAAATAACCTCATCTCTCAATATAACAGTTGTAGAGGGACGAAGGGTCTTAGTAGGGAACAGCTGAAGATGCTCTCAGCCCGCTTCACTTTCTGAAATTTGTGAGTTTATAGAGCCCCAAATTATATGAGCTGATATTTTAAAGTTGGTGGATGTACCTCTTTTCCAGCCGTTCCTAAGAAAAAAAGTTCGAGATGGAAATCCTAGATGGTTAAGATTTTGGTGTATGGTTCGAGACAAAAAAAAAAAAATTTATGATGACGATGATAGTTTACTAATTCAATCTTTTGGTCACCAAATTTGGATGGTATGTTGGTGTTTCTCAAATGGTCATTTAGGTGCTTGGCTTTACACTTGGAATGCAGTCATGCTTGACGAACAATATCGTTACACTTCAAATGATGTTCATGATTTATATGATATCATACATTCGTATATTCGTATATATACAGATTATTAAGGTACCAAGTCTAGAATTTCATCACACTATTGTGCCTTTACCATATTATTATTATGGATGGAATATGATATATAACCACTAAAGAACATCAATCTCGATAAGAAAAAGGTTAATCTAACCCGTTAGATACAAAGAAACACACCCACGACGATGCCCAAAACACCGAACGCCTCTCCTATAGACATTTGTATACGGGAAGACTTCACATGCACCACAAACTAAAACGCCTCAGCAACCGCGTTGCACTCTTACAAGCGTCGCATTCCATTTGATCACACCACAAACCACCTCGGGAGGATGATCTGATAACCATCCGTGCGTTTCACTGACAGCATCACCTGTTTTAGGCTGTCACCGGTTCCTGCACAAGACCAGCGATTATTCCTTAGCTCAACTGTCTCCCCAGCCTCTCTTGTATCCGATCCTTGATGGCAGTTTCCTGAAAACAGTAATTACAAGGCATCAGATTGAGCTTGAATATTATGGACATATAGACGTCTGATGTCGTCTGTCACTTATCTAACTAGGTTAAAATTACATTTAGCAACACTTAACAATGTTACATTCTCATAAAGAAAGATATACCATGTTGTGGCAGTGTTGCTCAAACTTCTCCAGGAAACCAGCAACCCAGCGATCCGCATTAGCAAGCCATTCTTCATGATTCAAACCAGCAGTCTTTGCTACTATTTGCAACTGCGAGGTATAATTCATACAAAGCTAGATATCAGTTAAACTGATTACCCGTATCTTCCATGTGATGGAAAGTAGCATGTCTTGTTCCTCGACATGTACTTATCAAGTGATGAGTCTCAAATCAACAGTTACCTTTTCCTGATGCGCCTTCACAGTCTCCCGCAGTTTATTGATCTTCATATTAACTTGCAATTGTTTCTCCTAATAAAAATAATAAGAGGAAGATATATTATTCCACAAAAACTAATTATATCCCTTCAGTATGTGACATCAGGGAAGTGTCTAACCTTGACATAGCTCACACCAAGATCCTTCCTGGAGTAGCCCCGTGCTAAATTCCTCATGACATATTGATTATAGTCCTTCAATATCCTCATTATGAGATCTGAAGTAGAAACCCCGTCTGTCCTTTTTGTTTCCTTGAACTTTCCAATCTTTTTAACCTAACATATAGCCCAACAATACTTTCAGCGTGGAAAGCATACAGAAGATGTATTTAACCTTAGCTATACGAAAGAAGACTTACAAATTCATAGACATCATTTGCTGCTCCGCTAGTATCGGCATAACTGCAGTTACAAAGAAAGATATTGTAGTTAGTTGAGCAGACTAGGAAGAAAAGGGAACATCTGAAATAGGTGTTGTGCAGGTCACACGTACGGCAGCGCATCATGAGCAACATAGTCAATCTGATACTTATCAATAAACTCCTGTGTGAGAACCCACGGTGCATCAGGAATGACCTCATCGACCCACCTAAAGCAGAAGTCAGCAGACAAATACATGAGCGGCTATATTTAATTTAATAAATAAAAAACATGAATGTTTAAAATCAGCACTTTGGGTGGGATTTTCGTTTTTGTTATTATGGGCAATACAAACCCCTCTTTTTTAAGGTCAAATGTTTTTGTCATGGTAACATAAAGTGGGTTTTCATTTTTGTTATGGCCAATACAAACCCCTCTTTTTTAAGGCCAAATGTTTTTTTTTTCCATGGTAACATATAAGTCATTACAAAAGACTAAACGAACTCTAAGCAACGCAAAAAAGCATGAGCAGAACTAGCATATGCAGATACTCTGGCAGTCCAGTCTGCTGAATAGAGGCTGAAATAACTAAATAACTAAGATATATGTTACCATGAAAAAGAATCGGGTAGCTCCAGTTGAGCGCATAATTTGCTCAACCTCCATTCACAGCACGTAATTATACAGTATCATCAATTTAGAGGATATGAAAAGAACGAGAAACCTAGCCTGCAAAAGGAGAGGTCTCCTCTGAGTCGTGAAGCAAAATGCCTCAGGCACAAAAAAGGGAAAATACAATTAGACTTGTGCTGTTAGATCTTGACATACGGATAGTATAACAGGACACATCTTGGTACAATTTTGGCAGCAAAGCAGGCACGATTTGACGAATACAGAATGCTCACAAATGCGGGTGTGCACACAACGTCACACGACACAACACAAGGAGATACCTACTGACAAATTGGGCATGCTAGGTAGAAATGACCTGTTTCCAGGGAACATGTGAATACCTCTACTAGACTGTCCATCATAATAGTGAATAATAAGGGAGGAAATGAGAAATGGTTTGTTTGTCTGAATCTGAACTAGCTAGCACTGTAATTGTATTGTAAAAGGGTGTAGTGTGTATTTACTAACTTGCAGTGTCGCAGGGACTCGTATCGCTCTTCCTGGGTCATGACGGTCTTGCCCTTGTAGCGGTTGGTTAGCTCGTCGTTGCAGCATCCGACGAGGAGATAGGTGTTGGGGAACCTGCGAGCGAGGTGTCGCAAAACAACACGTCAGGATTAGCACTAGAAAATACATGCAGGCGGTGAAACGCGTAGGAGTGGATGGCACGCAGAGAATCAAGTGCGCCCAGAATTGGAATCCAGATCCAACCAGGTGGTGAGGCGATGGAGGAGGTTGAGAATTGAGATGTCCACTCCGGCGGGGCGGCGGCGTGGGTTTGACGGGCACGCGCATGGCGAGCAGTAGGAGAAACAAACAGGAGAAAGGGAGCGGCAAGCGCACCGCGGCGGCGGCGTCCAGATCTGATCTGATCTGAGTCCCCGAGGCATCGGTATGGATGGATCTACTACTATGTAGACACCGATCGCTGTGCCATTGGGGGCGATCGATCTGCCGATGAAGAAAGGGAGGAGGAGGAGAAGAGAAGGGGCCGTACAGCATCTTGGCCTGCTCGAGGGCGCGGGCGTGGCCGAAGTGGAAGAGATCGAAGATGCCGTCGGCGTAGACGCGCACGGGGCGGTCGTCCTCGGCCTTCCTCTTGGTGGCGGCGGTGCCGGTGCCGGTGCCGGTGCTGGTGTTGGTGCCGCCGCTGAGGCCCGCGGAGGCGGCGGGCTTGGCGCCCTGCCGCTTCTTGGCATTGGAGACGCGCGCCATCTCTCCCTCCCCGTCCCTCTCTCGCTGCTTGGCGACGGACGGTAACGAGTCCCGCAGGCGAAGGGGTCCAAGTCCAACTGCTCGTGCTCGTGCTCGTGCTCGGTTCTAAAGATGGCAACGGCCCGATACCCGACACGTATTTGGTCATTAGGGAACGGGATGAGATCGTATCTTTAGTCGGGTATCTGAATGGACAAGAATCTATTTCGATAGGTATAACGGGTACGGAAACGTTTTCTGTTTATCCGTCTCTGTTTCTGTTGGGGGAACTGGACTATTTGAGCTGTCATGCAAGTATTAGACCTAGAGAAGCTTAACATAGATATTTTAGCCTAAATCTGAACCATCATATATATAGTTTGTGTGTTCTAGGAACCCTAGTCTAATTTTTTCCTCACTATCTCCGCCAGCAGCACAAGCACACCTGCCTCACGAGCGCTCGTGCCCCTCGCTTCCTCAGTTTGGTTTCTCTGCCACCTTTGCTCGTCCTCCTCACTCCTTCTCCTCAGCATCTTCGAGACTCCGACACTTATATCCAGATGAAGAAGAAACGTCTCCGATGGTAAAGCTGTGACCCCAGGTATCCTTATTTATTGGGTATGCAGTATTCGTCGGGTATCTGTTACCCGACCAATGCCTGACGGGTACGAAAATGAATAAAAATCTATACCCGAGACAGTTAATAAAAATAGGAACAGAATAAATTCTCCGTAGCGAGAAAGAGAACGTTGCGGCGAACATCCCGTTGCCATCCTCGGTTCGGATTCCCCTCCCCTTCCCCACGCTGGCAAGGGAGGGCGAGACCGCGTGCAGGCGCGCCAATAAAAAGGCGCGGATCGCTACGGACTCGATCCATCCACATCCAGGTGGGCCCGTGGGGTAGAGAGAGGCGGAACTGCGGGAGCCGTGTCACCGTGTGCAATGCGAGAAGGGGGCTCGGGAGTCGGGAGTTGGGTGGGGGAGCGTCTCGTGTCGTGTCGTGTCGCGTCGTATCCCGTAGTCGTATGTAGCCATCCCAGCCCAGTGGTACGCGTATGGTTTGGGGCTTTGGGTGCCCGCCGTATCTGGTTGAGGCTGATCTGACCGCCGAGTCCACACGTACTACTACTGTACCAACCAAAGCGGTGGGTGGGTGTGCACGCCTGGAGCACAAGGCGGCGGCACAAAGGTGTGTGTAAATCGCAAAGGCCAGGCTGGGCATCCCGGCCGATCCCGCTGAAGCACAAGGCGGATGCCGACACGTAGCACGCACGCCCGAGAGCACGTAGCGGCCAGGCTGGGCTGGCTGCTACTGTCGCGTGGCAGCATCGCACAACTTAACGTGTCTCGTGGGCTCCACCAACGGCACGTCAGCACGTGCACCGCTGAAGAAGAGCACTGCTACTGTGTGCGTAACATGATCCCACCTCAATTATAGATTCTGCTAAAAAAAACCCTCAATTATTGACCTACTTCAACTAACCACCAACGCTTAAGAGCATGTTAGAATCTCCTTCTCTAAACTTCATACCTTTAAAAATTTTAGAACATTTTACCTCGGTTATGAGATTAAAGTCGTAACGTGAGGTGGGCTAAAATTTAGAACAAACTTTCCACTGTCCTTTTTGAAAAAATTAGCTCTAAAATTTAGACAGAGAGATCCAAATAAGCTCTAAATAGCTCATAGCCTCTAATTAAATTCTATTTCCTCTTCTCGCCATGTTAACCAAAAAAAACATACTCCCTCTGTCCCAATCATTCTCACTTTTTGAGAAGTCATTTTTTTAACTTTGATCAATTATATAGAAAAGAATATTAATATTTATAATACATAATTAGTGTCATTAGATAGATCGTTAAGTATACTTTCATAATAAACTTATTTGAAGATATGAATGTTGCACGTATTTTGTACAAACCCAGTCAAAGTTGAGAAAGTTTTGACGTAAGGAGTATGTGATAGAAAACAAATCGTGCCGAGCATGCGCAAGGGCATAAAAGATCACGTGTCCTCATAATTTGAGTTTTAGTTGTGCACCCTTTCATATTCATGTTCTTTGTTAGCCCATGGTCATGTCGATCAAGACCATGTTTGTAACAGAACCGACCAAATTATAAGAATGTAAGTACAAAAACAATCACCGAAGTGATTAAATTCCTGTATTTAAGCTCCCATAATCCCGGTAGTCCGGAAATCACGAAGGATTTCAAACAACTCCCGACATACAAACTAAGCCGTAGTGATTCAACACAACACATCATTCGTTACAACATTTCACAAGTGGCATTCGGATTACATCCATCAGAGTTCAAATAAAATATTACAAACCAAGTTCAAATTTGCGGAAGCAACATAGTTTAGTACATAACTTCATAGTTTCAAATACATTGCCAGATCTAGTCATGTCCCACCAAAAGAATCTTCAGGTACGAGAACTAGGAGAGACCGCGCCCAACGGTCTAGTCTTCATCCCCAACCGGGAGAAGGCAATACTTGCAGCAACCAAAGTAGAACTGGTCATCTGCAACAGGTGGGAGATAAACCCTGAGTACGAGAAGGTACTCAGCTAGACTTATTGTCGCAGAACTGACCAATTTATAAGAATACAAGTACAATGGCAGCCCGCAAGCGGTCCCACTATCATACTTGAACCCATATAAACCCGGTAGTCCGTCGAGTACCACGACGGGTCTCGATAAACGATTTACAACAACCAAGATCGTACAGGATTCAACCTACATGCCACATATTACATAAAGTTCGCAGATACATTTCATCATCAGAGTACGAATAAAAGTTATTACAAACCGAGTTTGATAAATAAAGCGGAAGCAAATAAGTTCGAAATTAAAGTTTCCAACATAGTTTGATACAGTGCCAAGTAAGATCACGGTCCACAAAAGCAAAGATAGGAATTACTAAAGAAGCCTACCCAAGGCTTACTCCTCATCCACAGCGGGATAGAAGCAACTCTTGCAATAACCATGATACACAGTGCCATCTGCAACAATGGGAAAATAAACCCTGAGTACGAGACGGTACTCAGCTAGACTTACCCGTCATGAACCAGAAATAAAATGACTCCAAGGATTATGCAAGGCTGTATAAGTGGACGTAACGGGATAACATTTTTGCGTAAAAGGCAATTGACCCATTGTACAATTACGATTCCTTTATCAAGTTAATTATAACTATCCATTTCTAGATTTGCAACTATCCTGTACCAAATATGTGGTATATCATTTAGAAGCATACAATAGTAACCATAGCAGGTATTGTAATTCCATTTTCATCCGAACCATCATGTTTTATAACACAGTTACTACGATGTTGGAGCTAGTCAAGTTTCTCACTATCCGGGAGAGACGGCGATTCGAATCGATTTCAACTAGCTGGGAATTTATTCCTAACACAAACCCAGGTCTACCAGCCACGATAGCCTTAGGTCACCTTTGGTACAACTCAAGTACACATTTCGTGGGTCCATACCACGCCGCACAATCTGGAACACTAGATGCCAGGATGCTCAGGCCAAGCCTGCCCTTGGGCTCAGTCTGATCGTTCCCCGGAAGGAGCGCACAACAGAACGGGTCCCGACCTGAGTTGAATTACTCGGCTTCGTGGTCGGAACGAGTTATCCGGCTAGCTAAGTGAGAGGCATGCGTTCAATCTTGTCAGAAGTTCCAACAACGGTACGGTCCTTGATCGACACAGACGGGGATAGATCCACACCCAAGACCTCCATGCCTTGTTGCTTCTCTATCGACCTCCCGTCCGGTCTTGATTTACTTTTACCTCATGGTTTCTATTCCACGATGGTAAATATAGCCAACCGTGCTCCGGTATCCACCTATATTTCGCAGGTGACAGGACATCACCCGACTTCTACCGGTCTAAGCATGGCTAAGCATATATTCGATCCTGGACCTATACCGGTTAAAGGTGTAATATCTGGACAAGAAATGTACATGCATCAAGTGGTTCCATTCAACTCTTATAACCTAATGCATTAATCATAATTACGTAAGTAAACATTTGTAAATTACTGGGAGACTTATAATGCTCCGGGGCTTGCCTCGCAGAAAGGAAGTAGGGCGGTGGTCAGGACACTTCGGAAGCTCTTCAGGGTTCTGCTCCACGCCTTCGGGAGCTGCGGCTTGCGGATCCTCCTGCTGATTCCCTTCCTCTACTTCTTCGAATTCCAGCAACATGATCTCTTCCTCTGATCCTAGATGCATGAATGTGGCATAAGTATTACGAATGCATATATGTTAATAAGTGCATCATGTTTATTGAGTAGGTGCATATCTCTTCTCGATTATTACTTAACTACTTCTACAATGCATCGACTATGCCACAAAACAGTAGCTACTTGTTTCACTCATAACTGGAGTTCTACTAATCCAAATATAGTGATCCTAGACTTTCTGGAAAGCTTATCAAATTCTCTACCATTTTGTTATTAACCATTTTTACAGTACATATCATTTTCAACATGCAACTCATCAAACTCCAGAATCTGTCTGAAAACTATTCACTTTGCAATACAAAGTAACAATACTTCTACTTCATATAATCATTTAAAATTTGACAACATAGAATCTACCAACAGTTTAAGCATACCAAATACATTTAAGATAATATAATGGTGAAGCCCAAACTATTTATTTAATTGCCTTTATTATTTTATTTAGATATCTAGGTTAAATAATAAACATATACCAGATGTGCTTCATAAATTCTCAAAACTTTATAGTGCCTTACTAATGCTATCAAAGGACTACTATAAAAATTTCATGTCATTTTACCAAGTAGAACATCCTATGCAAAAATGACAAGGCAGCAAGGCTTGAAATAGCATAAATGGAAAACCCTATTAAAAAGTGTCAAGCAACAGATTTCCTATTTTTCTTAGCATCCATATACTACTAGGATTACCTCCAAAAATTTTCATGAATTTTGGATTCATAAATAATTTATAAAAATTTACACAAGGATTAACTATTCATAAAAGAAAAATCTATAACTATAGATATACACATGCACTGATCCTCAAATTTTTACTAGAGTTCATACATGACAAGAATAGCTTACCACAAAAATTTCATAATTTTTGGAGCACAGGAACTCTAGATATAAAATAAACAAATTTGCATGCATTCAAAAACACATTTCAAATCTCTATTTAAATCTCCCAAAAATTCTACTGTAAATGTCCAGAATATATTTTTCCTAAATACTACACTTCCTAAGGAACACAACCAATTTTATTTCACAATTTTTGAAGCTACCAGACTGGAGATCTAAAAATAACAAAACACATGAAATCAGGATTTAAATCTAAAAAGAATGAACTAGCTTTCTCTTCTTCTGTCGCTGACCGGTGGGACCTACGCGTCAGTTGGACCCACATGTCATCGAGACGAAATAGGGCTGGCGACGCCACTCTACGGACGCGGCCAGAGCTCGCCGACGGCGAGGTTGCCGACGGTGAGGTCTTCACGACGTGATCTACGTGACCTAGCGCATCTATTGAACCACTTGGCCAGCCCTAACATCGACGCTGATGACGATGGCGGCGGCTATGGCGGCTCGGTGAGGCGGGACAACGACGGCATGCCGGAGGAAGCTGCAGCGACTCGACCTAATCCGTGGAGTATTAGCTCACACCGTCTAAACCAAAATTGTAGCTCAATGTACCAGCTACAACTATTGTTCAAAGACCTCGTGCTAATTCCCAACCAAACTCGAGTAAAATCATCCCAAAGTCGACGCGACCAAACTGTCAATGCACATGACTTAGACAAAATTTTCAAAGTGTTGAAAACAGGGAATTGATGATTCTTGTGAGCCCAATTCAAGCATGTTAGAAGCTAAATCAGTCAATGACCCAAAAATAAAAGTTGTTTCTTATGTCAAATACTACAACTTTGCTTTAGTGACCTCCTCCATGCAAGGTCTCTAACACCCAGTTCAAATTTGGTCAAACATGTCACTTTTAAAAGATGATACACATCAAAGCATGGCTTAATGACCTTTTTACCCCTAACCATGAATATCAAAGTTGTTCATAATGATACTCTAAACATGTTTAAGCAATTTGCAAGGTCATTTAATCATTTCATGTAGTAGTCACTCATAGAGCTAGTTAGTGCAATCACATGAAACATGCCTTAAAGGCTTGATTATGAAAAGTGACTTTCATGAACAATGCTCTAATTGCTAACCCAAGTGTGGTTACATGTTTTTGTGACTCACATCTACCAAGTACATGTTTTCATTCATGATCATTTGCATATACACATGGAGACATGAAATAACGAGAAAGGTTGCATATGTTAATGAAACATGCGATAACAAGCAAATGTTGTAGATGTTTCAATCAAATGTTTCAATTGTAAATGCTTGTTTATGAATGCGTGATGATCATGCTCATGTTATGCAAGTTAAGTTATGCAAGGCTAACACCCGAGGTGTTATAGCCCCTCCTCCTTATAAAAATCTCGTCCCGAGATTTGCAAGACCTACCATTCTTGGAAAAAGGTGGGATAAACTTCTCGTAGATAATCTTCTCTTTCCCACGTAGCATCTTGTTCACTATGATTGTTCCACACCACCTTATAGAACTTAATAATCTTACTCCATGTTACTCTCTCCATCTTCTCTAATACTCGAATTGGCTTTTCTTCATAGGTCAAATCCGATTGAAGCTGCATGTTGATGGGTGCAATAGCTTCTTCTAGTACTCGAAGACATTTCTTCAGCTGAGAAACATGGAACACATCAAAGATTGCACTCATCTCTGGTGGAAGTTGTAACTTATACGCAACCTTCCCTTTTCGTTCCAAAATTTTGTATGGCCCTACATATCTTGGTGAAAGCTTCTTTTTCATCCCAAATCTTTTCACACCTTTCATGGGTGATACTCTCAAGTATACATAGTCACCCACTTCAAAAGTCAGTGGTCTTCTTCTTTTGTCGACATAACTCTTTTGTCTTGATTGAGCTGCCTTCATATGTTGTTGGATGATACGTACTTGCTCTTCGGCTTCATTGACAAAATCAATACCAAAGTATCTCCTTTCACCGGGCTCAATCCAATTCAATGGAGTTCTGCACTTTCTGCCATATAAGGCTTCAAATGGAGCCATTTTGATACTCGCTTGATAACTGTTGTTATAGGAGAATTCAGCTAAAGGTAACCATTTCTCCCATGAACCTTTTGAAGATATAACACATGCTCTAAGTAAATCTTCTAGGATTTGGTTCACTCGCTCTGTCTGTCCTGAAGTTTGCGGATGATAAGCTGAACTTCTGATTAGCTTGGTTCCCAAAGCCTGGTGTAAGTGCTCCCAGAAACGAGCTATGAACTGTGGTCCTCTATCTGAGATTATAGTCCTGGGTACTCCATGCAGTCTCACGATCTAGGAAACATATAACTCAGAGTATTTCCCCACGTGATATGTTGTGTGAACTGGTACAAAATGTGCTAACTTGGTGAGATGATCAACAATTACCCATATTGAATCGTGACCTTGTGGCGTCATTGGAAGGCCTATGATAAAATCCATGATGATTTCCTCCCATTTCCATCCTGGAATCGGCAATGGCTAAAGTAATCCAGCGGTTTTCATATGGACGGCTTTCACTCTACTGCAGTTATCACACCTAGCAACATAGGCCGCGATCTCTTTCTTCATTTTAGTCCACCAAAAACGGATTTTTAAATCTTGATACATCTTACTACTACCTGGATGGATAGACAATTTGGATGAGTGAGCTTCATCTAAAATTTGATTCCTCAGCTCACGGTCTTTTGGTACCACTAGTCGGTCCTTAAACCATAATACACCTCTTTCGTCCAATCTAAAATGTTTGGTTTCCTGTTCTTGCATTTTTCTCTTGATGTGACTTATTCCTACATCTGTCTGCTGTAGCTCTATGATTTTGCTCTCAAGTGAACAACTGATCGTGATATTGTGTAGTACAGCAGGATGTAATAAGTTGAATCCATCTTCCAACAATGCTTCCACAGTGTTGCAATGGGACTTTCGACTGAGTGCATCGGCTACTACATTAGCTTTACCCGGATGGTAATGCACTTCTAAATTATAGTCCTTAATCAATTCTAACCATCTTCATTGTCTCATGTTCAGCTCTGACTGGGTAAAGATATACTTGAGACTTTTGTGGTCAGTATAGATATGACATACATTGCCCAACAAGTAATGTCTCCATATCTTTAATGCATGGACAACGGCTGCAAGTTCCAAATCATGTGTAGGGTAGTTGACTTCATGTTTTCTCAATTGTCGAGAAGCATATGCAATAACTCTTCCTTCTTGCATAAGCACACATCCCAAACCTATTCCTGATGCATCATAAAATACATCAAAAGGCTTTTCAATGTCTGGTTGTGCTAGCACAGGTGCTGTAGTCAACAAGGTTCTGAGGGTGTGAAAAGCTATTTCACATTCTGGTGTCCATCTGTACATCTCATCTTTCTGAAGTAGTCTAGTCATAGGCTTAGCTATCCTTGAGAAATCTAGAATAAACCGACGATAGTATCCTGCTAATCCTAGAAAACTCCGAACTTCATGAACCGAAGTTGGGGCTTTCCAATCCATGACCTCTTGTACTTTTGATGGGTCTATAGAGATTCCCTCTTTTGATAAAATATGACCTAAGAAAGGTACTTTGCTCAACCAAAATTCACATTTGCTAAACTTGGCATATAGCTTATACTCCCTCAGTCTGGATAGGACAATCCTCAGATGCTCTTCATGATCTGACTCATTTTCTGAATAAATCAATATGTCATCGATAAACACGACCACGAACTTGTCAAGTTCGGGCATGAATACCAAGTTCATCAGGTACATGAAGTAGGCTAGAGCATTTGTTAGTCCGAAAGACATAACCAAATACTCGTATAAGCCGTACCTAGTAGAGAAAATAGTTTTAGGTATATCCTCCGGTCTGATCTTTATCTGATGGTAGCCTGATCTCAAGTCAATTTTGGAGAATACCTTTGCCTTCGCTAGTTGATCGAACAAGATGTCGATGCGGGGCAACGGATATTTGTTCTTGATGGTCATAGCATTGAGTGGTCTGTAATCTACACACATTCTCAGTGACTTATCCTTCTTTTTCACAAACAAGGCTGGACATCCCCACGGAGATGAGCTAGGTTGGATAAGACCCTTGTCCAACAGATCCTGCAATTGAACCTTAAGTTCTGCTAACTCATTGGGTGGCATTCTATAGGGCCTTCTGGATATGGGTGCGGTACCTGGCACTAACTCGATCTTAAATTCCACGTCCCTATCCGGTGGTAGACCTGGTAATTCCTCTAGAAATACATCTGGAAACTCACAAACCACGGGGATATCACATATTGTGGTGGTTTGGATAGCATAGGCTAAATGTTGGGGTTCGAAATCACGGGAGAGTGGGACTAGAAAAGCTTTCCCTCCCATGGGTTCTCTCAACATAATAGTGCGGGTGCTAGTGTCAATAAGAACACCATGATCCTTCATCCAATTCATGCCTAAGATTACACTTATTGACAACCCGGGCAATATTATCAAATCTATGGTGTACTCCCTCCCTTGTATCAAGATGAGTACATTTTTTACTCTTTTTGGTAGTAACAGTACCCCCTGCTGAACTTATGTTATAACCCCCTTTACTTACTTCAATTATTTCTTGATCATGTCTAGATGTAAATGCTTGACTCATAAATGAATGAGAAGCTCCCGAATCAAATAAAACAACAGCGGGATGCTTGTTGACAAGAAACATACCAGCCGTGACAACTTCTCTAGGCACTTCCTCCACAGCGGTATAATGCACTTGTCCCTGACGTGCCCTGGCATTCACCTGCCTCTGATTGTTCTGATTTGGGTTGCCATTCCTCTTGGGGTGGGGGCACTCCTTGGACCAATGACCCAGTTGGTTGCAGTTGAAACATGGTTGATTACTTCTGAATTCGGTGGAGCTGTCCTGATTGTCATTTCCTTTTGGTAAGGCAATAGTGAATGCCTTACGGAATGGTTTTTGTGGCCTGTTATTCTAAGCTTTGGGTGGTGGAGGCCTAAACTTGGGTGCAGGTGGATGGAATTGTGGCCTAGTTGTGATAGGCACTTTTGACTGGAAAGATCCGGATGCACCGGCCTCATATGCCCTCTTGCGACCCTTGGCAACTGTATGCATGTTGTTGTGGTTTTCTTGGGTCAAGGCATCACTAATAAACTCATTGTACGTGGCACACCTAGAATTTGCCATGGTCTTCATAAGTTTAGTACTCAAACCTCGCTTGAAACTCTCTATCTTTTTCTCTTTCGTATCCACGAAACTTGGAGCATATCTAGACAAGTTGTTGAATGCGTGCATATATTCTGTGAGTGACTTTGTTCCCTGAGTGAGCCTCATAAATTCGGCTGCTTTCATGCGCATCAAGCCCGGGGGAATATGGTGTCCCCTAAAAGCTAGCTTGAACTGTTCCTAGGTAACTCGCGCATTAGTAGGCAAAGACGATAGGAAATGTGTCCACCAGATCCCTGCTGGTCCTTGCAATTGATGAGAAGCATACTCTGCTTTTAGATGCTCCGTGACCCTCAGCAGACGGAATTTCTGCTCAATGGTATTCAGCCACTCATTGGCCTACAGTGGTTCCTCAGCCACCTTGAAGATTGGAGGCTTCGTATCCAGAAACTCCTTGAATGTACTGTGCTAATTTGGCTCGGCCCCTGGTTGATGTGGGTGGCCACGAGCAGTGTTTTGCGCGATGAGGCGCAAAGCTTCTTCCATTGTCCTCTGGCTCCCTAGGAACTGGGTAAAGAATTCCTGAGTAGACGGCGGCGGTGGGGGTGGCAAGTCATCCTGGTTGCCATCCTGGCTGCCACCAGCTCCTGCATGGGTGTGCGTCATCTGCGAAGTTGCAACAATAAGTGATTATTGGTTGATGTCAAGATATTGCAGATGAATTAGGTACTCATGCCAAACTGAAATTACTGGAGAAAATTCTCAAAAGCACAATAAAAACAGAGGCATAACAATTCATTCTCGCAACATGACATCACCAATTTGACCACTTATCGCGCTCATAACGCATGCAAATTTAAATCGTGATTACCGACAAGGACTGGAATTGCATTGATGTTCATCCAAATGTGCGATTAATCAACATTACATGATAGTCGGGTTACTAATGCCAAATTCGAACTATAGGTACATTACATGAATAAAGGTGATACATTAGACCTTCCACTAAGTACTATGCGATCTAATCCTCATCATGATCACTATCGAGGTCAGACGTAGGATCATCTCCTTCCTCAGGTTCCACTTCTTCTTCAGGCTCCACTTCTTCTTCTTCTTCCTTGTACCCTTCTAGATCCATTTCTGCGGCTCCAGGTGGGACATAAGGGTGGAGCTGATTGTTCAGCAAATGAACCTCTTCATGTAGATTATCGTTGTATTCTTCCACATGGGCCAGCTGCTGCCCCAGCTCAAACTGTCGAGCTCTCAGGACATCTTCCCTGGACCAGGCTGCATTTCTTTGGTGAGTTAACTGAGTCATCTCTTCAGTGAGCCTCTCAATCTCGGCGGCGTGCTCCCTCTGAAGCTGACGTCGGTCCTCGTAGGCATGACCAAGAGCACCAGACACTCGTTTGAGGCTACCTTCTACTCCATCTAACACTCTCATCATTACGAACATGTCGCTCATGGAAGGGTTATCACTATTCTGCCCTTCTACTGCACCAATCTCCAAAGATCTTCCTCTTGCCTGCTGCCATGAGTCAGTGGAGGGGTTGCCCCTCGGAAAAACTCCAACCAAAGCGGCTGCCAGCTCCTGAGGAAAACGATCCATGATGTCCCTCAGGATCCCAAAGGCTGCCCTGCCAGCTGCTTCTTCAGCAGTCCTGCCAGTTGACTCATAACACCAGCCTATCCACTCAGAATCATCACCTTGGGGACGAACAACGGCCTCCACAGTAATCAAGAGACCTTCTCCCAACTGCTCATTTGCCCAGAAGTAGCGGGGTTCCATTCCATCAGGATAGCCTACATAGCTGAGCACTCTCTACAAGAGTGTAGGCATCCCAAACTCTCCAAGGAACGTGTGACGTTGACGGGTACGTGGAGCAATCTGACGGCTGGGAGCTCTGCCTCCGGTGGACTTGCGAGTAGTTTGCTTGGTGCGTGCCATCTGCACCATTAACATGTACCCTTTGGTGAGACAATGCCATAATGGATAAGAGTTACATAACCGAGTAAGAATTTTATAAGGGGAGAAACAATGTAGTTATGTGAATGGTAATTATCATGATGCATGCTCGTTCCGTACGTCCTCACAAACTTAGGAAAAATTTGTTTCTAACGGTAGACACGGTGGCATACATACGTTCTCTCATAATTAGCGTAACTAGTCGAGCTACACGTTTCGTTGTTAGTGTACCTGCATAAGATTTCATTTCAGCCCTAAACCCATAATGAAATATGCAGAATGTAATTGTAAATACTTCTATATATGTATACCTATACATATACTTCCATATCAATCTACCCGACAATAATTTAAATCCGCAATTAAATACGTACCATATACACATGCAAGCATGCATACATAGCCGTACCAAAGCTAACTCTTCCCGACCGCACTCTCACATCTTGCGGTCATACACTCATCATCTTACCTTAGTGTAAAGGCATTTGATCCATACATTACCACTCAAATGAATGGTATCCATACAATAGCATGCCGTATGGACGACGAAGTAAAAACCCCCATGTTAGTACTTAAATAACCACCTAATAGTCCTTAATTTGGGCATACGGAAAGTGATCATTGGCACACTTTAGATTTCAAATACCTATTATATAAATATTAGTTGCTAGAGAAGGGTTTTTGGAAAACAAAAACTTTTGTTTTAAATACACTTGTGACAATTAACGTTGAATCTTGCTCTGATACCAGCTATCGCAGAACCGACCAATTTATAAGAATACAAGTACAATGGCAGCCCGCAAGCGGTCGCACTGTCATACTTGAACCCATATAAACCCGGTAGTCCGTCGAGTACCACGACGGGTCTCGATAAACGATTTACAACAACCAAGATCATACAGGATTCAACCTACATGCCACATATTACATAAAGTTCACAGATACATTTCATCATCAGAGTACGAATAAAAGTTATTACAAACCGAGTTTGATAAATAAAGCGGAAGCAAATAAGTTCGAAATTAAAGTTTCCAACATAGTTTGATACAGTGCCAAGTAAGATCACGGTCCATAAAAGCAAAGATAGGAATTACTAAAGAAGCCTGCCCAAGGCTTACTCCTCATCCACAGCGGGATAGAAGCAACTCTTGCAATAACCATGATACACAGTGCCATCTATAATAATGGGAAAATAAACCCTGAGTACGAGAAGGTACTCAGCTAGACTTACCCGTCATGAACCAGAAATAAAATGACTCCAAGGATTATGCAAGGCTGTATAAGTGGACGTAACGGGATAACATTTTTGCGTAAAAGGCAATTGACCCATTGTACAATTATGATTCCTTTATCAAGTTAATTATAACTATCCATTTCTAGATTTGCAACTATCCTGTGCCAAACATGTGGTATATCATTTAGAAGCATACAATAGTAACCATAGCAGGTATTGTAATTCCATTTTCATCCGAACCATCATGTTTTATAACATAGTTACTACGATGTTGGAGCTAGTCAAGTTTCTCACTATCCGGGAGAGACGGCGATTCGAATCGATTTCAACTAGCTGGGAATTTATTCCTAACACAAACCCAGGTCTACCAGTCACGATAGCCTTAGGTCACCTTTGGTACAACTCAAGTACACATTTCGTGGGTCCATACCACGTCGCACAATCTAGAACACTAGATGCCAGGATGCTCAGGCCAAGCCTGCCCTTGGGCTCAGTCTGATCGTTCCTTGGAAGGAGCGCACAACAGAATGGGTCCCGGCCTGAGTTGAATTACTCGGCTTCATGGTCGGAACGAGTTATCCGGCTAGCTAAGTGAGAGGCATGCGTTCAATCTTGTCAGAAGTTCCAACAACGGTACGGTCCTTGATCGACACAGATGGGGATAGATCCACACCCAAGACCTCCATGCCTTGTTGCTTCTCTATCGACCTCCCGTCCGGTCTTGATTTACTTTTACCTCATGGTTCTGTTCCACGATGGTAAATATAGCCAACCGTGCTCCGGTATCCACCTATATTTCGCAGGTGACAGGACATCACCCGACTTCTACCGGTCTAAGCATGGCTAAGCATATATTCGATCCTAGACCTATACCGGTTAAAGGTGTAATATCTGGACAAGGAATGTACATGCATCAAGTGGTTCCATTCAACTCTTATAACCTAATGCATTAATCATAATTACGTAAGTAAACATTTGTAAATTACTGGGAGACTTATAATGCTCCGGGGCTTGCCTTGCAGAAAGGAAGTAGGGCGGTGGTCAGGACACTCCGGAAGCTCTTCAGGGTTCTGCTCCACGCCTTCGGGAGCTGCGGCTTGCGGATCCTCCTGCTGATTCCCTTCCTCTACTTCTTCGAATTCCAGCAACATGATCTCTTCCTCTGATCCTAGATGCATGAATGTGGCATAAGTATTACGAATGCATATATGTTAATAAGTGCATCATGTTTATTGAGTAGGTGCATATCTCTTCTCGATTATTACTTAACTACTTCTACAATGCATCGACTATGCCACAAAACAGTAGCTACTTGTTTCACTCATAACTGGAGTTCTACTAATCCAAATACAGTGATCCTAGACTTTCTGGAAAGCTTATCAAATTCTCTACCATTTTGTTATTAACCATTTTTACAGTACACATCATTGTCAACATGCAACTCATCAAACTCCAGAATCTGTCTAGAAACTATTCACTTTGCAATACAAAGTAACAATACTTCTACTTCATGTAATCATTTAAAATTTGACAACATAGAATCTACCAACAGTTTAAGCATACCAAATACATTTAAGATAATATAATGGTGAAGCCCAAACTATTTATTTAATTGCCTTTATTATTTTATTTAGATATCTAGGTTAAATAATAAACATATACCAGATGTGCTTCATAAATTCTCAAAACTTTACAGTGCCTTACTAATGCTATCAAAGGACTACTATAAAAATTTCATGTCATTTTACCAAGTAGAACATCCTATGCAAAAATGACAAGGCAGCAAGGCTTGAAATAGCATAAATGGAAAACCCTATTAAAAAGTGTCAAGCAACAGATTTCCTATTTTCCTTAGCATCCATATACTACTAGGATTACCTCCAAAAATTTTCATGAATTTTGGATTCATAAATAATTTATAAAAATTTACACAAGGATTAACTATTCATAAAAGAAAAATCTATAACTATAGATATACACATGCACTGATCCTCAAATTTCTACCAGAGTTCATACATGACAAGAATAGCTTACCACAAAAATTTCATAATTTTTGGAGCACAGGAACTCTAGATATAAAATAAACAAATTTGCATGCATTCAAAAACACATTTCAAATCTCTATTTAAATCTCCCAAAAATTCTACAGTAAATGTCTAGAATATATTTTTCCTAAATACTACACTTCCTAAGGAACACAACCAATTTTATTTCATAATTTTTGAAGCTACCAGACTGGAGATCTAAAAATAACAAAACACATGAAATCAGGATTTAAATCTGAAAAGAATGAACTAGCTTTCTCTTCTTCTGTCGCTGACCGGTGGGACCTACGCGTCAGTTGGACCCACATGTCATCGAGACGAAACAGGGCTGGCGACGCCACTCTACGGACGCGGCCAGAGCTCGCTGACGGCGAGGTTGCCGGCGGTGAGGTCTTCACGACGTGATCTACGTGACCTAGCGCATCTATTGAACCACTTGGCCGGCCCTATCGTCGACGCTAATGACGACGGCGGCGGCTATGGCGGCTCAGCGAGGTGGGACAACGGCGGCATGCCGAAGGAAGCTACGGCGACTCGACCTAGAGCTCGGACGAGCACAACTGAGCTACGAGGAAACTATCTAGCACGCTAGCGTGGTCTGCAGTGGACGGTGCCGATGTGGCCACGGTGATGGGACTAGCGGCGGAGCTCCAGCGAGGCGCTGCCCGGCGCTGGCACTTACCGAGCTTGAACCGCGGGCACTGGCTGGCGTAGGGAGTCGCTGGGAAGACAATGATGCTTCTGCGGTGGCAAAAGGGCGGCTCGGCGTGAGCTTGCGCACGGCTATGGCGACGGCGGAGCTGCGGGAGCTCGGCGACTGCTGCTGGCGTGGCGAACGGCGAAGGAGGAGCGGGCAAACTGAAAATGGCTCGGGCAGGCGCTGGCGGCGTTAAGGCCGCGTTCAGGCGCGTCGTGGCCTGCGCGATCAGGGCGTTGGCGACGCGCGACCATTTTCCCCTCCACACAGTGGCCATGGCCTGAAGGCGGTCGGCCACTGAAGCCAGTGTTTCAGGTTTGATTTAGTTCGTTAGACAACACGATGGCCTCTTGACAGCGTGTTTTCACGTCGATCAAACTCCTAATCCGTGGAGTATTAGCTCACACCGTCTAAACCAAAATTGTAGCTCAATGTACCAGCTACAACTATTGTTCAAAGACCTCATGCTAATTCCCAACCGAACTCGAGTAAAATCATCCCAAAGTCGACGCGACCAAACTGTCAATGCACATGACTTAGACAAATTTTTCAAAGTGTTGAAAACAGGGAATTAATGATTCTTGTGAGCCCAATTCAAGCATGTTAGAAGTTAAATCAGTCAATGACCCAAAAATAAAAGTTGTTTCTTATGTCAAATACTGCAACTTTGCTTTAGTAACCTCCTCCATGCAAGGTCTCTAACACCCAGTTCAAATTTGGTCAAACATGTCACTTTTAAAAGATGATACACATCAAAGCATGGCTTAATGACCTTTTTACCCCTAACCATGAATATCAAAGTTGTTCATAATGATATTCTAAACATGTTTAAGCAATTTGCAAGGTCATTTAATCATTTCATGTAGTAGTCACTCATAGAGCTAGTTAGTGCAATCACATGAAACATGCCTTAAAGGCTTGATTATGAAAAGTGACTTTCATGAACAATGCTCTAATTGCTAACCCAAGTGTGGTTACATGTTTTTGTGACTCACATCTACCAAGTACATGTTTTCATTCATGATCATTTGCATATACACATGGAGACATGAAATAACGAGAAAGGTTGCATATGTTAATGAAACATGCGATAACAAGCAAATGTTGCAGATGTTTCAATCAAATGTTTCAATTGTAAATGCTTGTTTATGAATGCGTGATGATCATGCTCATGTTATGCAAGTCAAATTATGCAAGGCTAACACCCAAGGTGTTACACTTACCTGTCAAAACCAGAAATAAAGGATATCAAGGGTCATGCAAGGCTTATGAGACGGGCTAGCTTGACACAGTTGCATAAAAAGAGCTTATGAATATAGTGACCAATTTAAACTTAGCATCAAGTTTATCATCATTTACCTGTCCACTAGATTATCACCTGTACTAGAGCACTCACTTATTAGGAGCAAATAATATTAACCATAGCAGGTATAATAAGGCTGTCATCATCATACCATCATTCCTGAACCATTATGTTATTTAGTGTATCTACTTTGGAGATAAGCCCGTCAAGTTCTCACTAACCGGTGAGAGACGGCGACTCGAATCGAATTACAACTCAGCTGAGAGGGTATTCCTAACTCTCACCCTAGCATACTTTGTAAGGGTAGCCATGGGTCACCTTTGGTACAACTCAGGAACCAAATTCGTGGGTTCAATCAGCGCCAGCACTCTCAGGGATTGCCCTTCTACCAGGACGATCAGGACTTTTAAATCACCTGCCCTTGGACTCACGCCTACGGCTCCCTTCCGAGGCATACTTTATACTTATCGACTCCCGGCCTGAGGTGAGCTACTCGGCTTCGTGGTCGGTCTCCAGACCCGGCCAACTAAGAGAGGCATGCGTTCAACATGAATAGGAAAGGCTCCAAGATTCGGTCCTTAAGCGACACAGACGGAGTCACTACAAACCGGCAAGCCTCCGCCCGGTCTTCAATTCAAATTAAGACAGGTTCTTTTCCACGATAGCAAATATAGCCAACCGTGCCATATGTATATCCCTATAGCTCGCAGGTGATAGGAAATCATCTGACTTCTACCGTGTTTAAGCAGGGCTAAGCAGGTGATAGGAAATCATTCTAGCATAAGAATAGCACTCACCAAATTTTACCTTTACTGGATCTATAGAAAAATTATGAAAATTCACACACGATCCATCCATGCAAATAAGAGAATTACATAACTCCTACATATAGTGTCCAAAGTGTATGAAAATTTAACTACAAGCTATTCATGATATGAGCAGTACACCATAAAAATTTCATGCCATTTGGAGCTACATAGAAAAAGATATAATTATCCCTATTTCCCACATGATTAAAAGAGATAATTAGCAACTCCATTTTTCATAATAGAACATGGCATAAATTATATTTTAATATAAAGTAGACATTATCAGGAACTCAACAAAATTGGAACCACATCATTTGGATCTACCAACCAAGAGATATACATTTTTGAATCTGTACCCAAATCTGTGAAAAAGAATAAAACAAAACAAATTGGAAACCCTAACCAGCTACTGGGCCGGCCCGAAAAGCCACTGCGGCCCGCGACGCGCGCGCCAGCACACTCAGCGCGGCCTAGAAACACGGCGCGGCCCAAGGTCGGCTCCCGCCTGCGCGCGGCTGCTGACAAGCGGGCCCCGCTAGTCAGAGAGAAAGACAGGGGAGGGAAGAAGAGCGATGGCGGTAGCTCGCCGCCAGTGGCAGCTCCGCGCGAGGCCACGGGTACCAGCGTGTTCACCTCACCCGTCCACACCTAGGGGTACCATTAATTGCAGCAATTGCGGTGGCTAGGGGAAATGGCGACGGCCATGGCGGCGCACGGCCGCGGGTTGGCCAGCTCTGGCGAGCCGACGGCATCACAGCCCTATTGGTCTACCCTACGAGCATCAGCATCACTAACTAGACCTCAAGCAAGGGAAAGGGGGGGGGGCGGTAAGAGTCTCGAGCGGCATAGCCACGTGCGAGCTCGGCCAGCGGCGAGCATGGCGACCCGGTGGAGCCGCCTTCACGGTGAGCCCTACCTGAGGCGAAGACGAGGTTACGGTGAGGTCAAGGACGTGGAGGGGCTCACAGTGGTGCTGTGGTTCAGGGGAATCGGACAATGGCGCTCGGTGAGGGTGATTTGGCTCGGCGGCGGACACGGTCTTCCCGGTCACCGTGCTCGCGTGGAAGAGAACGACAGAGAGGGAAATGGCGAGAGGAAGAGGGAGTGAGCGAGGCGCTGGCTTGGCTTTCATCTGGGAGCACAGGCGCGCGACGTGGAGGCGCTAGCTAAGCATGCACGCCACGCGGTGGCCAGCCTCTGAACCGGTCGGCCATAGCATTTACTGAACGTTTTCTGAAACGACTGAATCGGGGTCCGGTGGCACGACTGACAACGCCATTTCATCGCCTCATAGCTCGTAATCTAGCCCGAGTTAGCAGTAGGTAGTAATAGCAATTTTGTATAGCTACAGTAGTACTACAACATTGTCAATTGGGGCTTGGACTAATTCGGTCTGGATTGGGAGATACAAGGTCTCAAAGAGGGGCTCATGAAACTGTAAGTCAGGACTTGACTGAATTTTTTTTCTAAGTCTGAAATCAGCAGGGAAACCTGACTTGTGGGCCCTGTTTGAGCATGTTCTAGCCATTTTCATGAGATGGTCATATTGAGACTTTTGTTCCTTGATAAATTGGCTACAACTTTGGTAAAGGGTGCACATCCATGCAAGGTCTCTAGGTTGCACTTTTTAATCAGTCAAACAGAGTCACTCTATAGGTCATCCTAAAGTCAAACCTCCATCTAGAGGGCAATTTAGTCATTTTGGTCCACATGAACAATGTCCCATCAATTACCCTAAGTATAGTTAAGGTGTATTAGACCATAATTAACCACTCTACACAAGTGCTACACCAACTTCTAAGTATCACATGTGATGAAACAACAAAACACTCAAATTACCCTAATGTTGCAATTCCATGTTTCACATGTTTCATGACTTTGTTGCAATTTTAAACTTGTCCTATTACACTACCATGTTGCCATGTTTCAAGGTATGAGAAACTCATGTTGCATTCTCATGTGGCACTAACTACCATTCACAAGCAATCAAGTATGAAACAAACATAATTGAGAATGTTGCATATACATGTTTCAGTAACAATGACATGATGAGGTATATGATGCACATGTTTATGAAATGAAATGCAATTTTTGTGGGAGCCAAACACCTAGGGTGTTACAATGTTTACTCCATTCACTTCAAAATCTTGGACATTTGAAACCTTTTTTTTTAGATGTTCATTTTTTTCAGATATTAATTAATATGCACACAGTTAAGCATGGGCGTCGAGCATACCCATGAATATCCACAAGGTGATCCTAGTTCGACTACAATAACTTTGTATAACAAATATGAGAACATCATACGTCTAGCACAGTGATAAGAAATCACAAATACAACCTATAGGTCCGCAAAAAATACTACTCCTTATGCCATTTTTAGTGAAATACTGACAGTTATAACATTATATCTGGCCGTAGATGAATCCTCGCCGTTAATGCTACGTCCTAAATAGTCAAGGTTCATGGCTTTTTCTTAATCTTGTGAAAGAGAATTTTCTACCTTTGTATCAATGCCTCGGGGAGGTCTTACCTCTCAGGATCAAGTTTTTTTATATCTAAATTATTGTGTGAAACTTTTCATTTTATAAGCCACATAAACCGAAACTTATGAAGTATAACCCTTTTCAAATCTGAATACCACATATGTGAATAAAGAAAGAAGGAAATAAGGGTGACAGGAAATAAAAACGCGTCGGCCGGTGTTAGGTGAGCTGCCTTCTCCTGCTGCTGCTCGTTCCTTCCCACGGGCAGGTCGGCTGGTTGATTTGTCCGTCTTACTAATGGCTAGTGCGTGCCCAGCCTCCCTGCCGGCTGCCCGCCAAATAAAATTACGAAGACAGGGGTCGTCATCAGATCAGATAGCAAAGCCAGCGACCAACCAAGCCCTGCCGCCTCTGTCCTCCGGCTTCCTTCCAGTTCCAGGCTTCCAGCGGCAGCACAGCACATTCCCGATCATCGACCGCATATTCCTTCAGGTTTTCACTGCCTTTTGCATTTCATTGCTTGCATGTGTCTTCTCTCTAGAAAGCTAGCTTCCACGCTACTACCTCGAGAACATCATGCGTGTCTTGCACCAACGAATTAACCTAGGAAACATTCCATTCCTCGTAGACGACGAATGCACAAGGAATATTTTATTTTGAAGGCAATATTTACAGTTAGCAACTTAGCATTTGAACACTGTAGTTCTCCCGAAATGTCAAAGATAAAGCCATATATGGGACCAACATAGCCTGAAACCGTTTTTAAAAATATGAACTGTAATTTGGCTACCTTCTTTTCAAATTGCAGGAAAATTCGACCTTTGCTTGGTATTCTTGAACGGAAGGAACAAAGAAAAAGAAAAGAAGAAGATAAAACATCTTCCTCGCACTTTGAATTTAACTTAACAAGCAAACTAATCCAACAAAAGGTCATTTGTTCATCTATATGGGTGCCCTGCCCCTAACCGTGATCCAGAAGACCTATTCTATTCAGGCCACGGCAGCTTAAAATAAAGCTGGAAATCGCTGGCGCAGCCTGACAGAGATCCTGCTTGGCTGGCCTGCAGTTTACAGTCTCGAATGGCGCATGGAATTGGACTCGGAATAACTTGTTGGACCAGCAACAGCGCTGGCTGCAAGAGAGTCCTTGAGAAGCCTCCTGAGAACCTTTCCAGCCGGCGACTTGGGGATCGACTCCACGAACACCACCTTCCGCACCTTCTTATACGGGGACACCTGCACCATCACGAACTTGAGTAGAAAAAAAAAATTCCACAAGCTATACTTCATGCCAGTGATTCGATTCCAATCCCATCAGTCTAGGTATCAGGATGTATCTGACTGAGAATAACGTGACACAATCAACTACAGACTACAGGTTTACATTACAGTATATCAAATACATTCATGGTGACCTTACTTGACAAAGTCAGGAACAGACAGATTGATTGACGCTAGCTAGTTTTTCTCTGCAACTCTCTCACACTCTCTCTGAAAAGGTCTCAAGTTTTTTTTTTCTTTTCTCGCCCACCACTGAGCTTTGCGCAGCCAGAGTATATCATTGTTATTCTTGAAGGAAACGATCGAGAGTCAACAATGGGAGGAGTGCATGCCAGCCTGATGTGTTAGCACTAGCTGACGTGTAAATTGCATCATTCCTTATGTTTCAAAAAAAAATTGCGTCAATTCTTTGGAATATAAGAAAGCTACCCTAGGATCGATTCTTTCAGGGGAACGGGTGCCAAGGCCAAATCATCTGACCTCACTTGCGGTACCAGTTAGTTACACATTGCCATCCCTACAGATGCTACTGGTACCCTGAGAGTGATGGAGAGCGCAGCGCATGCATGATGCATGCCCATGGCAGTATCTAGAAAGAGCAGAGACAGCACTGGTGCACAGGTGGGGAGCATGCACAGCAACCACAAACCACCCAACCTCAATCTTCAAACTTGCTAATATACCTGCCTCGTTTTAGTTACTAGTCCTTTTTGTGTGAAAGCAACACGTATCTGTATGTACTTAGATTTATTATACACGCTTGCCTGAAATTTGATAGCTAGGAAAGGGACGTGTTATGTATACTGTGACAACATGGCAAGTTGAAGCAGAACGAACAGGGTGTTTAGTATTTTCCTTACCTGCTTGGCCACATACTCCATCACTTGCGTGCATGAAAGGCCACTTCCAGATTTCCTCACCACGAAGGCTACTGGTATCTCTCCAGCTTCTTCATCCTTAGTACTATCAGTCGAACCATAAGATTCTAAGGACTAGGCTAAAGCACAGGGCAAAATATGAAGTAAACATCAGGAACTAGCTACGTTAAAACTCACGATGTCACAGCCACGTCAACAATTCCAGGGTGTTCGATCAAAATTGCTTCCAAGTCAGCTGGAGCTATCTGACGGTCAGAATTTTTTTTTGGAAAAACAGTTTGTTACTTGAATGAAGCTTTTTCCTGACACAATATATACAATAATAGCAATGGAGAAAATAGTGCACTTTAGCTGGGCCTGCTAAAGGAAGCCTGCATACCTGAAATCCTTTGTACTTGATCACCTCTTTCAAGCGGCCCACTATGTACAAGTACCCATCGAAATCGAAGTAAGCAATGTCACCAGTTCGCAGCCAGCCATCATTTATTGCGCATGAATCCTCATGATTCAAGTAACCTGTGAAGAAACGTGCTTCAGAATCCAAACACATATGTGAAGTCTTATTAGGATTTCAGTCACCAGCTCACAGCAGAATAAGCACAATCAGACCTGCTTAAGTTGTATAGCAAATTAGCAATATTCCTAACATTATCTTTGAAAAAATTACTAAGCATCTGAATGCTAATTGACAATTAAACATCAGTTTAATAAAGTGCACGCAAAATGGTACTCGCTCCATTCCAAATAGTAAGTCGTTCTGTTTTTTTCTAAGTACATAGTTTTTGCAACGTACCTAGATATACATTATGTCTAGATACATAATAAAAGCTATATCTCTAAAAAAGCGAGAACAACTTAAAATTTGGAATGGAGGGAGTACTACTTTTTGTAATCAAGTGACGGATGACACAGTTAAACTCATGAGACTGTACCTTTCATTATAGCTGGACCATGGAGCCAGAGCTCCCCACAAGAGCCTGGAGGCAGGCAGCAACCAGTTTCCACATGAACAATTCTTGCATGCATGTTTGGAGCCAGGAGTCCTACTGAAGCATACTTCTGCTTTGAAGTATTGAAGCCACGAGTTCCTACAGCAGCAGATTCAGTCATGCCATAACCCTGTGAACACATTACATCGCATGACAGTGAGTATTTTTTCAGTATGAGGTTTCTCTATTTTCTAATAAAACAAGCAGTCTTTATAAAGCATTTAATGAAGTTCTGCAGAAAGAGCAAAATTGCTGCTGTGACTCAGCAGCATCACAACCTGCACAGCCAAGAGAATCTCCTAGGACCGCAACAAAGTTGAAAAAGAACCATTAATCCAACAGTTTTGTATGTACAGAAAATAAGATAGATATTCCAGCCTGCAATTTCAGTTCTTCAAACATAATCACCATTGAAAAATAGCGGCATGTTAAGATGCAGTTAGTGACTTGAAGCTTTTATGTCAGTAAAGCACATTTCAGTAAGTACTAGCATTGTGTAAAAGATTATAAACTAAGCTATTTCTTTTTTTTCACGAATGTACATGAGCATGTATTTCATTAAAAGAAAGGAAAGCGACCACACCCGCAGCTCAGTGGCATGAAGTACAGTGAGGTTTATTATACTTAAGAAAACGAAAAACAAGCTACGGGCTACGGCTAGTATCCAGATTACACATTGAAACCAGCTAGAGCAACAAGCAACCTCAGCCTATGGTATCCTACTTGAATCCACAATCTGGCCTCATCCTTGATCTTCAGTACGTGACTATTGGATCGAGACATCTTACCCTATTAGCCCATTTTAGACATTGAGGGTGGCCGACCCCTGTGAGGCTGTGACCCATTGACCTTGCGTTAGTAGGCTAAGTCAACTATCCATGGGTCAACCCAGCCCATTCGCATCCCTATGTGTATTAGTGTTACCCGAATACTTGTGTCCTATTTTGTTTTTCTTTTTGGTTTGCCAAATCAGAGAACCTACATCAGTGCTAGTGGCATTTGGCATTGTGCAAAAAGAAACTTGCTGAATCAAACAGCATATACACCTGTGTCGGACTAATTATATTGCCATGTCCCCCACCCATTGTCCGAGTGAGGTGATCTGGGCATCAGCCATGCTCATCTACGAAGGTCAACTTAAAAATTCTAAACAAGGCATGGAATCATATTTTGAGTGTTTATTAGTGTTACCCATATACTAGTGTCCTTGTTTTAGTAAAATCAGACACCATATAAGCGTCAGATTCCAAGTGGCATTTGGCATTATGCATAAAGAACCTGCGAGTCAAACACTGCACCCGCCAACCCACGTCGGTTTCCATATTTTAGCACGCCCTTGAGCATGCCCAGATAGGAAGGTTAACTTTAAAATTCTGAACAAGGCACATGATCATTTTGAGTGTGTTTGGATCTCATAAGATTATGCACATAGTGATTGTAGAATCCAGATTCTAGATTGAAAAAAGTGAGATATGTTTGAATCCCTGACTTCTAAACAGAGATTATTAGTAGGGTGGAGGTGGATAGTTAGATTCTTGTAATTCGGTGGTTGGATTATAAGGACCCCCCCCCCCCCCCCATAAAATCCACTTGTTTGCATCTCATTTTCATTCTCACAATTTTTAGGAGAACCAAACAAGGCCCTAGTGTTACCTAGACATTGGTATCCATTTTTTTTTTCTTTTGCCAAATCAGACAACCTACACCCACGTTAGATTCCTAGTGGCATTTGGCATTGTCCACAAAGAACTTGCTGAGTTAGGGTCTATTTGGTTCAGCTGTGTAAAAGCTGTTGTCAGCTATGTGTTGTGAAAAAACTATAAGATGTTTGGGTAAAACAACTATGAAACCTACCCCCTTCAAACGGTTGTAAAATGTCTCTATATTTTCACCCATTTAGAAAAGCAGAAAACTAAATGTCAAAAATAGAATCCAAGATGCTGCAAAAATTGTACTACACGAAAGCAGCTGAACAAAACTTAGGCCATGTTTAGATTGCAAAAAATATTAACCTGATGAATAGTAGCACTTTCGTCTTATTTGGTAAATATTGTCCAATCGTGTACCAACTAAGCTCAAAAGATTCATCTCGTGATTTCCAACTAAACAGTGCAATTAGTTATTTTTTTTACCTACATTTAATACTCCATGCAAGCGGCTAAAAATTGATGTGATGGAGAGAGAGTGAAAAAACTTGGAATTTGGAGGTGATCTAAACAAGGCATTAGCCTCAAGCACCCTACACGGACACCTCAGACACCTGCACCACTAACTGACACCTGCACTCATGAGTATGTAACACCCATGTCGAATATGCACACTTGTCTTCAGCTAGTTGACACTTGTCTTCACCTATCTGCCACTATTAAAATATTGCATGGTTCCCTACTGTTAAGTAAATGGGTAAAACTGAACATTTTTTCTCCTATTAGAAGACTATTCAGATTTCAGAGCAGGGCATATATTTGAGTAGACTGGAAAATTTATCCTATATAAAAATTGATTCCCAGATTTGTGCGCAGCTCTGTTCCGTACTTCTAGTACCAAAGCAGAGTCGTCCCCATCAAGCATAAGCATAACCAACTTGCGCAAGGTAGGGACGAACGAAAACAAACGAATGAAGTGACTGTGGGTGGGGTAAGGCACTAGGCAGGCACCTGAATGAGATCGACGTGGGGGAAAGCCTTGACAAAGTCGTCGATGAGTCTGCCGCTGGACGGCGCTGCACCGGTGGACACCTGCACCAAGGATTCCAACGGCATTGCCGCTGGCTTGGTGGCGTGCACCAGCGCCGCCATGATGGGCGGAACGACCGGGAAGTGCGTGACCTTGAATCTGTGCATGGCCTTGACGGCGTCGCCCGCGTCGAACCTCTTCATGATGACCACCGTGGAACCGAGCGAGAGCAGGCCCACGGCGAAGAGCGAGAGTCCGTAGACGTGGAACATGGGCAGCGCCGCCAGGTAGACATTGTCACAAGCAGGTGCGGCGTACTGCGAGGCCTCGAAGCGCACGAAGAGCTCGACCGTGGCGATGAGGTTGCGATGCGTTAGCACGACGCCCTTGCTCCGGCCGCCGGTCCCCGACGAGTAGAGGATGGCGGCCGCGTCGTCCTGGCGCACCGGAGGGGCCAGCAGTGGCTCGGAATCGAACAGCAGCAACTCGCGGAAGGACGCGAACTCGGGGGCGCCGTCGTCCGCGAGGTGGAAGGCATCGGGGACGAGGACAACCGGGACGCGCAACGGCGGGAGCTTCCCGACGTTGTCGGGCGTAGCGAACACTAGGGCGGGGCTGGTGTCCCGAGCCCTGGCGGCGATCTCGGAGGGGGCGCTGGACGGGCTCATGGTTGTGGCGACGGACCCGGCGGCGAGGACGGCGAGGAGCACGACGGGGAAGGCGATGGAGTTGGGCAGGGCGAGGAGCACGACGTCACCCCCGCGGAGGCCCCCGCGGCGGCGGAGGCCCGCCGCGAGGGCGGAGACGAGGCGGCGGAGGTCGGCGCGGGAGAGGGCCTCAGCGGTGGCGGCGTCGAGGAGGGCCGGGGCGTCGGGGCGGGCGGCAGGCAGGCGGGCGAAGATGTGCGGGACGAGGGAGAGGGAGGGGTCGGTGGGGAGAGCCACCGGAGGGTGCGTGCTGGCGTACACGCCGGTGGCGGCGCAGTAGAAGGTGGCGGCGGCATTGGCGGGTCCGGGGGCCGCCACGGCGTCCTGCATTGTCACTGCAGATTTTCGGCCTGTTCGTTTTTTTTTCAGCCAGGGTTTGCTAACAGTATTTTTGAGTATAAATACTGGAGTAGATGCGATTCGGCGGCTGCGATGCGATGCCACCCCCCACCTCCAGTGGATCAAGGCGACGGCGTCAAGCTTCGGGAAGCAAGCTGCGACTGCGAGCAATCG
This sequence comes from Miscanthus floridulus, assembly GCF_019320115.1. Classification (NCBI taxonomy): domain Eukaryota; kingdom Viridiplantae; phylum Streptophyta; class Magnoliopsida; order Poales; family Poaceae; genus Miscanthus; species Miscanthus floridulus. The sequence goes on from NC_089581.1 coordinate 100,908,995, forward strand.
TTTGCTTCATGCGACAGATTTGTAATGCCAGGTTGCCAGCCAGCCAGCCGCGGCGTCCGAAAAGAGAAACCAGCACCAGCAACACATGATGATGGGCTGATCTGCCAACACATGATGATGGGCTGATCTGCTGCATGTGTTGTTCATGCAACACGTTGCTGTATCATGTGTTGTTGGTCCGAAAAGGAAAATAATTTCTTTATTTATTATACAGTACAACTTAAACATAGGTGACGGAAACATCGTCCTCTAAAAGCACAATTGTCGGTATTTCGGACCGGGGGTCCTCAACCGACTAGTGAATTTGAACTGCGTGCTCCTAATCCCGGATGGTGATGCAAAGAGACACAAGGTTTATACTGGTTCAGGTAATCGATGCCCTACGTCCAGTCTGAGAGATCGATCTTGTATTCCTTGCACCGAAGTGCTAGTAGTAGGGGGTTATAAGCACGGTGAGAGAGGGAGCTACTCCCAGGTCTCGACGAGGTGTCGTGTGGGCTGCTTGAGACGTTGCTCTCAGGCGGCTAGGATGTGTATGTGTGCGTGTTACAAGGTGTTCTTCTCCATGAGTCCTCCTCTAAGTGGCCCAAGTCCTCTCCTTTTATAGTTGAAGGGAGGACAAGGACAGTACATGTGCTAACTACACGGCGTCGTGCCAACAGGGGCGGTATGTCCGAGCCCTGTGGCCTGTTCCTGTGGCGGCGTGGTCGTCGGAGTGGTCCGTCCTTGGAGCACTGGGGCGGCGTGCTGGTCCCATCTGATCCTGTGCGTCGTGGGAGCCCCGGGATTGCCTCGGAGTGGGTACGGTGGTGAACGTGCGAGCCGCTGTAGACTGACTGTGCGCGAGACCGAGGCTCGGTCGGTGCCGAGGCTACACCGCAGTGGGGGGTCTCGGCGGACACGAACCCCGAGATAGCCGAGACCTTGGTGCACAGTGCCGAGGCCCCGAGAGGGCGGCTGATCTGGTGCGCTGGCTTGGAGGCGGTGATGACCCGGGCCAGTTTGTCCGTGCAATGTTGTTTTCGAGGCGGGGATCGCGGGGCACAGTGTAGTGTGGGCGCTGATCGTGGGCGCAGCGTCAGAACACAGTGGTCGGTAATCCCCGCCGTGCCCTGTCCCAGCCGGTATGGCGCTGATGCGACCTCAGGTCCCGTCGGCCATTCTGCGGTGTCGAGCCATCGTCCGGCTAAGATTGCGGGAGTGGTTGACGTATTAATGGGACATGACGTGCTGTCGGGAGGGTCGGTCGAGGCGGGGGGCGTCGGGCTATGGACGAACCGGCCTCGAGCGATACGGAGAATGAGGCCTCGCGCGAGACGGAGATCGGACTCCTTGCCGAGGCCTTCCGCGAGAGGCCTCGCGCGAGGCGGAGATTGCACTCCCTGCCGAGGCCTTCCGTGAAAGGCCTCGCGCGAGGCGGAGATTGCACTCCCTGCCGAGGCCTTCCGTGAAAGGCCTCGCGCGAGGCGGAGATTGCGTCAGGACGCCGAGACCTCCTGTGCGAGGCTCGAGGCGGGGCAGAGAGCCTGGTAGGCTCGGACGTGGCCGGTGAGGAGCCTACGGCTTAGCTTCTAGCTTTGCTTTCTGATGTGATTTAAGTGACCCTTTTGATGTTTGCTCGGGGTACCCGGTTCTATGGTACCCGACAGTAGCCCCCGAGCCCCCGGAGGAGTGCGTGCACTCTCCTGGGGGTTTGCCGAGGCTTGGTTTACAACCGCTCCCGTAGGAATTGGGTTTTGTTTCTTGAGGTTTCGGTGGGTGCGCGCGAGCGCACCCGCCGGGTGTAGCCCCCGAGGCCCTGGAGGAGTGGAGTTACTCTTCCAGGGGCTTTTTTCGTTTTGCGTTTGAGTGAGGAGTTTTTATCGTATTTGCCGAGCCCACAAGTGCAAATTCGGGTCACGGGGGTCTCGGCGAGGTTGCAGGAAAAGCCCTCTAGCCTCCGCATGGAGCGAGAGGTCCGTCAGGGGTCCCCCTAGCTTTTGGTACGACCCTCACGCTTCCTTTTTGCTCGGAAGGAGGGGTGGAATGTGCCAGACTACCCTTGATGGGCACGAGCGTGGGCACTTCCGGTGAGCTGTTATCGGGTGAGTCCGAGTGGAGGCCCGTGCCCCATTCGCTAGGGGACGGCTAGCGGTCCAGAGACACACTCCAAGAGTACCGGAGGGTTTCTCTAGTGGGTGCCGAGGCCATTCGCTGGGCCTCGGTGGCTCAGTGCCTCCCTACAGTGGGATCCCATTCGGAGACTTCCCTGCCGGTCTCGGACACGACTTAGGACGCCCCGAGCGATTGTTCGCTCAGGCCTCGGCCATTCGTAGGCTCGCCCCGAAGTCGTCCCTGACTCTGTTGCCCTGGGGCGGCTGTCGAAACCTCTGAGGGCCCAGCCTTCGAACCCCTGGACCGTAACGGGCTCGGTGCCCTTTATCGTATTTGTAACGAAACTTCTAGCACGAACTTAGATCATTTGTCTTTGTCTTGGGCGCAGGAAGAGCCCCTGAGCCTCCGCCCAGAGCACGAGGGCGATCAGGGGTCCTCTGGCTTTTTTATTTGACTCTCTCATGTCCTTTTCGTTCGGACGGAGGGTTTGTTAGCCGAGCCCATTCGGGTGCGAGCCGGAGCCGCTGGGTCTTGGCATGGTTGCAGGAAGAGCCCCTAGCCTCTACACGGAGCGAGAGGGCCGTCGGGAGCTTCCCTGGCTTTTTATACGCCCCTCGCGCGTGAGGGTTTGTTTGCCAAGGCCCCTTTGGGCCCGAGCCCGGGTCGCGGGGTCTCGGCATATCTGCAGGAAGAGCCCCCTAGCCTCTGCATAGGGTGAGAGGGCCATCAGGAGCTCCCCTATCTTTTTGTACGACCCTCACGCTTCCTTTTCGCTCGGAAGGAGGGTTTGTTTTGCCGAGCCCCTTCGAGTGCGAGCCGGGGTCGTTGGGTCTCGGCAAGGTTGCAGAAAGAGCCCCTTAGCCTCTGCATAGGGCGAGAAGGCCATCGGGGGCTCCCCTGACTTTTTGTATGATCCTCATGCTTCCTTTTCGCTCGGAAGGAGGGATGGAATGTGCCTCACTACCCTCGGTGGGTATGAGCGGTGGCACTTCCGGTGAGCTGTTATCGGGTAAGTCCGAGTGGAGGCCCATGCCCCGTTCGCTAGGGGATGGCTAGCAGTCCAGAGACACACTCCAAGAGTACCAAAGGGTTTCTCTAGTGGGTGCCGAGGCCGTTCGCTGGGCCTCGGTGGCTCGGTGCCTCCCTACGGTGGGATCCCATTCAGAGACTTCCCTGCCGGTCTCGGACACGACTTTGGGCGTCCCAATCGTTTCGCTTGCTTGGGCCTTGGCCCCATTAGGCTCACCCGCGGTCGTCCCTAACTCTGTTATCCTAGGGCGGCTGTCGAAACCTCTTGGGGCCCAGTCTTCGAACCCTTGGACCATAATAGGCTCAGAGCCTGGTTCCTTCATATGAAAGGAATAGGCCGGGGGGGATATCTTCCCCATTGGCTCAGCAACGGGTGGCACGCCTTTTGAGGCAGTTTCCTAGGGAGGCAAAACAACGCCTGCTGCCGTAGTGGCCGAGCGTGATGTGGTAGATGGGACATAACTATTTTCGCATTTAATGAGAAAGACGTGGGCGCGTGGGCCGGTGAAATCGGCTCGTGGTTAACTGCGCCGGATCAGGGGGAAACTTCCCTGATTTCGTCGCCCGTTCATTTCACCTTCCCCCTGCATAAATATGCATAAATACCTGAAGAGTCTCGCCCCTCCTCGCCTTACCTTGCCTGCATTAGCTCTGCCTCCGTCGAGCCGTCGCTAGAGCAGCGGGCGCCGAGAAGAAGAGGGGAGAAGAGCGAGCCTAGGGAGAAAGCGAGAAAAAAGCGAGAGCGTGGGAGAGAGAGAAAAACTCACCGCCGCATCCGATCCCTCCATCGCACTCATGGCCAGCAACATCATCGTTGTCGAGGTGGACCCCTAGGATCCGTCAAACGTTACCGAGGAGATGCTTCAGTCGCTTGTCGACGGTGGACTCCTTCGCCCGGTGACGGACCCCACCAGGCCGGAGTGGATTGCTCCGTATGGCGAGCCAGAGCCGAGGCCTCACGACGGCTACGTCATGAGCTTCGTCTCCTTTCACGAGCGTGGCCTCGACGTCCTGGCGGATCGGTTCATGCGGGCGCTCCCGCACTACTACGGCGTGGAGCTCCACAACTTCAATCCCAACTCCATCGCTCAGGCGGCTATCTTCGTTGCCATCTGTGAGGGGTATTTGGGGATTGCTCCCTATTGGGAGTTGTGGCTCCACCTGTTCCGGGCGGGGCACACCAGCAAGCCGACGGGCACGTCGGGTATAAGGAAGGCGATGAGGGCCGGCGGCTGCACTCTCCAAGTGCACCAGGATCGCCAGCACCTCTACATCCCGGCCTAGCTCGCGTCCTCCAACCGCCGGTGGTACACAAGCTGGTTCTACCTTTGTAACGATGATGGAGGACTTCCCCCTTACACTGGGCGGATTGTGGGGAGCTGCCTGGAGAGATGGAAGTACGGCATCCCAAAGGACGACTAGCCCAAGCTGCAGCCGCTTCTAGAGGGGTTGGCGAGGCTGTGGGGCCATGGTCTTACCGTGGCTGTGGTCGTGGCCGCCTTCCACCGCCGGAGGGTGCTGCCGCTGATGGCTCGGCGGCGGTGGCTATTCGAGATGAAGCCGGGTGAGCCCATTGAGGGCATCCGGATGTCCTCCTCTGCCCTTTCCAACGAGGAAATTCTTCGTCGGGTGGGGGAGACGGTAGAGGCGAAGCTGAGGGGCGGCAACTTGACCCCTATTGCGATGCGGCCATCACGGGGGTTCCTCTCGCTGGTAAGTCGTGTGCCGCCATAGCCTCCAAGCCTTTTCAGTCTCCCCTTACCCCTTGTTCCCTTATGCGCGTCCGTCGTTCTTGCAGGGGATGAGGGACGTGCGTTCCTCTCCGCCGCCCGTTCCCGAGGACGCGAGGCGGCGGGCGATCAACCGCGCGCACGTCGACGCGCAGAAAAAATGGAAAGACGCCAAGGCGGCGAAGCGCACAAAGCAAATCCTCGCGTGCGAGGAGCTGGATAAGCGCCGCCGTCAACAAAGAAAGGATGGTCTCCCGTTGGAGGAGTCCCCATCGCCGTCGCTATCGATGGAGGCCTCGGACGGGGATGATGAGGGCAAGGTGGGGCGAGGTCATCTGGACCATCTCCCTGACATAGTGGAGGTGGTGCCCGTGGTGTTGGCAAGCAGCCTGGCACTCCCGGGAAGAGGAGGAGAAGCGGACCCGGGGTCGGCGATTGCCTGCTCCGGGGCTGAGGCCGACACGCCTGGGGCACGGGCATTGGGCAAATGCGCCGTCAGCTCGGTGGGCTCGACGGCAATGGTGGAACAAGTGGCAGCGGAGGCAACGCTACCACCCCCGTAGAGGACTGATGGGGCACCGGGGTCCTTTGAGGACCGGCCGACGCCGATGGACACGGAGGTGATGCCTCTGCCGCCGCCTCCACCTTTGCGGACGAGGTTTGCCGTGGCGAAGCAGTTGCCACCCCATTCAAGGTAGGTGTATTTTTGGCAGGGTCATAGTACCTTCCGTTCGCCTTTTGGTCTCGTGCTGACCCTGTAGGTTATTTTTCCTTAGTCGGAAGTGGCCTACGGACGAGCTTCCCTTGGCGCCCCTTAAGGCGCTCAAGGCAAGCCCCGGCTCCTCCGCCCACTGGGTGGCGGAGGCATAAGCCGCTATTCAACGCGGTGCGGTGTCAGTAAGGGCCGACCCGAAGGAGCCGGGCGCCCAAGGAGGGGCCGCCGAGGAGACCCCTACATAGACGAGTGAGGGAGTGCTTCCGCCCCGCGAGGGTGAGGCTCATGAGTCGGATGGGGCCGGTGTGCCCTTGGTTGCCGAGGCCCCTGGGGTCTCCGAGGCTGAGGCGACGGAGGCCAGGGCGCCCAAGACCGCCGAGACCGCAGTGGCCATGGTCGGTGTTTCCGCGTCCACCGAGGCCACTGTGGCGGAGGCCGGAGCCCCCAAGACCATCGAGGCCATAATTGCGGAGGTCGGAGCCCCCGAGATCACCAAGGCCGTCGTGATGGCGGCATGGCCGTCTGTCCAGGAGGCGAAGATGAAGGCGGCGGAGGCCTCAGTGGCACCCTTGGTTCAGGGCCCGCCGTTGTTGCGAGAGAGCGCCCGGGAGGCGGAGGTCTATCTGATCTCCTCCGATGATACTTCTCGGGTGCGGGAGGTGGTCGACGCCGAGGAGACCAGTGCCGTGGAACAGCCGGCGCCGATCTTGGACGAGGGAAGCTCGGCCCTCGTGCGGGCGTGACCCGAGCCTCGTAGGTGGGATCACCCATGGGTACTGTGGTGGAGCCGGGATGACCCTGAGGGGGAGCCTCTGTTCGCCCTCGAGGACGCAGCCAAGGGCAGGCGCTGGGGCACCTTCGAGCAATACCGCCAGCTGGCGGAGCGGTCGCTATGGACGGCGTTGTCCGTGGTGGCCGACGAACTGCCCGGAGTCGCCCAGGTTTGCGTTTTCCTTTCTCGCGCGACGTTGTCTTTTTCTGGGTTTTGTTGCAATCAATGACCCCTATTCTGCTTCCCCAGGAGCTCGAGACCCAGTCCCTTGGGAAGTCATTTTTTCTCCGGTGGGAGAGGGGCGTCTAGGACCAGCTTCAGCGGCAGAAGGGCCTTCTTGTCGGCGCCAACGAGCTCCTGTCGGCACGGAGTGCGGAGGTAGAGGACCTCCGCCTTCGTTGTGCCGACACGAAGGTCAAGGCGGCCATGGCCCAGACGCAGCTCGCCCCTCTGGCGGCGCAGGTCAAGGAGTTGGAGGAGGAGCTCACCCGCGCGGTCAGCGATCGGGATGCCTTCAGGGGCCAAGCCGTTGAAGCTATGGCCTTGGCCATGGCTCTCATGGGGCAGCTGGGGGTGGAACAGAATGCGCACCAGCTGACGAAAGGTGCCTTGGATGAGGCCCTTGCTGCAGCTGAGGCCTCGTGAACCGAGGCCGTGGTTTGGAGGGGGACGGTCGAGGGTGACTTTTAGTCCCCTCATTTTGTTTTTTTTTCCTTATGTTCACTCCCTAACTCCCTTATGTGACGCAGAGCTAGGGAGTGAAGCTTCCAGGGCGGCCGAGGCTTCTTGGGTCGAGGCCCAGCGCTTGAAGGAGGAGGCCGAGGCTTCTCGGGCCGAGGCCCTATGCTGGAAGGAGAAAGCCGAGGCCTGTCAGGTCAAGACCCGACGCTAGGAGCTGAAGGCCAAGGGTGAGTTCCGTGGGCTTCCGCTCCTAATTTAGGTTGTTTTTTTCCCTCGCTCAACCTTATTCTGTTCTCCGTGGTGTAGAGTCAGAGGCGGAGGTTACTCGGGTAGCCGAGGCTTCCAGCGCGGTGCAGACGGTGCTCGAGACCGAGATCGGGGAGCACGAGGCGCTGAAACATGCCGCCCTTTCCGCCTACGAGGCCTTGGAGGTTGAGGGGTTCAGTCAGGCAGCTCCCTAGGGAGCCGTTTGATCGCGCTGAGCAGCCAGATGCGCGAGCGGCTCCGAGGAGCGCTACACACGGGTGTCAAGCGCGTGCTGGCCATCATCTCTTCTCACTACGTCGGCGTCGACCTCCCGGCCATCAGTGATGGGTATGTCCTGCCTAATGATGACGAGGAGGCCGACGCGGCGGTCACGAAGCTGATGGAGGCGGCGGAAGGCCCTGGCACGGTGCTGGCGCCGCTCTTCGAAGAGGAGGTGGTTCCTCCCCTACCATCTGCTGGTGCTTAAGGCCCTGAGCCTTGACCTGGGCCCCAGAGGCCATGTAAAAATAGAGTAGGAATTATTTTTGTATCGTAACACTTGTGGCCGTCGAGGCCTTTATTTTTGAAGTATTTGTGTTTCTTAGTTGTTTTTCTCATGTTTTCGAGCCTCTGCCCTCTGTTGCTCCTGATCAGATTTCATTTGCAAAACACCTCTTTGGGGCCTAAGCTGTCCCTTGGGCGAGAGGTAGTGAGGGAGTGCCGTAACCCGGAGGCGTAGGCCGTCTCGCAACTCTATCGACCTCTTGCTTAGGAAACAGACTCTGGCCCGAGGGGTTTTTACAACCGATTCGTCAGAGCATGCTAGAGTCTTGGCGTAGGAGTTTTTGCGAAAAACGACTGAAGAATGGTGCATGGGACCTAGGGGGAGTTCCCCATCTAACCCCCGAGGGAGGCTTGGTTCTGCCGAGGCAGAGCCGAGTCTCCCTTGCCGTGTTATTGTATTGCCGAGACCCACGATGGGCTCGGGGGGTTTCTCGAAAAATTAGACCAACTAAAGAATGCTTTTTAATTATATTCCGAGAAACAACATATACAATGCTTGGAAATTTAGGGATAGAAGCGACGTAGCTGTTCTATGTTCCAAGCGTTGGTGAAGATTTTGCCCTTCTCGTTGGCCAACTTGTAGGTCCCGGGCTTTAGTACTTGGGCGATGATGTACGTCCCTTCCCATGGCGGGGTCAGCTTGTGACGGCCCTTGTTGCTCTGTGCTAGCCTCAATACCAGGTCGCCTACCTTCAAGTTTCGCCTTCGGACGCGTCGGGCCTGATAGCGCCGTAGGCTCTGCTGGTATTTGGCCGAGTGTAGTAGCGCGACGTCTCGGGCTTCCTCCAGTTGATCGAGGGCGTCCTCTCAGGTGGCGCGGTTACTTTGTTCGTTATAGGCTTGTAGCCTCGGGGAACCATATTCCAAGTTAGTGGGGAGGATGGCCTCGGCCCCATAGACCAGGAAGAAAGGCGTGAACCCCGTGGCTCGGCTTGGAGTGTTCCTCAGGCTCTAGATGACCGATGGGAGTTCAGCGAGCCATTTCTTGCCAAACTTTTTCAACCGGTTGTGAATCCTTGGCTTGAGGCCTTGTAGGATCATGCCATTGGCACGCTCTACTTGGCCGTTGGTCCTTGGGTGTCCTACGGCCAACCAGGCCACATGGATGTGGTGGTCGTCGCAAAACATCATGAACTTTTTGCCGGTGAACTGTGTCCCGTTGTCGGTGATGATGGTGTTGGGGACCCCAAATCTGTGGATAATGTCAGTGAAGAACAGCACTGCCTGCTTGGATTTGATTCGATTGATTGGACGAGCCTCGATCCATTTGGAGAACTTGTCGATTGATACCAGTAGATGGGTGTAGCCTCCGGGGGCCTTTTGCAGAGGCCCGACCATGTCGAGCCCCCATACGGCAAACGACCACGTGATGGGGATGGTTTGGAGGGCCAGGGCCGGGAGATGTGTTTGTCGAGCATAGTACTGACATCCTTCGCATGAGCGTACTAGCTTGGTGGCGTCAGCGACCACCGTCAGCTAGTAAAACCCTTGGCGGAAAGCATTTCCTATGAGCGTCCAAGGCGCCGCATGGTGCCCGCAGGCGCCTGCATGCAAGTCCCAAAGCAGGGCTCAGCCCGCCTCGGCAGTGATACATCGTTGGAGGACACCTGAGGGACTTCGCCTGTACAATTCGTCATTGTAGAGGACGTAGGTCTTGGCTCGGCGCGCAAGCCATCGTGCTTCAGTCCTGTCGCCAGGAAGCTCCCCCCGATCAAGCCAATCGAGGAACAGGATTCGCCAATCCACGTCCTGATCAGTCTGCGGAGGCTCGGTGTTGACTTCCATGACCTCAGGCTCGGTCGAGGGGGTCTCGGCAGCAGAGGGGGTGTCGAGCTTTGCCGTGGTTTCCACAGGTGGGCCCTCCTCTGTTGTCAAGGTGTAGTCAATGGAAGGTTTGTGGAGGTCTGTGGCAAAGACGTTTGGGGGGACCGGGGCCCGTGCCGAGGCCATTTTACCAGCTCGTCGGCGGCCTCGTTGTACTTCCACATGATGTGGTTTAGTTCGAGGCCATCGAACTTGTCTTCTAGGTGACGTACCAACTTGCAGTAAGCCTCCATTTTGGGGTCGAGGCAATTTGACTCCATCACTTGATCTATGACGAGCTACGAGTCGCCTCGGACATCGAGACGCCGTGCCCCATGTTCGATGGCGACTTGTAAGCCGTTGATGAGGGCCTCGTACTCGGCCATGTTGTTGGAGGCAGCGAAGTGGAGCCACACCATGTAGTGCATGTGTACTCCGAGGGGCGAGATGAAGAGTAGTCCCGCGCCTGCCCCGGTCTTCATCAGGGATCCGTCGAAGTACATGGTCCAGCACTCCATCTGAATTTGAGCAGGCGGTAGTTGGGTGTCTGTCCACTCAGCCACAAAATCGGCCAAGACCTGAGACTTGATTGCTTTTCGGGGCACAAAAGTCAAGGTTTCCCCCATAAGCTCGATGGCCCACTTGACTATCCTGCCTGAGGCCTCCTGGTTATGAACTATCTCCCTCAGGGGAAAAGATGATGCCACAGTCACTGGGTGAGACTCGAAATAGTGACACAGTTTGCGCCAGGCCAGGACCACGGCGTAGACCAGCTTCTAGATGTGGGGGTAGCGTGCTTTGGTCTTGGAGAGCACCTCGCTGATGAAATAAATAGGTCGTTGGGTGGGCAGAGCATGCCCCTCTTCCTCCCTCTCTACTACTATGGCAGCGCTGACCACTTGGGTCGTTGTGGTGACGTAGAGTAAGAGGGCCTCATCCCTGGTTGGGGGTACCAGGATGGGAGGATTCGTGAGCAGCGCTTTGAGTCTGTTGAGGGCTTCTTCGGCCTCGGGGGTCCAAGAAAAACGCTCGGATTTTCTCAAGAGTCGGTACAGAGGCAAACCCTTTTTGTCGAGGCACGAGATGAAGTGGCTCAGGGCCACAAGACATCCCATAACCCTCTGTACACCCTTGAGGTCTCTGATTGGCCCCATGCTGGTTATGGCCGAGACCTTCTTCGTGTTGGCTTCGATGTTGCATTCCGAGACTATGAATCCCAAGAGCATGCCTCGGGGGACCCCGAATACACATTTCTCAGGATTGAGCTTGATGCCCTTCTCTCTAAGGCATTTGAAGGCTATCCTCAAGTCATCGATGAGGTTCCCGGCCTTTCTAGTTTTTACTACGATGTCGTCCACATAGGCCTCGACGGTCCACCTAATGTGGTCGCCAAAGACCTGGGTCATGCACCGCTGGTATGTGGTCCCTACGTTTCTGAGGCTGAAAGGCATAGTCATGTAGCAGTACATGCCGAATGGTGTGATAAAAGAAGTTGCAAGCTGGTCGGACTCCTTCATCTTGATTTGATGGTAACCAGAATACGCATCAAGGAAAGACAGGGTCTCACACCCTGCGGTGGAATCAACGATTTGATCAATTCGAGGTAATGGGAAGGGGACTTTTGGACAGGCTTTGTTCAAATCGGTGTAGTCTACACACATCCTCCATTTCCCACTTTTCTTCTTGACTAACATGGGGTTAGCCAACCACTCTGGGTGGGACACTTCTCTGATGAACCCGACCGCCAAGAGTTTATACACCTCCTCACCGATGGCCCTACGCTTTTCCTCGTCAAAGCGGCGCAGGCATTGCTTCACCAGTCTAGAGCCAGCCCAGATGTCCAAGGCGTGCTCGGCGACCTCCCTCGGTATGCCCGGCATGTCCGAGGGACTCCATGCGAATATGTCGGCATTTGCACAGAGGAAGTCGACGAGCATGGCTTCCTATTTAATATCGAGGGTGGCGCTGATCCTCAGCGCCCGGTCGTTGGGGCAGGCGGGGTTGACCGGGATGAGCTTGATGGCCTCCGCGGGCTCGAACGTCCCTGCGCGATGCTTGGAGTCAGGCGCCTCGCCACTGAATTGGTCGAGGTTGGCGATGAGGGTCTCGGCCTTGGCGAGGGCCTCGGCGTACTCGACGCACTCGATGTCACAGTCGTATGCATGTTCATACGTGGACTCAATCGTGATAATACTGCTGGGGCCTGGCATCTTGAGCTTGAGGTAGGTATAATTGGGAACTGCCATGAACTTGGCGTAGCACGGCCGCCCCAAGATGGCATGGTAGGTTCCTCTGAATCCAACCACCTCGAAGGTAAGGACTTCCTTGCGGTAGTTGGAGGGGGTGCCAAAGCAGACGGGAAGGTCGATGCGCCCGAGGGGTCGCGTGCGTTTCCCTGGCACGATGCCGTGGAAGGGTGCGACGTCGCCTCGAAGCATTGATCGGTCGATCTCCAAGAGCTCTAGGGTGTTGGCGTATAGGATATTGAGGCTGCTGCCTCCGTCCATCAACACCTTGGAGAGTCAGGTGTTGCCGATGATGGGGTCGACAACAAGTGGGTACTGCCTGGGATTCAGAACATGGTCGGGGTGGTCATCTCGATCAAAGGTGATCGCCTCTCGAGACCAGTCGAGGTACCGGGGAGTGGCCACCTTGACCGAGAAGACCTCTCGGTGTTCCCTCTTTCGCTGCCGCGCCGTAAGGCACGCCAAGGGTCCGCCGAAGATCATGAAGACGTTGTGTACCTCGGGGAACCCATCGTCCTTGTCATCGTCCCGGCCACCGGCGCCCTTCTGCTTGGCGTCGTCATCGGGGGGCCCGAGCCTGGCGTAGTAACGCCGCAGCATGGAGCAATCCTCGAGGGCATGCTTGACCGGGCCTTGGTGGTAAGGGCAGGGTTTCTTAAGCATGTCGTCGAAAGGCCTAGGGCCTTTGAGGCCTTGGGGATTCTTGCGTTCTGTGGCCGCGACCAGATTGGCCCCTAGGACCTCCTGCTTCCCCAGGCGCCCCTTCTTCTTTCTCTTGGGGAGGTGGGAGGTCGAGGCCTCGGGGGTCTCACCCCTCTGCTTACCTTTGGCATCGCTATCGGGGAAGATGGCTCCAACAGCCTCCTCACCCGAGGCAAAGTTGGTGGCGATGTCGAGGAGCGCGGCAGCTGAGCATGGCACGTTTCGACCTAACTCTCGAACCAAGTCTCGGCAGGTGGTGCCGGAGAGGAAAGCCTGGACGATCTCCGAGTCGCCGATGCTGGGCAACTCGGTGCACTGTTTGGAGAAGCACCGGATGAAGTCTCGGAGAGGCTCGTCCGGTTTCTGGCGACAGTTTTTAAGATCCCAGGAGTTCCCAGGGCGCACGTATGTGCCTTGGAAGTTCCCGACGAAGATCCTAACCAAGTCACGCTAGTCGTGGATTTGTGAGGGAGGAAGGTGCTTGAGCCAGGCTCGCGCTGAGTCTGACAAGAGCAAGGGGAGGTTGCGGATGATGAGCAGGTCATCGTCCACTCCACCTAGCTGGCAGGCCAGGCGGTAATCAGCAAGCCAGAGTTTGGTGTTGGTCTCGCCGCTATACTTCGCGAGATTGGCTGGTTGCCGAAACCGGGCCGGGAAAAGAGCAGCGCGGATGGCCCTGCTGAAGACCCAAGGGCCTGGCGGTTTAGGGGAAGGACTGTGGTCCTCCTCGCTGTCATAGCGGCTGCCTCGGTGCGGGTGGTAACCCCGAGCGGGCCCCTCATTGTCGTGGCGTCGTCGCCTGCTGACCACCTCATGGTCTCCCTGCACCTCGCGTCGATTGCTGAGGCGGTCAAGAAGCACGGGGGCCCTATGGGCTATCGGTACTCGAGCGGGCTCGGGACGAACCGAGGCTTCCCTATCCTACCGAGGCGGTGCTGCGGGCAAGTTCGAGGCGCCCCCATGCCGTCGGGAGGCCTAGGCGAAACTTTTGGCCTGCTGTACCACGGCGGTCTCTAGGAGATCTCAGAGCTCGCCATGGACCCGCCGCCCCTCCGTGGTAGAAGGCTCGGGCATTGTGTGGACCAGCATTGCCGCAGCCGTGATGTTCTGGCTAGCGCGATTGAAGACTGGGGGTTGCTCACTCCCTTCATCGTCGTGGATGTGGTGATGCACATCGCGGGCCCTCCGTCGGGCTCCTCCGCCTTCACCGCGACCTCGCTGCTCCTGTTTGAGAGAGTCTCGAAGCTGCTGTAGAAGAAGTCGGTCTTGTTCGACCTTGGCCTAGAGCTCACGGAGTTGTTCCAGGTCTGGGCGTTGAGGTCGCGCAAGAGCGGGGTTCTCATTTCATGCAGCCGGCAGGACAATGCACGAAGGTGTGGCGGCGCCTGTACCTGGGCGAAGTGGGGAACGGCTGCCCGCCCCCTCATCCTCCTCGCTCGCCCTCGACATCCCGAGCCTGACATGAAAACACTCGCGAGTGGGGTCGTAGGTGCCCTCGTCGTCGGAGTCGGAGTAGCCGAAGCAGTAGTCGCTTGCGGCCAGGAAACGGCGCATAGCTCTAGGGTCGTGGAGTACATAGAAATCCATTCCGGGCCACGCCTCGTCCTCCTCCGAGGAGTCGGCGTGGGCGTCCAAGTCGAGAGCGAAGCGCTGGCGGCGTCCCAAGGCATCCTCGTGAGCGGCAGTGTAAGCGTAAGCATAAGAGGCGGCGGCATTTCTCAACCCAAAGGGGTATGGGGATGGTGCCACCGCCGGGCTTTGCTCCACCGGCATTTTTCCCTTGTCCAAGCTCAGGCTAGACAGGTCCCCGACCAGGGACCTTACGCCAACAGCTGGTCGTAGGATATCGGCGGGGAGCGGCGTGTCGCCCTGGATTCATGTAGCGTTAGGGTGATCTTGCTCGCGTCGTGCCTGGCGAGCGCGGCGAGAGCGGCCGCCCGGGCGCCGCCTGCGCCTGGGCTGCCGGTGCGTGACTTCGTCGTCGGTTGGTGGGGCTCGAGGAGTGAGAAGTACCATGTCGTACTCATGCCCTAGAGACATGAACTCTAGGCTCCCAAACCAAACCACCGTGCTGAGACGCAACGGTCGTACAGGGTCTGCCATCCGGAACTTGCTGGGATGACGAAACTGACACGCAGAGTTCCCCTACCTGACGCACCAACTATCGGTGTTTCGGACCGGGGGGTCCTCAACTGACTAGTGAATATGAACTGCGTGCTCCTAATCCCGGATGGTGATGCAAAGAGACACAAGGTTTATACTGGTTCAGGCAATCGATGCCCTACGTCTAGTCTGAGAGATCGATCTTGTATTCCTTGCACCGAAGTGCTAGTAGTAGGGGGTTACAAGCACGGTGAGAGAAGGAGCTAGTCCCAGGTCTCGGTGAGGTGTCGTGTGGGCTGCTTGAGACGTTGCTCTCAGGCGGCTGGGATGTGTATGTGTGTGTGTGTGTTACAAGGTGTTCTTCTCCGTGAGTCCTCCTCTAAGTGGCCCAAGTCATCTCCTTTTATAGTTGAAGGGAGGACAAGGACAGTACATGTGCTAACTACACGGCGTCGTGCCAACAGGGGCGGCATGTCCGAGCCCTGTGGCCTGTTCCTGTGGCGGCGTGGTCGTCGGAGTGGTCCGTCCTTGGAGCACTGGGGCGGCGTGCTGGTCCCATCCGATCCTATGCGTCGTGGGAGCCCCGGGACTGCCTCAGAGTGGGTGCGGTGGTGAACGTGCGAGCCGCTGTAGACTGACTGTGCGCGAGACCGAGGCTCGGTCGGTGCCAAGGCTGCACCGCAGTGGGGGGTCTCGGCGGACACGAACCCCGAGATAGCCGAGACCTTGGTGCACAGTGCCGAGGCCCCGAGAGGGTGGCTGATCTGGTGCGCTGGCTTGGAGGAGGTGATGACCCGGGCCAGTTTGTCCGTGCAATGTTGTTTTCGAGGCGGGGATCGCGGGGCACAGTGTAGTGTGGGCGCTGATCGTGGGTGCAGCGTCAGAACACAGTGGCCGGTAATCCCCGCCGTGCCCTGTCCCAGCCGGTATGGCGCTGATGCGACCTCAGGTCCCGTCGGCCATTCTGTGGTGTCGAGCCATCGTCCGGCTGAGATTGCGGGAGTGGTTGACGTATTAATGGGACATGACGGGCTGTCGGGAGGGTCGGTCGAGGCGGGGGGCGTCGGGCTATGGACGAACCGGCCTCGAGCGATACGGAGAATAAGGCCTTGCGCGAGACGGAGATCGAACTCCTTGCCGAGGCCTTCCGCGACAGGCCTCGCGTGAGGCGGAGATTGCACTCCCTGCCGAGACCTTCCGTGAAAGGCCTCGCGCGAGGCAGAGATTGCGTCAGGACACCGAGACCTCCTGTGCGAGGCTCGAGGCGGGGCGGAGAGCCTGGTAGGCTCGGACGTGGCCGGTGAGGAGCCTACGGCTTAGCTTCTAGCTTTGCTTTCTGATGGGATTTAAGTGACCCTTTTGATGTTTGCTCGGAGTACCCGGTTCTATGGTACCCGACAACAATATCTTTAAATTATGAAATATTTCATATGGTACTAAGGCTCTCGTAACCATTAGGCTATGTCACTTTCACCAAAGAAGAATAAGGGAAGCCCTATTATCCCACACCACTTGCCACGTACATTTCCTTTTAATTATATACCAGATATATGCCCATGCGATGCAGGGGTCACAAAATTCTTCAATGGCCAATCAAAAAATTTGCGTACCAGCTTTGTACACTAATCATACATCAATAAGCCTCTAAAATTTCAGCGCAGTTGTTGTGCATGTTGTCTCGTAAGCACGCACAGAAATAAACACGAACTCTTATAAGTGCGTTTGGTACAACCCGCTTTACTGGTGGAGTAATTTTTTTCTTACGATTATGGAGCAACCTCACTGGCTGAAACTGTTTTAGACAAAACGTTTGATAAATAGCTTCATCTAAAAACGTTCGATAAATGGCTTCACCTATTGAAAGCAGTGAAATGTTTGTAGTAACCTTTTATATTTTTATTATTTTTTCTTCATTCATTTTTTTCTCACTTATTTTACTTTTTTCCGTTTCTCTCTCCTTGCACGTCCGGCTGCAACTATCCAAGCGCCGCCGCCTGGGTGCGCGCTGGGCCAACCACCGCCGCCGCTGGTCCGAACAGCACCGCACGCGGACTCCTTCCTTCGCGGCCTCGCCACCATCCCGTCCGTGTGCCTCTACGTCCGCGCGTCAGGAGACAGACGACCGCGTAGGCGTCCCTCCAGGCCTTGCAGCTGAGCGCCGTGGGCACGAGGATGACGCCGTCTGTGGGCAGGCCGTCGCGGAAGCACCGGTCGTCGGAGAACCACTGCTCCTGGACCCGCATCGATCACCACTTGTAGCGGCGTAGCAGGACAGCGGTGAAGGCCGGTGGGACGGACTGGTATATTTGTTGGGTAAAACATAACTTACGTACCTCGCCTGAGCAATGTTGTGGCCATAGTGCCGGTGACGAAGTAGCCACGGTGGATCGAAATAGAGGTAGCCGTAACGCGTCCGCTAGGTCGTTGTAGGTAGCAACAATACAGGCGCGGTGCTATGGCGACGGTGAAGGCGATGGAGCTTCCCGTCGCTCACAGCGCGCCCTCTAGATTGGCTTAGGAATTGGGAAACCTCGGTGGAGCGCTGGCGGTTACGGTGAACCTCATGTCTCAAGCCCCAGCCTCCACCTCCTATTTATTGAGCTGCACGACAGGGGCCCATCAGCCAGTAGAAAGGTTGAACGCCCCCGATTAAGGCGCGGATCAAGGGCCCAATTAGCCGTTGGACCAATTAGTAGAGATCAACATAACATTCTCCCCCTTGATCTCACCTCATAACTTAAACTTAACTTTTTTTTTCTTTTTTTCATTCCATCACAGATCAGTACATAGAGCTGTTGATGCAAAACTAATAGCCGAAACAAGCCACCCTTGTGATCACGTATATACATATATATTTCCTTTGTTTTAATCGACATCCACGTCAAGCCCCACATGCATGTATGTGACTCTTTTAGGGGCGTTCGGCTGGTCATGTCCCGGCTTATTCCCGCTTATTTCAGCTTGTTTCAGTTTATTCCCTCTCACAGAATACTATTTAATCATCCAAAACCATCCAAAATCAGCCCAAAGGCTACAAACCGAACGCCCACTTTATTTGCTTGCCTCTTCCTTGTACGTGGACCTCATCCACTAGCTTCATATATCCATTACGTCCACAAATACATCATTTAAATTTTCTTGTGCAGTTCGGCCAGATAATATAAAAATACTATCTTTCTCAAATATCTAAGCCAGACTCCTTTCTTTCCTATCTCCTTGCATCGTCTGCTTTCTCTTGTCTGGCCGAGCCTAGATACGACAATTGTTGCAAGGTATATAGGGTATGCATCTTGCTTGTATACGTATCTTAATTCAAACACGTATCTTAATTTAACCATCTTGCCTGGACACATGTCCAAATTTGACCATTTTGCTTGCTTGTACCCAGCTATAAGTATGCCAATAATAATTAAACTGGTTTTTGCTGATTCATATTCGAGATCTAGCTAGCATGCATCCTCGAATCTACCTTTTTTAAACTCAATACTCGTCAAATTATCAGCTTTCTTCTGTAGTCTTTCATTGGCAATAACATTACCAAATTTTGGTGTCAACATATGCCCCTCTAGTTTGGAGTATGAATTTTTCATGCTTTAAACTATTTCGATCCGATGACTTTTCTTCCTGAGCTGATGACATCACTGGTAGCAGTATTACCTTATTTCAAGCCTCGCCCACACATGTGAACTTTGATGTGTCTATCACACCACCTTGGGTCGTTGTAGGTAGCAACAATGCAGGCGCGGTGCTATGGTGACGGTGAAGGCGATGGAGCTTCCCGTCGCTCACAGCGCGCCCTCTAGATTGGCTTAGGAATTGGGAAATCTCGGTGGGGCGCTGGCGGCTACGGTGAACCTCATGTCTCAAGCCCCAGCCCCCACCTCCTATTTATTGCGCTGCACGACAGGGCCCATCAGCCAGTAGAAAGATTGAGCGCCCCCGATCAAGACGCGGATCAAGGGTCCAATTAGCCGTTGGACCAATTAGTAGAGATCAACCTAACATTCTCCCCCTTGATCTTACCTTATAACTTAAACTTAACTTTTTTTATTCTTTTTTCCATTCCATCACAGATCAGGGCATATAGTTGTTGATGCAAAACTAATAGCCGAAACAAGCCACCCTTTGATCACGTATATACATATATATCTCCTTTGCTTTAATCGGCATCCACGTCAAGCCCCACATGTATGTACGTGACTCTTTTATTTGCTTGCCTCTTCCTTGTACATGGACCCCATCCACTAGCTTCATATATCCATTACGTACACAAATACATCATTTAAATTTTCTTGTGCAGTCCGGTAGGATAATATAAAAATACTATCTTTCTCAAATATCTAAGCCAGACTCCTTTCCTATCTCCTTGCATCGTCTGCTTTCTCTTGTCTGGCCGAGCCTAGATACGACAATTGTTGCAAGGTATATAGGGTATGCATCTTGCTTGTATACGTATCTTAATTCAAACACGTATCTTAATTTAACCATCTTGCCTGGACACATATCCAAATTTGGCCATTTTGCTTGCTTGTACCCAGCTATAAGTATGCCAATAATAATTAAATTGGTTTGCCGATTCATATTGGAGATCTAGCTAGCATGCATCCTCGAATCTGCCTTTTTTAAACTAATACTCGTCAAATTATCAGCTTTCTTCTGTAGTCTTTCATTGGCAATAACATTACCAAAATTTGGTGTCAACACAGGCCCCTCTAGTTTGGAGTATGAATTTTTCATGCTTCAAACTATTGCGATCCGATGACTTTTCTTCCCGAGCTGATGACATCACTAGCAGCAGTATTACCTTATTTCAAGCCTCACCCACACATGTGAACTTTGATGTGTCTATCACACCAGCTTGGGTGGTTGAGTAATGGAACGAATTAGAATCTAGTCATCCTCACTCCTGCTCAGAAAACTTAGGTATTTGAAAGATTTTTAAATTAAAACATAGCTTTGCTCCTCAAATGATTCTCTCATATCGCTCAATGTGTATAGTTCATCACCGTGACATTATTTTGCCTCTGTTCACCCTACTTCTAAAAAAACTTCTATGGAGTTCATGTTGGGATAAAATATGTAGCGTACTCACCTTGCATATATTGTAAAGTCAAATTCTAGATCCAAGGAGAGAAGTGTCATATTCTTAGATCAAGATGTGCATACGTGTGGAATATTTGGTGGCTACCTAATTCTACTATGCTCTCTAAAATATATTTCTCTCTTATGAAATATTTTTGTGAGAACATGGGCTATCTTTATTTTCATCTCTTATTTTTTATTTATTTATATTTTTTTTACTTTGGACCTTTTTGTGTCTTTTTTTTGCATAACTCATGTCTCTTTTTACAACAAACTTTTGAGAGAAATATTATCAAGAACTTGGAACATCTATTCCTAACAAACATATTTTTTCCTTCTCCCAGTGTAGGAGTAGAACATTTTGTGCGGATGAAAAATAGGTTTTTGTGTACTCCTAGTATAGAAACAGCACATATATGTGGTGTAACACCCTGGTGTTACATTGTAATGTTTTGCTGAAACATTTCGTAAGCATCTAAAATATGTGCATATGTGTATGACAGGCTTTATAATCAATGTTGGCATTGAAACATTTTTACGAAACGGGAAAGCAAATGTTATGTTTCGTGTCACATAACGTGTTTATTATCTTAATCGAATTCTTGTTAAAGCAAAAGGTTATAAAACGTTTTGCGAACGGCGATAAAAAATGTGCGGTTGAAGACATGGATGGCTAGCGAGTACGTCCCGGGGGTCGGGTTTGGGATTAAACGCGAAACCATTCGAATCGACGTCCTCCATGTAAGTTTTTGAAGAGGTCGACGAAGCCATCTTTGGCATTATTTGTAGAACAATTGGCTTAAGGAGTAGCGCAATGTCACGACTGTGTTTGATGACTCGCTGTACCCCTTTGCGCATCTAGCAATTTGCTTAGCATTTGGAACACGGCGTACGTGTTTTCTAACTGCTTTAAAAACCGTGCACGACCCCTAACTGAGTCCTGAGAGCGGTCACCACCCGCTTGCCAGCGCGCTCTGCCACGCGGGCCAGAGTCCACTGCCGCGCCCGGCTGCGCTCGCTGCGCCATGCACGCGCACGACCTACGCGTCCTGGCCACTGCCTCACTGCTGCCCGCCTGCGACCACTGCCCCGCTGCTGCTCGCCTCGCCAGCTGACGCGTGCGCCCTGGCCGCCGGCCGTGCTCTGCCAGCACCTTGCCCTGCCCCGCTGTGGCCGTGGTCGCACTGGGTCCCGCGTCCGCATCGCCAGCGGCTACTCTCAGTGCCGCACAATTGACTCCCTTGGCTGCTTGCGCGCTGGACAGCTGCCTGCTTCGCTGTCACCTCGACATCGCGTCGCGGTGTCCGTTGGTTGGCACTACCCGCTGCGGCGCCATGACGCGTCTCGTCGCTTTGCTGCAGCGGCCATGCGGATGGTTGTCTAGAGCACGCCCTGAGGTTCCCCATGACTAGGCACGTCGGTACCGAGCGTTGACGCCACAGACGAGTCATGCCGTGCTAGGACCTCCCCTGTCTCCGCTGTTCCCTTGCCGCCGTGATGTTTTCTTCCAATTCTCCGTAGTGGTTGCACCACGTTCCAATTGGCTTTGCTTGTAGCTCCGTTAGGCAGCCGGTCATCCAACCTGCCCTACCGCACTGCCGTTCTCACCTCACTGTGCTCCAATTTTGAATTACCACGCCACCGGGTCCATAAGTCCGAGCCGACGCCCTCCATCGGTGAGCCAGTCCCGCAGTACCCCTCGTGGCGATTCAGTGCACCCACAGTCTCGCCATGTCCTCCTGAGCATCCCGTGCCCCGCAGCCGTAGCGTCGCAGTAGGCTAGCCCCACCGCCGCGGTAGTGCCACCGTCGGGCACCACCACACCACCGTGAGCTCACGTGGCCAGCCTTGCTCAGCCCACCTCCAACCTAACCGTTAGCGCCTAGGTGTCGGTGAGTACTCCCTTGTGCTTGCGCGCTCATGTGCTAGCCTCACCTTCGCTGCTGGTCATGGGAACGAGGCCGCCCTTGCAGGTCAGGAGCCGCCACCGGGGAGGGAGTTCATCACTGCGCCTCTGCTCGCCGTGTCGCCTCCGGTAGCTTTGGCTTGTCGTCAAGGAACCTATCGACGCCTTAGGTAGACCGTAGAGGTTCAGGTGAGGCCGACGTAGTCGCCTAGTGCCGCGCCGTCGTGCCGGTGCGCGCCCCGGGTGGCCAGGGACTTTGCCGCGGTGAAGACATAGAAGTCGAAGGGTGTTGCTGTAAAAGCGTAGACTGAGTAAATAGTGACTTAGAGTTTGCTATGAATTCATTGTAGTTCGGGGGTGCCCGTGCAATTTTACCGACGCGCGCAGGCCGTCCCCATCGCGGGCCGTTGGCCGGCTGAGTCGTGCCTCCGCGTGGGCCGCGTGCTGGCCTACCGTCGCGCGCAAGCGGGTTAACGCGCTGGACCGGGCCACATGTCGTGGGCCGGCAATGGAGGTTTCGGTTTTCATTATTTCCTGGAATTAGAAATGCTTATTTATTTTCTGTTATGAATCCAACTTCGATAAATCGTAGTAAATTGCATGGTTGTCCAAAAATAGCGAAACTAAGTTTGTTAGGTTCGCAAAAATGTCATCTACCTGTTAGTACAGTTAGTTCACCATTAGCTGTTAGGATGGTAGGCTCATAAGATTGAAGTAGAAAGCTTAGCGGTATATCGATCTTTAATTGCAGGATTTGTTGTGGTAAACCGACAATAGCTTTAGCTTTGAAATCGTTACAGTAGGTTCCTTAGGCATTTATATACTTGCTATAAAAGTGGTAACCATAGAGCGAGTCGTTTAATGGCGTAGTTATTATCCTTGCTTTCGAGTATGTATCGTAAACTAGCATTAGGAGTAGGAATATCCGTAGTCACCGTAAGAATGTAGGACACATTCATACTTGTTAGTAGTGCTGGTATGTAGCTTAGACTTTAGTGGGTAGATCTCACTTAGTAAATTAATAGAGGTACTTTTACATTGAGAATTGATGTTGCCGTAGTGTTAATCAGTGCATCGTCATTTCATGTAGATCACGAACAGGTAGACTTTGTATCCGTCGGTGAGCCGGAGTACGATGAGGTGATCGAGGAGTACGAGGAGGAGCTCTTCGCACAGGAGGGAGCCCAGGAGCCTATTGGTACTGACTTTACTGACCCGGCACCTGCCCAAGGCAAGCCCCGGTGCATAACCCCTATTTTTAAATGGTCACTGAATATATTACATGATCTGCATTTACGTTACAGGCATTTTATGGAAACTATATGCATAAATATACCCACCATGAGTCCTACTAGTACAGGTCGAGTAGTTGCTATGCTCAGGATGTCGGTAGCATGAGTAACCTGTCGTTACTCGCAAATAGGTGATTAAACTATGATATCATGATGAAATAATGGAAAGGAAAATGGTGACCGGACAGGGATGTGGATTTGGTACTGGTGAGTGTGAGGGGTTGTGTCCTGCGGCCAACAAGGCATAGCCCGGTTACACTTTTTCCCTGTCTGTGTCGATTAAGGACCGGTCGTTGCATATGACTCTAGGCAAGTCATAGATTCTTGTCTCGAGCACATACTTGGGTATGGGCGCAGGGAAGGCTTGTTGCTCTCTTGTCGCGGATCCAGCTCTTTTCGAACCGACTGATGGAAAGAGGAGGTGGTGGAGGTCCTTGCACCGCACTGAGTCCAGGGCTCAGAGGCGGGGGCTTGGAGTCCAAGTTTGGATGGGGACTTGGACACCCGGGACAGGAGAGTGGTGGGTTAGTCCTGCTTGTGCCTGGGGTACAAGTGGGGTGTGTGTCTTCAGGGCACCCAGCTAGGCACATTGATTCGCGAATCACCGGGTTATCCGGTACGGCTTGTCTGTGGTTTAGCACCGTAGTAAGAACTGTAAGTGGAAAAAGGAGAAGGAACAGTATCGATTGCTCAACCCTTGCTTGAAAGTAGAATAGGTGCTTATATAGATTGACTAGATGAAAACTTAATACGGCTGATGATAATAATGTATCAATAAGGACTCACTATTAGTATTACTTTTTGCTAAAAAGAGAACCAACAAACCATAAAGCCTAGCATATTCCTTGGAGTCGGGAAAGTATTCCCACTGGTCGGATAAGTCTTGCGAGTACATTGTGTACTCAGGGTTTATTTACCCTTGTTGTAGGTGATGCTTGAGGAGTACCTTGTGTGGAGGATTCTTCTGGTGGGCTCAGACGAAATCCTCGTTATCTTATCGCTAGATGTTATATTTTAATATTTCGCTGTTTATCATTCCGCACTCTGTATTTGGTATAGTAATAATGTACCTTCTAAGAAACTCTAATGTATGAGATGGACTTGTGTTGTAACTCGTTTTCATTATTGGATCCTTGGGAAAAATGTGGATCTTTCGGGTTCTCCCTCGGGGTGTGCCCGACGGACACCGCTCGTTGTAGTTGCTTTCGGGGTGCTTAGTGTCTGGTGGAAGACGAGCGCCTCTGTAAGTACGCTATTTCGGGTGGTTCTGCCACAGTTGGTACCAGAGCCAATAATGGTCACGAGTTCCTCACTCTTTTACAAAACTAAAAGTTTGACCAACAAAAGTTTGCGAAAAGTAGGATGCGATTAAGTAAGTTATATAAGTATAATGCCCTAACTATATGGTATATCTAGGATAGCGGCACTGGTTTTATCTAATCAGTTTTTGCAGGTACACTGACTTACGTTGCGTAAGAAATCGCTTAGTATACAGAAAGTGAGTGTACGATGTGCCAAAAATTTTACGAACGCCACTATATTCCGGCTTGAGTGAACGTATAGGTCGAAGCATGCATCATATAATAGCATCTTACTGGAGCTAGGAATCCCCTTCATGTATAATGAAAGTAGTAAATTGGTAGGACTAACTAGAAGAATACTTTGATAAATGTGTTGCCATCTCTTTAATCCCTAGATTCTAATTGGGAGGGTGTCCTAATGGGTGGTTCGTCTCTCTTACAGATGAATCTGAGGTCTGGACGTGGGAGCACCAGTTCGGGAGCGGCCAACGAGGGCCATGGTGACAGTGCTCCGGCCTTTGAGCATGACAACGAGGGAGCTCGAGAGGTTCCACCTTTGGTTCCTCATCCTTTCCCGCCGCCGCTGTCCGCCGCGGAGGTCATGGTGGAGTTGTTGGTTGCTTGTCAGGAGTCAGCCGCTGCTCGTCAGGAGACTGCTCATGCCTTGGAGATTATGGCACAGGCCATCGTGGGTCTCGCCCATGGAGGCCCTGGGGGCAACAGTGGGAATGGGAGTGGTGCTCGCCGGCCTGAGGGACAGTCCTCTTACCAGGACTTCCTCAAGACCCACCCACCCACGTTCATGCCGTCGGACGATCTGTTGGAGGCGGAGCACTGGCTTCGCACGCTGGAGCAGAAGTTTCGGCTGCTCGGAGTGGCCAACGAGCAGAAGGTGCACTTTGTGTCCCAGCAGCTTTTGGGGTCTGTAGGTGCCTGGTGGGAGACTTTCTAGGCCGCGGAGCTACCGGATCACCCGGCAACGTGGCAGGAGTTCTCCACCACCTTCCGCGAGTTCTTCATACCTGCTGGTGTTATCCATCAGAAGGTGACCGAGTTCATGGAGCTACGTCAGGGGAGCAGGACGGTAATGGAGTATGTGACCCAGTTTAACCACTTGGCTCAGTATGCTAGTAGTCAGGTGGACACAGATGACAAGAAGAGGGATCGCTTCTTTCGCGGTCTCACTCCTGCTCTTCAGGAGAAACTGTACCTGGGGAACTATCAGACCTTTGGGGCACTGATGAACACCGCCGTTGCTCTTGAGGGTTTTCAGCGGGCATCTCAGGCAGATTGGAAGTGGAAGCGGGTGGCAGCTGGATCCTCCAGCCACCCTCATACTCAGAAGGTACAAATTGTTAGGCGGGGGCCCTATCAACCATCCAACGGGCCTCCGTTCTGGTCTCCCCAGCAGACGTCACAGACTTCTGCTACTCAGTACAAGGCACCTCAGCAGCAGGTGCAGCCCCAGTAGACTCAGGGACAGCAGGTCCCACCTCATTAGGGATTCGAGAACAAGCCTGGTGCTTGTTTCAAGTGTGGCAAGGATGGCCACTATGCCAGGGAGTGTCCTCAGCAGCAGGCAACTCAGTCGTCTCAGCCGTCTGCAAATTCCAGGCTTATTAAGAGGACTTTCATCAAGAGGAAGGTGCCCAGCAGATCTGGTCAGGTGCACTTCACAGATGCTCAGCAGGTGGTGCAGCAGGAGACAGTTATGGCTGGTATGTTTACCATCGAATCCCATCCAGCTTTGGTGTTGTTTCATTCTGGTGCATCGCATTCCTTTATGAGCATGGGGTTTGTAGAGCGGCACAACTTATCACTATTGGCTATATCGTATGCCTATAAGATCTGTACTGCGGGTTCTCAGATGTTCATCAACACCCGCATGGATACAGTAAGTTTGGTATTAGCCACCCACACTTACCGTCTACAGTTCATGATAATGCCTGGGCAAGGCATTGATGTTATCCTTGGAATGAACTGGTTGCGGGTGTATGGGGTAGTATTGGATATGAAGAGAAGAAGTGTAGAGTTACGGCTTCTGTCTTCTAAGGATAGGATGTCTCTCATCATACCCTCAGAACCAGTTTTACCTGTTGCTACCCATGCTGAAGCCGTTCTGGATCTTACCTCCATTCCAGTAGTATGCGAGTTCCCAGATGTTTTCCCTGAAGATCTTCCTGGATTGCCACCGGACCACGAGGTAGAATTCTCCATTGAGCTTGAGCCTGGTACTGCTCCTATCTCCAGACATCCATATCGCATGGCTTCGAGAGAACTAGCATAAATGAAGAAGCAACTGGAGGAGTTGATGGACAAGGGTTTCATCCACCCAAGTTCTTCACCATAGGGTTGCCCAGCTATTTTCGTGAAGAAGAAGGATGGTACTCTGTGGATGTGTGTGGATTACCACCCCATCAACGCAGTAACAGTTAAGAACAAGTATCCTTTGCCCCGCATAGATACCTTGTTTGATCAGTTAGCTAGTGCCATGGTGTTCTCGAAGATAGATCTCCGATCGGGCTACCATCAGATCAAGATCAGGCCACAGGATATACCAAGGACAGCTTTCTCTACTAGGTATGGGCTGTATGAGTACCTAGTGATGTCTTTTGGCCTCACCAATGCCCCGGCCTTCTTCATATACCTGATGAACTCAGTCTTCATGTCGGAGTTGGATAAGTTTGTGGTAGTATTCATCGATGACATCTTGATCTATTCCAAGAATGATGAAGAGCATGCCTGTCACCTCCGGATAGTCTTGACTCGACTAAGGGAGCACCAGATGTATGCTAAATTCAGCAAGTGTGAGTTTCGGTTAGATCGAGTGCAATTTTTGGGACATGTGTTGACACTCAAGGGCGTTTCTGTGGATCCCAACAAGGTGCAAGATGTATTAGATTGGAAGTCTCCTAGGTCTGTGCACCAGATTCATCAGTTCCTTGGGCTAGCTGGATACTATCGGCGTTTCATCCCTGATTTCTCCAAGATAGCCCAGCCCATGACTAAGCTGCTCTAGAAAGAAGCTAAGTTTGTTTGGAGTCCAGCTTGTGAAGAAGCTTTTCAGTCCCTGAAGACTTTTCTAACCACGGCTCTTGTGTTGGCCCAACCAGATATTGAGAGGCCCTTTGATGTTTACTGTGATGCCTCAAAGACGGGATTGGGGTGTGTGCTTATGCAAGAGGGGCGTGTGATAGCTTATGCTTCGCGCCAACTGAAGAAGCACGAGGTGAACTACCCTACCCATGATTTAGAGCTAGCTGCTGTAGTTCACTCTCTGAAGATTTGGAGGCATTATTTGTTGGGCAACAAAGTGCATATCTTCACTGATCACAAGAGCCTTAAGTATATTTTCACTCAGTCTGAGTTGAACATGAGGCAAAGAAGATGATTAGAGTTGATCAAGGATTATGATTTGGAAGTCCACTATCATCCAGGAAAAGCCAATGTGGTGGCTGATGCTTTGAGTCATAAGTCGCATCAGGTTGAGGAAATACCCTTGTCACTTCACCACACCGAGGTGCTAGCTCAGATTGCATTGACCTCAGAGTTGCTAGAGCAAATTATTCAGGAACAAAAGCAAGACCCCAAAGAGATTCCTCACATCAAGAAGTTGCTAGCTGAAGGACGTGGACCTCATTTTAGCATTGATGAGCAGGGAGTTGTAAGATACAAGGATAGGCTGGTGGTTCCATCCAATGAAGATCTGAAAAGAAAGATTCTAAAAGAAGCCCATCATTCCAAGCTGTCTATCCACCCTGGTAGCAACAAGATGTACCATGATCTGCGCAAACTGTACCGGTGGTCCTACATGAAGCAAGATATCACCTAGTTCGTTGCGGAGTGTGACACGTGTGGTAGAGTCAAGGCAGATCATATGCGTACTCCTGGATATCTGCAGCCCTTGCCCATTCCTGTTTGGAAATGGGAGGATATTTCCTTGGATTTCATTGTGGGTTTACCCCGCACCTCCTCTGGTTTTGATTCTATTTGGGTCATTGTGGACCGTCTCACCAAGTCTGCCCACTTCCTTCCGGTGGACACTAGATACAATGCCAAGAAGTATGCGGAGTTATACTTTGATCGGATTGTGACCCTACATGGAGTTCCTCTCACCATCATCTCTGATAGAGGGTCAGTTTTTGTCTCTCGTTTCTGGGAGAAACTCCAGGAGTGTTTGGGTACTCGTCTTCTCAGAAGCTCGGCATACCACCCCCAGACTGATGGTCAAACTGAAAGGGTGAACCAGGTGCTCGAGGATATGCTGCGGGCTTGTACCATCTCTTTTCCTGAGAAGTGGGATCAGCGTTTGAAGCTAGCCGAATTTTCTTATAATAACAGCTATTAGGAGAGTATCCGTATGGCACCATTTGAAGCGTTATATGGATAGAAGTGTAGGACACCACTAAACTGGGTTGAAGTAGGAGACTGTGGGTACTTCAGGCCTGATTTCATAAAGGAGGCTCGAGAGAAAGTAAATATAATTCGTGAACACTTGAAGTCAGCTCAGAGTCGACAGAAGGCTTACGTAGACAGGCGAAGAAGGCCTTTGGAATTTGTAGCTAGGGATTATGTGTATCTTAAGGTATCTCCTATGAGAGGGGTACATCGGTTTGGTGTCCATGGCAAGTTAGCCCCTCGGTATGTGGGTCCATACAAGGTGTTGCAGCAGTGTGGCCCCGTTGCTTATCGTCTCCAACTCCCTGAAATTCTCTCGGTAGTTCACAATGTATTTCACGTCTCGCAACTGAAGAAATGCCTACGAGTTCCGAAAGAATCTGTGGAAATAGAAGGACTTCCGCTCCAACATGATCTATTGTATGTAGAGCATCCTATAAAAATCTTGGATGAGAAGGAGAGAGTGACCAGGAACCGGGTGATAAAGTTTTACAAGGTACAATGGCAAAACCATTCAGAGGACGAAGCCACCTAGGAGCAAGAGAGCTACTTATCAAAGCATTACCCCCACCTCCTCTCTGGGTCGGATAGTTAGTTTTGCGCCAAATGTACTCCCTACCTCTTTTTCACACTAGGCACATGAAATCTTGGGCCGAGATTTTGTTTTAGGGGGGTAGATTTGTAACACCCTAGTGTTACATTGTAATGTTTTGCTGAAACATTTCGTAAGCATCTAAATTATGTGCATATGTGTATGACAGGCTTTATAATCAATGTTGGCATTGAAACATTTTTACGAAACGGGAAAGCAAATGTTATGTTTCGTGTCACATAACGTGTTTATTATCTTAATCGAATTCTTGTTAAAGCAAAAGGTTATAAAACATTTTGCGAACGGCGATAAAAAATGTGCGGTTGAAGACATGGATGGCTAGCGAGTACGTCCCAGGGGTCGGGTTTGGGATTCGACGCGAAACCATTCGAATCGACGTCCTCCACGTAAGTTTTTAAAGAGGTCGACGAAGCCATCTTTGGCATTATTTGTAGAACAATTGGCTTAAGGAGTAGCGCAATGTCGCGACTGTGTTTGATGACTCGCTGTGCCCCTTTGCGCATCTAGCAATTTGCTTAGCATTTGGAACACGGCGTACGCGTTTTCTAACCGCTTTAAAAACCATGCACGGCCCCTAACTGAGTCCTGAGCGCGGTCACCACCCGCTTGCTAGCGCGCTCTGCCGCGCGGGCCAGAGCCCACTGCCGCGCCCGGCTACGCTCGCTGCGCCGTGCATGCGCACGGCCTACGCGTCCTAGCCACTTCCTCGCTGCTGCCCACCTACGACCACTGCCCCGCTGCTGCTCGCCTCGCTAGCTGATGCGTGCGCCCTGGCCGCTGGCCGTGCTCTGCCAGCACCTTTGCCCTACCCCGCTGTGGCCGTGGTCGAACTGGGTCCCGCGTCTGCGTCGCCAGCGGCTACGCTCAGTGCCGCACAATTGACTCCCTTGGCTGCTTGCGTGCTGGACAGCTACCTGCTTCACCGTCACCTCGACATCGCGTTGCGGTGTCCGTTGGCTGGCACTACCCGCTGTGGCACCATGACGTGTCTCGTCGCTTTGCTGTAGCGGCCGTGCGAACGGCTGTCTAGAGCACGCCCTGAGGTTCCCCATGACCAGGCACGTCGGTACCGAGCGTTGACGCCACAGACGAGTCATGCCATGCTAGGACCTCCCCTGTCTCCGCTGTTCCCTTGCCGCCGTGACGTTTTCTTCCAATTCTCCATAGTGGTTGCACCACATTCCAATTGGCTTTGCTTGCAGCTCCGTTAGGTAGCCGGTCATCCAACCTGCCCTACCGCACTGCCGTTCTCACCTCACTGTGCTCCAATTTTGAATTACCACGCCACCGGGTCCATAAGTCCGAGCCGACGCCCTCCATCGGCGAGCCAGTCCCGCAGTACCCCTCGTGGCGATTCAGTGCACCCACAGTCTCGCCATGTCCTCCTGAGCATCCCGCGCCCCGCAGCCGTAGCATCGCAGCAGGCTAGCCCCACCGCCGCGGTAGTGCCACCATCGGGCACCACCGCACCACCGCGAGCTCACGTGGCCAGCCTTGCTCAGCCCACCTCCAACCTAACCGTCAGCGCCTAGGTGTCGGTGAGTACTCCCTGGTGCTTGCGCGCTCATGTGCTGGCCTCGCCTTCGCTGTTGCTCACAGGAACGAGGCCACCCTTGCAGGTCAGGAGCCGCCGCCGGGGAGGGAGTTCGTCACTGCGCCTCTGCTCGCCGTGTCGCCTCCGGTAGCTTCGGCTTGTCGTCAAGGTACCTATCGACCCCTTAGGTAGACCGTAGAGGTTCGGGTGAGGCCAGCGTAGTCGCCTAGTGCCGCGCCGTCGCGCCGGTGCGCGTCCTGGGTGGCCAGGGACTTCGCCGCGGTGAAGACATAGAAGTCAGAGGGTGTTGCTGTAAAAGCGCAGACTGAGTAAATAGTGACTTAGAGTTTGCTGCGAATTCATTGTAGTTCGGGGGTGCCCGTGCAATTTTACCGACGCGCGCAGGCCGTCCCCGTCGCGGGCCGTTGGCCGGCTGGGCCGTGCCTCCACGTGGGCCGCGCGCGAGCGGGTTAACGCGCTGGACCGGGCCACGTGTCGTGGGCCGGCAATGGAGGTTTCGGTTTTCATTATTTCCTAGAATTAGAAATGCTTATTTATTTTCTGTTATGAATCCAACTTCGATAAATCGTAGTAAATTGCATGGTTGTCCAAAAATAGCAAAACTAAGTTTGTTAGGTTCGCAAAAATGTCATCTACCTGTTAGTACAGTTAGTTCACCATTAGCTGTTAGGATGGTAGGCTCATAAGATTGAAGTAGAAAGCTTAGCGGTATATCGATCTTTAATTGCAAGATTTGTTGTGGTAAACCGACAATAGCTTTAGCTTTGAAATCGTTACAGTAGATTCCTTAGGTATTTATATACTTGTTGTAAAAGTGGTAACCATAGAGCGAGTCGTTTAATGGCGTAGTTATTATCCTTGCTTTCAAGTATGTATCGTAAACTGGCATTAGGAGTAGGAATATCCGTAGTCACCGTAAGAATGTAGGACACGTTCATACTTGTTAGTAGTGCTGGTTACCAGCAAACCATAAAGCCTAGCATATTCCTTGGAGTCGGGAAAGTATTCCCACTGGTCGGATAAGTCTTGCGAGTACATTGTGTACTCAGGGTTTATTTACCCCTGTTGCAGGTGATGCTTGAGGAGTACCTTGTGTGGAGAATTCTTCTGGTGGGCTCAGACGAAATCCTCATTATCTTATCGCTAGATGTTATATTTTAATATTCCGCTGTTTATCATTCCGCACTCTGTATTTGGTATAGTAATAATGTACCTTCTAAGAAACTCTAATGTATGAGATGGACTTGTGTTGTAACTCATTTTCATTATTGGATCCTTGGGAAAAATGTGGATCTTTCGGGTTCTCCCTCGGGGTGTGCCCGACGGACACCGCTCGTTGTAGTTGCTTTCGGGGTGCTTAGTGTCTGGTGGAAGACGAGCGCCTCCGTAAGTACGCTATTTCGGGTGGTTCTACCACATGTGGCATGTACGTGATCTTGATCTTGGGAGCATAATAAATCTCTTAAGAAGGGTCAACGAGACTTGACAAAACTCAACACAAAATAAGCAGCTTATGTGGAAGGTCTTTAATGAGACTAACATATGGCCTTGGTAGCAAATTCAATATCATTGAGGAGACAAGCTATTGATTTTGAATTTTTTATAAGAAATTTTTCCAAGCACTTTGCAGAAAGAAGCAAGGTTCCTTTCATCATATCATATTTCATTCATCAACTATTTAGATAGCATGCTTTTCCTATGATAGATTGTTCATAAGTGATAGGAATATAAGCAATGAATAAGAAACATATGAGCCAACCATAAAAAGGCATACCTCACATTCACAGCACGTATTCCATTTTGAGCCGATGAGCATCTTTGCTTGAAATTATCGGCCTCACGTCAATTATCTTCTTTTTGGTCTTGACAACTCCAAAATTGATTCTCTTTTGCATCTCGCATTTGGCTTTCATAAGCCGATATCTTTGATGACTTGCTTGGATTCAACTTTCTTGAACTTCTGACCGTTCATCTGTTTTTGCCGATTAGGAGCTGGCCCCCCGGGCTTTATAATTATAATTGGCTATCTAGACACAGTAATCATGGACATCTGCCTCCTCTTTGTTACTGACCGGTCAAGCATTCGGCTCAGTAGCAGCAATAATGGAAAGATTCAGAGCCGATGTGTAGTGGGTGCATAATGAAGTAAATTCTGCTTTTCATGTGAACATCATAAACTCCATGGTGTCGTCGGTAAGTGACCTGATGGCACTTGATAATATCGTCGGCAGCAGCAACACTATTTTGTGACCTTGGCCAACAGCCACGTGGCCTCATCGTCGTCTCTGTCTTGAATGCATGAAGGGCTTTTACGATCAATAGTTTGTAGCAGTGATGCATCTGTACACAGATGCAAGTCTCCATAGTCCCCTGGTGGCTTGCTTTGTCAGCTAGTACAGTGCAAGCCACGTACTGCAACATATGTACATGTACTGGTGTACTGCATGGCTATACACGCAAGAATCTGTTCTCTTGTTTGCTTATTGATGTGCTCTGATAGTCCTTGTGAAAGGCACGCGCTACCAGCGCCTCCGTTCATTGGAACGATGAAGCTGTACGATGAGACGGCGCGGTGGCTTTACATCATCTCCAGCACTGCCGCCTTGGCGTCCCTGGCAATCTCGCGGCAACATCGGCAGCGCACGATCTCGCCGTCTTGCATGGCAACCTTGTGGCGCCATTGTCATTGGTAGCAGCCTCGCTTGCGCCGCCGAGGCCGAGGTGACCTCCAAGTCTTGTGGAGAGCTTTGGTCTTGTAGCTGTGCCAACGAGTGCCTCATCATCTTTGTTTTGTCGACTCCATCTTCTTCAGTGCCGACGTGCCATTCACGTCATCGCCGACATGTCGTAGATGTGTCTAGTCATTTCACGATCTTGTATTTGTGCTCTAGAAACATCCAGCGGATCCATTCACCTTGATCCTGTTCGCTTCGCTGAAAAGTGCTAGTGAAGCTTGTCGATCAGACTGTCCATCGCTGGTCTTGCTGTAGTCTTGCAGGGTAGTGGACAGGTACATGTTAAGGCACCGCACCATCTCCTTGTTGATAGCTAGCTGGTTGCCGATGATCATCTTCATGTTCACGTCTAGGTGGAGCGCGCGCCAGACGATCTCTATGCTGTTTGTGCCACGGCGAACGAACCGCAGCAGGAGGCTGATGAATTAACATGGCATTGCTGGGCGCTCTACTTGCTCGGGGACCTGCTAGTATGAAACGCCACAGTCGACGTAGCTGTCGATTAGTGGGTAGGTCTTCTTTCTCGCTATTAGCCATTTGCATGTAACTAGCCGATAGCATGAACATCGGCTTCCTCCAACTTGAGTCAGGTTAGATAATTCTTTATTACTACTCATTGATATTTTCATTCATCAGCTGCACAGGTCACTCAAGAGGAGACGAGGAGTTGATGGATGGAGGCCTTCCAATATACTCCTTCCGTGGGAGTATTAATTAAAATAATCAGTCGATTGTGTTATCCATTGCTT
The DNA here is from genome assembly GCF_019320115.1 of Miscanthus floridulus. Taxonomy (NCBI): domain Eukaryota; kingdom Viridiplantae; phylum Streptophyta; class Magnoliopsida; order Poales; family Poaceae; genus Miscanthus; species Miscanthus floridulus. The sequence goes on from NC_089581.1 coordinate 100,943,311, forward strand.
CATCGGCTATTGAAATCTCTCTTCCTTGCTAGTGATCATCGTACAGCCGTCAGACTTGTAAATCTGGCACTAGACTCCCGAACCTGGTCTCGGCTCTCAGTTTGGAATATTTCCAAAGTTCTTCTATAGCCGACTTTTTATACATCTGGACATGGAGCCGTCGGAAGTAAGAGAGCTGCTATCCGAACAGATCACATATACATGCCATCATCTCGTATACGTGTATATGCTTTCCTTTTCTTATCGGCTACTGTAGTGTCCAAATTACGTAACTTTCCCTTTTTCTAACATGGCATTTAATTTCTTTGCATAGCCCGTCAAATAATATTTATAAATCTAATCTCTTCCTAGCGGCTGATGCTTACTTGCATGTCGTCTATATGTATGTCTGCTGGTGCTGCTATCTCTTCCACCTTGTACTTGACGTAGATTAGATAGCCGTGTAATATGTAGATAAATTTGTAGCTTATCTCTAGCAGCACATCCTGAATTTTCTCCATTAGACTTCCACAATACCAACACATGTCTGGAGGTAGCAGACAAATGGCACGTTGCACACACAAGGTTCACCATCGGCTGTTTCTGCATCCAAAGCCGATGTCCCAATAATCCATCAGATCAATGCTATTTAAATATAGCTCGAGCACTTTTCAATACATATCACGGGTGGGGCTCGGCATGTGTTGCCGTCATATGATCTAATAAGCCACCTCTACGAAACCTCTGAGCAATATATCAGTGTCACAGAGAGTCGCCCCTGTGGTAGTCGATTGTCCATCAATCGGCTCTTCAATAGCTGATAGTATACGCCAATACTCCAGTCAATGAAAACAACCTTTCAAACGTATTGGTTGCTTATAAATCTGACAGTAAAATATCTCCATCGGCCAATTTTAATATGTTTGCTGATCAACGCCCTCCTGTATTGCTGTCCCTGACATAAATCTTGCGGACTTCATAGGTTTTTTAACAATCCTTGCCTGTTCGCTTGCTCGTAAACGATCGTAAATTTTCAGCCGGGAACAGTGTTTTTCTCTCACACCAAACCAGCCAGCAGTAAATAATCCACGATACGATACGGCCTCCCGAACATGCTGGTAAAGTAATTGTTTCCTGGGCCGATGAGGATAGCAGCGGGTTGACGACATCTGTAGCCCTGCTAATATATAGGATAAAATATTTCTGCCAGCCTGCGACAGCACCAACACGCAGGGCGACCATTCAAGACTTGCAAACTGACAGCTTCATGCTTCAAAATCTAAGGGCCGATAATGGTTTTTTTCCTGAGCTGATGACATCTTGATTACAACATTGAAGGCTGCATCGGCTCAACTATCAAGCTATTTTTGGATCGAATGAAACAATTTATGTATTATAAATCCAACGACGAAGAAATTCCATCGGCTTGCAAATTTGGAAGCAGTACTCCTGATTTAATAATATTTTAGAAAACTTGCTACTGACTTTTTCCGTCGTTTACTTTATGTTCATGATCAAATTGGCAGCAGCAGTCTTTTGCTGGAGCAGTTGACTCATCAAGACTGTCTTTGAGCCGATGGAGGTGAGGGCTCTTGCTTTTTGGTTTGTCGGCCTTGCATCTGCACCGAGTAGGACTTGTTCTTCTTTGCTTGATCGGTTGCTTTGCTCCCAACTGTATCAGCTCCTTCAATCAGCTCCAGCACTACTACTCCTCCCGCCATCGCTTTTCATTACATATTTGCTCTTCTTCTTTCATGGTGCCATCGTAGAACGTTGTACAATTGTACTCGGCCACATGCAAACTTGCAGCGCCGTCCAACGGCCTGAATCGCCGCAACTGTCTATTAGCCACTATGCCCAGTTGCGGATCGCTGCGAGACTGCAACGTGCTTTTGCCGGCCGCCGCACCAAGTTGTCGATTGCCACGACACCGCCTCTGCTCGTGCAGTCATGCCATGGCCAACGTACAACATTAGGGTCTCTGTCGTTCTGGACTAGGATACGAACAGGTGGAGGCGTGGGGCAGCTGATCGAGACGTATTAGCTTCCTTTGGTGGGCTTTGCTTTGAAGGCCGATCACCACAAAAAGTCTCCATCGGTTTGGGCACAAATGTGTCATCGGCTTGGGGCTAGGAGGAACACGAATCCTGATAGTTGTTCTCTTCTCTCGTTATCAAATCGGCAAGTATATTAGCTGATTCAGGCCTTCTGACTTATACTGAACGATGTAACAGGTGCCTTAGCCGTTCTTGCAACTTTCTTCTGATTTGAACTAGAGCTTGATCCAACCGTTGATAGAATATTCCCTTAAATAACTTTTCTCTTTCATGGCCATCTCGGTCTTGTACGGCGCCTCCAGCCGATATTTAATTTGATTGGTAGTCATAATCCAGATGATTCCTGAACTCATCGGCTATTCATGCAAACCGAGGCGGCCGGGCGTGATTTGTCTTGAAACGATACTAACACACCAAAAGCGAACGTGTCCTGGAAAAATCGGCTGATTCGGCAAGCCATGGAACGAGGTTGGCGTCCGACGGTATAGCTGTAGCCTCGTTGCGAAGTTGTGAGCGTCGTCGGCGGCGTGTCCTCCGGCTTCTTCGACCCAGTAATATAATCATTCTGTTGTATTTACAGAACGGTGAGAGGGAGGCCCCATCGGCAAACCGACTAATTGTTCTTCCCTTGTAACCGATCAATCTTCAATAGCTGGAAAACAAGTAGTCGATGAACTGGCCCAAAATATCAAATTCCAACAACTTCATCGGCTATTCTGTACACAGTGGCGCATATAGGGTGCCGGTTTTTTGGCTGTCCGATGGAACTAATCGACTACTCCCAAGCTGATGACCTTAGAATAATCTGGTACATGTTGGCCTACGGAGAGCCGATAGATCCTGCTGATGGGTAAAATCGGCTCCTGTGCTGGTGGGTGAAATCGCCAATCCCATAGGCGATTAAAATCTTGTCAGGCTCTTCCATAGCTGATTGAACAACTAACTAGTGTTCCAACCTTTGTATTTAGAGCTTCTTTGACAGGGTTCCTGCAGGGGCTTCAGCTCCGATTCATGCAGGAGCTGTGCCAAACGTCTGTTTTGAAAAAAGGCTCTACATGGGGAGCCGGTCAAGAGCCGGAGCCATTTTTTGCCTGCGTAGGAGAAACCTAAAAAACGAGCTTCGCGCGATTCCTTACTGTGGGTTCACGTCATCTAGTGCGAAGGAGCCGTTTCGTCATTGGCTGTGCTAGAGACTCGTGACTCAACAGATCCCACGTATTTTTTCATCGCCAATGGGTATACAACTAGCTCCGGCTTGCTCTTCAACAGATGCTTTCTTTATTATTATTTTGGACATGATCCAATCGGCTTTACTAGCACCTTTATTGACTTTCCAAGCTAGTAGCCAATGCTTTCCAAACTCTTCGTAAGCTGGTGGTGGCTCCATTAATAATCATATATACCTTATTCTTTTCCACCATTGGATCAATATTATTTAAATATTATATTTGAAGCTTTTATGTTGGTGATCTTCAGGCCCTTCTTGATATACAGCGCTGCCCTACTTATCACCGCGATATCATGGGATTCCAACTGCAGACGGATGTTGTGACTTGTGACCTCTTGGATTCCTATTTTTTTTTTTCATATTGAATATTGTTCTAGAATTTTGATCTTGATCACATCGGCTATTATTATAAGCCGATTATGACAGCAGGCAACAGCAATCTCCTACAACTAAAAAGAACAAAGCGTGGACATCTTTTGGTGCGACATTTATTTTGGTTCGTCCGTCTGCTCACCCCGTGCGATACCTCGCGCGATAGAAAAAGAAACTGCCATCCCTGCGATCACCGCCTACTTTGAAGGAAACAAATCGATCACCTGAGCCCAAATGCATGAAAGTAAATAATAATCATGCATGGAAGAAAACAATTATGCATGGAAGGAAACAATAATCATGCATGGAAGAAAACAATCATGTATGGAAGAAAACAATAATCATGCATGGAAGGAAACAATAATCATGCATGAAAGAAAACAATCATGCATGGAAGGAAACAATCATCATTTACTCTTTTTTCAAATAGTGGTTCATTTTGGAGCCCTTCATGCAGTTTAATAATGGCTGGGGAGCTAGACTTGTGAGAACTTACTCTTAATTGGGTTGCGAGCTAGGGATGTAGCACTTCAATGGATGTCTTGGTTGAGTTCTACAATTGCCAAAAGTTGTTTTGATTTGATGCCCATAGCCCACAACTCACATGTTAACTTTCAGATGTGTTTGTAAAGAATCAAAAGGAGTTGGCCTAATACCAATCTTTCTTGTCGACTTTTTCATTCTTTATATTTATACTAGGTAGCGTGCCCGTGCGTTGCTACGGGATAACTAACAATTTATACTAAAAACACACGGATCGCACGATAAGATAACAATACTATAAAAATTAAATACCAACGTTAAAGTGACATTTAATCCAAAAAGCAAAATTTATAAATTTTACATAGTCATAGAGTGCACAGCATCGCAGGCTCACAAACTCTACTTTATAGATCTTTCCGTGATGCGGCTAAGATAATGTTTTATATTGACAGGAAGAAATCTCCGATATCCATTTCTTTCATTGTAATCCATTTATCTTGATAATGTTTGAGGTGAGGGTACGGTTATAGTTTTTAGTAGCTTTGCGTTATTGTCCGAAGCTATGAGATGATTGATGTCTTGCAATGATCCTTTCATTAATTTAGTTTTCTATCTATGTTTAATTGTTAATTCAGTCAATTTTATAGGCACTACCGGTAGATAATGGATGACAAAATTCAAGCATCCATAATTTATCTCTTTGACTTTGAGCATGGGTTTTGTTTTTATTTTTTAATTGATATATTGTCCTTTTGTTTTTACCGTAGCGTTAGCACGGGCATGCATGAAAAACGAAGATATCTTTACACTGTAGAAATCTTTCAAGAAGATCATGCATAGATTATTCTTGTATTGAATATTATATATATACAATCACCTAAATATTATAATCTCCTACAACTAAAAAGAAAAAGTGTGGATATTTTTTAGTGCGACATTTGTTTTGGTTCGTCCGTCTACCCACGCCTGCGATCCCACGATGTCTCTTTGATATGGCTAAAATAGGAAGTATGCCATTCTCCTTGATTGAATATTGTTTGTCATATGATAAAGGAATCACGATAAAATAGGAAGTAGAAAATTATTATGCTATCCATATACACATTGCAATTTTGCATGCACCAGCATACATGGCAATGAGCAAAAGGAAAGAGAATTAACACAGAAGGAAAGAGAATTAAGACAAAAGAAACATCTTTGTATTTATGAGAACCTTATCAAATCTATCTACATTTAATTACTTCCCCTCTTTGCATTTGCAAAAGGGATAGCTTTTTTCTCCTTTCATTTGGTTTTACGCTCACGTGTTCCATCGCCCTCGCTTGCTGTTTCTTGCGTGAACCATAGTTGATGTCATCTGTCTTCCATGGCCCAGCCTCCCAATCCCAAGAGAAGGTCCCTACCTCTCCTTGACTGGAGATCCGGCCTGCCAGAGGATCTCCTCGAGTCCATCGAGCAGCATCTCGCGTCAGGCCACGACGCGGCGTCCTTCCGATCCACTTGCTCCCCATGGCACGCCGCCGTCCCGTTTGCGACCTTCGGGCCGCTCCTGCTGCTCCCATTCGACTCCGACTCGGACCGTGTCGGCTTCTACTGCGTCTCAGAGAAGGTCTTGTCCAAGACGCTGCCCGACGTGCGCGACAAGGTGGCGTGCGGCTCCTCGTGTGGGTGGCTGGCGCTCATGGACGAGGCGGCACCCGTGATGCTGCTGAATCCATTCACCAGTGCCCGTGCCCCCCGCGTTGAGCTCCCGCCAGCAGGCGAACACGTCGCTGCGGCGTCCTCATCGGAATGCGTGTCTAGGGTCCACGGCCAGTGGGTTTTCTATCCCACCAACGGCTACGGGGACACGGATGCCACAGGCAGAGCCATCAAGCTAGAAGACCTGACATCGCCGGCCGTGAGTGCGTGGCCATGGCCATGCTTGGGTGCTCCACGGAGGTCGCGTTATGTCGGGTTGGAGTCGACAGCGCATGGACGCTGCTCGACACCAAACTGGAGTTCTCCGTAGGGTCCATCGTCCACTGCCAAGACAATTCTTGGCGATTGACTGCACTAGAGAAATCTCCGTCTACAGCAGCAATGCCGCCACCGCTACTCCAACCACGACGCTGCTGCCATCGTTGTCGCCATCTACGGGGCTCTGCCACCGCAGCTACCTGGAATCAAACGATGAGCTGCACATTGTGAGTGCCATGAGATCGTTGATATTGCTACCGGCGCATCCAAAGTGAAGCCCGTCTAGAAAAAGATGCAGGGTTTCGAGGCTCTAGGTTGGATGCGACCCAATCTCTGAAAGCTCTAGAGTTTGTGAGCCTACGACGCCGCACACTCCATGATTGTGTTAAATTCATAAACTTTGCTTTTTGGATTAAATGTTATTTTAACGTTGGTATTTAATTTAACAATATTGTTATCTTATCGTGCGATTCGTATATTTTTAGTATAAATTGTTAGTTATCCTGTAGCAACGTACGGACACGCTACCTAGTCAAATAGCAATGTATATGTTGGGCTCATGCTCTTGGGCTGTAGCACGTACTAGATGTACGATAATTCTTCAATTACTTTTGAAGCCAATGGGATGCTAGTTCGGCACGACATATTGGCATCTTGGATGGCCCATAAGTACATGGCGGCCATTGAACTGCCGATTAACTGAACGACCTCCATCGACATCACGTTTGTTTGAAATCTTCGAGGCTTTATTTGGACGGTACATCCTTAATGATCTGATTAAAATATGAAGCTATCGGAAGTGACATGGGAACACCCATCGTCTCCAAGTTTTGCTGATCTTGTACTTGTCCTTGTGTCCTGAAGTCGATGGATCCATCGCAAAACATGTCGGTCAAGTCCATCTTCCCATGAATCCAAAGAAGATTCACAACCTGGCCAACGAGACGATATAATGATAGAATCAATGTTGCATCCCTTGGATTGCCCGCCAGTATATTCATATATATCAGTTCCTTAGGTACTTTAGAAGGACTAGCAATAGTTGTATATCCCGCAACGATACATTGAGGTAAATAATTGAGTCCCACTAAACTGTACGTAAATTAATTGCTGTTGACTTCTGCCTTGATGTGCAGCGACTACAAATAGTAGATCTGACTTCTAATCATAGGATCGTGGTCCTATTGGGCGTGTCAAAACGTGTGTTGACATAAAAATGTGGCGATGTGCCTGACACATAGCAAGCCTGAACGATCTGAGCGAGGTCAACCCGTAGATCTTGCTTGGCTTCACAACAGGACCAGTCGATCCTAAAAATCTCGAAAGGCGTGCCAGTCAATTTGACCTGCAATTGATAAGGAGATGAAGTTTTTTCAGTAGTTTAGGGTGGAACATGCCGGTTTTACCTAGATAGTTTCAAGTGTGCTGCTTCGAGAGCAGCCAAGCAGGATAATTGATTAAATAGCCGATACGAGGAGAAATCGACTATTAAGGACTGTGATGTTCGTGTGTCATGATTGATTTATGATAACAAGTACAATGCACTCAGATATAAGTAATATCATCGGCTAGATAGATATAACCAATATAAAGCAATGAGCCGATAAGTTTAACGAGGAAAGATATAACATGCGAACAAATCGACTGTCTAGTACAAACGAATCTATAAACGCTCTGAATCTAATCTGTTACCATCAATAGTGAGGTTCGACCGAATCGATACAGCTATGATAATGATAACAAACTAAATCCAAAGAATCCATAAAACCATCTATATATTGATAAGTTCATGAAAAAGTATATGCTATATGTGTAAAGGCACATGCGACTCGGCTAAAATAGCCGATGCATGTATAGCAAACAAACATAGTACATATCTCGATCATGAACAAAACCACTAATCGATAATCTCTAATCTAAAGTCTTACCAGTGAGGTTCGACCGGATCGATGCAGCTATGGTTGTGTTATTAGATTAGATCTCATTAACTAGTGAGTTCATCCAAGATCAAAATCATGTCTTTGAATGCATACTATGCTTGATTGAAATAGAGATAAAACAACCGATCTAGCAGAATTAAGCCATCAATTATGAGATTCAAAGTGTGACCAGACTAGAAGACGACCAATTATGATGATATGATGCCGATCTATCTTTATCTCAATCAAATAATTTGTTATGATTAATGGAACATTAATTATAACAAGATCGATAACTGGTGAATCATCCAAGAACAACCAGGAAAATCTTACTAATCTTAGAAGATTCGATAACTGGTGATATTATATTAAACAAGTTATTTAACACGAGATCGATAACTTTGATCTATATTATGATCCATAAGAGATCAATCAGCTGATGCAGCCTTATGACTAATGATACAGATCGATAACTAACTTATACTATACTCATAAAAGATTAATCGACTGATGTAGCTTTACAAGCATAATATAAGTCATGACGGTACTCATAGACAAGCCGGAGATCGATTAGTCGATGCAGCCCTGCTTATTAAAGAACTCATTGAGATCTATAGTACTCCTACTCCTAAGGGTTGGCGTGAAGCCAAAAAAGGTAATTGTATTGGTTGGTTGTTCCTGTCTTTGTAATAACCGGGATCCAATATTTATACCCGGAATCTAAACATGAATCCTACTCAAATACGACTCATTACAATTCTTGGAACAAAAGAAAATATTTTTAACTTAAAAATAACTTAGACTCTAATCTTTTTCTTTTTGTAGAGTTCGACATATTTTCCCCGACGCCATCCGTATGTAGTCCATTGACGTCATCTATAAAATAGCCGATTTCGATACTACATCAAAACCAGTCGATATCGATTCACATATGATCGATTCCTTGATGATACAATCTTAGAAGCTTCGAGTTCCCACTTTCTTCTTTCTAGATTTTGGTGTAAACACATGCCCCTAATTTTAGGATAAAAATGGTTTATTCCAAAATTTCTATTTACCTGCTCACCGTGTCACAACCGTTTATTCTGAAATATATGCATGACTCCTGATTTCTCGATCCAAATTTTATATAATACCTCAATAGTATCATTTCCAACTCATTCAGCTTATTCGCTTTCCCCTTCTTTCTTGAGCAAGCCTCAACAACCAAAGCCGCTATCGCCAAGGCTTTAACCCTAGCAAATCCTCTACTCTATCAAGCTGTTATTTAAGTAATGTTCCTCATATTCAGATCCATCTTGGCTGCAATGGCGACCAACGACCACGTCCCTAAGGTATGCTTTCAAGTTCCCGTCTTCCAAATATTAGCCATTACCCTGTATTTCCTTTCTTCTCAAATTTATTCTATCTGGTTCCTAGGAAATAAGGAATGAAATTTTGATTCCATCGGCTATTGTTCCCAATGTCTATTATCTTGGGCCTATGGGTGACCCTAATCCATCTGACTTTATCAGACAAGAAACCAACCGAATCCCCTTCAAATAATCTGTAGTAGATTTGTCCTCTTGGAACACCAAAACTCCCTTTAGAAACTGGTCCATAATGCCTAAGGGATGGAGAGATTGGTTTCGTAGAGTATCGGAGGAAAAATTGGAGATTGGGAGATTTATGACTTGAATCAATGCTTGACTCTCTCACTATCTGGAATAGAGAGGAATGATTCACTTTTGATTTCTACATCTTACTTCTGGTCTGACACCTTAAATGCTTTCATTTTTGGTCATGGCCCAATGACCATCACTTTGGCCGATGTTCATATGTTGACCGGCCTTAGAATAATAGGATCAATGCAACCTTATGACTTCTTAAGTGCTAGATCCAAGAAATTAGCCAAAATATCAGACTGCACAGGATGGGCAAGCTATATTCTGAACCATATTGGAGACAGATCAACTGTGGCCAAAAAGGAACATGTAGCTTTCTTGAACATGTGGCTGGAAAGATTAATCTTTTGTGGATTATTTTGTGGTCCAACTTTCAATCATAAATACCTGACAGAGCATCTAGCAGCTGACAATGAAATCCCTCTAAGAAAATACCTGCTAGGATCTACTTATCATCTAAGGCACCAGGTAGCTGTCTAATTGCTGAAGAATGAACCAGTCTATACCATTAGTGACCCTTGGTGGTTGATACAACTATGGCTGAACCTATATATGCACAAGATTGTAAGACCCAATCTTAGAAAATTGGGCTTTCCTTCTTCTAACTTTTGCTGAAGATTACAAAGGAAAAGAAGGAAGAACTCGATAGTGCATGATTTATGGTGAGGCTGCATCAGCTATAACAATTGATGTAGATGTAGGCCATCTCTTTAAGAAATTTTACAGAGGATTTGATGCAAACATCTTGACTTGGCTGCCTTATGATGAAGATGAAGACAATGAATTAGTTCTGCCAGCCAAATTTTGGTTTGAATTAGGCTGCTCAGATGAAATAGCTGCAGCAATTTTAAGTTGCATCATCAAACCCTATGTATTGCCAGCTGAATTTCACCATGGCCGTGGCAAAATGGCTACCGGTTCTTTTCTTCTAGAAAATCTTCCAACTTATGAATTCTACAATCCTTGTTTCGTGGTCTATCAATTCGGCCTTGGTCAGCTACCTCCTCAACTATTCTTCAAGAACACACTGAAGCCAAGAGAAGGTATCAGTGAAGTAATGGAAGGCTCCAGAGTCTTTCAACTAGGATTAGATCTTTCTTCCTTTTGCTTGCATGACTAGACAAGAGTCACCTTCTCTTCCAACCTATTTGACTCCTAGTGGCAAGAATGGCACTCCCATCTCTTCTGTGGGTTAGTCCATCCTAACTGCAAGCTCTGGATGAAGATTTTGCTTCTGACAGTGAGGTAACTTACCATTCCTTTTTAGAAAAAATATTCAATAAATTCCCCTACCAACTGTTCTAACAAACTCTTCCAGGATACCGAATTCGATCCCCCAAGCATGGACAGGAAGGGGCATCCAAAAGAATACTATCCACCATGTCCAGCCTTAAGAATGGATCCACAACACCCATCCTAAAGAAGCTGATGAAGACCCCAATTGCTCCAGCAATACTTACATACTAGTCTTCCAAATGCAAGGCAGCCAGAGGTGTAACTCAGAAAACCACCAGGAAAAAGACTCTATAGAACCAAACCATCAGCTACTCAGGTAAATCAACTGATCTCTTTTCTCACATTAATATTTAATGTCTGATCCAATCCTCTTTTGTAGCCATCAAGTATCGTATCCTAGTCTATTTTGGGTTCTAAACTACTATCCTAGGCACTTGAATCAGTATCCACCAACCTCTCATCAGTTGTTCCCCCCTAAAGAGCTGATTACAATTGAAACAACTGATGTTTCTAACAAACTTCAGCTGACAGAAGGTGACCATCTCTCGAATTCACCTCCTGATGCTACCAAGGTAATATCCACGCAAGAACAGAAAATTGACCATCCATCAGTCAAAGACAACCCTATTAACATTGACACCTAGGTTGTCAATTCCCCAGTTCAACAAACAATCGATGGTAAGAAAATCATATATTTATTTTATCCTTCCGCAACAGACATAAATTGAAAAATTTTCCTTGATGTTTGCAGATACTAATGTTGAAAGTTCAGAGCCGATTCAACCAGATACCATTGGTGCATCATCAGTTGTTCCTTCTCTTCAACTAGAGCCTCCTCCAGAAAAGGTACTATGTTTACTTCACTATTTATCTTGTTATCAACTGATTCGATCCTCCTAATAAGATTTCCTTTGCTCATATATAGACACTTAATTCTCCAGCTCTGAGCTATTCCTTCAACTTTGAAGAATACATAGACGAAGGTGAGATTAGCTCATCAGCCATCTTCCTCCAAGAGACTTTATCATAAGAGACTAGAAATTGGCTAAGGGACATATTGCTAATGCTTGAGAAGGATATAACCGATTTGGTCTAGGATGCAGATTCAGTCAGAAGAACTTTCCTAGCCATTAAGGGTAACTTGCCTTCAAATCTTGCTAAAGCTCTGTCACCTTTGTCCAACATTGAGGATCAAGCTCCAAGAGTGAAAAGGGCTTAGAGAAACCTAGCTGACCGTGAAGCTTTATTGGCCAAGAAGAACTCCAGCAAACAAGAGGCCAAAGTGCTAGCACAACTAATCGATAACTTGAAGAACTACTCCCTCAGGATCGAACCAGAGCTAAACCAACTAAAAGCCAAGCTTGTAGAACTCAAGAAAGAACTAGAGAATGTGCAAACTGCCATTGATTGTCATGAGTCCAACCTGGCTCAAATACCTAATGTCATCAAGCAAAAGAAACAAGAGATGCTGACTAAGGTCAAAGAAGGCAAGGTCATTCGCAGTAGCTTTGAGAACATTCCTGGATTAACCGAAGAAGACAAACAACAAATCATAGAAGTCGATGCTATCCAGCTAAAAGCATTGAAAGTAATCTAGGATGTTCTAAACTTGTAATCTGCATACCAACATTTGTAATATATATGTTGTGTGAAACCAATGTCAACCATATTTTCTACTGATCTATTGTATCTCTTATCTTGGCTAGAGAGCTGATTTGAAAATAGCCAATTCTAGACCTTTGACCTTAATCTAATTAAGTAAAAAAACATGGCCTCTACTAAGAAAACTCATTTATCTTCCATCCTCAGTTATCAATGCCGCATTTTCTTTGGCATTATTATGGCGATGCTTCGCCTTCTATTAATTACGGTTGCCTTTTGCATGTCCCAAGATATCTACTACCTCGCTTCATGACTATAAATACTAGCCGCAAACATTTCTCTTTTCTCTACCTTCACAAACCCTGTAGCAGTTCCCTTCTCCTTCCACGATGTAAACCAACACCCAATGGTAGGAGAGGATCACCATGGCAAGCGCGCATCAGAAGATCTCCTAGAGGAGGAAGTCCTGGTCAGCCAGTGACTCCACCGCATGAGGTAAGACTGAACACTCCCATCCAAAGCAAGAATCATCCACTAATGCATATATAGGTTCATCCTCAATGATAGAATTCCTACTCCTCCTATGGATGGCGAGCCTTCTATCACCACATCTGCTGCTGCCGTGCTAGATTCATCGTCAGACTCCTCCGACTCCTATAATGGTGACAACGCCCGGTGTTTCCTCTCGGAGTGGAGGGTGGCCTAGGACTATTACTTCGAGGCAACTCGGGAGAACGGTCAGCTTGAGATCTGCCTTGGGGCCTCTCAAGCCATCCTCCTCACCGCCGAGGAAGAGGCCAGCGCTGCTTGAGCACGGTTGGATGAGTCCAATGCCATGGAGGCAGGTAAGATGAACTCCAAGAAAACCCTTATTTCAATTTCCACTGTCCTTGTCTTGATAGCCCTTTTGTTTATGTGATTACTAGCCCTGACGGTGCAGTTGGAGAACCTCCAACTGGCGGCGAATGCAGCTACAGCGGCCGTCAATGCCTGAGGCCCTCTCCTTAATAACCGCCTGCATGACATCCCAGTGCGTGTCCAGGAGATCACCCTTCACAGTGTTCACTGCGGCGCAGTAGTGGCCCTAGCCACGATGCAAGTCCAGACCGGGCATGATCTCCGCATCATGGAGCCGAGCTCCCTGATGGCCGACGACCTTGACATGCATGAGGATTTGATCGAGGACTTCGATGACGCGGCGGAGGCCATCATGGACATCATATCCGCCCATGATGTGATAAATAATGTCTTTGATTAGTTTGCACTTAGGGGCAAACTGATCAATAAACAAAACTTCTATTTTTATGAATGTGTCTCTATGAATGCACCGTGATATGAATGTCTTTATGTGTTTTTTGCTCTATAGGCGATACATATTGTATCGGCTTTCACCCCTTTGGGTTAATTTTTTGAACTAAAGGCGATATCCTTCTGGTATCGGCTATTAGAGCCAATGACTGAACAAATCGGCTGTGAAGCATCAACCCGGACGCTAGGATAATACTTCTTTAGATGTTTTCCATTGATCACTCTATCAAATTCTTCTCTTCCTTCTAGCATTTCTAGAATGTAAGCATTGCCAGGCACACAACGACTAATCCGATAAGGACCTTCCCAATTAGGTGACCATTTGCCAAATTTATTATCCTTAGACCCAATCGGCAATTGTACTTTCCAGACTAATTCTCCCTCACCAAATTGCTTGTTCTTGACTTTTTTGTTATAATGCCTTGCAACCCTTAACTTATTGGCTGCAATATTCTCAAGAGCACGCAACTGATGACAACTTAAGTCCTCTAAATCATCCATCATTAGATTCTTGTAAACTTCGGTTGTCAAATCATTCTGTAATGTAACACGTCTTGATCTAGTATGGATTTCCCAAGGAAGAACCGCATTATGTCCATATACTAACTCATAAGGTGATGATTTAATCGATCCATGGCACGCCATCCTATATGCCCACAATGCCTCATTGAGTGTTAAGTACCACTTCCTTGGTTGCTCCTCAATTTTCTTCTTAATCAATTTAATCATAATTTGATTGGACGCCTCTGCCTAGCCATTAGCCTGAGCATAGTAAGGAGAAGAATTTAATAACTTAATTCCCATACTAGCAGTAAAATCTCTGAACTCTTCGGATGTGAACGTTGTTCCTTGATCAGTAGTAGTAGTTTGAGGAATTCCAAAATAATACACAATATGTTCCTTGACAAAATCAACCATATTCTTTGAGGTTATCGTCTTCAAAGGAATTGCCTCAACCCATTTGGTAAAAGTAATATGTTGCTACCAATATAAACTTATGTCCTTTACTTGAAGGTGGAAAAATCTGGCCAATTAAATCAATTCCCCAACCTCGAAATGGCCATGGTTTAATTATTGGATTCATAGCCGATGTAGGCGATTTCTGAATATTACCAAAACATTGACAATCCTGACACCGCTTGTAATATTCAAAACAATCTTCTAGTATTGTTGGCCAAAAATATCTAGATCTACGAATAATCCATTTCATCTTATAAGCCAATTGTTGAGCTCCACATATCTCTTCATGTATTTCACCCATCAACACTTTAGCTTCCTCTTGATTTAATCATTTAAGCAACACTCCATCGACTGTCTTGTAATATAGCTGATAATCCAACAAAACATACTTAGTCGATTTATACCTTTGTTTCCTGATAACCTTCTGTGATGGATTCTTAAGGTATTTGGCTATTTCAACTCTCCAATCATTAGTCAAGGTTTCACTGCTTAAAATCTCTTGAAACACTCGATAACCTGACATACTCTAAGCTAACCGATTAGCCTCTTAATTATGTGCTCTTGGAATATGCTGAAGAGAAATATGGGGAAATTCTTTGAGTAACCTCTGGCATTCATCATAGTATCCCCTCAGAATATCATCTTTACATTCATATAGGCCAATCAACTGATCAATAACTAATTGTGAATCTCCAAATACTTCAATTGACTCGGCCTTCACTTCATAAAGATGTTGAAGTCCCTTAAGAATTGCTTCATATTCTGCTTGATTGTTGGTAGTCATTGGTTTAAATGGAAAAGCAAACTCAAAACTTGCCCCCCGAGGTGAAACAATAACAATGCCAATGCCACAACCTTGCTTGCATGATGATCCATCAAAGAATAATGACCAAGGTATCAGTTCTACATAGCCAATACTTGGTTTATGATGCTGAGTAATAA
The DNA here is from genome assembly GCF_019320115.1 of Miscanthus floridulus. Lineage (NCBI taxonomy): Eukaryota > Viridiplantae > Streptophyta > Magnoliopsida > Poales > Poaceae > Miscanthus > Miscanthus floridulus. The sequence continues at coordinate 100,959,020 of NC_089581.1, forward strand.
AATCGACTATTACTTGCCCCTGACTGCTTTAGTCGATTCGTACCTTAAGTCAAATTCTGATAATGCAAGAATCCACTTTCCCATTCTCACATTTAATATTGGCATTGATAACATGTGCTTGATCACATCGGCCTTAGACATAACTATACACTCAGCCGATAACAAGTAATGTCGTAATTTAGTGCAAGAGAAATATAAGTATAAGCATAACTTTTCACTAGGAGAATATCTTGTTTCTAGATCCAAAAGCTTTCTACTTAAATAGAAAACAACTCGTTCTTTTCCTTCAAACTCTTGCATTAAGACCGATCCAATTGTTTGGCTATCAGCTAACACGTATAACTTAAAAGATTTACCTTGCTTAGGAGGGACCAGCACAAGTGGACACTTCATATATTCTATTATCTCCTCAAATGCCTTTTGTTGTACGTCACTCCATTTAAATTCTTGATCATTTTCAACTTCAACAATGGAGAAAATGGCAGAACCCTTTCTGACAAATTTGAAATAAACCTTATGATAAAATTAATCTTACCAAGCAAAGATTGTAATTCTATTTTAGTAGTTGGGGATACTGCCTCATCAATTGCCTTCATACTTCTTTGACCAATTTCAATTACTCTCTCGTGGACCATAAAACCCAAAAATTGTCCAGCTAATACTCCAAAGGCACACTTATTAGGATTCATCTTTAAACCATGTTTTCTTATGCACTCCAAAGTCTCCTGCAAATCAACTAGATGTTCTTTGTACCCTTTGGATTTCACCACCACATCATCAATGTAGATTTCAACAATCCTACTGATCAACTTATGAAAAATATAATTTATTGCCCTCTAATAAGTTGCACCAGCATTCTTCAAACCAAAAGTCATCACAACCCATTCAAATAAGCCGATTGCACTAGGGCACCTAAAAGCTATTTTTACTATGTCTTCCTCAGCTATAAAAAATTGATTATATCCTGCATTGCCATCCATAAAACTAATAACCTTGTGCCTATCTGTTGCATCTACCAACATGTCGGCTATTGGCATCGGATAACCATCCATGGGTGTAGCCTTGTTCGGATCTCTGAAATTAATGCAAACTCTTAACTTCCCATTTTTCTTATACACAGGAACAACACTCAATATCCACTCTGCATAACGGCATGGTTGGATAAATCTTGCTTCTAGTAATCTTTCAGTCTCCTTTTTGATATCATCAAGAACATTTGGGTTAATCTCCTTAGAGCTTGTTTAAATGGCCGATATCTAGGTTTGATTGGCAACCGATGTTCAATAATTGATTGATCTAGGACAGGCATCTCATAATATTCCTAAGCAAAACAATCTTTAAAATCCTTTAATAAATCTATCAACTCTCGCTTATACTCTGGATTTAACTTAGCACTTACATACGTCGGCCTAGGCCTATCTCCAAGACCAATATCTATCTCCTCTAATTCATCGGCCGACGTAAAGCCATGTCGTAGTTTACCATCCGTACCATCTATTGGATTATCCATTAAAACAAACTCTCAGAACCGACTGCTTGGATCGGCTGTTGGCTTACATCATTGATCTTAATAAAGCCTTCTTCCCATCGATAGCCTGAAAAACACTCGAAATCTTCCATTTCCTAATACATTGGGTCATCGTTGCTATATTCACAGAATCATCAGCATGAACCAGCTCAACATCATCTCCATGCCACTGAATCAAGCATTCATGCATAGTCGAACGGTACACAACAATTTGCATGAATCCAATCACGACCAAGGCATAAACTATATGAACCCTTTCCATCAATGACAAATGTAGTGAGCAAAGTCTTACTTCCAATTGTCAATTCAATGTTTATTGCCCCCCTGGTCTTGGATGCATTACCCCCAAAATCCTTAAGCATCATGTCTATGGTTGAAATGCCCAAAATAACACACCTTCGGTGGCGCTCGTCTTCCACTAGACACTAAGCACCCCGACATCAAGCTACATCGAGTGGGTTTCGTCGAGCACACCCCAAGGGAGAGCCCAAATAATCCACATTTATCCCATAGGATCCAATAATGAGAACAAGTTTATATTACTTAGTCCATTTCATACATCCAGAGTTCTTAGAAATACAATATTACAGGACCAAATTCAGAGTGCGGAAATTAACAGCGGAATGAAAAGAAACATCTATCGATAATATACAAGGATCCATCTTTGCGCACCAGAAGAATCCTTCACACAATGGCTACTCCTCAAGCAGTACCTACAAGAGGGGTAAATAAACCTTGAGTCCACAATGTACTCGCAAGACTTATCCGACTAGTGGAATAATTTCCTGACTCTAAGGAATATGATAAGCTTTATGCTTTGCTGGTTTCTTTTTTGCAGGAAGCAATACTAATAGTGCATCCTTATGTAAGTTTATTATTAGCAGTCATGATTATTTCATTATCTAGCCATTCTATGTAAGCACATGTTCTACTTTCAAACAAGAGTTGAGCAAACAAATCCATTTCACCACATTTTCTCTTTTAGTTCTTACTACGGTGCTAGAGTGTAGACAAGCCGTATCGGATCGCCTGGTGATTCGCAAATCAATGTGCCCAGCTAGGTACCCCTAAACACATGCCCCACTTGTACCCTAGGCACAAGCAGGACCAACCCACCACTCTCCTGTCACAGGGTCCAGGTCCCCATCTAAACTTGGACTCCATGCCCCAGCTCCCAAATCTTGGACTCCATGCGGTGCTTAGACCTCCACCATCCCTGCCTCCAATCAGTCGGTCTGAAAAGAGCCAGAACCCACGATAAGAGAGCAACAAGTCTTTCCTGCACCCATACCCAAGTATGTGCTCAGGATAATAAGTATGTGACCTGCCTAGAGTTCATTACAATGGCCGGTCCTTAACCGACATAGACAGGGAAAAAGTGTAACCAAGCAATGCCCCGTTGACCGTAGGACACAACCTCTTACACCCACCAATACCCAAACCATATCCCTGCACGGTCTCCATTTTTCCTTTCCACCATTTTATCATGAGTGATCCTAATAATCACCTATTGTAAGTAACGGCAGGTTACTCACGCTACCAAAATCCTAAGCATAGCAACTACTCGACCTATACTAGTAGGACTCATGTGTAGATATATTTATGCATGTAGTTTCCATAAAATGCCTGTAACATAAATGCACATCACATTTATGTATTCAGATATAGTTTAAAAATAAGGGTTATGCACCGGGTTGCCTTGGGTAGGCCATCAACAAAGTCAGCAACTGATGCCTCTGGGGCTCCTTCCTGAACAAGAATCTCCTCCTCGTACTCTTTAATGATCTCCTCGTACTCCTATTCGCCCGCAGGCACAAATTCTACTAACTCGTTATCTACATGCATGAAATGATGATGCAACACTTACTAATACGGCAACAGCAACTCTTAAAATAAAATACATCTATCAAGCTACTAAGCTAGCTCTACCAACTATAATGCTAAGTTACCTATTGTTACCACTAACAGGTATGAAACATTGCATGCATTATCTTAGCAACAAAAATTTCATGGCTACTGTAAAAATTTCATGGCTAAAGCTATCACCAATTTGCCACAAAAATTCCTACAAATATTAAGCTAAATAATACTAAGCGTTCCTAAACGAATTAATGATTCTATCGTTATCACAGATAACTGTAACCTAACTACACCAATAGATAGATAATATTTTTGTGAACCTAACAAATTTTGTTTCACCATTTTTGGACACCTATAGAATTTACTATAATTTTCTAAAGATTAGCTTAAAACTAAATTGAATAAACAATTACTAATTCCCTGCAAAAAGGAAAGCCAAAATCCATCCACGTGGTCCACGAGCGAGCAACGCGGCCCACGCACGCGCGACCCGCCACCATAGCCCACGCAGGGCACGGCCCAACAGCGCGGCGACGGCCCACAACGGGGAGGCCCGCGCACCGATCATTTTGCAAAAATGCCCTCGGGCTACCCGGTAATAGCGCGAGCACTAAGCGCACTATTCCTTTAGTCTGTGACTACGCAAAACGGACCTTGCAACAATCTGTCTTCACATCGGGGGGTCCCTGACCTGGCCGCGCACGCCAGCGCGGCGGCCGATGGCACCGACGACCCTCGCCGGGCAACCAGGGCCCACCTAGCCCTATCTAAGGAGCTAGTACATGCCTAGGCGTGAACATGAAACGCTGGGTGATGAAAACATGAGCTGGGACGTCGTATTAAAGTCGGACCATAGCGGCGAAGCTCCTACAGCAAAAGCGGTGATGTTCCGGTGAGCTACAACAACGCCGTAGTAGTAGGAGTAGCGTGTGAGCTCAAGGAACTCACCATGGACTCAACCGAGGTGGTGGTTCGATCAGAGGCGGCCCGAGCCAATCTGGCCACGCGCGCACGGACAGTGCGGTGGTGCACCATGGCGGCAAGACCACGTCATGGGCGTCTAGGAGGTGGTAGCAACTCAGCAAAGGTGCATCGGGTGATGGGTACATGGAGCCAAGGCTGGCGGTGCAACAGATCAAATGCAAGTAGCTCTAGAGTGGGGGCTTTGCCGCCGACGCATGTCGATACGGTCTTATCGACCCAGTGGGAAGAAAGCTCCAAATGGAGCATGGCATAACAAGGGTCAATGCAAGATGGGGTCGGGTGGCTGGCTAACTACACAGCAAAGACATGGGCAAGGTTAATTGGACTGAGGTGACTCCACCATGCTGAATTGAAGGTGCAGGTCTGGTGACCATGGCGGCAGAGGAAACAGGGGAAAGAGCAGACATGGCTTGGCTCGTTGTTGCCGTGGCAGGATGTGGCTATTAACTCGTAGTTCAAGCGCGCACGTGCTATAGGCCATTGGGGGATCAGTGAAATGCGCTCAGGAACGGTTGGCCGCATTGCCATAAATACAAACCGACGGCGGCTCGGCCATGTGCGCCGTAGTGGCTGGCACCGGACTAGGGAAGGCAGTAGTGCAGCATCGTAGCGTGCGTGGATGTGATGGCAATGGGTAGATAGGGCAAGCCCATGCACATGCAGACGTGAAAGATCAATGGTAGCAGTGACTGTGCGACAGCGGCGGTCAGAGCACAACGTGACCGTGGATGCAGCACAACGTGATGGCGAGCAGCTACGGCACCGCGTGGCAGCAGCCAGGATCGGCCAAGCCATAGGCCAACCGTGGCTAGGCCGAGGATGGCCCTGACACCATCAACGTGACCACGCACTCGTGGCATGACTAGGATGACCACGATGAGCACGGGCACAAGGTGACCATGCACTAGAGACAGGTGGCCGAGCCGAGACATCAGTGCGTGCACGTTTTTAAAGCACTAGTTCTAGCCTAACTAACCTGCCCAAAGCTTACCCATCTCGACGAAGCTAAAGAGGGTTGATTAAGCTGCTAATAGGACCTTCCCGCTTGAACCAAGGTGAAGTGGAGAGGGAGATAGGAGACTACCAAGCTAGCATTGCCGGCTAGCATCCGGAGATAAAGCAAGGCTACCAAGTTACTATTTTTATCTTTCCAATGCAATTAATTAGTGATCAAGTCAAGCCCTAATCAAAGTAACCTTGCTACCATTAGGAAGTACAGACTTAGGCACAAACCACTGAGCAAAAATATAGCACAAGCCTTGAGCTAAGTTTTCCAGATTTAATTCACTAATATCGCATCGTCACACTGCTTTCAACTTGAGAATTTTGCTCAGTCTCGATTGGATTCCGTCAAATTCGATTTCCAAGCTATTAGCATAGTTAGCTAGTGAATTCATTTTTTTTTGACCGTAGGTATTTCACCATCATCTACAAGGTTTGTACTTTGAACTCTATTAAAGTTCCGTATGTGCGTTCTATAGCATTTTCGCTCAATAAAAATTGGTTTTAAAACCCTAAGTTATATAACTTGACTATGAAATGTAACTTTCATTTCGCGTTTCCGATGATCGTTTGAAGTTACAGAAATTGATCTATCCTTTATATTACGTGCATTAACACATAACCATGATGCTCATGACATGTTTTAGCAAAAGATTTACAGTGTAACACCGATGGTGTTACAAATCTACCCACTAAAACAAAATCTCGTCCCGAGATTTCATGTGCCTAGTGTGGGAAAAGAGATAAGGAATACATTTCAATGCAAGCAACTACCTCAGTGACCAGAGAGAAGATGGGGATAATGCTCTAGGATGTAACTTTCTTGCTCCCATGTTGCTTCATCCTCCGAGTGGTTTTGCCATGGAACCTTGTAGAACTTCACCACACTGTTTCTGGTCACTCTTTCTTTTTTGTCCAGGATCTTGATAGGATGCTCAATATAAGTCAAGTCAGGCTAGAGGGGAAGTCCATCAATTTCCATAGCTTCATTAGGGACCCGCAAACATTTCTTCAACTGAGATATGTGAAACACATTATGTACCGCTGATAAAATATCTAGGAGCTAGAGATGATAAGCAACCGGGCCACACTGCCTCACAACCTTGTAAGGACCCACATATCGAGGAGCTAGCTTACCATGGACACCAAACTGATGCACCCCTCTCATAGGAGACACCTTGAGGTACACATAATCCCCAACTGCAAACTACAAAGGCCTTCTTTGCTTGTCCGCATAAGCTTTCTATTGGCTCTGAGCTACCTTTAAATGACTCTGAATAATACTGACTTGCTCTCGAGCTTCTTTGATAAAATCAGGCCCAAAATATCCACGGTCTCCCACTTCAACCCAGTTAAGTGGTGTCCTACATTTCTTTCCATACAGAGCTTCAAAGGGTGCCATGTGAATGCTTTCTTGATAGCTATTGTTGTAGGAAAACTTAGCTCATTTCAAGCATTCGTCCCACTTCTTAGGAAAAGAAATGGCACAAGCTCTGAACATATCTTCTAGTACCTAGTTTGCCCTTTCGATTTGGCCATCCGCCTATGGATGGTAGGCTAAACTTTAGAGGAGGCTAGTACCAAGACACTCCTGGAGTTGCTCTCAAAAGCGAGAGACAAAGTTGGACCCTCTAGCAGAGACGATAGTGAGAGGGACTCCATGTAGGGTCACAATCTGGTCAAAATACAGCTTGGCATACTATCTAGCTGAATATCTAGAATCAACTGGGAGAAAATGAGCTGACTTGGTAAGGCGGTCGACAATAACCAAAATAGAGTTATAGCCCTTGGATGTGTGGGGTTAACCCATAATGAAATCCATCAAAATATCTTCCCATTTCCAAACAGGAATGGGCAAGGGCTACAAATATCCCGGGGTACGCATGTGGTCTTCCTTAACTCTCCCGCAAGTGTCGCACTCCACAACATACCAGGTGACATCCTGCTTCATATTGGACCACCAATATAAGTGGCGCAAATCATGGTACATCTTGTTACTGCCAGGATGAATAGACAACTTGGAATGATGAGCTTCATTCAAAATCTTCCTTCTAACCTCCTCATTTGATGGAACCACCAATCTATTCTTGTACCTTACTACCCCTTGCTCATCAATACTAAACTCAGGACCACACCCTTCAGCAATTCGTTTCTTGATGTGAGGAATTTCTGAAGTGTCTTGCCTTTGCTCCATAATAATCTGCTCAAGTAAATTTGAGACTAAGGCAATGTGAGCTAGCACCTCAGCATGATTGAGAGACAAGGGTGTTTCTTCAACCTGATATGACTTCTAACTCAAAGCATCAGCTACCACATTAGCTTTGCCAGGATGATAATGAACCTCCAAATTATAATCCTTGATTAATTCCAACCATCTCCTTTGCCTCATGTTTAACTCGGACTGAGTGAAGATATACTTGAGGCTCTTATGACCTATAAAAATGAGTACTTTGTTTCCCAACAAATAATGCCTCTAAATTTTTAGAGCATGCACCACAACAGCCAGCTCTAAATCATGGGTGGGATAATTCACCTCATGCTTTTTTAGTTGGCGTGAAGCATAAGCTATCACACACCCATCCTACATAAGCACACATCCCAACCCTGTCTTTGAGGCATCACAATATACATCAAAAGATCTATCAATATCTGGTTGGGCCAAGATAGGAGCAGTGGTAAGAAAGTTCTTCAAAGCCTAGAAGGCTTCTTCGCAAGCTGGGCTCCAAACAAATTTGGCATCTTTCTGGAGCAACTTGGTCATCGGTTGAGCTATTTTGGAGAAATCCGAAATGAAGCGCCGATTGTATCTAGCAAGACCAAGGAACTGACGAATCTGGTGCAATAACTTAGGAGACTTCCAATTTAGCACATCTTGCACCTTGCTTGGATCTACAGAGATATCTTTTGGTGTCAGAACATGTCCTAAAAACTACACTCGATCTAATCAAAATTCACACTTGCTGAATTTGGCATATAGCTTATGTTCCCTCAATCGAGTCAGTACTATCTGAAGGTGTTGGGCATGCTCTTCCTTGTTCTTGGAATATATCAAGATATCATCAATGAATACCACCACAAATTTGTCCAACTCTGCATAAAGACTGAGTTCATGAGATACATGAAAAATGTAGGAGTATTGGTGAGACCAAAATACATGACTAGGTATTCATACAACCCATACCTAGTAGAAAAAATTGTCTTTGGTATATCTTGTGGTCTAATCTTTATTTGATGATAGCCTAAATGGAGATCAATCTTGGAGAACACCTTGGCACCAGCTAGTTGATCGAACAAAGTATCAATACGAGGTAAAGGATACTTGTTCTTAATGGTTACTGCATTGAGAGATTGGTAATCCACACACATTCAAAGAGTGCCATCTTTCTTCTGCACAAAAATGGCTGGACAACCCCATGGTGAGGAGCTAGGATAGATGAATCCCTTTTCTAACAACTCTTCTAACTATTTCTTCATTTCTACCAATTCCTTTGGGGCCATACGGTACGTGTGTCGGGAGATAGGAGTAGTACTAGGCTCTAACTCAATGGAGAACTCCACATCTCTATCTGGTGGCAACCTAGGTAGATCTTTAGGAAAGACATTCAGAACTCACAGACCATAGGAATAGATGCAAAATCAGGAGAAGCTTCAGTATGAGCAGCAATAGGTAAGACTGGATCTGAGGGCATAAGAAGAGACATCCTATCCTCAGAAGAAGGAAGTCATAACTCAACAACTTTCTGCTTCAGATCCAAGACTACCCCATATACATGCAACCAGTTTATTCCCAAAATTACATCAATGCCTTGCCCAGGCAGCACCATGAACTAGAGACGGTAAGTGTGAGTGGATAGCACTAAGCCCATTGTGTCCGTCCGAGTATTAATGCACAACTGCACACCAGAATTCTATAGGCAAAAGGTATAGCCATAAGAGGTATATTGTGCCTGTGTGCAAATCCCATGCTCATAAATGAACGTGATGCACCAGAATTGAACAACACATAAGCAGGATGGGAATCAATGGTGAACATACCAGCCATCACTGGTTCATTATGTAATATTTCCTCAGCCTCCGTGAAATTAACCTGTCCAGATCGGCTCACTAGCACTTTCTTCTTGATAACTGTCCGCTTGATCAGGCGGGAGTTAGCTGAGGGCTGAGCAGACTGGGTAAGCTAGTTTTGCGAACACTCCTAGGCATAGTGGCCTTCCTTGCTACACTTGAAACAAGCACTAGGCTTGTTCCCCTATCCTTGACAAGGTGGGGCCTACTGTCCTTAGGGCTGCTGATGTTGCACCTACTGAGTAGGTGCACGATACTGAGTGGAAGGTGCCTGAAAGGTCTGCTGAGGCTGTCGAAATGAATGCCCACCCGAAGACTGATAGGGCACTCGCTTGACACCCTATACCTTCTACTCTTGGGGGTGACTAGAAGACCCAGTAGCCACCTGCTTGCGCTTCCATTCTGCCTGAGAGTCACACCGCAATCCCTCCATGGCAATAGCAACGTTCATCATCTCCCCAAAGGTCTAGTAGTTTCCTATATATAACTCCTTCTACAAGATGCAAGAGAGGCCGTGATAGAAATGGTCCCTCTTCCTCTCATCCGTATCAATGTGAGTCCCAGCATACTATGACAAGTGGTTAAACTTGTTGACATAGTCCATCACGGACATGCTTCCTTGCCGAAGGTCTAGAAACTCTATCAACTTACTGTTTAGAACACCAGCAGGAATATAATACTCTCTAAAGGCCACAGTGAACTCCTGCTAGGTCAACCGGTGATCCACCGGCTGCATGGCATTAAATGTGTCCCACCATGCACTAGTAGATCCCAATAGCTATTGTGTCGCAAAGCACACTTTTTGCTCCTCAGTTACGATGAGGAGCAGAAACTTTTGCTCCAGAATGTGAAGCCAATGCTCTGCATCTAGAGGCTCAGCCGTTAGCATGAACATGGATGGGTGCATCTTTAAGAAATCCTGATAAGAGCAGGGTCCCTTAGGACCGTGGGCACCACCCCCGTTCCCTCCATTTCCTCCATGGCCTCCATGGGCGAAGCCACTGATAGCCTATGCCAACAGCTCCATGGCATGAGTGGACTCATGACAAGCAGCCAACATCTCTACCATCATCTCCGCATGAGTCATCGGAGGTGGCGGTGGTAGAGGAGGAGCCAGAAGTGGGGCCTCATGGCTCTCCCCATTGCCATTCTCATTGCTTCGGCCACTTTCACCTAGCCTTCGCCAAGGCCATGGCCCGCTCCGGCACTGGTGCTCCCGTGACCGGACCTCAAGTTCATCTGAAAACAGATAGGAACCAACCATTTAGGACATCCCTCCAGATCAGGAATAAGAGATTAGAGAAATGATATGACGTTTATTAAAGAATTGTTTTAGTTTATCCTATCAATTCACTAATCCAATTATATGTGTAGGGGAGTTTAGTTTAAGCAAGATTCTCTTATCATGATGTATGCACCGGCCGGTACGTTCACTCAAGCTGGAATATAGTGGCATTCGCAAAATTCTTGGCACATCGCACACTCACTTTCCATATGCTAAACGATTCTTACGTAGCCTAAGTTAGTGTACCTATAGAAAACTAATTAGATAAAACCAGTGCCGCTATCCTAGATAGATCATATTACTAGGGCTTATACTTATTTACATAATTTTATCGCATCCTACTTTTCGCAAACTTTTTTTGGTCAAATTTTAGATTTTGGAAAAGAGTGATGAAACTCATAGACTCATTATTGGCTCTGGTACCAACTATGGTAGAACCGTCCGAAATAACACACCTTCGGTGGCGCTCGTCTTCCACCAGACACTAAGCACCCTGACAGAAAGCTACATCGGGCAGGTTTCGTCGAGCACACCCCAAGGGAGAGCCCAAATAATCCACATTTATCCCATAGGATCCAATAATGAGAATGAATTTACATTACTTAGTCCATTTCATACATCCAGAGTTCTTAGAAATACATTATTACAGGACCAAATTTAGAGTGCGTAAATTAACAGCGGAATGAAAAGAAACATCTATCGATAATATACAAAGATCCGTCTATGCCCACTAGAAGAATCCTTCACACAATGGCTACTCCTCAAGTAGTACCTGCAACAGGGGTAAATAAACCCTAAGTACACAATGTACTCGCAAGACTTATCCGACTAGTGGAATAATTTCCCGACTCCAAGGAATATGATAAGCTTTATGGTTTGCTTGTTTCCTTTTTGCAGGAAGCAATACTAATTGTGCATCCTTATGTAAGCTTATTATTAGCAGTCATGATTATTTCATTATCTAGCCATTCTATGTAATCACATGTTCTCCTTTCAAGCAAGAGTTGAGCAAATGGTTCTATTTCACCACCTCTCCTCTTTTAGTTCTTCCTACGGTGCTAAAGTGTAGACAAACCGTATCGGATCGCCCAGCGATTCGTAAATCAATGTGCCTAGCTGGGTACCCCAAAACACACACCCCGCTTGTACCCTAGGCACAAGCAGGACCAACCCACCACTCTCCTGTCATGGGGTCTAGGTCCCCATCCAAACTTGGACTCCAAGCCCCCGCTCCTAAATCCTAGACTCAGTGCGGTGCTTAGACCTCCACCATCCCTGTCTCCAATCAGTCAGTCCGAAAAGTGCCAGACCCTACGACAAGAGAGCAACAAGTCTTCCCTATGCCCATACCCAAGTATGTGCTCGGGATAATAAGTCTGTGACTTGCCTAAAGTCCATTGCAATGGCCGGTCCTTAACCGACACAGATAGGAAAAAAGTGTAACCAAGCTATGCCCCGTTGGCCACAAGACACAACCTCTTACACCCACCAATACCCAAACCATATCCCTGCCCGGTCTCCATTTTTCCTTTCTACCATTTTATCATGACTGATCTTAATAATCACCTATTGTGAGTAACGGCAGGTTACTCACGCTACCGAAATCCTGAGCATAGCAACTACTCAACCTATGCTAGTAGGACTCATGGGTAGATATATTTATGCATGTAGTTTTCATAAAATGCATATAACATAAATGCACATCACATTTATGTATTCAGATATAGTTTAAAAATAAGGGTTATGCACCGGGGCTTGCCTTGGGCAGGTGGGGTGTCAACAAAGTTAGCAACTGATGCTTTCGGGCTCCCTCCTGAATGAAAATCTCCTCCTCGTACTCTTCAATGATCTCCTCATACTCCTATTTTGCGAAAACGCCATCAGGCAACCCAGTAATAGCGCGAGCACTAAGCGCATTATTCCTTCAGTCTGTGACTACACAAAATGGGCCTTGCAACAATCTGCCTTCACATCAAGGGGGTCCCTGACCTGGCCGCGCAAGTCGACGCGGCGGCCGTTGGCACCGACGACCCCCGCTATGCAACCGGGGCCCACCCAGCCCTATCTAAGGAGCCGGTACTTGCCTAGGTGCGAACACAAAATGCTGGGAGATGAAAACATGAGCCAGGACACCATAGTAAAGCTAGACCACGGTGGCAGAGCTCCTGCAGGAAAAGCGGTGATGTTCCGGTGAGCTACAACAATGCCAGAGTAGTAGGGGTAGCACATGAGCTCAAGGAACTCACCATAGACCTAGCCGAGGTGGTGGTTCGATCGGAGGCGGCCCGAGCCAAGCTGGCGGTGTACGCATGGATGGTGCGGTGGTACACCATGGTGGTGGTGCACCATGGCCAGGACGAGGACAGTGAAAGGTCCTAATATGGCTAGAGGGGGGTGAATAGCCTATTTAAAAGTCTACAAATCAACTAGAGCAATTTGATTAGTATAACAAATAGTGAAATGCAAACTTGCTCTAGCACTACAAGGGTTGCAAGCCACCTATCCAACAATTCTAGTTGCTATGATCACTTAACACACAATTTTCTAGGTCACTACTCACTAAGAGCTCTCACAATTGCTACACTAAAGAACTCCACTAGATGAACTTAATCCACAAAGCAAGCTCTCAATTTTAGCTACACTAAAGAGCTTGCTATAGCTAGTTTGCAGGAATGTAAATGAGTAAGTGAGGTGATTATACCGCCGCATAGAAGAGTAAACCAATCACAAGATGAATACTTTATCAATCACTGGGAGAATACCAAAGGGCAAAAGACAACCAATTTTCTCCTAAGGTTCATGTGCTTGCCAACACGCTACATCCCCATTGTGTCGACCAACACTTGGTGGTTTGGCGGCTAAGTGGTGTTGCACGAACCTCGTCCACACAATTGGACACCGCAAGAACCTACCCACAAGTGAGGTAACTTAATGACACGAGCAATCCACTAGAGTTACCTTTCGGCGCATCACCAGGGAAGGTACAAATCCCCTCACAATCACCAGAGATGGCCACAAACAATCACCAACTCATGCTAATCCTCCTCTACTTCTCCAAGCTATCTAGGTGGTGTCAACCACCAAGAGCAACAAGCGATTCCTACAGCAAAACACGAACACCAAGTGCCTCTAGATGCAATCACTCAAGCAATGCACTTGGATTCTCTCCCAATCTCACAAAGATAATGAATCAATGATGGAGATGAGTGGGAGGGCTTTGGCTAAGCTCACAAGGTTGCTATGTCAATGCAAATGGCCAAGAGAGTGAGCTTGAGCCAGCCATGTGGCTTAAATAGAAGCCCGCATGAAATAGAGCTGTTGTACCCCTTCACTGGGCATTGCTCGGGGTGATCGGAAGCTCCAGTCAGATCGATCGGATGCAGGACCCCAGCGTCTGGTCGCCCAATACTTGCCATGTGTTATCGGCCTCAAACGTTGTTCACCCGATCTTAACGGTCAAGTGTTGACTAGACATGCTGCTCAAACTGACCGGACGCTCCAGCACCAGCGTCCTGTCATTTCTAGTAAGGTACCAACTATGACCGGAGGCGTCAGTTGGATCATGACCAGACGCAGGACCTCAGCGTCCGGTCATTTCCAGTAAGCCTCCACGCATGACCGGATGCGTCCGATCAAGCTCGACCGGACACACCCAGTGTCCGGTCACACACTACCTCCTTAGTGTGCTGCCATGTTAGTGCGACCGGATGCACCCAGCCAGCGTCTGATCACATTAACGCCAGCATCCGGTCGATGACCAACACTGCACGTCCTCAGCTGCCACTGACCGGACACGCCGGTCCAACCAAGACCAGCATCCGGTCACTGCATGACCATCGTGACTAACTCCTTTTCAACTCTATCTTCTTCACCCTTGCTCAAATGTGCCAACCACCAAGTGTATCACCTTGTGCATATGTGTTAGCATATTTTTACAAACATTTTCAAGGGTGTTCGCACTCCATTAGATCCTAAATGCATATACAATGAGTTAGAGCATCTAGTGGCACTTTGATAACTGCATTTCAATACGAGTTTCACCCCTCTTAATAGTACGGCTATCAATCCTAAATGTGATCACACTCACTAAGTGTCTTGATCACCAAAACAAAATGGCTCCTATCATTTATACCTTTGCCTTGAGCTTTTTGTTTTTCTCTTTCTTCTTTTCAAGTCCAAGCACTTGATTATCACCATGGAATCATTATCATCATGTCATGATCTTCATTTGCTTCACCACTTGGAATAGTGCTACCTATCTCATAATCACTTTGATAAACTAGGTTAGCACTTAGGGTTTCATCAATTAACCAAAACCTAACTAGAGCTTTCAGACGGCCTTGACACCGTCAACATGACCACGCGCTCATGGCACGGCCGGGATGACCGCAGCGAGCATGGGCACTAGGTGACCATGCACTAGAGACAGGCGGTTGAGACATGAGTGTGTGCAAGGTTTTTGAAGCACTAGTTCCGGCCTAACTAGCCTACCCCAATCTTACCCATCTCGATGAAGCTAACGAGGGTTGATTAAGATGCTAATAGGACCTACCCACTTGAACCAAGATGAATTGGAGAGGGAGATAGGAGACTACCAAGCTAGCATTGCCGACTGACATCCGAAGCTAAAGCTAGGCTGCCAAGTTACTATTTTTAGCTTTCCAATGCAATTAATTAGTGATCAAGTCAAGCCCTAATCAAAGTAACCTTGCTACCATTAGGAAGTATAGACTTAGGTGCAAACCACTGAGCAAAAATATAGCACAAGCCTTGAGCTAAGTTTTCTAGATTTAATTCACTAATATCGCATCGTCACACTGCTTTCAACTTGAGAATTTTGCTAAGTCTCGATCGGATTCGCGTCAAATTTGATTTCCAAGCTATTAGCACAGTTAGCTAGTGAATTCATTTTTTGACCGCAGGTATTTCACCACCATCTACAAGTTTTGTACTTCAAACTCTATTAAAGTTTTGTATGTGCGTTCTATAGCATTTTTGCTCAATAAAAATTGGTTTTAAAACCCTAAGTGATATAACTTGACTATGAAATGTAACTTTCGTGTCGCATTTCCGATGATCGTTTCAAGTTATAGAAATTGATCTACCCTTTATATTACATGCATTAACACATAACCATGATGCTCATGACATGTTTTAGCAAAAGATTTACAGTGTAACATCAAGGGTGTTACAATGTCAGTCTCAATCAAATCTCCTAGTCCCTTACCAAGCTTGCAAAAAGTAGTATAAGGCATAAGATTAGCAGAAGCACCTCCATCCACCAACATTTTGCCCATCGGCTTCCCATCAATTAAACCTTTTACATATAAAGCCTTCAAGTGCTAATGTTTGACTGGCTTATCAAATATAGCTTGTTGTATCACTATTAATTTGACAACCATCTCCTCATATTCTGATTCATCAAAATCTGAATAGACTTCTTGATCTGCTGGAGCTCTAAATTTTGATGGCAAAAGAAAAGCTATTTTAATATTAGCCGATGGTTGACCCTTATTGGCTATTTGTTTAACATGCCATACTTGAGGTTTACTAGATTTCTGAGCGTATTCTAGCTCTCTATTCGTTAGGCATTGTACCCTTCTTTTCTGACTTCTTGTTAAACCTCTTGGACACCATTGCCCTTCCTGCCAAACATACTCTTCCTCATCACCTTCTTCTTCATAATCTGCCCAATTTTGATCAACAACTCGCTTTCCAAGCCAATCATGAACACTTCTAATTTTTAAGCTCCGATCCATATTATCATGATGATACTTGATTCGAGCATGGATAGACCGGCGGTTGGCTTGAGATTGCCTAAATTCCCAATTTTGTTCACTACACTCTGGGTAATTATTTCTAGTAGGCAATCTCAAACCTTCATTCCAACAATGTCTGAAAAAGATAATTCCAATGTAATTCAACTTGTTCTCTTTCATACCTCTCCTCTTCTTGTGGACGCTGATATTCTTTCTCTTCTAACCAACGCTGATAATTCTTCTCTTTCTATCATTGGCATTTATTCAACAAAAATTGAGATTTAACATGTGGCCTCATCGCCTCATTTCTTGATGTCTCTCCCTGCTCATATCGGCTTTTCTGTTGGTTATGATGCCTTTTTAATTTCTTTATATTCATCAGCCGATATTTGCATCTCTAGATCAACTGTTCTAGTTTCTTTTGCCCTAGTTGATGTTAGAACTTTAGTCTTCCCTTTGAGCAACTTAGCATCAACCATATTCTAATCTTTTGGAAAAGGATTATCATCAACTTTCATCTTCCGAGGTGTATCAAATTTAAGCTTCCCTTGCTGAATAGCCCTCTATATATGTTGTTGGAAAATTCTGCACTCATTAGTAGAATGAGAAGTAGTGTTATGAAATTTGCAGAACTTCTTATTCTTCAACTGATCAGGGGGTAATATGACATGATTGGTGGGCAATTTGATCTGTCCCTTCTTAAGCAAGAAATCAAAGAGCTTGTTTGATTTTGTGTATTCAAAATCATAACTTTCTTCAACTCCTTTTCCCCAAGGATTTGGAACCATCACTATCTTCTTTCCCCAATTCCATTTAGCCGCAGCAATCTCCTCTTCTTCATCATCCTCACCATCATTATCAGCTACATATGGATTATAAGCTTCAACAATTGCGGCATTCTTCTGGAATCGGGTATCTCTGTGCATATTCTAGAATTGGCTATTAAGTGTTGTCACCCGTTGAGCCAACTGACCTAAATTGTCAAATTCTTGCCCAAACAGTTTTGCTCTCCATGTTGGCAATATTCCTTGAACAGCCAAAGCAGCTAGCTGATCATCAGTCAGATTTAATGAAAACCACAAATTTCTTGTTTCTCAGAACCTCTGAAGAAACTCAGCGCCCCATTCATTATGTCTTTGCCTTATGGTCATCAAATCTATGATTTTCTTTTCTCCTATCCTAGTATAGAAATATGTATGAAATTTCTTCTCTAGGTCAGTCCAATTGGCAATAGAATTAATTGGTAATGATGAAAACCAGGTGAAAGCTAGTCCTAACAGGGATAAAGAGAAGAAACAAACTCGATGAGCTTCTTCAATGGATGCTTCACCTAACTGAGTAAGATACCGACTGACATGTTCTATTGTACTTATACTATCTTGACCAGTGAACTTAGTTAATTCTAGAAGCCTGTAATTTGTAGGAAGAGCAACCAAATCATACCACTCTGGATATGGACATTTGTACAAAAAGGTTTGCCCTTTTGGTTTTAAACCAAGCTGATTCTTCTTTATTTTAGTTACTCTGAGCAATAACTCATCGGCATTCGAATTTGGATTTCCTTGCAATTGCTGACCCATCTGCGGATTAAAATTTTGGGTACCCTAATACCCTAGATTTGGAATCATATGAAAGGTATTATAATCCGTGTCATAATGATATCCTTGTGGAATCGCTGTCTGTTGAGTCCTTTGTTGACTTGCTGCTTGAAGTCTCTGATTGTAAATGTTAGGATCTATATCTCTATGAATCCTTTGAACTGATGGTGCTATTTTTTGAGCCAACGGTGGTATTTGGCCTAATGTGCCAAAATTAACCATTTGATTCTGAACTTGCCTTGTCGACTGTTGCACATGCTGCACTGATGATCTAGGATTATATCGTATTTGATTAGTAGTAGTACCCTGAACTTGGTCAGACGAGCTCTGAACTGCCTGGACATCATCATTGCTAGCTAGTGCTACTTCTTGATGACTAGTACCGGCTTGATTAGTCCCCTGAGTCGACGGATGTGGAATATTGTAATAAGCCAGTCCAATCTGATCAATTGGATATCCATGAAAGACCTCCTTCATGGTGTTGTGGAATGTGTTCAAGAAAGCTAATTATGATTCAAAATGGCATCATGAATAGATTTGTTGACAATATCTACAAAGAAACTTCTATCATCGACTTCATCTGTATCTAACTGCCCCTATATCAAAACTCTTGGTAGTGGATATTTCTGAACAACTTTATTGTCACGTGTCTTGGTGTAGGACAACAAACACTTATTCTGAAACTCCTCTATAGCTTTACCAATGACATCTTTATCCTCATCAGGTAAGTCTTCATAAGGCACTATAAGAATGTCCCTATTGTTGTGAGCTGCCATGACGATTGTGGTCCCACCGGACGTGCCAAAACATGTGTTGACGCAAAAATATGGCGATACACCTAACACACAGCAAGCCAGAACAATTTGTGCGAGGTCAACCCACAGATCTTGCTTGGCTTCACAACAGGACCAGTCAATCCTAAAAATCTCAAAAGGTGTGTCAGTCAATTTAACCTGCAATTGACATGGAGAGGAAGTTTTATCAGTAGTTTAGGGTGGAACATGCCGGTTTTGTCCAAACAGTTCCAAGTGTGCTACTTCCAGAGCAGCCAAACAGGAGAATCGACTAAATAGCCGATACGAGGAGAAATCGACTGTTAAGGACTGTGATGTTTGTGGGTCATGATTGATTTATGATAACAAGTATAATGCACCCAGATATAAGTAACATCATCAGCTATATGGATATAACCAATGTAAAGCATTGAGCCGATAAGTTTAACGAGGAATGATATAACATGCGAACAAATCAACTATCTAGTACAAACGAATCTACAAACGCTCTGAATCTAATCTGTTACTATCAATAGTGAGGTTCGACCGGATCGATACAGCTATGATAATGATAACAAACTAAAGCCAAAGAATCCATAAAACCATCTATATATTGATAGGTTCATGAAAAAACATGCTATATGTGTGAAGGCACAGGCGAATCGGCTAAAATAGCCGATGCATGTATAGCAAACAAATAGAGTACATATCTCGATCACGAACAAAACCACTAATTGATAATCTCTAATCTAAAGTCTTACCAGTGAGGTTCGATCGGATCGATGCAGCTATGGTTGTGTCATTAGATTAGATCTGATAAACTAGTGAGTTCATCCAAGATCAAAAACATGTCTTTGAATGCATACTATGCTTGTTTGGAATAGAGATAAAACAGTCGATCTAGCAAAATTAAGCCATCAATTATGAGATTCAAAGTGTGACCAGATTAGAAGACGACCAATTATGATGATATGATGCCGATCTATCTCTATTTCAATCAGATGATTTGCTATGATTAATAGAACATTAATTATAACAAGATCGATAACTGGTGAATCAACCAAGAACACCAGGAAAATCTTACTAATCTTAGAAGATTCGATAACTGGTGATATTGTATTAAACAATAAGTTATTTAACACAAGATCGATAACTTTGATCGATATTATGATCTGTAAGAGATCAATCAGCTGATGCACCCTTACGAATAATGATACAGATCGATAACTAACTTATACTATACTCGTAAAAGATCAATCGGCTAATGCAGCTTTACAAGCATAATATAAGTCATGACGGTACTCACAGACAAGCCAGAGGTCGATCAGTCGATGCAGCCCTACTTGTTGAAGAACTCGTCGAGATCTACAGTACTCCTCCTAAGGGTTGGCATGAAGCCAAAAAAGGTAATGGTATTGGTTGGTTGTTTGTCCCTTTACAATAACCAAGGTCCAATATTTATACCTAGAATCTAAACATGAATCCTACTCAAATATGACTTATTATAATTCTTGGAACAAAAGAAAACATTCCTAACTTAAAAATAACTTGGACTCTAATCTTTTCCTTTTCTGTAGAGTTCGACATATTTTTCCCCGACGCCATCTGTACATAGTCCATTGACGTCATCTATAAAATAGCCAATTCTGACACTGCATCAAAACCAGCCAATATCGATTCACATCTGATCGATTCCTTAATGATACAATCTTAGAAGCTTCGAGTTCCCGCTTTCTTCTTTTTAGATTTTGGTGTAAACAAGAGCGTGCCTCATTGTTACGGTCAGTTGCCATTAGATTTAACAGCTATAATGCACCTCTCTGTTTTAAAATAGATACTCAACTAGGCCCTTAATATCTAGAAATTATAGGCTTTTCCATAAACCCATGTCGACTGTGTGTTCTTTGAACGCGCTGGGTGGTAAGCGTTTGGTAAGCGGATCCGCAAGTACTTACTTGGTCCTTATGTGCTCAATGCTTTGAAAATGATTATGGATTTTTTCCTTTACAACATATAACTTAGTATCAATGTGTTTGGTAGCACACTTGACCTATTGTCTTAGGAGTTAACTTACTTTAAATGGTTATTGCTGTTGACTACCATTGTTAAATCTGGGTACAAATTCCCTTAACCTCCTTTTGCCTGTTCTTTAAGCCTCATGTCAAGCTATACTATGGTATGCATCACTGATGAGATCACAACTGTTTCTCTAGATCTTTTCCACAATAATACTCCAAACTACGAGTGTTAGCAACTACTGTGGATTTCACTACACATCTCGCCAAGACTTAATATTTGTACCCTCAACTATTTGAGAGTACTTGTTCTTTCTTACTCAGCATGAGGTCTATGATACTTTGCAAAATTGCAAGACATTCTCAACTCCATTCTAGTGATCTATATCTGGCCTGGACTTCTACCAAAATATCATGGATACATAAACTATGTCAGGGTAAGTTCTTACTTATACTTGTACACTCATCGAGCTTCCAACAGCTGAAGCATATGGAACCATGTTCATTTGATCGATCTCATATTGGTTCCTAGAACACTTAAAGTTCTCAAATCTATTACCCTTGACTATAGGAGCAGGCATAGGTTTACTCGCATGCATACTTTATTTCTTTAGAATATTTTCTAAGTATGCCTTTGCGATAGTCCTAATACCCCATTTTCTTCTATCTCGATGAATTTCAATTCCTAGAACCAATGATGCTTCACCAAGATCATTCATATTGAAACTTGAGGACAAAACTTCTTCTTCTCCAATGACAGATTAACATCACTACTAGTGAGTAGAATGCCATCTATTCACAGGATGTGGAAAATAAATTTTCCATTCTTGAACTTCGCATAAACGCTATTGTCCTTCTTATTTTCTTTAAAACCCAAACTTTCTTATTGTTTTTATCAACTTCAAATACTACTGTCTAGAGACTTACTTTTAACCCATAAATGGATTTCTACAGGCAACATCCCATACATTCTTTTTCTTCCATGACAAAACCTTTGGTTTGTGCCATGTTAACATTTTCATACAAATCCCCGTTGAGGAATACCGTCTTTACATCCATCTGATGTAACTCTAAATCGTAATGTGCCAATAACACCATTATGATTCTAAAAGAATCCTTGCATGAGATTGGAGAGAAAACTCTCATCGTAATCTATTCATTCTCTTTGCGTAAAGCATTTTGCTAAAAGTCATGCTTTATATCTTTCTACATTCCTTTTGGAGTCATGTTTTATGTTGTAGACCCTTTTATAGCCTACTATTTTGGCTCCATTAAGAATTTCTTCTAATTCCCAAACATCGTTGGTATTCATCGAATTCATTTCAACTTCCATAGCTTTAAACGAGTAAACGCTTCTCATGGATTTTTCAAATGAGGTGGGATCACCCTCCATTTGAATTTCTTCACTAACATAGACTTCATAGTCATTCTTTGAGACCTTTTGGGGCCTCAGCTACTGGCACTTTCATATGGGGCTATTGTTGCTCTTCATTGCCAAGAGGCAATTGATTCTATAGGCTCTTGTATTACAAGATCCTTGTTTATATTATTCATCTTCTTCGAAGAGCTAGCAACAGGTGTTGTATTAGTCATACAACATCAGCAGGTATTGAGAAACTTATTTTTTTAATCACTAAAGTGGGCACGCAGTCCTGCTTCTCTTCAAGTCATAGATCTCTACATACCATGCTCCCCTAGATCATCCCATCTTCTAAAAAAGATAGTGTACCTTCAAATTTCTTGTTTGGGTTTAATCTGTTAAAACCTCATATGATGCTTTAAGCACCGCCTTAACATCTTTGAGATTGACTACGGTATCTTCCTGTTGGAACTTTAAAAGGTCTAGGAATTTAGCTTTTTCTCTGCTTAGGGGTATCATTGTTGTGACCGTTGTACTCCTCCAATGGTCGAATTCATCTTAATTAATATTTATCTCACTCTTAATGAAGAGTATCTTTCTTAATTGATCTTTATCTCACCCTTAATGAAGAGTATTTTTCTTAATTGATCTTAATATTCTCCCCCTCGAAATATGGCATGAACTTTACTGCTATAAATTCGAGAACTATTCAGAAAGGCTGTTAATGAGACACTTATAACTTACTTCATTCACATGATTATGTCATGTAAACAAAGTTATTTCTTGATCCATTTAGGAGTACACTTTCCTTATTTCACTTCAAGAACTCAACGAGGTCTTTCATTAGCACTACTTTTGCAAGTTACGCTTGCATCTTTTCTTACCTTTTGATTAGTATTGACCATGACGATGCATTTTTATTGTGCCACGGTCAATACTAGGATAGCATAAGAGCTACCTAAACTTCTCTCGCTATGCGGGATATAAAACATGTGAATCATCACAAAACTTCTCCCGCCATGCAGGATTGACTAGCATAAGTACTATGCCAAAACTTCTCCGCATACAGGATAAGTCTATACAAAATTTAGTCATGACGACTAAAACATTCACTTATACTTTATTTTCTAATTAAATCTCCTGTTGGTTCCAATTTAATCAGACAATTAATAAACTAAAAAAATAGTCCTGAACTGGCTTGACTCAAGCCTTTTCATTCACATAGCCCAACATTGCAGCCTATTGGCATGCAGCCGAGTGATTTCATCGGTTAAATAAACAAGGCGCTTCTACACCAATTCTATATCACCGTTGGGCAGAAAATAGAATTAATGCATAAAACTCATAAATCAACTTGAAATACATATAACTACTCTTCAAAATTAAATTCTCCCTTTGGTTCAAATTTAATTAGAAGATAATCAACATCATTGTAGCGGAAACTTGATAATGAGATACATTCTTTTAGTTCAGGAGTATTTCTTGGTCCTTATCTGCTCTCTGAAAAATTAACCACGTTAATGTAAAATTTATCAGAGATTTAAAGTTCAAACTTAAATTCATTATAATATTATCATAATCAACGTTCGTCAGAAAATGACAATACCATAATCATACTTAAACAAAACGGACTACTCCTCTAATTTAAATTTTTCTGTTGGTTCCAATTTAATTAGAGGATAAACATAATCATAATTTACTAAATATAACTATTCTTCAAATTAAATTCTTCCGTTGATTTAAATTTAATTATAAGATAATCAACATTGAACTTTGCAGCAGAAACTTAAAAAAATTGTTTATCTACTTTTCAGAAACATCTCATTATACTCACCTACTCTCTGAATAATTTATCCTGTTTGTTCAAAATTGAATAGAGATAAAAAAAATTCATCAAAATTCACTTCTAAAAATAAATAAAACAAAAGACCACATTTACTGTTCATTAGGCCCAGCCTGGAAAAACCGGCCTGTGGCCCATCTCTCCAACGCGCGCGCGCGAGAGACGGTTCGGCCCAGCACGCTCGCGGCCCAGCGACGCTACCGCGCTCTGTCGTCGGCCCAGCATGCGAAATTAGCCCCGTGGCGGCCGCTCGCGCCGCGCTCCCCGCGTCCCAGGCCCCAACCTAGGCCTGGGCCAGGATTTGCCTCGCCCGCATGGGCTGATTTTGGTCCGAGTGATCTGAGCCGTCCACAGCCATTCGACGGTCGTCCGCGCTCCTTGCGAGATCAAAACTCCATGCGGCGACCGTGAACCCTAACCCTAACTCATTCGAGTTCTTTCTCTCCCCCTCTCATCTCCTCTTCGCCGTAGAGGCGACAGAGAGCCGACGATGGCCGCCCGTGGCGACTAGAGGAAAAAAAGTGGTGGCACTGTCGCGGGGCCCCTCACCGGTGAGCGCGCTCGCCCGAGGCTAGGCGTGCCGCCGTCGAGCGGCCTTGCGACATTGCCCTTGACCCCGTGTGGCTCCGCTCCCGAAGCCCTAACCCTCATTTTCTTCCTCTGCTTGCTCTCCCCCTTCTCACCCGAAACACGGTGGCCAGAGAGAAGAGTGATGGCACTGCCGTGGCGCCCTTCACCGGTGCACGCGTGTGGCCGGAGCCCCGAGCGGCGTTGTCTAGCGGCACCGCGGTGGTGCTCTTTGCGCCCCCACACGCGCTCTTTCCTAAAACCCTAGATCCCTTTCTCCTTTGTCAGCCCTCAAAGCAGCAGATGCGGGAGAAGAAGGGCGGCGCCACCACGGGTCCTCATGCCGGAGCGCGCGCTCTCCAGTGGGTTAGTGCGCCGTCATCGAGCGGTCCTGAGACGGTGCCCTCGGCCGGGGCTCGCGCGCACGGCAACGAACGCGGCTCGGCTGTTTCTTCCCGCACACGGCGGTAGCGATGGCGGCGAGGAACCGGGTAGGTCCTGCCCTTTCTCTGTCCATCCATCTAGGGTTAGGGTTAGGGTTTGGGTTAGGGTTAGGGTTGGGGTTCAATCCGATTCACTTTTTCTTGATTTCTTTTCACTTTTCTACCCCAGTCTAGATCTACAAACTAGAAACCTCGGCTCTGATACCAATGATAGATTTCTTGGACTATCTAGGCATAGATCTAATGGGTAAAACATAACTTATGTACCTCGCCTGACCGATGTCGTGGCCATGGTGCCGGTGACGAAGTAGCCACAGCGGGTCGAAGTAGAGGTAGCCGTGATGCGCTCGCTAGGTCGTTGTAGGTAGCAGCAGTGCAGGCGCGGTGCTATGACGGTGGTGAAGGCGATGGAGCTTCCCGTCGCTCACAGCGCGCCCTCTTGATCGGCTTAGGGATAGGAAAACCTCGGTGGGGCGTTGGCGGCTGGAGTGAACCTTATGTCTCGAGCCCTAGCCCCCACCTCCTATTTATTGCGCTGCGCGACAGGGGCCCATCAGCCAGTAGAAAGGCTGAGTGCCCCCGACCAGGGCATGGATCAAGGGCCCAATTGGTCGTTGGGCCAATTGGTGGAGATCAACCTGACACGGACAACACATCGGCGACCTCGGCGATGTCCACTTCCTTCCGCGTGCGGATAGCGTCCTAGCTCAGAATGATGTACCTCTCCTCGGCGTGTTCGATCGCCTCAGCGCCGTCGACCCCTGTCTCCTAGTCATCGTCCTTGTGGTAGTAGATTGAATCCTCACCGGTGCAGTTGTCGTTGTCGTCGATCTTGTCACCGTTTATGTTGCGATCTCCCGTGTCGTCTCCAGTCTCGCTACCTTCAGCTGTTGAAGCGGCAGCGATCCGGCTTGTCTTGTTGTGACCATTCTCGCCATTGCCGTCCGTGCTTCTTTTCTTCCTGACGCAGCCGCCGCCTTCACCTGTTGACATGCCGCGCCACGCCACGCTGGCGAAGGGTTAGAGATGCTGGTGCAATGCGACTGATCAGCAGTCTCCTAAAATATTGTTGACCAGAGGATTTTGCTTCCAAACAAACTCTCGTCCATATCGTCATAATTTGGTGAACCGATCAGCAGCCTGGGCCCTGAGGGCGGGCGGACGGTGGCGGGGCCCAGAAAGAGTTTCAAACGGTCACGGAGTTGCCTGGAGGGCGGGCGCACATAGCAGCCTGGGGTGCAGGCGCGCACACGAAGTGCACGAAACCTGCTTTTGCTTTTTACGTGGTAGTAGATTAAAAAATCACTTTGATCTGCTACTCTCGGTCAGCAATCTGTTGATGCACGAATTTGGCTCGGGATACAAGCACAGGGTAACCAAAATTGACATCTGAAATAGTTTGGTTATTGGGGCAGTTTTTAACGTTCAACTAGACTGATGGATCAATTCAGCTTCTGTTAATTTTTAGCCAATTATTAGCTATAAAGATTGTTGCTAGAATCAGTTATAAGAACCTAGTACTTATACTACAAGTGCACAATGATATTTTATCATTTTGTCTAGTTTCGGATAAGTAGGTTTGTATCCACAGAGGCCTCTAGATAAGGGCCGTTTGAAATAGAGAAAGATTTGAGGAAAAATGAAGGTTTCCATTCCACATGAAAGGAAAGCCATGGAAGCGTTTGGGACAAAGGAATCAGAGAGAAACTTTTTAGAGGAAAGACAAAGGGAGTTGTCCTTTTGGAGGAAAGGAAAAATCCACTTCAAGCCAAGGGAATTTTTCCTACAACGCTTGCTCCCACATGCATGTGCTAATCAAGTTTATGTTCTTCTTCGTCACAACAGTACTATATAGCTGAAAGAAAGTTTAACCTGAGTAGGACGAGGAAATAAAAAAATTATAGACGGAAAATGAAATTCCGCTTCCACTTGAGCAAGCACCGACCAAATTTTTTTAGCTAATTCAGGAATCAAACTCCAAATCTACTAGAAAGAGAGAGAGAGAGAGAGCAAGAACACAATCTAGAAAGCAAGAAGGAATAAATACTTATGATACGATACAATGCGGACGAGCGTACGTTCCTCCGGACACAACCGCAAGCGCGCTAGTGCGGTCCTCCGCTCGCTGCCGCCACCACCACCACCAATACCCGGCGGCCTTAAAAGGGAGGGGCCCGGGGGCGGTGGCCGGACAAGAGGTGGAGACAATTCGACCGGCGGCGATGGCGTCGCCGAGCGGGTGGGGCCAGACAACCGGTGGGCAGTGCCGGCGGCGAGGGTGTGAAAGGTCCTAAATAGCTAGAGGGGGGTGAATAGTCAATAAAAATTCTCTACAAATTCACTAAAGCAAGAGTTTAGCACACTAAATGACGTAATATAATTTTTCTCTAGCTCTACAAGGGTTGCAAGCCACCTATCCCAACAATTCTATTTACTATAATATCCAGGCACACAAGAGGCTAATTCACTACTCACTAAGAGCTCTCAAACAAGCTACACTAAAGAGCTCCACTAGGTGAAACTAAACTAGCAAGCAAGCTCTTAAAACTAGCTACACTAAAGAGTTTGCTACACAACTAGTTTGCAAAGAATGTAAGAAAGTGAGTAGAGTGATTATACCGCCGTGTCGAGGAATGAACCAATCACAATATGAAAACCAATTCAATCACCGGGAGAATTCCAATCACAATGGACACCAAGATTTTTCTCCCGAGGTTCACGTGCTTGCCAGTGCGCTACTCCCCGTTGTGTCGACCAACACTTGGTGGTTCGGTGGCTAATAGGTGTTTCACAAATCTAGTCCAATAAATGTACGCCGCAAGAACCTACCCACAAGTGAGGTAATTCAATGATACGAGTAATTCACTAGAGTTATATTTTGGCGCTCCGCCGGAGAAGGTATAAGACCCCTCACAATCACCAGGAGATGGCCATGAATAATCATCAACTCGTGCCAATGCTCCCCCACTGCTCCAAGCCATCTAGGTGGCGGCAACCACCAAGAGTAACAAGAAATCCACAGCCACAACGATCCCCAAGTGCCACTAGATGCAATCACTTAAGCAAATGCACTAGGAATCACTCCTAATCTCACTATGATGATGAATCAATGATGGAGATGAGTGGGAGGTGTTTGCTTAGGCTCACAAGGATGTCAAGAATGTCAAAGTGCCAAGAGAGTGAGCCCTAAGCCAGCCAACACCTTTAAATAGACAGCCTCATGAAATAGAGCCGTTGGTCAGCCACGGGCTGACTGGACTCGCATGACTGGACATAGGCCAGCGTCTGATCGCCAACGTCCGGTCACCCGATGGCTGCCACGTGGCCCTCCGTTCAACGTTGCGCGTCGATCTCCAACGGTCACTAGTCGAATGCTTGTGCAGTTAAAGTGTGACCGGACTCACCGTTAGAAACGACCGAACTCAGCATAACGTGGCATCCAGTCGAATACAGAGAGGTTCCAAAGCTGATAAATATTGACCGGATGCGTCCGATCAGAGGTGACCTGACATGCCCGAGCGTCCGATCAGCACGGAGCTCACACACGGCGCCAACATCAGCGTACGTCAGCGCATACCTGACATGTGGCCTGCGCGTCCGATCGCCCGCTCGCCCCTGCGTCCGATCACCACCTAGTGCTGCGCCTCTTCTAGACCAGGTGACCGAACACTGCCCCCACATTCGATCCCTACGTCCGGTCGCACCTCAGCCCTCTCAGCCAAGTGTTGGGCCACCTGGGTATACTGACCATACGTGCCCAGGGTTGAAAGGTCCTTGTTTGGTTTTGGTAATTGAGTGACAACCTAGGTGGACTAATTGTGTTTAACATGAGATACATAGGTGATTAGTCTATAGGTACATATGTGTGAGCAACATATGCCATGGAGGTGAAAATGGCTTAGAGATGTTGCAACGCTCACACATGTGATGAAGGAGCTCATTGCATATGAGACATGACATTGAGTCATGTGACCAAAGTGGAGAAGATCAAGACAAGGCTTGGCTTGATGGACCGGTTGCAAGTGTGAAGGGCAAGTTGGGTGATGACTTGGCGCCGATGGACCGAAGCAACGGTGAAGAGCAAGTGAAGTCAAGATCGATGAACCAATACGGTCACGTGATGATATGAAGTGGATCATATCATTTGTGGTTGGTTGGTGCATGTGTTGCATCAACATTGGAGGAGATGGAATGGAATGCGCAATTCAAAGGTATAACCTATAGGGCATTTTATTTCACCGGTCATAGGTGTGGAGAGAAGTTTATGACTGGGTTTAGGATAGATGGCCATTCTATCACGAGGGACAAAATTGCTTGTATATCGGTTATCTGGTGCCACTCGAGTGATCTAACTTTGCATTGTTACTAGGATCGAGTGGCGTGGTGAATGAATGACTAATCCTTTAGAAAATATTTGTGAAAAGCTAACATACATGCACAAGATGGTGAACACTTGGTGGTGTTGGCACATTTGCAAAGGAGAAGTTGTTGGTGTTGAAACAGATCAAGTTAGAGAGGAAAAGGAGAAGAAAAGTTCAAGTTATGGTTGTCCGGGGGTCGGAAGTTGCAACCTAACTCGTAGCAAAATTGCAGCCATTGTAGAGGGTGGCACCGCCCTTCCTAGTGGCCAAAAAGTGGGCACCGTCACCCCTAGGGCGGTGCACCGCCACCCTAGGGCGATGCCAGGGGCGGTGCCAAAAACAACAGCAGCACCATTTCGTATTTTGGGCATAACTCCTAGCTCCGAACTCCGATTTCGATGATTTAGGACTTTTTGGAAAGCTAACGAGTAGATCTACGAACTTGAAGTGGTGGAAATTAATTTGGAGCAAATTTGGTCACTGGACTGTCCGGTGACCATGGCGGTGTGGCATCGTCCCTTTTTTTCCAGAGTGGGGGCAAAGTCGTCGGGGGGCACCGCCACCCCTAGGGCAGTGCACCGCCACCCCTAGGGCAGTGCACTGCCCCCCTATGTCCGGTGCAAGGGTCCCAACTGCTAGTTTGAAATAGCCATTGTAATTCGACCATTGGGCACCACAACCCCTTGTCTGGTGCCCGCACGTTGTTGTCTAGTGACCACACAAAAATGTGCTACTTGGCTCCAACGGCTCTATTTAGCTTGGGGGCTATAAATAGAGGTGGGGCTCGGGCTTGGCTGAGGTTGAGCTCCTTGGGTATGTGTTGCCCTTGTGTGTGCTTGGTTTGAAAGCCCTCTAACTCACTTGTGCTTGAGAGAAGTGTGAATC
The DNA here is from genome assembly GCF_019320115.1 of Miscanthus floridulus. NCBI lineage: Eukaryota > Viridiplantae > Streptophyta > Magnoliopsida > Poales > Poaceae > Miscanthus > Miscanthus floridulus. The sequence goes on from NC_089581.1 coordinate 100,989,348, forward strand.
CATTGCGAGTGAGTGATTCTAGTGCATTGCATTGAGTGATTTCATTGAGTGGCACTAGGTGATCGAGTTGCAAGCCGGTGGTGCTTGTTACTCTTGGAGGTTGCCACCTCCTAGATGGATTGGTGGTAGTCACTGTTGAAGCATGCAAAGAAGATTGTGCGGTGCTCTAGAGAAGTGATTGTGAGGGGTATTGTGCTCACCCCACAGGAGCCACGAAGAGCAACTCTAGTTGAGCGTGTCATTGAGATACCCTCACTTGATTCATGGGGTTCTTGTGGCGCCCAACGTGTGGGCTTGGTGTGGTGACAATTAGCTGCTGAACCACCAAGTGAATAGTCGACACAACGGGAACTAGCGTGTTGGTAAACATGTGAACCTCAGGATAAAAATCATCGTGTCATGCTTGTCTTTCCGTTGGTTTGCAATCCCCTTACATAAGCTTGTAATTACTTTCATATACATTATGCTTGTGTAGTTGCTCTTGTAATTAGTTAGCTTGTGTAGCTTGCTAGTTATCTTCTTGCTTGTGTAGCATAGAAGTAACTCCCTTGCGTGACTAATTCGGTTTGAGTAACCTTATTAGTCATATTGTTTAATTTGTATAGCTAAGTAATTTGCGCTCTATAATTTGGCTTGTGTAGCCTTGTTATTGAGCACTGCTAGTGAGCTGAGGTGGCTTTGTGCTTTTGCTTACTAGCATGTGTCGGAGTGTCAGGTATCAATTTTCGGGATACCCAGAAGAAGGAGGCTAATGGCCATGAACAATTAACTCGCCTGACCTTGAGGGCGCGAACTCTATCTCGTCCGACTCCGAGGGGGCAAACTCTGTCTCGCTCGATCCCGAGGGCATGAGCTCCATCTCATCCGACCCTGAGGGCGTGGGCTCCGTCTCATCCGATCCCTCGAGGGGGGAGCCTGCCTCGCTCGACCCCTCAAGGGGGGATTCCACCTCACCAAACCCTAATGGAATAGATTTAGTCTCAGGTGGGAGCTAGGCCCCATGGGGGCCTACACCATCTCCAATCACTACAGGTATAAGAGTACGAGCCCGAGATCAAACTTCTGACACTAGAAAGGGGGTAGGCACGTCTTGACATGACCCGTGGCCACGATGGACCATACTTGGGAGCTCACGTCACCGACAGCAACGAGCAGGCCAACATTGTGCTGCCTAAATCCCCACATGACTTCTGTCAGGGGTACCTATTGACCATGCTGCCCGTCGAGATGAAATAGGGCACCACTCCTGCTAATGATGCCCGCGTGTAGCGCCAGTGGTGAATAGGGTCACGATATGGAGCCATCCCTGTCATCATCTACAGGACCAGCGGGACCCACGTAGGAGGGATGAAGGACGACGTGACCCCGGAGGCCCTCTTCCTCCTCGCTTGTCTCTCTCTCTTTCTCTCTCTCTTGTGTAACTTGCGCCTTCCCCTTCACCTATAAAAGGGGAAGCAGGATGCCCCACGGGGGGACTTAGTTCAACTAGACTAAACTCCATTCGATCCTTCCATCAGAGACTTGGGACCTTCTCCCTCTCTCACCCATTTGTAACCCCTACTACAAACAAGTGTCAGTAACACGAGCATCCTCAAACTAGACTTAGGGACATTCCGCCCGAACCAGTATAAACCCTTGTGTCCTTCGAGCGCACCATCTGGGCCAGACGTGTAAAAACAAATTTACTAGTCAGCGGATCAAAACACCGACAGTTGGCCCACTAGGTAGGGGCCTTTTGCGCATCTCATCGTCCACAACAGGCCACGGATGTCTAGCCATAGCATTAGCTGGGTCTCGGGAGCACACGTGCACTTTGGAAGCCTAGATTTCTTCGTCACCGCGAAGGGAGAGCTGGCGCGGGCTCCCGTCCCCATCCAACTTCTTTGCTCCACCGGCCTCGATGCAACCATCGAGGCCCTCGAAGAGCTACAGCTGCACGCCCCAGAGGCTCATGCCCCCGGGAGCGACTAGCTCCTCGGCTTTGATTACGGGAGGCTAGAGTGCCACCTCGACGCCTTCCTAGGACACCGACCATCCCGGGAGGACCTACGCTACCTCACCTTCTCGTTCGCCAATGTCATGATGCAGCTTGTCGGAGGGGAACCGCTCTCCCTAGAATACCTCACTCGGAGTGCCCCGACAGCGTTCCCGTTTGGTCTATGCAACACCGCAAGGACCTTTGGTCACCTCATGGCACAACACATGCACCCATCCCCCATGGATCACGAATTCATTGGTATGATGGACTACATCATGGAATCTTTCCATGACCTTCTCGAGGGAGATTCAAAGATGATCTTCAACTTTGACTCTAGCAAGGGAAGCCATCACCCCTTGTGAAAATGCTTCATGGCAGGCACCCCCGAGGGATGCATAAAAAGCATCCACGAGGGAGGGGCTACTCCTATGAATGACCTCGACGATGGGGTTGAGGGAGATGCAGGGGCCCCACCTTGCCTACGGGTGGAGCAACTGAGGGCAGGACACAAGGAGATCGAGGATGCACGACTCCAATAGGAGCAAGAGTGTGTGGAGCTCGACCGTGAGATCGAACGCCATGGAGACGGATGTCGTGCACACGCCATCGCCTGTGACATAAATTAGAGGATCATCGAGGATGATGGAGGCCTCCCACACTTCACCCGGGCAAGCCAAAACATAGCTACCACGGTGGCCTTGCTCTGAGGGCTCCCGAAGCCCATGATGCCCAAAGACCATCGGGCCCATCACAAGATCCACACGCTGCTTGAGCGTGCGGTGGTGTAGCAGGTGGAAAGCTCGTTGTCTTGGCAACGCGAGCTCGATGTGAGTCAGCGCGTGTCTTCGGGACAACATGGCCAGAACATATCCATCCACTAGGTGCCACGCAATGGCAGGGCTTGCCATGGTCCCAGCGCATGAGCGTCTCGGGCCAACCGTAATGCATGTAACACCCTAGATGCCGTAGGTGTGGACAAGGGGGCAAGAGAGAGGAGGCCGACCATGGCTACCACCCTCGTCGTGGTGGATGCTACGATAGCAGTGAGGACCGGAGCCTGAGTCTTGATCTGCCGGGGCCCCAGGCTTTCGGTTGGCACATCCTCAACACGGCTTTCCCACCGCGGTATCGACCACCGACCAACATTCTGAAATACTCCAGAGAAACGAACCCCGGCCTGTGGCTCAAGGATTACCAGCTTGCTTGTCAAGCCAGCGGTACATATAGTGATTACTTCATTATCTAAAACCTCCTCTTGTTCCTGGCTGATTTGGCACGAACATGGCGAGACCACCTTCTGCCCAACCGGATTCAAAGCTGGATGGACTTGAAGAAGATCTTTGTGGAAAATTTACAAGGCATCTACACGCGCCCTAGGAACCCCTGGGATCTGAAGAATTGCCGATACAAGTTTAGGGAAACTCTCTGAAAGTACATCCAATGCTTCTCTAGGCAATGCAATGAGTTGCCCGATGTTGCCGACGCCGACGTCATCAGAGCCTTCCTATCCAGGACCACCTGCGAGTCCCTGGTCCACAAGTTAGGACGCAAGGGCCCTCGAACCACCAAGGAACTCCTCTATAGCATGACTAGCCACGCCTTAGGCGAGGAGGTGGTAGGAGCAATTTTCGACCGCCCCAAGGGCAAAGCGAAGTGGGACGAGGACGCCGGCAAGGGCACCTCCAATCACCCGAACAAGAAGAAAAACAAGCAACGACATGATGGCTCGCTCGTGGCCGCTGCCGAGCGGAAAGGCGGCCGGGCACCCACCGAGGGTGCTCCCAACCACTCAGAGAAGCTACTCGAGGGACCATACCCGAACCACACCTTCCCCATCAAGCACCTATACAAGGACTGCTCCCTCATGAAGCGTTTCCTGTCTAGTGGCTCCAAAAAGGTGGATCAAAGTAAGAAGCCTAAGCCAATGGCAGATAATGCCAAGGGGAAGGATGGCAGCTTTTCTAAAGCCAGATGGCTGCCTCATGATCTTCGATGGGGCGGCGGCTTACGACTCCAAGCGCCACCGAAAGCTCATGCATCATGAGGTCTACGTGGTCAAGCTAGCCTTGCCATCTTTCCTCCGGTGGTTGAAGTCTGACATCACCTTTAACCGATCCGACCACCCAGAGAGCATCCCATAGCTAGGAAGGTACCCGCTTGTGGTCAACCTGATCGTTGGCACAAAGCGGCTCACCAAGGTGCTGATGGATGGATGCGTGGTCTCAACATCATGTATGCCAAGATGCTTGATGCCACGGACATCAACTGGTCACATGTTCGACCGATCGGGGTGCCTTTCCAAGGCATCATGCTGGGAAACAAGTCATATCGCTCGAGCAGATTGACCTGCCCATCACCTTTGGGGATCCAACCAACTATAGGACAGAGACCCTCACCACAGAACCTACCACGCCATCCTAGGAAGACCGTGCTATGTGAAGTTCATGGCCATCCCCAACTACACTTACCTAAAGCTCAAGATGCCAGGCCCATGTGGGGTCATCACCATTGGCACCTCCTTCCAGCGCACTTATGAGTGCGAAGTTGAGTGGTGTGAGCACTCCTTGGTGATTATCACCTCTGAGGAGCTCGCGGTCATCAAGGAGGGGATCACCGAGGAAGCACCCGACTTCAAGCGGTTGGCTGGATCTTTTGAGCCCACAGAGGGCGTCAAGGAGGTCCTCACAGACCCTAGTAGCTCTGCGAACAAAGTGGTGCGCATCGGCACCACGCTTTCCACCAAATAGGAAAATGTGCTCATCGACTTCCTCCACGCCAATAGAGATATCTTCGCGTGGAAACCCTTGGACATGCCAGGCATTCTGAGGGAAGTCACCGAGCATGCCTTGAAGATCAGGCCAGGCTCTAAGCCGATAAAGCAGTGCCTGCATCGCTTTGATGAGGAGAAGCATAGGGCCATCGACGAGGAGATCGCAAAGCTTTTGGCGGCTGGATTCAACAAGGAAGTGTATCAGCCCAAGTGCTTAGCCAATCCCATCCTTGTACGAAAAAAATGGGAAATGGAGAATGTGTGTTGACTACACGAGTCTCAACAAGGTGTGTTCAAAGGATCTATTTCCTTTGCCATGTATAGATCAAGTAGTCGACTTGACCTCGAGGTGCGAAACCCTCTGCTTCCTTTATGCATACTCCGGGTACCATTAGATCATGATGAAAGAATTCGACCAGCTCACGACTTCTTTCATCACCCCATTCAATCGTTCTGCTATGTCACGATGTCGTTCGGTCTAAAAAACACAGGGGCTACATACTAGCGTTGTATGCTCAAGTGTTTTGGGGACCTCATCGGGTGAACCATTGAGGCGTAGATGACATCATGGTCAAATCCAAATAGGCTGACCAGCTCGTAGCAGACCTAGAGCAAACCTCCACGAAACTCTAGGCAAACAGCATCAAACTCAACCCTAAGAAATGTGTTTTTGGGGTTTCAAGGGGTATGTTGCTTGGGTTCATCATCTCTAAGCATAGCATCAAATCCAACCAAGAGAAGATCTTGGCCATCATGAGGATGGCCCTAATTTAGAATCTAAAGGGAGTACAACGAGTTACGGGGTGCCTCGCCACGTGTAGCCATTTTATCTCGCGCCTCAGTGAATGAGGCCTCCCCCTATATCAGCTTCTGAAGAAAACTGACCAATTTGCATGGATGCCCGAGGCTTAGGAGGCACTTGACAAGATCAAGGAAATCCTTATGAGAGCCCTGATTCTGGTCCCACCGACCGATGCGGAACCACTCCTGCTTTACATTACGGCCACCACACAAGTGGTTAGCGTCGCCCTAGTGGTAGAATGGGAAGAAGAGGGACACACCCTCAGGGTGCAGTGTCCCATATACTTCATTAGTGAAGTCTTGTCCGATTCCAAGACTCGCTACCCCTAAATCCAGAAGCTCTTGTATGTCATCCTGATCGCTAAGAGGAAGCTGTGTCACTACTTTGAGTCACACCCGGTGATGGTCATGACGTCCTTACCTCTCGGTGAGGTCATCCAAAACTAGGATGCCATAGGGAGAATCACAAAGTGGGCACTCGAGCTAATGGGTCAGGTCATTTCATAAGCCCCTCGGACGAACGTTAAGTCCTAGGTGCTAGCTGATTTCATTGTAGAATGGATCAAGATCTAAATGCCGCTGGTAGCCGTCGATCAAGAGTACTAAACGATGTACTTCGATGGATCACTGATGAAGAAAGGTGCTAGCATGGGGCTGGTCTTTGTTTCACCCCTCGGAGGGCGCATGAGGTACAAGGTTCACATTCACTTCCCTGCCTCTAACAATGTGTCCGAATATGAGGCACTCATCAATGGCCAATGCATCACCATCGAGTTGAGCATCCAACGGCTTGACATCCGGGCCGACTCATAGCTAGTCAGTGATCAAGTCATGAAAGAGTCAAGCTGCTATAGCGCCAAGATGGCTACGTATTGCCAACAAGTCCACTAGCTAGAGGACAAGTTCAATGGCCTCGATCTCAACCACATCCCAAGATGACTCAACAAGGCAGCTAACACGCTAGCGAAAATGGCATCTGGCTAAGAGTCGGTCCCGACTGGCATCTTCACCAGCGATCAGTACAAACCCTTAGTCCACTATGAGGAGCCAGAATAGACCGGTGATGGGCCACCTACCCTAGGCTCGGGGGCTAACCAACCATCGGCTCCTTCCGACCTTGAAGTCATGGAGCTTGACAAAAACCTAGGGACAGAGCCCGACCCTCTAACTGACTAGAGGACACCTTATCTCGATTACCTCCTTTGCGAGGTGCTCTCGACTGACGAAATGGAGGCTCGATGGCTCACATGCTATGCCAAGTCCTTTGTCATTATTGAGGGGTAACTCTACAAGCGAAGCCATACCAAGATCCTACAACGCTGCATCCCCATCGAACAAGGGAAGCTACTGCTGGGAGGTATCCACGGTGGGGTCTGTGGACATCATGCCTCACCTAGGACCCTGGTCGGGAACGTGTTCTGACAGGGCTTCTAGTGGCCAACCGCGATGGCTGACACCGAGCAAACTATGCACACCTATGAAGGATGTCAGTACTATGCTCATCAAACTCGCTTGCCGTCCTAGGTGCTCTAGATGATCCCCATCATGTGGTCGTTCGTGGTCTAGGGGCTTGATCTGGTTGGGCCCCTCAAAAGGGCGCCCAGCGGCTACACATATTTGCTTGTCGCCGGGGACAAGTTCATGAAGTGGATACAGGCTTAGCCAATTTCTATGATCAAATTTGAGCAGGTTGTGCAATTCTTGCTCAACATCACCCACCGCTTTGGAATCCCAAACTCCATCATCACGGACAACAGCACGTAGTTTACCAGGAAAATTTTCTCCAATTCTGTGATGACTGCCTCATCCGCATTGATTGGGCCACCGTGGCACACCCCTGCACAAATGGGTAGGTCGAGCGTGCGAACGACATGGTCTTGCATGTCCTCAAGCCTAGAATCTTGAACCGATTGAACAAATTTGGTGAATGATGGGCTACGGAGCTTCTCGCGGTACTTTGGAGCCTGAGGACGACCCCTAGCTAGGTGACCAGCTACATGCCTTTCTTCATGATCTATGGTTCCAAAGCGGTCCTTCCGACCAACCTTAACTATGGAGCGCCGAGGGTCAGGGCATACAACGAGCAGTGAGCCAAGATGTCCCTCAGGATGCCATGGATTAGCTTGATGAAGCACGCGATGTTGCCCTCCTCTGCTCAGCCAAGTACCAACAAGCATTACGATGGTACCACGACCGCCGTGTGTAGGGCCAGGCCTTCAATGTCAGGGACCTAGTGCTCTGCCTCATCCAAAGCAACAAGAACCGCCACAAGCTCTCTCCACCGTGGGAGGGACCGTACATCGTCATGGAGGTGCTCTGACCGGGCACCTACAAGCTTAAGTCCATCGACGGCAAAGTCTTCACCAACGTCTGGATCATCGAGCAGCTACATTGCTTTTACCCCTAGTCTATGCGTGTACTTATGAAAATTAAGAATGATATTTTTGAAACGCAAAAACACTTTCTCTTATCGATTTTGCTATCGTTTCCTTGATCTTTAGTGACACCTGACCCCAACAATGGCAAGGGGTCGAGCCTCACTTGGGAGCTGATAAGAATATATCTACTCAAAAACATTCTTTGCGCCAGACCCCTCCTTACTTTAAGATCTAGAAGCAAGAGTTGCGGAAACAAATATTGAGTAAAACTGGTTGGACCGCAAGAAACCTACGCCCCAGTGGCTATGGTGTTTTTGCTCACCAGCGTGATCAAAGTTTTTTTTCACTCACACCTTGAGCTTTACAACCTTAATGTCAGAATGGGTCAGATCACATCAATCTTTTTATACATAAGAAAAGAGAAAGCCCAAAAGTCTATTCGGCCAAAACAAAAGTTAAAAACTTGTCCATTTATTACAAGTTCACCGCCTAGCTCATCCAACTAACTAACCCCTTAGGGGGATGACTTTGTCCTCGATCTTTATAGCTAGATCCTACGCCAGGGGGGCACCATCTCCTCAATCTCCTCTATCTCGACCTTAGTGTAGCCCGGCACAAAGCCTTGACTCATCATCGGCAGATCGATGTTCTCATAATGAGAATGAGCGATCACAAATGACCGATGAACGCCGAAGTAAAGCGTGTGCCTCATGATCTCATGCGCTCGATCCGTAATTCGGCCAGCATGAACTACGAGCGAGCTTGTCTCCCGCTCTAGGGCTAGCTTGAGGTCATCGCGGACCAGTTGGACGATGACATGTAGGGTATCATGCTTGTCGCTCTCCTTTGGGAGGGAGTACTTCACTTCACCGAGCTCCCTCTCTAGGCTGTGGCTCGTCACCACCTCCGCCCCAAGCTTATCATCAAGGCATGCCCAAGTCACACACCAACCGCGTCAAAAGGCCAACCGTGGATTCCAGGAATAAGGACAACAAGGCCAACTAGACACTCACCTTCCATGTCCATCTGGAGCTTACGCACCTCTTTGCGCTGCCGAATCACCTTGGCCTCTAGGCTCCGTATCTCTTCCTAGCATCGACCAACCTCTGTGGTGAGCCTGGCTGTCACACCCTCGGACTAAACCTTTAGGTCCCTCTCCTCCTCAATCTCACCCTTAAGGAGGTCGATCCATTGTTGGGCATCGGTGCACTCCTAGCGAGCCAAGTCATGCTCCATGTGGAGCCCCTCCATGGCCTGGACCAAATCATCCTGCTCCTTCCGTAGCCACTCAGACTTAGTGGTGTCCACGCGTGTCCTCTCAATTAGGGCTACGAGCTTCCCCACGACCTCGCGGGCATCCTCATGAGCATCCTTCTCCCTAACTCAGAGGTCGGCCAGCTCCTGGGTGGCAGGGGCAAGCTCAGCCACCTCCTGATGGGCGGCATCGAGCTGTGCGGCTAGCCCCTCACTCCGTCAAATCTCTTTAGCGAGGCGGTCCCAAACGTCCTTCTCACGATGAAGGAATTGGGACTTCTCCCGGATGCGGACCATAAGGGACTATGGAGACGACAAGACTTAGAGGCATGGAAAGGGAAAATAAGAGTTGAAAACATGGTCATATCGTACCTGGCCAATCGGGACGACGATGTTGTAACACCTCGGGTGTTAGCCTTGCATAACTTGACTTGCATAGCATGAGCATGATCATAAAGCATTCATATATAAGCTTTGACACTTGAAACATTGGGTTGCAACATCCGCAACGTTTGCTTATTATCGCATGTTTCTTAAACATATGCAACTTTTCTCGTTATTTCATGTCTCCATGTGTCTATGCATATGATCATGAGTGGACACATGTACTTGGTGGATGTGAGTCACACAAACATGTAGCCACACCTAGGGTAGCAAATAGAACCTTGTTCAAGGTTGCATTTCATGAACCAACACTTAAGCTTTCTTGTGATTACACTAACTAGCTCAATGAGTGACTACTACATGAAATGATTGTGTGACCTTGCAAATAGCTTAAACATGTTTAGAATATCATCATGAACAACTTTGGTATTTAGGGCTAGGGCTAATTTGGTCATTATGTCATAGTTTGAGTATGTATCATCATTTGAATGTAGCTTGTTTGACCAAGTTTGAACTAGGTGTTAGAGACCTTGCATGGAGGAGATCACTAAAGCAAAGTTGTAGTGTTTGACTTAAGGAACAACTTTTATTTTTAGGTCATTGACTGATTCAGCTCCTAGCATGCTTGAATGGGTCCCACAAAAATCAGCAAAATCAAGCTTTCAACACTTAACAAAATTTTTCTAAGTCTTGATCACTGACAGTGCTGTCAGCCTGACTTTAGATTGATTTTACTCGAGATTGGTTGAGAGTTTGGGTGTGAGTTATAAACAAGAAATGAAGATGGTACATCGGTCTACAAGTTCCATTTAGATGGTTTACGCAATAGAGCTACGGGTTAGCCGTTAAATCATTATCAAAACGCGCTGTCAGGCACCACCGTTCGGGTCTGATTCGACTGAATCGAGATCTTCAGTGGCCGACACCGGCAGGAACTGTGCGCCACGTGGAGATCGCGGTGGCCGCGTGTTGCCGTTGCCCTGACCGAGCAGGCCATGATGCGCCGGAGCACGGCATTATCACGCCAGCACCCGCCCACTCCTGTCCGCGCCCTCATTTCGCATTTCCTGGCCCTCCTTCATCCTCGCGCGCAGCCGCCGAGCTCCCGCAGCACCGAGCAGCTCCGCCGTCGCAGTAGCCAGCGCCAGCTCGCCCTCGTCGCTTCTCCACCACCGCAACCTCTCCACCCTCGTCTCAGCGACTCACCGCGCCCACACTAGCTCGCTGAGAGCGCTTGGTAAGCCACAGCAGTGCACACGCTCTCGCCGGAGCTTCACCACCATGTTCCGTCGTCGTGGCCACATCGTTATAGTCTACCATTCCATGCGATAGCTGATGCGCTAGGTTCGCCATAGGACACTAGTGCTCATCCGAGCTTTAGGTCGAGCCGCCGAGGTCATCACCGGCGTAGCGCCGTCGTCCAGCGCCACCGATCCGCCATGGCCGCCGCCGTCGTCACTAGAGTCGATGTTAGGGCCGGGCAAGTAGTGCAAACAATGCGCCTCGTCGAGTAGAACGTCTGGTGAAGATGTCACCGCCGGCGAACTCGCCGCCGTCGAGTTCTAGCCGCGCCCGTAGAGTAGCGCTGCCGGCTCTGTTTCCGTCTCAATGACAGGTGGGGTCAACTGACCAGTGGGTCCCGCTTGTCAGCG